>NW_026652291.1:20585139-21257158 GCF_009828535.3 Hylobates moloch
TCTTCTTCTTCTTCTTCTTCTTCTTCTTCTTCTTCTTCTTCTTCTTCCTCTTCCTCTTCCTCTTCCTCTTCCTCTTCTTCTTCTTCTTCTTCTTCTTCTCTTTCTTCTTCTTCTCCTCTTCTTCTTTCTTCTTCTTCCTTCTTCTTCTTTCTTCTTCTTCTTCCTTCTTCTTCTTCTTCTTTCCTCCTCCTCCTCCTCCCCCCCCTTTCTGCTTCTTCTTCTTTTAATGGCAACAGTACCCTCAACAAGATGCACTTCAAAATTTTTAAGTTCTTTTCCTCTTGATGATAACTTTCAATGAGAATGATGACTGAATATAGTAACACCTTTGTCTGAATGGCCATGCAGGGGTTTCTTACGAAATGGGAATGTTTGTGGTGTAAGCAGAAACAATATGTTCTCCTGATTAGTACTTGCTGACTGCTTGCTGACTGGCTCGGAGCCTGGGTCACAGCTGCTGAGTTAGTCTCCGGTCTGCTCACAAGCAGACTGTGTAACCTTGCCCAAGTTATGTTACCCCTTGGCATTTTGTTGGTAAAATGGGTGTAATCAGCTTTCCTGACAGGAATGTTGTAAGGGTTATTAATTACTGTTTGTTAAGTGTGCTGAGATTGTCAGATTAAAGGATTAGGGAAGTGTCAAGTTTGTGTTATTATGGTATTATTTTTCTTTGTTTGATAGGAAATGCCATTTCTGTGTAATTTGCTTTAACGGTAAAATAAGCCACTTTAATCAATGCACAATCAAGCCCTTATTCAGGGAGAACAAGGGTATACGTATACAGTTAGCAAGAGGACTTGGGTTAGCTGACACGAGAGCAGAAATCTGAAAATTAGACATTGGATACAAAGAAGGCGCAGAAAATGAGAGTGGGGGTGATCAGGTTCTAAGTGCCCAGGAGACTCACATTACATACCCAATGTAGTCTGTTATTAGCAGAGGGGAAAAAAAAAGAAAAAAAGCACGTTACCTTAGCAACCAATACTCAAACCAAAAAAAAATTATGTCACCAAAAAATTTTTGAAGTGATTGTACATATGGTCCAGAAACTAAATGTAAAAAATATTTCACTAGACTCCAAAGGGAATTTTAAACATATGAAATTATTAAAGACTTACTTAATATGTTAAAAGTATACATGTCTGGATGTTATTTTACTTATATATAAATACATATTAGCCATATTTTAGGGTTTGATCATTATGATAATAGCTGGTTAACCTTAATTTTCCAAAAAAAATTGACTGTTATATCTGAAAATGTTATCTAGAAATATATATCAGTTGCAGTAGTTTTTTAAGACACAATTTTTCTAATAAGCATGTTACTAAATATAATAAATATATCAATATGTATGGTTGCTAATGAATAATCATTTGGTACAAATATTTAAAGTAAGGAAGTTAATTTAAAGTGTGTGACATTTAATGGACTACAGGCAGGAATTTTTTAAAATAATTCCTATCCTAATGATTGTAATAATTTGCATCTAAAAATGTTCAAGATCTTTGTGATAATAAAGAATCATACTGTGTTGATCAAAATTCCAGAAGTTTTACAACTTTTCTTGGACACAGAGATTTAACTTCATCATCATTTCACCCCAGAACAGAAAGGTCTGCAGTCTCCATTTTGAAAAACTGCAGGGAGTTTTAATCATAAAGGGATGCTGGATTTTGTCTAATTTTTTTTCTTCATCTATTCAGATTATCATGTGATTTTTGTTTTTTATTCTGTTTATGTGGTGTATCACATTTATTGACTTGCATATGTTAAACCATCCATACATCCTTAATATGAAACCCACTTGATCATGGTGGATTATCTTTTTGATACATTGTTGGATTCGGTTAGCTAGTATTTTGTTAAGGATATTAGCATCTATGTTCATCAGGGATATTGGTCTGTAGTTTTCTTTTTTGGTTATGTGCTTTTCTGGTTTTGGTATTAGAGTGATGCTGGCTTCAGAGAATAAATTAGGGAGGGTTCTCTCTTTCTCTATCTTGTGGAATAGTGTCAGTAGGATTGGTACCAACTCTTCTTTGAATGTCTGGTAGAATTCTGCTGTAAATCTGTCTGATTCTGAACTTTTTTGTTGATAATTTTTTAATTACCATTTCAATTTTGCTGCTTGTTTTTGGTCTGTTCAGGGCATCTAATTCTTCCTGATTTAAGCTAGGAGGGTTGTATTTTTCCAGGAATTTATTCATCTCTTCTAGGTTTTCTAGTTTATGTGCATAAAGATGTTCATAATACCCCTGAATGATCTTTTGTATTTCTGTGGTGTTAGTTGTAATATCTCCTGTTTTGTTTCTTATTGAGGTTATTTGGATTTTCTCTCTGTTTTTCTTGGTTAATCAGCATACAAGGGAAATAACTCAATGTAATAAAAGCCATCTATGACAAACCCTCAGCCAACATAATACTGAATGGGGAAAAGTTGAAACCATTCCCTCTGAGAACTGGAATAAGACAAGGATGTCCGCTGTCACTACTCCTCTTCAACATAATACTGGAAGTGCAAACCAGAGCAATCAGACAATGGAAAGAAATAAAGGACATCCAAATCGTAAAGAGGAAGTCAAACTCTCACTGCTTGCTGATGATATGATTGTTTACCTCAAAAACCCTAGAGACTTCTCCAGAAAGATCCTAGAACTGATAAAAGAATTCAGCAAAGTTTCCAGCTGCAAAATTAATGTACACAAATCAGTAGCTCTTCTATACACCAACAACGACCAAGTGGAGAATCAAATCAAGAACTCAGCCCCTTTTACAATAGCTGCAAAAAAATAAAAATAAAATACTCAGGAATATACCTAACCAAGGAGGTGAAAGAACTCTACAAGGAAAACAAAAAAACACTCCTGAAAAAAATCATAATTGACACAAGGAAATGGAAACACATCCCATGCTCATGGATGGGTAGAATCAGTATTGTGAAACATAACCATACTGCCAAAAGCAATCTACAAATTCAATATAATCTCCATCGAAATACCACCATCATTCTTCACAGATTTAGAAAAAACAATTTTAAAACTCATATGGAATCAAAAAACAAACAAAAAAGCCTGTGTAGCCACAGCAAGACTAGGCAAAAAGAACAAATCTGGAGGCATCACATTACCTGATTTCAAACTATACTGTAAGGCCACAGTCACCAAAACAGCATGGTACTGGCGTAAAAATAGGCACATAGACCAATGTAACAGAATAGAGAACCCAGAAATAAAGCCAAATACAGTGAACTAATCTTTGACAAAGCAAGCAAAAACATAAAGGAACAGACACTGTTTTCAACAAATGGTTCTGGGATATTAGCTAGCCACATATCGGAGAATAAATCTGGATCCTAAACTCTCAGCTTATACAAAAATCAACTCAAGATGGGTTAAGGACTTAAACCTAAGACATTAAACTATAAAAATTCTAGAAGATAACATTGGAAAAACCCTTGTAGATATTTGCTTAGGCAAGGATTTTATGACCAAGAACCCAAAATAAAAACAAAGATAAATAGCTGGGATTTAATTAAACTAAAGAGCTTTTGCATGGCAAAATAACAGTCAGCAAAGTAAACAGATAACCCACAGAGTGGGAGAAAGTCTTCACAATGTATATATCTGACAAAGGACTACTCTCTAGAATCTACAACAAACTCAAACAGATCAGCAAGAAAAAAACAAACATCCCAACAAAATGTGGGCTAAGGATATGAATAGACAATTCTCAAAAGAAGATATACAAATGGCCAAGAAACATATGAAAAAGTGCTAATATCACTAATGATCAGGGAAATGCAAATCAAAACCATAATGTGATACCACCTTACTCCTGTAAGAATGACCATAATAAAAAAAAAAATAGATGTTGGCATGGATGCAGTGATCAGGGAACAATTCTACATTGCTGGTGGGAATATAAACTAGTACAACCACTATGGAAAACAGTGTGGACATTCCTTAAACAACTGAAAGTAGAACTACCATTTGATCCAGCAATCCCACTCCTGGGTATCTACCCAGAGAAAAATAAGTCATTATACAAAAAAGATACTTGCACACTCATGTTTATAGCAGCACAATTTGAAATTGCAAAATCACAAAACCAACCCAAATGGCATCAATGGGTGGATAAAGAATCTGTCATATAATGGAATACTACTCAGCCATAGAAAGGAATGGATTAATGGTATAAGCAGCTACCTGGATGATTTTGCAGACTATTTTTCTAAGTAAAGTAACTCAGGAATGTAAAACCAAACATCATATGTTCTCTCTGATATGTGGAAGCTAAGCTATGAGGATACAAAGGCATAAGAATGATACAGTGGACTTTAGGGACTTGGGGGGAAGGGTGGGAGAGGGTTAAGGGATAGAAGGCTAAAAATAGGGTGCAGTGTATACTGCGTGGGTGATGGGTGCACCAAAATTTCACAGATCACCACTAAAGAACTTACTCATGTAACCAAGCACCATCTGAACCCCCGAATAACCTAAGGAAAAAGAAGAAAAAAAAGAAAAACTGCAGGAATAAATTTTCCATCTAACCAGTTTTCCAAATAATATTGATGGAGGAGTCATCTTCATATCTCACTGGAATAATTGCAAAGGCTCCCTTATGATCTCTCTGCTTACTCTCTTGCCATTCTATAGTCTATTGCACACAGAAACCAGATAATTCCCTTTAAAATGTAAGTCAGATCATGCCACAATTCTGTCTAAAACTCATTGGTAACTTCTGTTATATATAAGTTAACTCGGATCACTTGCCCAGCTCAGTAAGACCAGATCCCACACCAAGATTTTGTAGCAATAGAAAGGAAAGCATTTATTTGCAGGGCATCAAGCAAGAAGGGCCAGGCTGCTAATGCTTAAGTCCTGAGATCTCTGAGAGTTTGCAGGTAGGGGCTTTTAAAGGCAGGGGTAAAGTTCAGGAAATCAGAAGTTATATGCAAAATTGTAAAGCAATACATGGAAGTTACACATCGGCTATGCTTTAAAGGGTTGGATATCTTGAAGCGAGGGGCTTATATGTCATGGATAGATTCAAAGACTTTCTGATTAGCAATTGGCTGGGAAGAGAAGCTTTGTTTAAAAATTGGGGGTCAGCAGAAAAGAATGTTATCTCTAGCTCATGAGTGTGACTCCATCAAAGCCCCATAGGAAGAAATTTAGAAAAAAAAGAACGGTGGCATAAGTTCAGTCTTTAGTTCCATCTTAACTGAGGTCTATGGACCAGTGGATCTATTCAGTGAGGATCTGGGTTTCTGAAAAACAACTCAGGGACATATTTTAAGTTGTTACTTTTAGTTTCTATAAGGAACCAAACATCTCTTGACTCTTAATGTGCTTGGCTATTGTTTTAGGGTACTGTTACTTTCTTGCTTGTCTCTGGGATAGGTAGACGCCTGGAATTTCCTTTGAAGGAATTCAAGAATTTCTTTTGAAGGAATCCAAGGTTTTCCTTTATTTTCATGCTTTGAGGGCTGCATGCCCCTAAAATAAAGGGTCCCTGCTCCATCTCACTTCCAATCACACTGAGAACAAATTCATCAGGATCTACATGGGAGCATCTTCAGCTACTTTTCTGCCCTGATCTTCTACCACTTTTCTCCTCGCTTACACAGTTCTAACCCTCCTACTTTGCTTGCTGTCCATCAGAAGCACCGTGTTTGCTCTTCCCTAAGACGTTTGTTTTTTCTGTTCCTTTAGCATGGCTTCTTCCCTCACTTCATTCAGTTTTGTGCTCAACTGTTACCTGAGAGAGCTGCTCCAGGCACCCTGTATATAATAACACCACTGTATCATTTTGCTATTATGTTATTCTACTTTTAATTTTCTCTATAAAGCTTTTTATCACCTGCCATACTCTCTACTCATCTCTATTGGAGAGCAGGGACTCTTTTGTTTACTTCTTCAGAGCATAAAAAAGTGCCTGGCACACAGTAGCTTAATAAGTACTTGTTAGAGATTTGAATACACATTGAGATACTGTTACTTAACATTTTTCATAAAGTCTTAGTTAACAGCCATATTATTATTTATTGAATATTCCTCAAATCAATAGAATTCTGTAAACCTGAGAAAAAGATACCCAAGCAATGAATGGGATTCCCCATACACATTGTTTGTTACAAAACTTTCTCAAAAGCATTTAAGATTTTCATAAAATTATGACAACCTATCCTGCCAATCATTTTGGTTGTTATAACAACCAAAAAATATATTTCACCGCATTCACCTATTCATGAAAAATTCCCATGAATGTATTTTTCTAACAGGCCCAAAGATAAAGTGTAGATGTTAAAATCTGAAGATAGTGCTTCAATGAGAAAACAATTCAGCTCTGAAAACCAAAATACCCACTCCTACATAGAATCTTCTACAAGTAAAGTATTTAAGAGTAATAATCACGGAAATGTTTTAGAATCATGATATGTATAAGAATTGGAGAAAATGCTTGATGTCACCTAACTCAATCCACTCATCTTGCAAAGTAGAGACTCAAGTCCACCTTCATTTTGACTTGCCTTGACCAAAAAGCCAGTACATAGAAGCATCAAGACTGGAACTCAGGTTTCCATGAATCTTCTAGCTTCATGCTTTTCAGTTACATCATCATGTCTCTTCTTGAAGTCATACACCTCTCTCGCTTGCTCTCTCTGTGTGTGTAGGTGAAAAAGCCAATTCTCTAAAGTATAAATATATGCATGCACACACATTTGTTTTCTTAACACATATAATGATTAAGATTATTTGCATTTTTACTCTATACACTTAACATGTTCAATTAAAACAGGAAATTATGCATTGTCTTTTAAAAGTTATAGATATTTGTGTGTGTGTATATATATACACACATATATTGTGTGTGTATATATGTATATTCTTTCCTATATAGATTTTAAAATAGAATGGTTTATCCACTTAAATTATAAAATAGAATGGTTTATCCATTTACATGTGTAATTGTATAAAATGTGAAATGCCAACTAATGTTAGCTATATTGTAGTATTTAAAATTTAAGGTATGCATTTTTTGAACATATTAACATAAATTTTATATAGGCTCCAAAATTTATTCATACTAAAAGTTCTCACAATTCTTTCAATCCAAAGTTATATATATATATATATATATATAGTCAGCTATTACATCTTGTAAGACCAAATTTCAAGGGATTATTTTCCCTTTTTTACATTCAATATATACATTTCAAAATATATTTTTTAAAGAGAATATAAATGCTTTGGATCCAGTGTGCTAGGAATGAAGAATTTTAAGAAGATTTAAAAGATGACCGATAATTTTAAGAAGGGGCAGATTTGGGAAAGTTTTTGAGAATAAAGGATTAGAATATCTTTTGGTTTAAAAACAATGCAAAGAAAATCTTAATATAAAGGATTTATCATCTGAGTATTCGCACATAGGACACACATACACACACACGCATATACACACACTGAGGATATAATACTTAGGGTATATTGTGAATAAATAAGTCCACGAGGTATAATTTAAAGGTTGTTGCTGTGGTGAAAGAGTGAAGTGCAGTCCGTATTGCCCAAAGGTAAACACGTGGACAGCTTCAAGTTGCAAAGAGTTGGTCTTGCACAGCAATCATTGCAGCAGCAAATATAAAACTTGCCTTACTTTGTTCTGATGACTATCTGGATAACACATTATAAAATTTCAGCTCTACAGGTCATGGAATTATGGCTCACTTCGTATACAGATGTCATTGTTGATGCTTTGACTCTAATTCCAGTAATACGCCACAATTCAGGCCCTTTATGCCTCCCACTTGAGGTCAGAAAGTTGGAAGGACACTTAGTTCACAATAAAAGAATTCTAGGACCCTCGATTTGAATTTACCTTGCTTGTAAGTTTGGTTCTAATGGAAAGCTATGAATAGTGCCAAAGACAAGAGATTTATGGAATTTAAGCTCACCATGAATTTCTGTAGAGAAACGTGGGCTTTATCTGCCTTAAAAAAAGCAGTCATTTTCTGGCATGTCTAAAATTAGATTACTGTTAATTTAATATTCCCAAATTAAAGTGCTTACTTGTGATATGGCTTAGCAGTTCTTGAAAACGTTAACATTTTATTAAGGGGCATCTGTTTGGAAACTCTCCAGAGCTGAAGCTTCTATTTTATATGACTGCAAGTTGTAGGTGTGAGGGCTTGTGTCCCTGAAGCAATTAGTGTGAAGACACCACACACTTAGGTCTAGAGCTCGACTCCTCACCATGGAAAGCAATCCTTTGGCCTGGTTGTGAGGTGTTTTGTTGTCTGTCTTCAGGCTGACATTTTTTAATGCAGAAGAAAAGTTTGAGAAGAAAAATGATAATTTGGCATATAAATTTCCTAGGAGCTAATTATTTTTTTCAATTTGATTAACCTGATACCATTTTATGGTTCCTGAAAAAATAAAATTTATTACCATTTATCTGAATATTCAAAACCCTAATTATCCTTCAAAATCACTCTCAAATGCTACCTTCTTTATGTAATCTTGCCTTGGTACTCCTTCTAGTAATAGCAGCTTTCTCCTTTGTTTTCTTTTCTTGCACATGAGAAGACATAATATATGGTAATTTACATATATGTGTATATATGTTTTGCCAACTACACCGTGAGTTGAGTCAGGGCAGATTCCATGCCCCATTTATCTTTTATCTCCAGCATCTAGAGTCACCACTTAATAAGTGTTTGTTGAAGGTTCACATGAACAGACATTCTAATTGGTTGGTTTCTTACTCATCTGTCTTCAATGTACGTATGCTCAGATTACTTCATAAATCAGTTGGTAATTAAAAGCAGTTTATAAAGACTTCAGGAATGTGTTGTGATTGGCATCATCATAATCATCTTTGTCATCAACTATACATATGTTAATTAAACACCTACTCTAACTCTGGGTGGTATATGCATTGCTGAAAAGTTCTGTGTGTAACTGACTTGTATCATCAAATAATAGTTTAAGTCTGCTATTTGAGCTGCAAAGAACAAATCACTGTTTAGAGGAACTCTTTGGTTCATTTCCTTAACACAAGAGTCATGTAAAATGATGAAAATAAGTGGTATATTTTAGTTACAAGAGCAGGGAACTGGAGTTTTGTGGTTATAGTCTTAATGTTCCACTATTTGTTTGACTTTGAACTGATATAAATGATTTTATGTCTCTCACTTATTAACTGTAAAACAGGAACTTGAGATGGATGATTCCTGTGGTAGGAAGCATAATAGCCCCAAAGATGTCCTTATCCTAATCCCTGAAACCTGTGACTATGTTCCCTTATGGGAAAAAGGGACTTTGCAGATGCAATTAAGGTTAAGGATCTTGAATTGGGGATATTATCCTGCATTATCCGGATGGTCCCAAACCAATTACATGATTTTTTTTTTTTTTTTTTTTTTTAGACGGAGTCTCACTCTGTCACCAGGCTGGAGTGCAGTGGTGCGATCTCGGCTCACTGCAACCTCTGCCTCCTGGGTTCAAGCAATTCTCCTGCCTCAGCCTCCCGAGTAGCTGGGACTACAGGCACGTGCCACTACATCCAGCCAATTTTTGTATTTTTAGTAGAGACAGGTTTCACCATAATTAGCCAGGATGGTCTCGATCTCCTGACCTCGTGATCCACCTGCCTCGGCCTCCCAAAGTGCTGAGATTACAGTGTGAGCCACCGCACCCGGCCTACATAATTTGTTAAAAGCAGAGAACCCACATTTCCTGGCTGTTGTTACAAAGGTCGATGTGACCATGGAAGAATGATCAGAAAGTTACATGATTTGAAGATAGAGGACGGAGGCTACAGTCAAGGAATGGGCACTGTTTCTACAAGCTGGAACAAGCAAGAAAATGAATTATCTGCTAGAGCCTCCAGAATGGAATGCAGCCTTATCAACATTTTGATTTGAGTCCAATGTGACCTGTATTGGACCTCTGACTTACAGAAATGTAAAGTAATACATTTGTGTGGTTTTTAGCCACTAAATTTGTGGCAATTTGTTACAGCAGCAATGACAAAACCGACATAATGTCTCACTGTCTTTGGTCTTGAAAATCCTCTAATTCCCTATTTTAATATATCTTATGTTTAAATTCCAATGATCATATATTAGGGTTGTTTAAAAGTGAGGTGCATTCATACCAGGGATTTCTGTCTTCCAAATTCATGTATTTGATATACTTCAGAAAACCTTTCAATTCACTACTTGAAAAAAGGAATTTGTAACTAACTCCTATCTTCCTTTTACACAATAGAAATCAAGCCTGCAAGAGCTCATGCCATTTACTTTAGTCAAAATCTGAATGATGCATTGCATAAGTAACAACATAATAGAGCCCTCATATTGTAATCTGGATACATGTCTGCTGTGCTTTGAAAATCAAATATTGTTCCCTTTGACGTTTTGACAAGTAATTTCGACAACAATATACATTTGGCTAACTCATGAATGTAGTACTTCTCGTCCTCTGGATTGTGTGGGGTTTGCACTATGCTAAGAATGACAACAATTATGAAACTGACTTACATCTGCCAAGCGAACAGATGGTCTTGTAGTTGAGAAGAACAATGGTGAAGAAAGAAAAGGCAAAGGGGTGGGGGTGGGGGGAGCTGGTAGGGTGGATGAAACTCTTGCAATCCAAAATAGCACTAATAAAACTAAAGAAGAATACAGAGAAAGGCATGTTATAATCTATTATTGAAAGGTATAGAAAAAGAGGAGAAAGGTCTTGCTTGTTTCATTCTCTCACATACTGGTAGTGAATCTAAGTCAAGTGTACTTGAGACCTGTAAGAGATGAAATCACAATGTTGACATTCTCCTTTATGCAAATAGTTATTTGAAAGTATTGCCAGTGTGAATTTGATACAAGATGGAATTTTTCCTTTAACCATCTACATTTTTCCCTTTTTAAAAAGCTTATCTGGGGAGCAGACAACACAAATAACAGAAGCAAAAACTTACATAGACAATAAAAAACTTTACAATGAAAAGTAGAAGTCTTTCTTAAATATATTGACTTCTTTCTTTATAATTTGAACTTTTCATGAAGTGTTAAGTTTATAAGTGTGAATCTCCATTATCGTATTATTCTCTAAAATAAATAGTATTATACAACTCTTCTGGAGCTAGAGGTGCTAGTTCAAATATCCTGTTTTAAAGATTGCTATGTGTCTTGCATTTTTATTTTTGTAGGATTTTTTTTGTTTTTTTCTTGAATTCATTTGTTATATTTTACCTTTATATATTTCAAATTTTTATATTTAATATATATCATATTGCATATAAGTTTATGGAATATTATACATTTAATAAATATTATATGGATTCTATTTATATATTTTCACCAACTTGTGGTATAATTTCATGTTAATCTACCTCTCATGGGATGAGAAGACAGCAAACAAGTCCAAATTGTGTTAATAACAAGGATCTAAAGTTAAAGCAATTAGTTATCTGAAAAGATTTTCTACGTGTGATAAATGCTAACTTAAGACATGAACTTCATGACAACTATTCTGGCCTTTTTATCTGGGTGTTGGGGGCTATGTCTTCTTTCTTCATTTGTGTAAATAAGAATGGTGGAAAAGTAATAATAATTGACAAGTTATTTTATAGCTCTAGAATCCACGTTACCATAATTAGCCCAGTCAGCTGCAAAGAGCCTGAGTTTACTGTTCAATTCCAATATTATCTATCTACTTTTATTTTCTTCCCTCTGCTTTATTTGGATAACTTTATACTTTAAAGTAAAGAACTGAGCATAGCATTATGCTCCTTAGGTGAGGGACTATTTTCCTTTTTCCACAATATACTAATAGATTGATGTTCTTACCAGGTTTTGTTGTTGTTGTTGTTTTAACAGAGGCTATTTTGTTGTTGTTTTTGCAATCATGAAAGAATGTCTTAAAATTTGTTACTCAATATTTTTTTCCTCTGGAAAATTCAAGTTACTTTAAAACAGACTCAGGTATTTTCCATTAATATCTAGTCTTATTATTATAAAAAGCATCAAACTATTATCTCACAAAGCAATGATATAACAGTTGCTGGGCCAAATTACGATTTGGGTAAAGGCTCAAAATACACTTCAGGGGAAAGTGACTGCATTTAACAGTCCCAGTCCTATCTTTCTTGACCTTTTCTTCCATCTGTAGCATCCCATCCTACCATCTGGTAAACTTCACCCAAACTGATATTATACTTTTCCCTCCAGAGAAGTACCAATGTCAGTTATAAATTATTGAGATTTTTTTTTAAATTATCTTAGTTCAAAGCATTCTTCTAAGCGTTACACCTATATTAACTTACTGAGTTTTGTCATTACAACACTCCTAAGATAATAGTCCTATTATTATAGCCCCTGTTTTGCATATGAAAAAGCCAAGACATAAGGAAATCTATGCATTTGCAAAACTAGCACATTGATGAGTTGGGTCTTAAACTCAAGTAGCCTGGATCTCTACTATTGTTCCATAAAGAGCAGAAATTAGCTTCAATGACATTGACCTCTGATTCCAAATTGCATTATAAATTGGTAACTGAGGTATTAATTAGTTTAACTTCTTTAATTATATAATAAAATATTTTTCCTACTTTAAAGAATTACGAGCATCATTGAGCTCACAGGAAGGTATTTGTAAGCAATGGCTCTTGTGATTTCTTGATATTATATCCTCTATATAGTTATGTCTACATTGTCAGCCTTAGGTATATTTTCTATTAATTTCCCATTGCACTTGGTTCCCAAGATAGGAAACCAAGGGGCCACATTTGATTCACTCATCACTGCTGCCTTCATCCATGCATTAACTCATTCATCATTATTCCTTTATTCAGCAGATATATTCCAAAAGCTAGCTCGTCCCTAAGCACTGTGCTTGTTTCTGGTTTGATTGTTTGCAAAGAGGAATATGACACAATTCTTGCCCTAAAGGACCTCCCAGTGTTTGGGAAAGCTAGGCACACAAATAGTTTGTTAGAGTGTAATGTGACGAGTGTCATAATAGATACATAAACAGATTGCTACGGGACCATAGAAAGGGAGAAAGTAGCTCCATTAGTTATCTTGGAGATTTAATAAAGGCTTTACAAAGAAAAAATATCACAAATCTTACAGGAGAGATACAATTCCATCACATAAAACAAGAAACATATCATATCAAGCATTCTCAGAGCATAAAAGGGCCAAGTGCATTTAGAAATTGTTGAAAAAATGTTACAATGGCTGAGACACAGAATGCTTAAAGTCTGGAGTCATTGATGTGAGATGTGAGATGGGGCCAGAGAAAGTCCAAGGTCCAACCTGGGGAAGGCCTTTTGACAACCTTAGGGACTAGACTAACCGTTGTATAATGGGCATGGCATGATCATCCTAGCTCCAATCTGGGTACAAAAAAGAATGAAAAGTTGTGAAAAGCGGGAAGTAAATTCAGAAGTCAGGTGGGAGTCATGAAGGGGTGGTAGAAGTGAAGAGCAGAAAAAATCTTTGAGAACTTTTTAGGGCTAGAATTAACAGGAAAGAATGTAAAGCATAAGGCAGTAGCAGAAGTGCAAGCTGATGCTGTCCAAAGGGGTGGAAAATGCCGGGAGAAGGTAACTTTGAAAGCAGTTGAGAATGTGATCGATTTCTAACATGTTCAACTTTAGGTGCTTGTAGGTATCCTATATAGAGGAGCATAATCCACTTGATTTTGGAACACAAAAGCAAAAATGCGGGAACAGAAATATACATGAAAAGAGTTATCATCAAATTGATGATAATTGAAGCCAATGGAAATTGATGATTGTACAGAAAATAGTATGGAGAGGGAAAGGCAAAGAAAACTGAGGATGCTGCTAGAATTGAAGTGACAAATTAAATTTATTTCACAAGCAATAAGGAATATTTAATGAAATTCTTGATGGATGTAAAGAAGAGAGTTTCTTTTATTCACAAATATTGAAATTTCTTTTTCAGTACAAAAATATTAAATTGGCTATATAAGAGCTAGCTCCGTGAGCAAGATAGTATAGGGATTTATTAAAATTTGCTAAATAATGGAATAAATATCTTAATGTCAACTTGGAATACTTGATTCTTTATAGATACACTGATCCACTCAACATAGTTTTTTGTGTGTGTACCTACTCATGCCAGGCATTATATGTACATGAGACAGATACAGCCTGCTATCCGTGGTACTTTCGGCATAAGGAGTTATAAAAAGCATTAAAGAGGTAATTTGCAGCCAAGTGTGATATTAGAGTGGTGAGAAGGCCCATGCTGTTTTGACAGTCTATAGCAGGGGAAAGTTACCTCATGCAGTTAGTTACTTAGATACTCCTTTAAGCAAATACATAGGATTAAATTGCTAGACGTTTTCATAGACTCAGAAAGCCATATGGTGCAAGTGCCTTCACTGCCTACATTATAATGAAGTCTTCTCTTCAACATCAGAATACTATGTTTCATGTTTTTTGTTTGTTTGTTTGTTTTTTGAGACAGAGTCTCACTCTGTCATCCAGACTAGAGTGCAGTGGCGTGAACTTGGCTCACTGCAACCTCCGCCTGCTGGGTTCAAGCAGTTCTCTGCCTCAGCCTCCCCAGTAGCTTGGATTATAGGCGCCCACCACCATGCCTGGCTAATTTTTGTATTTTTAGTAGAGACAGAGTTTCACCATCTTGCCCAGGCTGGTCTTGAACTCCTGACCTCATGATCCACCCGCCTCAGCCTCCCAAAGTACTGGGATTACAGGCGTGAACCACCGCGCCCGGCCAGAATACTATGTTCTAATGTACCAAAGTGATTAAATTTAAAATGTTTTTAATGTGTTTATAAAGTAAAATCTGAAAAACATAACATTTCAATTCAAATATCATTGCATGCCTATAGAAGTAGGGTGAACATTTTAGATAATAGAAAGATGTAATATAGTCAGCAAAGACTTTGAAATTTCCAAGTTAAAAGTGCTACATGCCATATATTTTATTCTTTCAAAATAGGCTGAATAGAGGGAAAGCCTAGTTGGGCTTTGGGAATTCATATGCAGAATGAAGTTCATTATTGGATAGATCTCTGTTTGGGAGAAAGAATCCCAAACAGTCCTCTGACATTTTGGCTTCATCATCTCGTGATCCCAAGTTCATAACCTATGCCCTGAAAAGAAATTTAATAACGTAGGAAGTCCCTAGTCATCAGCAACAGACAAGCTACCATCCAGAATCTAAAACAGTTAGGTATTTTACTAAATGATAAAGAACAGAGTCAGCAGAAGTAGGTGTGGATCAGTTTTAGTCATTTAGCTTGGCCACAGGTTCAAAAGAAACCTCAAAGCAATTTGTTTTTTGTTTGCTTTGCTTTGTTTTTATGTTTCAATTCTTACATTGTACTTACCATCAGCTGTGGCTTGGAGTAGAAAGAAAATCTCTCCTCAATAATCTAGGCATTTGTATTAAAAAAAGTATTTTTAAAATTTATGTTGCTATAATCTGTTTTATAGTTTAACCTTTTTACTTAAAAATTATTTCTAATAATTAAGTGGAGAAAGAATGGCTTTTTTCAACAAATAGTGTTAGAGCAATTTTATATTTATTTGCAAACCAAAAAATGAACTTCAATTCATATCTTATCCTGTATTAAATAGAAACTCAAAATAGATCAAACACCTAAATATAAAATATAAAATTATAAGGCTTCTGAAAAAAACACTGGAGAATGCTTTTAGGATCTTGAATTAAGAAAAGATTTCTTCGCCAGTGTATCAAATCAGAATGTATACAAGAAAAACATAAACTTCAGTAAAATTTAAAACTCCTGGTCTTCCAAAAACAGTAAAGAGAATAAAAAGACAAGCCACAGACTGGGAGAAAATATTTCAAGGGACCTATCTAATGTGGGACTTCAATACAGAATACATAATGAACCTCCAAAACTTAATAAAAAACAAACAAGCAATTTTTTTTTGTAAATGGATAAAAGGTTTCAGCAGACATTTCCACCAGAGAAGATATATGGATGGCAAATATAAACATGACAGATTTCAACATCATTTGTTAGCAGAAAAATGTAAATTAAAACCATAATGAATGTGGCATCAAAATAGCTACACTGAAAAAGACTGACCATATCACGTGTTGATGAGAATGTGGAGGTACTGTACTAGGACTCTCATACACTGCTGATGGGAATGTAAAATCGCACATTTTCGAAAATTGTTTTTGCAGATTTCTAAAATCTACATGCATACCTAACATATGACCCACCCATTCTACCCCTAGATATTTACCCAAGAATAAAGAAAGCATATGACCAAACAATAATGTATACACATGTTCATAGTGGCTTTCTTTGTAATAACCTAAAGATGGAAACAGCCCGAATGTCAGTCATGAATTAATAAACAGAATCTGGTATATTCCATATAATGGAATACCACCTAACATTAAAAAGAATGAACTATTGATTCATACCACAACATAAATAAGTCTTAAAATAATTATGTTGAATGAAAGAAAACGGGAAAATAGGAGCACTTACTGTATGATTGCATTTCTATATCTTTCAAGAAAATAAAGCAAATATTGGCAGAAAATAAATCAGCGGTTATGCCAGAAAGACAGAAGCTAGAGATAGGTATTATAAAAGGGCAAGAGCAAACTTTTTGGAATTTTAGATGTTTATTATTTTGTTTGTGATGGTGGTTTCAAACTTGTAAAATTATGCAATCTAAACATATGCAGTTTATATAGGTCAATATTATTGCAATAGAGTTAAAGAGAGATCTAGAGTTTTGTAACCCTCTAAGGTACAGGAATTCATAGCAGTATCTTCCTTCTATAATTCTGCAGTGCTATGACTCAATTTTTTGGAATTTTTATGGTTAATCAAGAGTAAAATCGTGGTGACAATAAAATTTGGAAACTAAATAGTTTTGCAATATATACAGCATGCAATTATTATGAAGGGAACTGCATGAAATTATAACTGGATTTCCCTTTTAAAAATTATTTACAAATATTAGATTAATTCAAATTTAGAAGTGGCTCTTAATCAAGGGCACACTTCATATTTACTTGTGGACCTTTTTCAAAATGTACATGCATAAACTCCCATTTCACATCCACTGATTCAGGAAAAGGAAGAGAAATCCTGGAAAAGCCACAAAAATAATTCTGATGTGAACTGCCAGTAAATAAACACCAATTTGGAAGAAGGAAATTAAAGGGAAACATGTCTTCTTAACTAGATAACGGAAGGATCACAAAGACCTTGTCAGCTTCCATTCTGATGTTAGGATGAATAACAAAACCTTGGCCATGGGACAGATTATGCCCTGGTTGATCCAAAAACTGGTGAATCGAGAAAGTAGTGTCTCAGTCAGGTGAGATCGAGAATGTACGGTATAAAAATGCCTTGGCAACAACAGAAACTGGGGTCTACAGAGGAGGGAGTAAAGGAGGAGGGGGAAAAGTGTTGAAAAACTGACTGTTGGGAACTATGCTCGGTACCTGGGCAACGGGATCATTTGTAACCCAGACCTCAGCATTGTGCAATATACCCAGGTGACATATCTGCACAGATACCCCTTGAACCTAAAATAAAAGTTGAAAAAAAAAAGTCTTTGATATTTCACACTTTTACCACAATTTATGTTACATAGTTCTGGTAATCTGATGTCACTGATTTAAGTATTTGAGAGTTTCATATTGGTGTTAAGGAAGTTTCAGTTTTTATATAGACATGAAATCATTGGATCAGGTTGGTTTGAAACTTTTGAGGGCTCTGCTGTGCTTGCAAACTTCAGTAGCCCTGGAGTTGTGGGTCTGAGCAACGCAGATCCATGGTGTACCTTCTGATGCAGAGAAAGTACAGATATTTTTAGAGCTTGAGGGCATTTTATATGCTTTATCTGTGGTAGTGTTTATGTTCTATAGGGTTTATAACTTGATTCATAGTCTAAACCCAACACTCCATGGTAAATATTTTATTTTAAATATATTTTTGGTTTGCTGCTTCCAACAATCCTGTGTGATAAATATTACTATACTGTTTTATACCTGAGGACACTGAAGCACAGAGAAGACAGACAGCTTGATGAAGGAAACATAACTTTAAAAAGGTGAGTCAAATGTTTTGGTTAATGTTTATTCAACATCAAGCCTCTACCATACTTGCTTGAAGTTTGGAAAGTACTTGGCCACAGGCCTAGGTTTACAGTTAAGGGCTTTTGATTCTGATACTTGGGGATGTGAAAGAGGTGCCAATCTTTCTCTCAGATTGGCCTGATCTGCTGTGCTTTGGTCCCTGTTGTCCTAGGGGTCTTTGGAACCAATGTATTGACTCAGCAGAAATATTACTCAGCTGCAGGAGTTCTGCTATTCTGAGATTTTAAATCTTTCTGGAATTCTGGGCATATAACAGGGCTATAAAGGGAACACAAGACAAAACATGGTGATGTTAAAAAGCAGGCAAGAATGGCTCTATTCTGACACGTGAAGAGACTTTGGGGAAGAGCAAATGTAACAGGGCAACCCTTACTCTCATGCAACCTACTCTTATAAGACTTTAACTTAGATGGAGTGAGAGGAAGAAGGAGAAGACAAAGAAGGAAGAAGGAGGAGGAAGAAGAAATACCTTGTGATTATGAAAGTATGGCCTTATTTCCTTGAAGAAAGTGTATCTATTTGTAAAGGTCAAGTGTTAAAATGACTGATGGTGGAGGTTCATGGCTAATAATGACTTTGTTTCTGGTATAACAACTCTAAGGACAAACTCTGGGCTGCAGTAAAATGTGGTTTAAAGATGCCAAGAGGAGGAGGAGGAAGGAGGAGGGGGGAAGGGGAAAGGGGGAAAATAGAGGGGAGGAAGAAGGAAGGAGGAAGAAGAAGAAGAAAGCATAAGAAACAGCAGAAGCAGACACCACCTCTGGATTTTTGAACATCTGGCTATGTGGAGTTGTATTTATTAACATTCTTACTTCTTTCCTTGTGATTACAAAGCATTGCCTTATTTCTTTGAAGAAACTGTATCTGTTTCTAAAGGTCAAGTGTTTAATGACTGATGGTGCAGTTTCATGGCTAACAGTGACTTTGTTTCTGGTATCAGAGCTCTGAAGACAAACCCTATACTGCAATAAAATGTGGTCTAAAGATGCCATGCATTTCTCACTGCTCTGATTAACTGTTCATTTGGGTAGCTGATTACTGCATTGTCCAGAATACTAATCAGGAGCCATTTAAACAATGCCTCTGATTTGGCTTAGCAACATGTGTCCAAGAATGAGGATAAATGTGTCAAATACCCACTGGTAATCAAACTTCCATGATTATTATTAAAAACTCCTCAGTTTGTCTTGATGTTATCCCAAACATCAGATTTCTGGAGTTTAAGGAAACTAGGTTACTTATTTTAGCAAGTTCTTTGTCATGTGTATTCCCAAGATGAGTTGGTATTCTGTGTTCTGCGACAAAGATGTCTCTTGCAGGGCTAGTTCATGATTAGGGGCAGGATTTGTGTGAGAAAATTCAGAAAACAGTGATGAGGTGACTATATAGCAATTTCTTTAACTTCTCCAGTAACAGCAAAATTCCTGTAGGTAGATTGTGCCTTGCCTCCTGTTTGAGTTATAAATTGCTATGTATAAAAACAATCCAAAATATAGTGGCATAAAGCAACACCTATTTTATTTCTCACAAAAACGTTGGGTTAGCTAGGAATTTCATTTGCTGTTCTCTTCTGAAGTTACTTGTGTGCCTGCTTTCAGTTAGTAGATCTCTTGGGAGCTGGGCTCAGTTAGGGTGTCAGGATGGCCGAACATCTCTCTCATTGTGATCTGAATGTTTTTCTTCCCACATGGTCATTAATCAACCTAGACCAGACATTGACATGGTGTCAAGGTTCAAAAAGCGAGTATCCTAAAAGGACTAGAGCACTAGATGCTTAACTTGCATCACACATTACACAGACCCATTAGCCAATACAAGTCACATGGCAAGGCAAGAGTCAATACAGAATGAGATTATGCAAGGTGTGAATATCAGGAAGCATGTTGCATTGTAGTCTACCAGGTACCAGTCTAGCATACCTCTTCAGTCCTAATGCAAAAACATCATTACATTGGGGATATGAAAAATAAGGTGGAGATAGAAAAGAAAAATGGAGAAAAGCAGAAGGGAAAATGGCAGACAAGATTTAAGAATTAAAAATCAATGTAGTTTTCGGAAAAGACTGTAATTTCAACAAAATTTGTGTCACAGAATAAATAATGATGTTCAAATCACTTTGTAAAAATGTACTTCATTTCATGTATACCCCAGATGTGTGCAATGATTTTTATTTTAGATATTTATTATAATCTGATTGAATTTATAGCAGAACATAGTGGTTAGAGAAACAGTCTCTGGATCTAGACTGCAAGGGTTTGAATTTAGACTTTGCTACTTGCTAGCTGTGCACTTGAGCTGGTTACTAAATCTTTCTAACATCAGTTTTCTCTTACACAATATAAGCTTAATCATAGTGCCTGTTTTATGGTGGCGTGGTGAGGATTACATGGGTTAGTAGTGGTAAAGTGCTTGGAATGGTGCCTGGCACAGAGTAAGGGCTATATAGTTTCTTCTTATTATTATCATCAGAAGAAGAAGAATCAAAAGTAGACCTTCAGTGATGCCCAGGACCACTGAGTGAACATGCAAAGGTATCTCCCAGGACCTCTTGTGCTCATTAATCTCTCATAGCAACTGGGATTGTAGGTGAGTTCTTGCTCAGATTCTGAGCTCCACAAATGTGTGTTTTGAGTCCACTGAGTTTATTTGAACAATTCTTAAACTGGATGGGTCCAGGATTGGATTGAATCTGATAATTAACTGGATTGGATCAAGTTAGAGGCTTCAGGTTGGTACCTTTTTGAAAATAAGTTTGTCTCAATCCAAGGAGTCTGGGACTCTGCCTTATGGGACTCTAGCTAATTTTCCATACAATAATTATGGGTCCACAACTTGAATATTTTTAGAAAAATGAGTTAACTTTACTAGAGAAGACTTAGAATTAAAACAGCCACAATGGGGAAGTTTTAATTCAGATAAAATTGTTTACTCGTCAGGCAAATTAGAAAAGAAGGAATCGAAGACCCTGCAAACACAATGGGATGCAATTTTGACTGGTTTGCAGAGGCATCTAAGAGATGAACTCAATCAAAGCTTGCCTCTTTAAAAGATTCCTTACAGAAGGCAAGTTTAAAAATCTTAAAAGTATTTTTTTCACAAATATTAGTTAAAACTTTCAGCCATCTGGGTAGGAAATCTTGTTCCATTGGCCAGAAAAATTTTGATCCAAATAGTTTTAAATAAATTAGTGAGTTTGTGTTATTGTACTTGGTGCATGGACAAAATTTTAAAATGAAAACTATACAATCTCTTTCTGTCTATATGTTTATGTATGTCTGTATGATATGTATATATACATATATGTACATGTGATATTTGTCTATCTTACTATATTGTCAAATTAAATTACAAAGGAGCTGTCTTTAGTTGTCTTTAAAAAAATATGGCTTATATAAATGAAATATTCTGTCAAAAAATAGGAACTAATCCAAATGCATTTCGAGTTCATGTGACTTGGGTAATCTTTGATTAAAAAAAAATGTTTGTTTGATTAAAATACGCACGTCTTCAGCGTTTTCAACATTAAATATAATACATACTCACAACTTTTCCTACCTAAGTTTACTGGTAAAATAAGCTTATGTTATCTCTATATTTAAAAAATTGATCAATAAAATAAGAATAATTATAAAAACATAATGGCTGGCTGTTTTGTATTTTATCAATATCAGAAATCCAAGCATAATTATTAAAAATAAGTAAGTTATATAAATGTAAGATAAACTTTCTGTGTAAGAGATGTCCTTCCTATACCAGAAGCATTTTACATTTTTATCACTGAAAATGGGAAGTTGAGGCCAAGAAAAATCTGTACAATTTAATTCTCAGACCTAGCCCCCACCACCAAGAAAAAAAAAAAGTTAACAGGATAGAGATAACAGTTTTCCTCATTTATTACAGAGAGAGTAAAGATATTTGAGACTATTAGTAAGCGTGCTCTGTGCCCCATTAAGAAATTTGCACTGTGAGAAACCACACGCTTCTAGAAATTATAATTTATACATTTTGCCAATCTATAGATTGCTAATGTGACAGACAGCTGACACTTGGTTGCTTACTGATGTTCAGTGAAAATTAAGATCACTAAGGGTAAAAATTATAATTAATATATGTAACTAAAATCACTAGAAATAATAAGAAAAGAACACTGTGCAAATATACAAGGAAGGTAAAATGTGCTTTTGTGAGGAATAGTGATATAATATGAGGATGTTTTATTATTTTTAAGGTAAAAAGCATAATTTTTGTTCTAAAGTAGAATGATTCATGGTTCCCAAATGAGAAAGGGAAAGTATAAGACAAAAACTAAATGGATGAGAAAGCTGTGGAAGGCTTGTGGAAGATGAACCTTATGAAAGGAATTTTATGTGTGATCAAACTGGCTAAGATTAGAAGCAAATTATAAAATTTTATAAAAGATGAGTATCAGTATCAAAAATGTACTGATACAATGCCAGAAGTTTGTCCTCTCTATTATAACAACAGGGTTTTTTGGAGTATTGGTCTCCTTTTTCTTTTTTTTTTTGAGATGGAGTTTCGCTCTTGTTGCCCAGGCTGGAGTGCAATGGTGTGATCTCGGCTCACACAATCTCCACCTCCCAGGTTCAAGCAATTCTTCTGCCTCAGCCTGCCGAGCAGCTGGGATTACAGGCATGCACCACCATGCCCAGCTAATTTTGCATTTTTAGTAGAGACGGGGTTTCTCCATGTTGAGGCTGGTCTCGAACTCCTGCCCTCAGGTGATCCGCCCGCCTCGGCCTCCCAAAGTGCTGGGATTACAGGCGTGAGCCACCGCGCCCAGCCGGTCTTCCCTTAATAGAAAATTTTGAATTTTTTTTTAAACTTCTGAGTAATTTGGCTAGGAAATAAAAATTCACTGTTTTACCTAAATAATTTTCTATGATTAATGATGTCTTCATTGACTTTTGATCATGAGAAAAAGCTGAATTCTTTTTTTTAAAAGGATTTAAGGTTTTTCTACAGCCAGGTTACATTCTGTATTTACCTTTAAAGACTTTTAATTATTACTTTGGTTACATGAATGACTGTTGTTCATAGTGACCTAAGATGTTATTTTGATCAAGTATTTCAAGTCTTTTATTTTTTGTGTGTGAATTTCTCCAAATCAAACTCAAGTGTTTGTCTTGACCTAGAATGAACTTCAGAATTTTCCATATAGATGCATAGGATACCTCAATTAGATAACTCTCCTTACAAAAACAGAGATATTGAGATAATGTGGCTTATTTAGTATATTAAATTATATCGAAAGCCTTGTCAAATAATAAGTAATGGTAAACCTTCTTTGGGTTATATTTGTATGGATGTGATATTAATATGTATTTTAGAAATTGTATGAAATTCACAGAAATCAAATAGTCCTGGTATAATGCTATCAGTCATAATTCTAGTAGTTACCATAAAATGTTATATGCAACAGAAATAGACAAATTTCCTTGTCAATTTGTGTAATTGTTGTAATGAACTTTCACCAGATCTTTAATCATGGCCATTTCAAGTTTTGTAATTCACAGATGGTTAACTGTTTACTTTGGTACCTTCCTGAGCAATGATAAACCTAAAGAGTTTCATCTTCAAGGAGATTCGCAGAAAGGATTCTGATAAATACAGGTTTCTGATAACTTAAGATCATGCCTCTGGACTCCGTAAGAATTTCCAGAACTCTAACAAAGAAACTGACTGATTTTAAAAACTGTTAAGCCAACATCAAGCAGAATAAAACTTAATTAAATAACAAGAAAACTATTTGGCAGATTTTCATGCTAAGTCACCCAGTACTGACATTGTTAAGATATGTAATCTGAATAAACTTCATAGGATTTATCCAAGTCAAATTACCTGTGATAATCTACTTAATAAACTGTGCAATTCACCTGGAAAAACAAAATTGGTATCTGAATTGGAAAAACAAAATTACTTTTTAAAAAGACGTAAACTCAGTATTAAGCTTGGACTCACAGAGGGCCAAGACAACCATCTGATTCTTCTGTGTTCTTGAAGCTTCCATTATTAAAAGCTCTGCACTCTACAACTAATCATGGAATGAGAAAAATCATCCAAATTATGGAAAAAAATATTGGTGAGTTACTGTTGTAGAATTGCTAAAATTGTTTACAACTAATGTTTGGTTTGTCAAACTGTAGTCCTGGGAAGACAATCAAAACTTCAGGTGGTGTGTTTTCACCACCTGATGAACCATGTGAATGTTTAGAGATGGACTTCATTCAATTGCCACCCTCAGTGGGGTATCACTATGTTCTTATAATAGCTTGCATGTTTTCAGGTTGGATAAAAGTTTTCCCATGTGTTAAAGCTGCTGCTATGATGGTAACTAAAAAGTTATAAGAAAATATGTCTCCGGCAACCAAGAAACCCATTTTACTGGAAAATTATAAGGCAGTTAAATAAAGTGTTACAAATACAGTGGTGCTATCATTGTCCCTATCACTATCTGTCTTCTAGGAAGGCAATTAGATTGACTTCCACCGGAAAACATAAATTGACCATTTATGAAATAAATACTGAAAGACTTACGCTTCTAGTCATAAAATTCCCCATGTATCTCTCACTATTTTAAACTCTGACATGATTGACTAATACAAGACATTAATGCATTATGCTAAAGTGTATTTTCACCAGGTACAGAAAACTTTCTGTCATCTATCAGCTGATGACAACCAGATCCTTCATGACCTAGAACCAAGAAATTGGGTCTTTTGAAAATGACACCAGAGAAAGACTGCCCTTAAACTCCATTGGAAGAGACCATACCAAATTCTTCTCACCCCCACACTGTGGTAAAACTTCAGGGACTTGTACCTTGGGTGTAAATACTACAACTTAAAAAGGCCATTAAGACTCCTGTAACTGTATACCTGTTGCAGACCTTAACGTAAATTTGGCCAAAGAACTTTTATCCCAGAAGCAGACAGCATTCTAGAGACAGACAACTTTCCCAAGATTGCAGATCAAGACTTCTCTACCATCATGAATGCCTTATTTTTCCTCCCTATTTCCTCCTGTCCTAATCCCTTCTCTATCCTTACAGAAAAATCCATAAGACCATAACTTGTGGATAGCTTTAGTAAAGGCTTAAGCTGTAGGAAGAAACCATATGTAGAGCAATTTTTGGGTTTGTGGGCTAATGCTCAAAAATCAGGAAGCAATTTCACTAATGCCAGTGCCTCTCAGTGTTCCCCAAAGGAAGAGGGGAAAGCTGTCCTTGTTATTCTAGACATCACTGCTACTTGCTTTCCTACTCTTGATGGAAACAATACCCAGACCTTTCCAATTAATAACCTAATTGCTACCAAATATAGAAAACTTGTCTTAATGATGCCTGCAAAATGTGTGGTTAGAATAACAAAACCATGAACAAAGCATAAAGAGTCATTCAACTAGTTGACAATGTAAATTGTAAATTCCATACCAAGACCAAAGAAGTCCATTATGATGGAAACAGAAAGTAGGGTCAGTGCCCAATGGTTTGGTCAGCTTCTCAATATTCAGAAGCTGACCAAAAGAGAGGAATTGTTAAATTACTTTAAATTTGGCCTAAAGCTGCTTTCATATGTAGCATTATGTAACTTAATAAGTAAACAAACTGCAACATAACTTGAGAGCATATTACTGTTACAAGTAAACTAGGCTCAACCAATTACAACAGGCAAGGTTTCAGCCAATTACAAGCTGCAAAATGCTCAGATATGTTCAAATAAGGCAAATGTCAAGCTATAACCAATGAGAATATTTCCGTATGTCACTTCCTTTTCCTTTCAATAAATACTGCTTGATCATGTTGCTGAGTGAAGCATTCTGAATTTTTATGGATTCAGGGTGTTGCCCAATTCATGAATTATCTTTTTGCATGAATAAACTCTGATAAATTTAATTTTTCTAATTTTTAAAAAATATATGGAACTACTGAAACTCTCATATATTGCTAGTGGGATTGTAAATGAAAATCAGTTTGACAGCTTCTAATCAACATGCAGTTACCATGTAACCTACGACTTTTACCCTCATGTATTAATTTTAGGAAATTAAAAACATGTGTTTCCAAAAACTTGCACACAAATATTCACAACTGGTTTATTCAGAATAGTGACAAGCTTCAAACAACCCAAATACGCATCAACAGGTAAATGAATAAACAATATGTGTTATATTTACACAGTAGAATATTACTTGGTGACACACAGGAGCAAGTACTGACAGATGCAACAACACAGCTGTGTCTCAGAAACATTGTGCTGAATAAAATTCAGACAAAAAGACCACTTACTGTATGATTCCATTTATATAAAAATCTAGAATGGGCAATACTAGTCTTTAGTGGCAAAAAGCAGATCATTAATTTTCTGGGGCAGGAACTGGGCTTCCAGACTGCAAAGAGGCACAAGGAATCTCTTTTGGACCATGGAGATAGTCTTTATTATGGTGACAGTTAACACATGTGCCCAGGTTTGTCCACAGGTGCATTTTATGGTATGTAAAGTATACTATAAGAAGATAATTTCTGTAATCCTAGCAATTTCAGAGGCCGAGGTGGTGGATCACCTGCGGTCAGGGGTTCGAGACCAGCCTGGCCAACATGGCAAAACCCCGTCTTTCCTAAAAATACAGAAATTAGCCTGGCATGATGGCACATGCCTGTAGTCCCAGCTACTCGGGAGGCTAAGGCATGATAATCATTGAACCCAGGAGGCAGAGGCTGCAGTGAGCTGAGATTGTGCCACTGCACTCCAGCCTAGGCAACAGAGCGAGACTCTGTCTCAAAAAAAAAAAAAAAAAAAAGTGATGTTAAGTAAAATTATTAATTTTTTCAATATCATAAATTAGTCTAATTCATGTATAATTTGTTATTTAATACTTTTTAAATGCTTCTACATTTTTTAGCTTGATAGGACTATTTTATGTCAAGTGAAAAATTAATGAATTATCATATCACTTATTTTCTAGTTGGTGTTTTTAAATAATAATTATTACATTAAAAATATGCAATACATTTAAAGTTAGCATTCTAAATAGATCTCAAATTTTTTAAAAAAAACACTAAATACAATAAACCTTCAATTCTCATCAAAACCTATAAAGTTCACAAGGACTGCAATGTAAAATCACAGCTGGTGTTTGTTTGCATACTTACATTTGATATTTATAGATAGACCAAGAGAACTGAGGTATTATTTTAATGTATGAATACTATTTTTATCAGGCGACAGAAAAACACTTTAAAAGTTCACAAAACATTTTCAAACACAAGGCAGTATTTGTGCTGTTTTATCTGTCTCTGTGCTGAGAATGGTTTCTCACAGCTGATTGAAAGAGAATCTATTGTTTTAGAAAAAGCAGATTATCTGGCCAGGTGCGGTGACTCACGCCTGTAATCCCTGCAATTTGGGAGGCCGAGGCGAGTGGATCACATGAGGTTAGGAGTTCGAGACCAGCCTGGCCAACATGGTGAAACCTCGTCTCTACTAAAAAGACAAAAAATTAGCTGGTCGTGGTGACCCATGCCTGTAATCCCAGCTACTCAGAAGGCTGAGGCAGGAGAATGGCTTGAACCTGGGAGGCAAAGGTTGTAGTGAACCAAGATCATGCCACTGCACTCCAGCCTGGGTGACTGAGTGAGCCTCCATTTCAAAGAAAAAAAAAACAAAAAAAAACAAAGAAAGAGAGGAATGGAGGAAGGAAGGAAGGGAAAGAAAGAAAGAAGAAAGAAAGGAAGGAAGGAAGAAAGAAAGGAAGAAAGAAAAAGAAAGAAAGAAAGAAAGAAAGAAAGAAAGGAAGGAAGGAAAGGAAGGAAGGAAGGAAGAAGACAGAGAGAGAGAGGGAGGGAGGAAGGAAGGAAGAGAAAGCAAATTATCAAAGTTAAAAGAGAAAGTATGCAAAGTCAGTGAAAAGAAAGGCATGGCTACAGGTTACCAAGAGCTTATGGAGAGACAAGTTTATAGATGGGGTCTATGTGAAGACTGTTAACATTCTTTGACCGTAAAAATAGAAGGAGGCAAAATCCACCTGGCACTGGAAGAAATGGAACAGAGGAGACAATTCACACTTAACTGCACATATTGCACTCTCAGTAGCTACAGCAATAAGGTATCCTTCCAATGGTAAAAGTAATTCAAATAATATAGTCACCTGAGTTAAGCCAGGGGTCACTTGTTTATGTAGTTTCATTTGGGAGAGGGAAGGAGGTTAAAAGAAATTTGGGAAAGCTTTATGCTTTCAAAGAGCATGAAACAATGAAGGGAAATGATGTCATTATAAAAAATAAATTATAAAATAAACTATAAAATCATTATAAAAAATAAATTAATTTGAGCAGGTATACTCAAGAGAGCTTATGATTATGGTTGGCCTGTTGCTTCTTCTGCTGATTTTGATTGAGTCAATGAATGTAATAAATTATGTAATTATATTTTCATTATAGTGTGTTGAATAGTGGCTACCCAAAAGATATGTCCATCCAGAACCACCGCATGTGAGCTTATTTGAAATAATTATCTTTGCAGATATAATTAAGGTAAGGTTCTTCAGATGAGATTGTCCTGGATTAGTGTTGGCCCCAAATCCAATGACAATTGTAGTTGTAAGATACAGAAAAAGGAGAAAATATAGAAAGATACTCAGAAAGACACATAGAAGAAGGCCATGTGACAATGGTGGCAGAAATTGGGGTGATACAACTATAAGCCATGGGACACTAGAGATTGTTGGCAGCCGCCAGAAGCTAGGAGAGAGACATGGAGCAGATCACACCTCAGCAGCCAGAGGGAACCCACTCTACTGACACCTTTGATTGACTTCTGGCCTCCAGAACTATGATAGAAGAAATTTCTATTTTAAGCCACCAAGTTTGTGGTAATTTGATATTGCAATCCTAGGAAACTCATGTATTCATTCTATCATTCGTCTTCTACTCATCTGTACCACTTTATTGATGGACTCATGAGATGTGAAAATTTGTATGTTCCATCTTCTGATGCCATGTATACACTGGCCTTTACTGTCAGCAGATAGAGCTAGATTCCTCAAGTGTTAGAATAAAAGACAGTAGATAGATTTATTGATCTCTCCACTTTGATCCGTTTTAAAAACAGAGGATAGTTTTAGTGAATGAGTTAACTCAGGGAATTGGCAATCATCTATAATAGCAACAATAACCACACAGCTAATCATTAAAACCATCTCAAATTGCAGACAAGATACCAGAGCAGATAAGTGCAAAATCAGGCACTTGGATTCAAACCCTCCTTCTACTACTTACAGCTGAAGGACTTAGAGAAAATTTCCTAATATTCTAATGTCTCAATTTTCTTCTCTGTAAAATATGGATGATAAGAACATCTACCTTATAGTGTTGTAAAAAATACAAAATATTGATGTACATTTATGTAAAGCATTTGGTCAGAGGCTGAAGTTAAGAAGCGCTTGGTAGGTTTTTTTTGCTGGTTTTTGGAGGTTGCAGAGGGAGTGGTGGTCTTACTTTTATTGTAATTGCTAATAGTCTGGTCAATGTCTTCTAAATAACAATGTCATGGAGTTTTCCAAGCCTATTTTAGCCCTTATGTAAAATTGCAGTATTTACCAAATATACTCCCCCTTTTGGACTTTTTTCAATTAATAGTTAATGAGGCTGTGATTCCAGGAGCTGGATTAATGGTGTTAGTCAAAGACAGCAGCACAGACCTACTTTGTGAAAACTGCAGGGTTGACAATGGTCACTGTGACATCATTTCTATGAAAATATTCAATGTTCTAAATATTCACTGACTCAGTGACTCTTTTGACTATACCTTTTTTTTGAGATGAAGTCTCACTCTGTTGCCAGGCTGGAGTGCAGTGGCACGATCTCAGCTCACTGCAACCTCTGCCTCCCGGGTTCTTGACTATACTTTTTTTTTTTTTTTTTTTTTTTTTTTTTGAGATGGAGTCTCACTCTGTCGCCCAGGCTGGACTGCAGTGGCACGATCTCGGCTCACTGCAAGTTCCGCCTCCCAGGTTTGCGACATTCTCCTGCCTCAGCCTCCCGAGTAGCTGGGACTACAGGTGCCCGCCACCACGCCCAGCTAATTTTTTGTGTTTTTAGTAGAGACGGGGTTTCACTATGTTAGCCAGGATGGTCTCGATCTCCTGACCTCGTGATCCGCCCACCTCGGCCTCCCAAAGTGCTGGGATTACAAGCGTGAGCCACTGCGCCCGGCCGACTATACTTTTAAAAGTAGCTTTAGAGGAGAAGACACACAGAGACACACAAAAAGACACAGAAGAATGCAATGTGATGATGGACTTAGTAGTTTTCAGCTTTTAAAACTAAAAGAACTAAAACCACCTATTAATGAAATTATAACCTATACTATATGCAAATCAATAAAAATAAGGAGGAAAATATGTTTTCCTTCCCACTGCTTCTAAAGGTGTATACGGGGGAAAGCTTATCTGAATTATTTTAAATGAATATATCTATAATAGAAAAAAATAAATGGATATACAAAGGAAGAACATACAACTGATAAAATGATGAACTTACAGACAGAAGAAAATTACCAGTTCTCTTCATTGATAAATGCAGAAAATTTCATATATAATTGATAATCTATTATAAGGCTTTTTCATGCTAACAAAATACAACAAGGATGATGTGAAGTCTCTAATTTGATATGCAGTATATTATAATTTTAAAAGCGATGCTATTATTAAAAAATTCATTTTCTATAATAGTCAAATACATTATAAAGGAAAAACAAATATGCATTAAAATATTTCCACAGGGACTTACTCTTCTAATGGAAATGCTAAATACAATAACAAGAAATGTTTGCTAATTAAAAGTCATTTTTTAAGCTTTCAATTTCATTGTTTTTTTCTATTTAAAACAGTGGGAAGAGGAAAGCAATCAAACAATATTTTTAAAAGGAGAAAGTTTTTTTCAAACATGCCATATTTAAGAAATGCTACTGCTGACTTCATATTCTTTTTTCATTTTTGTTTTCAAAGGGAAATTGGATCACATTAGCATAAATATTAATATATAAAATTAAAAATAAAATGTTAATGTACTAGCCTGGCTTTTTTTATGTTTAATTAAAGCAGGTGTAACTCACACTACAAATCTTTCTGGACAGATTCAGTGTGGGGCTAAGAAATGGCCTTAGAGTTTATATTAGTTTTTTAGAAGATCTCCAAATTTCACTAGCTCCCAGTGCTTCATCTTTTTATTTCTTTTTTTTAAAAAATTACACCTTATAATTTGTTTTCTTCTTAATGAGGAACATTCTGACTGTGGTTCTCATACTGATTATGTTACCAGCTTGCTTGAAGTCATTCCTTATATTAAATCAAACTAAATAGTGCCTGAGAAAGACTCTGTACTTCCATCCGTGAATCCTTACACATGAACTGTAACCTAACTTAGCAAACTGAAAACCTACTTTAGGAGTATGCTTCTGCAATAATAGCTGAGTCTCAGCCAATTCCAGCAGCCATACTTCAACTGCTCACTGGCAGCCAACTGTTCAAACCATGTTCAAAGAAGGGAAATGTCAAGCTGTATCCAAACCAGTCGTTTCTGTACCTCACTTCCGTTTTTCTGTAATCACTTTCCTTTTTCTGTCCTTAAATTTTCTGCAACCATGAAGCATCCCTGGAGTCTCTCTTAATCTACTGTTACACCAGGGGCTGCCCAATTTGTAAGTAGTTGTGTTTTGTTTGTTTCCTTTCTTAATTAAACTCTCTTTATTTTATCTAAAATTTTTCTTTTAATATTTACAAAAACCACAGGGAAACTGGGGGTCAGGTAAGTTGTTTATAAATCGGAGATAATGATTACTCTATCCACTTCATATACATATTATAGGATAAATTAGGAAAAAAATGTGTATGACAGTACTTTGTATCCTGATATGTAAAAAACAAACATGAGGTAATAGTAATGCTGGCTTTCTTAGAATGAATAAATGCATTTTTAAGTCAGGGTTTAATCAGGAAAATGAAAACCATCCAAAGTGTTTTAAGAGAATGATTTAAAAACGAATATAAGAGGATTGAGGCTTGTTGAAGGCTAGAGGATCAAAGGTCAAGAAAGCTTCCAATGGTCTTCAAGAGGCCAAAGAGTTTCAGGAATCAGAGGAAGCTAGTGATTTTGATCTCAAATGCCTGCAAGAGCAGAACAAGTTGCTCTGCAGGAGGACACTTGGAATCCCCTAGCCACCCTCTGTTTTGCTCTAAGCTCATCAGCCAGCCTGCATCTGTCTTGGGAGCAGTGATGGCTTCTGCATGTCTTCTGACCAATCACCTGAAAGGAACTTCCATTGACAGATTCTAACCCTGAAACTAGCTGCCAAGGATTTGGGGAAATGTAGTTTTGAGGTTTTCAGAACTGTGCCCTCCTCCAAGAGAGGGATGTGAATAGACTGGGAAAAATGGTTCTATATTAATAGTGAACAATATATCATACTGTATTAGTCCATTGTTGCACAGCTATAAAGAATTACCTGAGACTGGGTAATTTATGAAAAAAGAGGTTTAATTGACTCACAGTTCCATAGGCTGTACAGGAAGCATGGATAGGAGGCCTCAGGAAACACATAATCATGGCAGAAGGAGAAGGAGAAGCAAGCGTGTCTTACCATGGCAGAGCAGGAGAGACAGAGAATGAAGGAGGAAGTGCCACACACTTTCAAACAACCAGATCTCATGAGAACTCACTCACTATCACAAGAACAGAAAGGGGGAAGTCTGCTCCCAAGATTCAGTCACTTCCCACCAGGCTCCTTCTCCAACATGTGGGGATTACAATTCCACATGAGATTTGGGTGGGGACACAAAGCCTAACCATATCATTTCACCTCAGTCCCTCCCAGATCTCATGTCCTCATGTTACAAAATTAATCATGCCTTCCCAACAGCTCCCCAATGTCTTAACTCACTTCAGCATTAACTCAAAAGTCCAAGTCCATAATTTCATCTGAGACAAGGCAAGCCCCCTCTGCCTATGAGCCTCTAAAATCAAAAGCAAGTTAGCCACTTTCAAGACACAATGGGAGTACAGACACTGAATAAATGTTCCTATTTCAAATAGGAGAAATTGGCCAAAACAAAGGGTCTACAGGCCTCGTGCAAGTCCAAAATCCTGTGAGGAAGTCATTAAATCTTAAAGCTCCTAAATAATCTCCTTAAATAATCTCCTTTGATTCCATGTCTCACATCCAGGTCATGTTGATGCAAGAGGTGTCTCCCAGGACATTGGGCAGCTCTGCCCCTGTGTCTTTGCAGGGTCCAGCCCCACTCCTAGCTGCTTTCAATGGCTGTCATTGAGTGTCTGCATTCTGGGGTCTAGAGGATGGTGACCCTCTTCTCATAGCTCCACTAGGCAGTTCCCCAATGGGGACTCTGTATGGGTGCTCCAACTCCACATTTACCCTTCACATGGTCCTTGGTTTTTCATGAGGATTCCACCCCTATAGCAGACTTCTGCCTGGACATCCAGGTATTTCCATGCATCCTCTGAATTCTAGGTGGAGGTTCTCAAACTTCCACTCTTGCCTTCTGTGAACTACAGGCCACCATGGAAGCTACCAAAGCTTGAGGCTTTCACCCTCTAAATCAATGGCCTGAGCTGTACCTTGACCTCTTTTAGCCACAGTGGAGCTGGAATGGCTGGGACACAGAGTGCCTTGTCCCAAGGCTGCACAGAGCAGCTGTGCCCTGGGCCTGGACAATGAAACCATTTTTCCCTCCTAGGGATCCAGACCTGTGATAGGTGGGCTTCTGCAAAGGTCTCTGACATTCCTTGGAGACATTTTCCCCATTGTCTTGGCTATTACCATTTGACTCATGCAAATTTCTGCTGTCAGCTTGAATTTCTCCCCAGAAAATTGATACTTTTTTTCTACACATAGGCTGTGAATTTTCCAAACTTTTATGCTCTGCTTCCCTTTTAACCATAAGTTCCAATTCCCAACCATCTCTCTGTGGACACATATGACTGTATGCTGTTAGGAGCAACCAGTCAACATTTTGAGTGCTTTGCTTCTTAGAATTTTTTTTTTTTGCCAGATACTCTAAATCATCTCTCTCAAGTTCAAAGTTCCACAGATCCCTAGGGCAGGGGCACAATGCTGCCACTCTCTATGCTAAAGCATAGCAAAAGTGACATTTACTCCAGTTTCCAGTAAATTCCTCATCTCCATCTGAGACCACCTCAGCCTGGACTTCATTTTCCATATCACTAGCAACACACTAGCAACATTTTGGTCAAAACCATTCAACGAGTCTCTGGGAAGTCCAAACTTTCCCACATCTTTCTGTCTTCTTCTGAGCCCTCCAAATTGTTGCAACCTCTGCCTGTTATCCAGTTCCAAAGTCACTTCCACATTTTCAGGTACCTTTATAGCAGTGCCCACTGTCCTGGCACCAATTTTCTGTATTAGTTTGTTATCACAGTGCTATAAAGAACTAACTGAGACTGAGTAATTTATGAAAAAAATAAGTTTAATTGACTCACAGTTCCATAGACTGTACAGAAAGCATGGCTAGGAGACCTCAGGAAACTTACAATCATGATAGAAGTCGAAGGAGAAGCAGGAGAGAGAGAGCAAGGGGGGGAGTTCCACACACTTATCAAACAACTAGATCTTGTGAGCACTCACTATCACAAGAACAAAGGGGAAGTCCACCCCCATGATTCAATCACCTTGCACCAGGCTCCTCCTCTAACATGTGGGGATTACAACTGGACATGAGATTTTGGTAGGCACACAGAGCCAAATCATATCACATACAAATATTAAACTAAATTATAAATTAACAATAGTGTTTTTAGAAAGCATACATCAGCAGACAAAGGATTCATGGAGACTCTACTTTCCAAAATCACACTGAATGAAGACATAAGGGACTATGCGAACTTTGCATGAGAATGGATCTATCTTCTGAGAATTTTTGTGTCTAATACATTCTGTTGTTTTGCCTTGTATTCAGGAGTGATTGAACTCATAGATAAATATTTCTGAAAACAATTTGCCTTAGCAGAAGGTTGCAGCAAACTATGAATGGAGGCAGAAGAGCTTGCTGAAAGAGCTAATGCATTTTTACAAACTCCTAGGAAATCAGGCAGGTTCTTGGGTATAAATTCATGGTGATAAGTAGGTCACAATTTGAAATCTGGGCCCATAGCTTCTGACTGATGCCAGTCATAAGTCTGTGAGCTCAGAGGGACTTTTGGTTCACTTGATTAAGAAAACAAATAAACTATTAGTGAATACGGGCTGTAAACTTAGACTGCCTCAGACAGTACAGTATATGTTAAGAGCACAGACTCTAGAGCCAAGACACCTTAATTTCAAGCCCAGTTTAAAAAAAAAAAATAATAACATGACATGAGTCAAATTTCTTAGCATTAGTATGCCTTAATTTTCCCTCCATTAAATGGAATAAAAACATCACCTACCTCATAAGATTGTGAGAGCTAAACAGCTTAATATATCTTATGTCCTTAGAACAAGATTTTAGCTAATTGTTGAATATATTGTCTTTTTGTACTTATTATATTTAAAAGAACATTCTAGGGGCTATATTTACTATTTGCTGGACTGTTATCACCATAATACAGCATGATAAAATGCAATCCAGGTTGAATTTGCCTCCTAAATATCGTGTGTTAGGCACTACGCTATGTTTTTACACATTATCTCATTTTTTAATGCTCCTCTACACCTATTTATCTCCTGATCCCATTTTTACATGAGCATTGTGGTTAAGGAACACATATGCTAGAGCCAGAATGCCATTTTTGATCCCAATCTCATCACTTGATAGCTATGAGACTCTATGTAAGGTTTTTAACATCTCTGTTTTCATTTCTTCAATTATAAAATAGAGATAATACTGCACCACTTTCTTTGTATTAAAGGTTAAATATAAAACACTTAAAAGAAGAATGGCACATGATTGTTACTCAGAGAGTGTTCACTATTGATATTATTGTTGTCTTCAAAGTGATTCATATGATCTCATAGACCGGTAGATTCCTTTATAATTCCTAGCAATCAAAAGCAGTTGGCTCAGATTTTATGCAGTTCCTTATTGACCAATGCATGTTTGTATCCAAGACCATGCTTTCCTAGAATTTTGTGAATACTCTTTATGAAAATTTTGTAGAACACAAACAAAAATAAATGCATACATGTAAATACAGACACACACATATATATATTTATGTTTTCTAGTTGCCTGCATATTTTAGTAAAACTTGCAATGTACATTTATAGTGTTTATAACTTTGATACTACTTTTGGTAAATACAATTGAGAATATGAAGTCTTCAGCTTGTTTTTGCTTCCCTTTGCTTAAACCTTTGTCTACATGAATGTTCTTCCCATACCATTAAATATGCTCACAGAAAAAATATAAAATGCAATATACCTAGAGATGATTTAAATATTTTCCTTATTGTAAGGAATGATATTTCTAGTCTGTAAGCAATATTTAAGTGAGCTTTGAGAATTCTACGTATAATTTCCCAGATTCCTTTCTTTATGGATGACTGTAACCAATCACCTTGCTCAGGCTTTAAGCTCTATTTTTTCTGCTTCAGCTGTTTAATTAAGCATTAAGTTGTTGATAGCCAGGAATCCCCAACATAAGAGGGTTTTTCTTTCAATCTGTCGCTTGAAGAGAATCACTGGATCCAATCCAATAATAATAATTTTAGAAACTTACTAGTTATACTAATTAATACGGCTTTTGTAATGAAGATTCTAAGTCTTAGAGTGATGCTTTAACTTAAAAGAAGTAATATTTTCTCCTCACCACATGTATTGTCTTCTGACTCTGTAAAATGGCTACACAGTCTAATTTGATTTATAACATTTTTGGTTAAAGGAAATGAAAGAAAAAATATAAATCATCTCTTCATCTTAGAGCCTTTGATGAGCATCTTTTCTTCCTTGTTTATAGCCTGAGTGCTCCAATGGTATTTAAGTACTTCTGAACCACTTGAATCACTATATTTACTAACTCATATACTGGGCAACACGGCTTCCATAATTTGTATAGCTTTGTTAATAGATATAGGAAATATATTTTAGTAACAAAAATTCCACCCTGGATGTAAGACAATATTAAATATACAGTATATCAATTAAATAAAATCAACTGTTACCCCAGAATATCATGAATCTTTTATTTATCAATGGTCAATAGATATTCCTGATCAATGCCCTCAACTCTTGTACTTGTAAAAGCAACACCTTTTGTCATAACAAATTTACTAGCAGACTCTTGGTAGAGGATTCTTAGGAACCCCACCTCATGAAAAATTGACTCAAGTCATGTGCCCTTGTGATGTTTGAAGTAAAACTTACTATGTTCCTTCCATCTATATTGATCTCTTTCCTGGTTAAGATTCTGGACTTTCTACTAGCTATTTTTTTTTACGGAATTCTCCCCTTATTTCCTCTCTCTTCTCCTGGTCATATTTGTGTGGACATACTCATCTGTGAGTACACACACACACACACACACACACACACTACTTTATTCTTCCCAACATTTTTTATTATAGTCATGCATTTATCTGTTTGATGTGCATTCTCAAGACCGGGCTGTTAACAATATGAAGATACAAGGGGACATTTAGACTGAGTTGTAAAAAGCCCTCATTGATGATCATTATAAGTAGTTAGCAACCTTAAGCAAGGAAGTACCATAATTTAACTTGTTGTAATTTACTTATTTAAAAGGTTACCCTGGCAGGGAATTGTTCAAGGGCATACATTTGGAAATGGAAATGAGTTAGGGAGCACTGACATTGGTTCATGTGGCCACAGTTGGTAGATGAAACTCAGATTGTAACTGTGGTGACAAAGAACAGTAGATGGATTTAGTCAGATATCAGAAAGAGCATTAGCATGCCCCGATGATGAGTTGGATGTGAAGATTATGGTACAGAATTTTGCAAATACTCATGAAAAGTATGTAGAACAAAAACAAAATAAATGCATATGTGTAAATACAGGCACACACACACACACGTGTGTGTGTATATCTATATCTATATCTATATATATAGATATATATATACACATACATACATATATATATGCTTTCTAGTAGCCTGCAAGTAGCCTGCATTTAACTCAAAGTTAAATCCCAGCTTTCTGTGACCAATACCTTGATAGATAAAAGTGGTGTTATTGAGATGATGACATCAAGAAGAAAAGGTTTTAGGGGGCGTGCTTGGGAGTTCAGTTCTGGATGTGTGAAATTTATGGTGTCACTGAGAAATGCAAGTAGAGGAATCAAGAAAGCAGTCGGTGATACAAAACTGACCTCAGAGGAAAGGTCTAGGCTGAGTTTATACGTGATTGGGACCATGGCTGGACAAGGTGGCTTACGCCTATAATCCCAGCACTTTGGAAGCCAAGGCAGAAGGACTGCTTGAGGCCAGGAGTTTGAGACCAGCCTGGGAAACATAGTGAGACTCTGTCTCTACAAAATAAAAATGAATAAAATAATATCTGGTCATGGTGGTCACACTTATCATCTTAGCTAGTCATGAGGGTAAGATGAGAGGATCTCTTGAGGCCAAGAGTTTGATGCTGCAGTGAGCTATGTTCACATCACTACACTCCAGCCTAGGTGACAGCAACACCCTGTCTCAAAATAAAAAAAAAAATAGAGTATCATTAAATGAAGACATTATTTGAAGCTATGGGGATGGATGAGTTGTTCTAAGGAGGTATGAAGACAAAGGAAGGGAATCCAGGCCTGAAACAAGAGAAACTCCAAAACTGAAAGCTAAGGAGGAGGAAGATGGGGCAAAGTGAGACCATGAAAAAAATGAGCAGATGAGAGTCTCAAGAGGAAGCTGCAGAAGAAGATATCACAGAGGTCAAACCAAGAGGTTGTTTAGGAAGAAGGGAGTGGCGAATTTGAATGTATCTGAAACATTAAGAGTGATAAAGACCAGAAAATATCCATTTCGCAAGTTGAATTCAGTGGTGGCCTTAACAAGATCAGTTTCAGTGCAGTGAGGGGCAGACTCCAGGCTGGAGTGGAGTGGGTGTAAAAGGGAAGTGAGGAAGCACAGGTAGAGCATGATGTATTAATTTCAGACATTTGGGTTAAAAAGGAAGTAGAGAAAAAACACAATTTCTGCAGAGGCAAGTGGAGTCAAGGGAGTGCTATTTCAGAATAAAAGATTCTGCATCGTTTGTGGTTTGATAACAATGATCCAAGAGTGAAGAAGAGATCATTGACACAGGATAGAAAAGGAATTTTGCCAGAACAAAGTTTTTGAGAATGATATTTAGGGTACACGTAAACAGATTCTACTGGCCTAGAAAGAAAGATAATTCTTTCATTTCAACACAAGGGAGTAAATGAGTGTTGATTTTATAGTGGGGAGTTAAGAGAACTCTCATTTAATGGTGCCTGTTTCCTCAAGACAGGTTCATCAGCTGAGCTCAAGCAGTGGAGGCAGGATGGGGAATTTGAGGATCAATGAGAAGATGTGAATAATCACTGGAGAAAGAGTCCAGTCAGACTGACAGGCTGCAATGTGTTCAAATGCAGCTAGTGTCACCAGTCACCCAGGATTTTTCTTTAATAGCATTCAGGTGAGTTCAGGCTGAAACAAAATGCATATATCAGTTTTTCCAGAGTCTAGGGTATAAGCTAGGAGATAAACTGAGTTAAAATATTTGCAAGTTATTATAATAATAAGTTGCAGAGCCTGAGCTAGATTTGAAAAAAAAAAAGTAAGGCAAGAGGAAAAATTTGGATAGAGTGAATGCAGCGAGTCAATGGGCTGAAGACCTTGATGCTTTCTCTCCTGATTAATTAATTGCCTTTGAAGTCTCAGATGAAATGTTTCATTTTCCAATTTAGTTAAATATCTAATGAAGTAGTTGGGAGTGTCCTGTGTTGGACACAGAGATATGCTGCCCAGATCGTCTAAAGGAAGGACTTTACATCCAGCTATAGAGAATGTGGTCATCAGATGGCTTTCAATTGTTAGCAACTTCATCATCTACTCAGCTGTGTACAGCTGCTTTGTCCAAAGTCATGTCCATTCTAGGTCTGCTTGAATACGAAACAGAGAGAAATGAGGGTACAGAAATCTGCCATTCGAGCTCAGTGGGGGACATCCTGTTGGACACTAACTCCAGAGCTCCTTGCCCACGTGGCTTTCTGAAATCTACATGATATTTTAATCTTTCTGTTCTTTCATATTTTCTTCCTGTTATGGACTGAACTTTTCCTCCCTCAAATTAATATTTTGAAGCCCTAGGCCCCAATGTGACTGTATTTGGAGAAGGGGTCTTTTGAGAGGTAATCGAGGTTAAATGAGATCATGAAAGTGAAACTTTAATCTGATAGAACTGGTGCCATTATGAGATGAGGAAGACGCATCAGAGATCTCTCTTTCTTCATGCATGCAGAAATGAAAGGCCATACAAGCATTACAGCAAGAAGTAGCCCACTACAATCTATTAAAAAAAGGTCTCACTGGAAATGGCACCTCAATCTTGAACTTCTAGCCATTAGAACTGTGACAAAATAGATTTCTGTTGTGTAAGCTGCCCAGTCTCTGGTATTTTGTTATGGCAGCCCAAACAGACAAATATACTCTTCATTCTTTTCACAGATGCCAATTCCTAATAAACATTTTGCACCCCAATCACTCAGCATCGTCATCTAGGTAACCAGAGCTTTTACTCACTCCTGAATAGCATCATCAGGCTAGGCTGGGGCATTACAGTTTCCTTTAGCGCCCTCTCCTAGTCCTGCCATGATGAATAACTGTTAGTTGACTTGTCCCACCTAGACTGCAGACGCCTTGATGGTACGAAATGCATGTTATTTATATCTCAACTCAGTGCACCAACAAGCACAGAATGACAACTACCAACATTTTTTGAATAGTTAAATGGCCATGTCATAACCATGCCATTAGCTTGCAACTGATTTTCCCACTCACATCTACCTCTAAATTTTTGAACTTTGAAAGCTGAGTTTTGCTGGTCACTGACCCTTATGCACACTCCACTATCTGACCCTTATGCACACTCTACTCCAGGTATCTACATGCACCTTCATGTAAAGTTACACTAGCTTTCTATGCTATGTAAGATGGTAAAGTGATCCCAATGTAATATTTCTACTGGCTGTCCTAGTCTTGTTTGTTTGTTTTTTTAATTCCTGATATTCAATATTATCTTCTTATGTTGGTGCATCTTGCACTGTAAACTAAAGGAAATTTCTTCTAATGTGGAACAAAACACCATTTCACATGTTTGGTGAGGAATTTTCAATCCAGACGCCCCGAGTTGCTCGTTCAGTCTCCCCCTACATAGGACAGACATAACTTGATCCTTAGGTTTGGAATAGAGTTAAATCCAACAAATTAATAGCTGTACAACTACTGAGTTATGCCTTAGTTTTGTAAGAAAGTCGTTGTCGGATAGAGAATTTGGTAGCATAAGTTCTGATAGGCAGATAGTACCCATGAGAAAAAAATAAATATAGCTTATTTTTCTAACCTATTTTATTTTAATAAGAGGGAAGAATGGAATACCTCATGCCATCTGTCTTGTTTCCATGTATTCCTAGAGAGCTGGCTAAGTATATCATGCTAACTAATGTTGAAAGGAAATGCTTAGAGTATGTTTACAAAGCTTTAATCTCCTCACTGACCAGAGGTTCGTAAAACAGGATTACCTTTTTTTTCCCTGCAAATGAACATGCAGGATTTTCTGCAGCTCCTACAGGAGTAAACTTTATATCAATTTTGACAACATGCAGGACAACATGTAATATTTTAAGTTATTTGTATTATCTGATTGTGTAAATGTGTTTTCACCTTGAGGGGTAGAAAAAAATATATCAGCCGAGGCGGGTGGATCATGAGGTCAGGAGTTTGAGAATAGCCTGGCCAAGATGGTGAAACCCCATCCCCACTAAAAATTAAAAAAAAAAAAAAATTAGCTGAGAGTGCTGGCAGGCACCTGTAATCCCAGCTACATGGGAGGCTGGGGCAGGAGAATCTCTTGAATCTGGGAGGTGGAGGTTGCAGTGAGCCAAGATTGCACCACTACACTCTAGCCTGGACAACAGAGTGAGACTCCATCTAAAAAAAAAAGAAAAAAATATTGTCCCGTTTTTGACTTCTGAGTCTCTGTAAGACTCTGTAATTATTGAGTTTGTTTCTTTTACCATCGCTATAATACATAGGCACTTATGCCATAGTTATAACATAGTTATAACACAAAGGCATTGCTTTACTCACGGTTGGAGAAGTGTATGGGATATGATTTTAAAAATAAGGAACATGGAGTGGATAAAGCCATGGGAAAAAAAGTAAAAGATGGACAAGGCAGTTCCATGTCTAGTTGACCTGGGGGATTGCTTACTCAAGATAAGTGAGACATCCAAAGAAGGACCTGAAAAGACTGAGGTGGCATCACAGCTTTACCGAGATGAGATAAAGGGGTCTTTTGACCAGGACACCCTTATTTCAGTGTTAATAATATTAAGCATGACTTTATACAATTGCACAATATTTAAGGTCCCTCCCATTTAGTCACTAAAATCCAGGCTTAGAATAGTGTTGCAGAGGCCAGGCACAATGGTTCATGCCTGTAATCCCAGCACTTTGGGAGGCCAAGGCAGGTGGATCACAAGGTCAGGAGATCGAGACCAGCCTGGCCAACATGGTGAAACCCTGCCTCTACTAAAAATATAAAAATTAGCCAGGCATGGTGGCGGACACCTGTAATCCCAGCTACTCTGGAGGCTGAGGCAGGAGAATCACTTGCAGTGACCAGGATGGTGCCACTGCACTATAGCCTGGGTGACAGAGCAAGACTCCATCTCAAAAAAATAGTGTTGCATAAAAAAATTTCTATAAGTATTTCAGAAGCTATGGTTGAGATGATTTCTGAAGTGGATGGCTGAGGTAGATAGATCTGGAACACAAAGCCATCAGTAGATCAGCCATCGTGGTTGAGTCCCTTTTACCAAAATTCACCTTTGCATCTACTCAGGAAAGCTTTCATTGGTTTGAGATTAAATATTGTAGTTCTGGATTTACAATCTTGCCTGCAAAACACTGCAACATACTGTAGTTCAAAAATTTTAATTTTGCCTTCAAAGCACTGGCTGATATCAAAGAAGACTGGATAAGATTGGAATTTGTGAGAGTTAGCAGAGTTAGAAGTAGAGAAATAGTTATGAGCAAAACCTAAGACCTCAAACCACCTAGAGTATACTGGAAACATGACTTTGCATGGAACTTACTATATTCTAAGAGGGTGACTGGGTAAAGGAAGTGGGGTAGAGCTGGACAGTTGCTTGGAACAGAATCCAAGAGGTATCAATACACTTTTTAAATTATCTTAATGAAATTATTCCTATAATAAAATTTAAGCAAACCGATTTTAAAAAATAAAAACAAGCCCTCATGTAACCACCATTGAATTTGAGCAAAATTTAATGTTAATATGAGCTTCAGATAATTTTCTTGCTTTTCTCTTGTGAAGAAATGATTATAGATGAAAGGCTACTTGTAAAACCATTCCCAATCTCTGGGTACTTCTCCTTGCCCTCCTTATCCCATTTTCCTCTCTGGTAATAAGTCATAACATCCATTTGAGGTTACCCTCTCCATTTAATGAATGAATGGATGAATGAATGAATGAATGAATTTTTAGAGACAGGGTCCCTCTCTGTCACTCAGGCTGGAGTGTGATGGCATAATCAGCTCAACTGCAGCTTCAACCTCCTAGGCTCCAGTGATCCTCCTACTTCAGCCTCCCTAGTAGCTAGGACCACAGATGTGTGCCAACCACACCCAACTAATTTTTTAAAATTATTTTTGCAGTGACAGGGTTTCACTATGTTGCCCAGGCTGGTCTGAAATTCCTGGCCTCAAGTAATTCTCCCACCTCTACCTTCCAAAGCACTGGGGTCACAGGCATAAGCCACTGTGCCCAGCCAATATTTTATATATGTATATATAAATAAATGTCTGTCTTTTATCTATTAATAATCCTTTTTTTCATGTTTTAAATTTTATAATGAATGTTATATACTATCTAATATATGTATCCTTCCATAGTATACTTTTTTCCACTCAACTACCTGTCTTTCAGTTTTAACCCTATTGATAAATGAAGCTCTGGTTTATTAATTTGAATTCCTGGATTTAATTATCTTATGATTATACAAAAGATAACCATTTATTGCTGGACATTAAAGACGTTTATTATTTACCCATTATGTTCAATGCTGCTAAAATCACCTTTTAATCTGTTTTCTTGTACATGTTTTCAAGAATTTCCCCAAGGTACATGCTAGGAGTACAATTGATTAGGTTTTAAGCTATTCACATGTGTAATTTTGCTAGATATGTGAAATGGCTACTAAAGTATTTCCCCATTTCTTTAGAGCAGTGTATGTTTCTTCAATCCTTACTGAAATTAGTATTTTTGGGCTTCTCAGTTTTTGCCATTTCATTGGTATAAAATGAAAGCTCACTGTTTAAATTTGCCTTTTGCAGATACCTGTAAGAATAAATACTTCTCCTATGTATATTGGTCACTTAAATTTCCCCCATTTAAAATGCACCTCTGTATTATTTTCCCACTTTTCAATGGGTTGTATCTTGTGTTCTTATTGATTTGTAATGGTCCATCATATGGCTATTAAGTCACATGAAGATTAAATATCTTCTCTTGTTTAAAAAATATTTTTAATTTTTATGGGTACATAGTAGATGTATATATTATGTGGTACATGAGATATTTTGTTATAGACATAGAATGTAAAATAATTACGTCAGGGTAAATGAGGTATCCATTACTTAAGAATTCATCATGTCTTTGTGCTACAAAGGTTCCAAATGTATTTACTCAGTTATTGTAAAATGTACAACAAATTATTGTTGACTATAGTCACTCTGTTGTGCAATTGACTACTAGATCTTATTCACTTTATCTAACTACATTTTTATATCCATTAACCGTCTCCATTTTATTTGCCACCACCCCCGCTACCCTTTCCAGCCCCTGGTAACCATCATTCTACTCTTTATCTGCATGTGTTTCATTGTTTCAATTTTTAGTTTCTACAAACGAATGAGAAATAGCAAAGTTTCTCTTCCTGTGCCTGGCTTATTTCACTGAACATTATGTCATCCAGTTCCCAGTTCCTTCCATGCTTCCATGTGGTTGGAAATAATAGGATCTTACTTTTTTTTTTTCTTTGAGATAGAGTCTTGCTCTGTCGCCTAGGCTGGAGTGCAGTGGCACAATCTCTGCTCACTGCAAGCTCCACCTCCCAGGTACACGCCATTCTCCTGCCTCAGCCTCCTGAGCAGCTGGGACCACAGGCGCCCGCCACCACGCCCAGCTAATTTTTTGTATTTTTAGTAGAGATGGGGTTTCACTGTGTTAGCCAGGGTGGCCCTGATCTCCTGACCTCGTGATCTGCCCGCCTCGGCCTCCCAAAGTGCTGGGACCACAGGGGTGAGCCACTACACCCAGCCAGATCTTACTTTTTTATGGCTGAATTGCACTTCATTGTGTATATGTACTATATTTTCTTTATCCATTCATCTGTTGAGCGACATCTATGTTGATCCTAAATATTGGCTATTGTGAACAGTGTTGCAATAAACATGGCAGTGCAGATAGATATCTCCTTGATATACTTATTTCCTTTCTTTGGGGTACATAACTAGTAATGGGATTGCTAGATTATATGGTACTTCTAACTTTTAGTTTTTTGAGGAACCACTGTGTTATTTTCCACAGTGGCTAACATTATCACCAACAGAATACAAATTTCTTGTACTTGAATATTGATATCTTTCTCCACAATCTCACCAGCATTGATTATTTCCTGTCTTTTGGGTAAAAGCTATTTTAACAGATTAAGTCCAATGTTTCTTCTTTGATTTTCTGTGTGGATGATCTGTCCAATGATGAAAGTGGGATGTTGAAGTTTCCATCTGTTATTATATTGGGGTCTATGTCTCTCTTTACTTCTAATAATAATTGCTTTATATATGGTCCAGCATTGAATGCATATATATTTGTAATTGTTACATCCTTCTGCTGAATTTATCTCTTTATCATTATATGATAACCTTGTCTCTTTTTCTTATTTTTGTCTTGAACTCTGTTTTATCTGATATGAGTATAGCTACTATTCCTGCACTTTTGTGGCTTCTATTCTCATGCAACCTCTTTTTCCATCCCTTTATTTTCAGTCTATATGTGTCTTTATAGGTGAAGTGTGTTTCTTGTAAGTAACCAATCCTTGGGTCTAGTCTTTCTTTCTTTCTTTCTTTCTTTCTTTCTTTCTTTCTTTCTTTCTTTCTTTCTTTCTTTTCTTTCTTTCTTTCTTTCTTTCTTTCTTTCTTTCCATCCATCCATCCACTCTATGTCTTTTGACTGGACATTTTAGTCCATTTACATTCAATGTTATTACAGATAAGTAAGTACTTACTATTGGCATTTTGTTATTTGTTTTTTGGTTGTTTTGTGGCCTTCTCTTTCTTCATTTCTCCCATTGTTTTTATGAAAGTGATTTTCTCTGGTGGTATGTTTTCTTTCTTTCTTCATATATTTTTGCATATCTATTGTACGTTTTTGGATTTTACATTACTATGAGGCTTACGAATCACATAAACCATTTTTGTAAATTGATGACAACTTAACTCTGCAAAAACAAACTAAAACGAGCACTGAATAACTCTATACTTTAAATTTATTTTCCCCGCTTTTAACATTTTTCTTTATCTATTTATATTTTACTATACTATGTCTTAAAAATTTGTAGTTATTATTTTTGATAGGTTTGTCTTTCAGTCTTCCTACTCAAGAGTAATTTATCTACAATTATAGTGTTATAATAGTCTGTATTTTTCAGTGTACTTATTGTTACCAGTAAGTACTATCCTTTCAGATGATTTCTTATTGCTCATAAACTTGCTTTTCTTTCTGGTTGAAGAACTCTCTCTAGCATTTCTTGTAGGATCGGTCTGGTATTGACAAAATCCCTCAGCTTTTGTTTGTTTGGAAAAGTCTTTAGATCTCCTTTATGTTTGAAGTATATTTTTACTGAATATACTATTCTATGATAAAAGGTTTTTTTTTTCCTTCAGTACTTTAAATATATCATACCACTCTCTCCTGACATGTAAGGTTTCAACTGAGAGGTCTGCTGCCAGATGTATTGAAGCTTCTTTATATACTGTATTATCTTTTTTTCTTTATTTTCTCCTGCTGCCTTTAGGATCCCTTCTTTATTTTTGACCTTTGAGAGTTTGATTATTGAATATCTTTATTAATGTTAAATCTGCTTAGTGTTCTGTAACTTTCTTGTACTTGAATATTAATATATTTCTCTAAGTTTGGAAAGTTCTCTGATATTATCCCTTTGAATAAACTTTCTATCCTGAATTCTCTCTACACTTCCTCTTTAAGGCCAACACTTTTAGATTTGCCCTTTTGAGGCTACTTTCTAGATCCTGTAGGCAAGCTTTATTATTATTATTATTATTATTACTTCTCTGGATGTGTATTTTCAAAAATAGCCTGTCTTTGAGCTAATTCTTTCTTCAGTTTAATCAATTCTGCTGTTTAGAGCCTCTGATGTATTTTTTGGTTTAGCACTTAAATTTTTCAGCTCTAGAACTTCTAATTTTTTCTAAATTATTTCAATCTTTTTGTTACATTTATCTGATATAATTCTGAATTTCTTCACTGTATTATCTTGGATTTTGTTGAGCTTCCTCAAAACAGCTATTTTGAATACTCTGTGTAAGAGGTAACAAATCTCTGTCACTCCAGAATTGGATACTGGCACCTTATTTAGTCTGTTTGGTGAAGTTATGTTTTCCTTCACGGTATTGATGCTCGTGGATGGTCATTGATATCTGAGAATTGAAGAATTAGCAGTGTATTCCAATCTTTGCAGTCTGGGCTTGTTCTTACTTGTTTTTCTTGAGAAAGCTTTCCAAGTATTGAAAAGGAGTTAAGTGTAGTGATATAAGTCTTTGTCCACTGCAACTGTGTGTACATTGGGGGGCACCCTAAGCCTAGCAGTACTATGACTCTTACAGACTCACAAAAGTACCATCTTGGTTATCTTGGGTAATGTCTGGGAGAATTTCCTGGATTATCAAACAGAGTCTCTTGTTATCTTCCCTGCTTTCCCAAAAACAAAGAAAGTCTCTCCTTCTCTGTGCTGAGCTGCCTGAAGTTGGGGATGGAGTGACACAAAAACTCCTGTGGCCACCAACCCAGGACAGTGCTGGATCACTCCCAAAGTCAGCACAGTGCTAGGTCTCACCCAAGGCCTTTGGTGACTATTTCCTGGCTACTGCTGATGTTTATTCAAAGCTCAAGGGATTTTTAGTCAGAAGGTGATGAATCTCATCAGAACTGAATCTCTGCCTTCAGTGCAGCAGGTTCCCTTCTGGCCTGGCATAGGTCCATAAATGCCATTCAAGAGCTAGGGCCTGGGATCAGGAGCTTTAAAAATTTGCTTGGTGCTTTATTTTACTGGGATGGAGCTGCTACCCAGGTTACAAAACAAAATCCTCTGTACTTTGGCCTCTCCTTTCCTTAAGCAGAAAGACTTTCTCACCACCTCCCTAGGCCTATGGTGGCTACTGATTGGCTACCACTGATGTTTATTCAATGCTCAAGGGCTCTTTTGTCAGCAGAGGCTGAGTCTAGGCAGGCTTGGGTCTCTCTCTTCAGGACAGCAAGTTCCCTTCTGGCCCAGATCAGGTCTAGAAATATCCTCCAGGAGCTAAGGCCTGGAATCAAGGACTTGGGGAGTCTGCTTGGTATTTTATTTTGATGTGACTGAGCTGGTACCCAAGTTACAAGATAAAGTCCTCTTTACTCTTCCTTCTCCTTTCTTTAAGCAGAAAGAGTTTCTTCACATGTGCACCACAGCTGGGAATGTGCTGGGTCACACTTGAAGTCAGCAAGGTACTATGTCTTACCTAACGCCTGTGGCAACTGCTGCCGGGCTACCACCGATGTGGATTCAAGGCCCAGGGTATTATAGGATTAATCAGCTGTAGTAAATTCTTCCAGGGACTGCATTTTTTTCCTTTATGGCAGGCAGTAGCTTCCCTCTGGACCCAGGGTGATTAGAAATTTCATCTGGGAGCTATGGTCTGGAATGAGGGCTTCAGGACTCTCCTTGGTGCTTTATTCTACTTTGGCTGAGATGGTACTCAATTTGCAAGACAAAGTCTTCTTTACACTTATCTCTTCTTCCAGAGCTGTGAGTTTCACTGCCTAGAGTTGGGGAAGAGGTAATGCAAGCACTCCTTTAGCTGCTGTCTCCCTGGGTCATGTGTACCCCAAATCCCCTGGATTCAAGCCCAGCATAGCACCAGGATTTGCCCAGGAATTGCAGTCAGTGTGGCCTAGACTGCCTGTTGAGTTTATTTAGGACTCCAGAGTACTTTAGCCCTCAGTAATAAGTCTAGCTGTAACTAAGGTACTGACCACTGAGATAAATGACTCGCTTCTGGCTAGGGCTGGTCTAAATGCTCCCTTCTTGGTTGCTGGCTGTATTCTACCCCGTGTTGCTTTCCACTGTAAAAGGGCAGCACTGAGTTCTAATGCAGTCTTTTTTTTTTTTTTTTTGAGACAGAGTCTCGCTCTGTCGCCCAGGCTGGAGGGCAGTGGTGTGATCTCGGCTCACTGCAAGCTCTGCCTCCCGGGTTCACGCCATTCTCCTGCCTCAGCCTCCCGAGTAGCTGGGACTACAGGTGCCCGTGACCACGCCCGGCTAATTTTTTTGTATTTTTAGTAGAGACGGGGTTTCACTGTATTAGCCAGGATGGTCTCGATCTCCTGACCTTGTGATCCGCCCGCCTCAGCCTCCCAAAGTGCTGGGATTACAGGCGTGAGCCACCGCGCCTGGCCCACAGTCTTTAACAATCACTTTGCTTTCCCTTCCCCAAGCACACAGATTCTCTCTCACCACGCTGTGTCCTGTGGGGGCACTATTGCTGGAGGGTTCTAGTAAGCTATCTTGCTCTGCCTCCTATCCCTAAATATCGACTCTTAATTTGTAGTTTGCTTCTTAATTTTGTTTACAGAGTGTTTTGAATTCAGAAATTTTTAATTTTAATGAAATTATAGTTATCCTTGTTTGCAATTGTGTTATACTTTTAATATCAGACTAACAACATCTTTTCTCATTTCACAGTCATAAAGATATATTTATAGATTTTTTCTAGTATTTTAAATGCCTTTAATATTTCATCTTTTATCCCCTTAATGTGTGGATGTTGGGAGATTAAATTCCACTTTTTTCATATATATAAGCAATTTTGCTCACATTATTGTTTGAATAATCCATATATTCTCCCTGCTTCACACAGCCACATTTCTCCTTATGGGCACTCGTTTCTTACCTCTCTACTTGGTACCCATGGGTCAATCTATACACATTTTAACTGCTCAATTTTTTTTTTTAAGTTTTGCTATTTGCTTTGGCAAGTTTCCCACATTTTTCTACTTCAAAATAGATTTACCTCTTCAAAGCCTTTTGCTCTTTAATATAAATATTACAATCTATTTATCAAGTTCTATAAAAATCACTTTGCATTTTCATTTGAATTTTATTGAATTCATAGGATAATTGGTATAAAAGATCTTTCCACCATCAAGTCTTTCATGTTATATTTAAAAGAATCCAATTGGACTTCTTTTTTTTTTTTTGAGACGGAGTCTTGCCTTGTCACCCAGGCTGGAGTGCTATGGCATGATCTTGGCTCACTGCAACCTCCGCGTCCCAGGTTCAAGCAATTCTCCTGCCTCAGCTGCCCGAGTAGCTGGGATTACAGGCACACACAACCATGCCTGACCAATTTTTTGTATCTTTAGTAGAGATGGGGTTTCACCATGTTGGCCAGCCTGGTCTTGAACTCCTGACCTCGCGATCTACCCACCTGGGCCTCCCAAAGTGCTGGGATTACAGGTGTGAGCCACTGCGCACGGGAGGACTTCATTTTTTCTGCAATTAAAATGTTATATTTTTTTCTGTAAAATGTGTTGGTAATTTTTTGGATGTATCTTAGTTATTTTTATCGCTTTTTGTTGTAAATAATTTTTTAAATTATATTTTATGTTTTTTGTAAGCAGTATATAAAAATGTGTTTCTTTTTAATATTTAACTTTTATATAGCAATTATGCTAATCTGTCTACTTGCAAGAGTTTTACAATCCCTTATACATAATTCTGAAATTTAAAAAAACTCTAAAAACAGAGATATTTTAAAGTAAGTCTGGCACCAGATCTTACTCCAAAGCCAAATCTGATCTGAACAGATGTGAGGCTATTTACAGTCTTTATCTTAATTACTGTGAATATTCATAAGTTTCATTGACAAAATTAATGTGTTTGATTATGCGATACTGCTCCCAATCTGCTAAGAATGTTACATAATATATGGTTATGCACCTTGTTGCCTTTCTAAAACCCAATATTTCTGAATTCTGAAACACCTGTGGACCTAAGTACTTCAGTTAAGGGGTTTAGGGGTTGAGGATTTATTATTGTTTTCTTGTAGATCCTCTTGGATAGTTTTTTACAACTTTCATCAAGTTAAATAATGTTTTCCATTTCTTTTTATAGATCATTGTTTATAAATGGATATTGAAGTTTAACAAATGATTTTTTTCCATTTTCTGAGATGATCATAGATAGACCTCCTCCTTTAAGCTCTTAATATGTTATTCGATATTAACTGATTTTGTGAAGTGAGATAATCTTAGATTTCAGTGACCAACTCAACATGGTAAAGATGTATTATGTTTTGTATATAATTTCAAATTCAGTGTACTAATGCTAGCTTAGCTATTTTCTTTGTTATACTATATTAACCTGATTTTGTGGTCAATATTGTAAGATTGTCATAAAATAAATGAAGGCAATCTCTCTTTTTGTACTTTCAGGAAGACTTTGTATAAATATTGGATTATGAAAAAGAGAATTTCAAAAATGATCTGGATTGAGCTGGGTGTTTTTTCTTCCTCTCTTTTAGTCAGTATATATTTACTGACTCAAACTTTCAACAGTTGCCTCTTTGGGACTGATTGCTTTTTTAAAGTTACTTTTGGTAAGTTACATATTTCTGGGGTATTATGCATTTTATCTAAGTTTTTCAGTGCTTGGGCATAAAGTTGTTCAAGATAGTCTCATATTATATTTTTAGTGTACATTATAGTTGTAATTATAGACATTTTTATTTTTATAATTTTTGTTCATATTTTCAATCTTTTGTCTTCAATACTCTTACTATTAGAACATCAATTACACTGGTCTTTTGAAAGAACAAGCTTCAGCAATTTTCCTTATTTTTTTTTCTTTTTCATTCTTTAATTTTTGTTTTTATCCTTATTACTTTCTGACAGTTTCTTTGGAATTACAATGTTTTAAAAGGTTTCTGTTGTTCAAGTTTTTCTGTGGCATCACTAATTTGTGACTTAAAAAAAAATTCAACTTTAATGATGAATTTACCAAAACAATTTTGTTTTGATAACATTTATTGTATATATTTAGGTTATGTTATTCAATGCATTCAAATTTAGAATTTATTTATTCCTGTTAAATATATTATTTTACATTTACACATTAATCTTTTTTTCAGATATTTTTAATTTTAAAATATGCTTTAGATAATAATAATGCAGCCATTCCCATTTTTTTTTGTTGTTAGCATTTACAATGTATAATTTCATTTTGCATTCTCGTAGCATCAACCATTTCTTGTCATTTTAAGTGAGCATATTTTAGGCAATCAATAGCAAGATTGTACTTTTTAAATCTAACATTGTATTTTCTGTTACCAAATGTCACCTATTTTTATTTGGATTTTTATACACAATCTGACTTTATGCTTTATAATTGCTATGCTTTCTTCGTTACTTTTTTACTTCTTTTTCATTGGATTGATGAAATGACCCAGTGAAACCATCTTTATTTTCCATTTTTTATTCTCTGCTGTCTTTGAGATTATATATGCTATTTATTGCATAGTAGTTACCTTTAAAATTACTTGACCAGGTAATATGTTAATATTTATTCTCTTCTGGGTTTTTCAGAGACCTTAGACTGCTGCAACTCCAGAGACTTGACTCCTTTCATTTTATTCTTTTATTTGTTATTTGTTTTTACTCCCTAAATTGTCATCATTATCATTATTGTTTCTATAGTAAATACTTAAAAAAATTAGCTTTCTGTTTTAGAGAAGTTTTAGATTTGTAGAAAAATTATGAAAATAATGCTGAGAGGCTTTTTATATGCCATTCCCTGTTTATTCTGCTGTTAACATCTTGCATTTCATGTAAGTATCTGACATTTGCTATAACAAGTGAACACATATTTGTATATTACTATTAATTCATGTTTATATTTTATTCATATTTTATTCTATTTCACCTAAGGCCTTTTTTTTTTTTTTTTTTCTCTCTCTCTCTCTTTGAGATGCAGTTTTGCTCTTGTTGCCCAGACTGGAGTGCAATGGCAAGATCTCGGCTCCTGGCAACCTCTGCCTCCGGGGTTCAAGCGATTCTCCTGCCTCAGCCTCCCGAGTAGCTGGGATTACAGGCATGTGCCACCACGCCCAGCTAATTTTGTATTTTTAGCAGTGACGGGGTTTCTCCATGTTGGTCAGGCTGGTCTTGAACTCCCGACCTCAGGTGATCCACCCTCCTCGGCCTCCCAAAGTGTTGGGATTACAGGGGTGAGCCACTGCTCCAGGCCAATTTATCACTCTTGATGTTAACTTTGATCACCTAAATAAGGTAATGTTTCTCCACTGAAAAGTTACCCTTTCCTCCTCCTGTTTTCTACACTGTACTCTTTGGAAGTAAGTCAGTACGTGCAACCCTCACATAAGGAACAGGGAATTATGCTCCACCTCTTTGAGAGTGGAATAGCAGTATAAATTATTTGAAAGTCTTCTGCAAGCAGATTTGTCTCTTTTCCCTGACTTCTATATTTATTCTTTTTTTGTTGTTTTTTTTGTTGTTGTTGTTGTTTTTGTTTAAGGGAGTCTTGCTCTGTCCGCCCTGGCTGGAGTGCAGTGGCGCAATCTCAGCTCACCGCAACTTCCACCTCCCAGGTTCCAGCGATTCTCCTGCCTCAGCCTCCCGAGTAGCTGGGACCACCAGCATGCACCACTATGCCTAGCTAATTTTTGTATTTTTAGTAGAGACGGGGTTTCACCATATTGTCCAGGCTCGTCTCAAACTCTTGATCTCAAGTGATCCACCTGCCTCAGCCTCCCAAAGTTATTCATATATTGGTGTGTATTTCTTTTTCGCAATTGCTTATTTTCTGTCACTGCAAGATACTCTGGGATTGTCTTGCCCTTTTCTTTCCCAGTCCTAGAGTCAGTTATTTCTTCAAAAGTCTCTGGTTACTTTTTCTATAGAATGGTATAAAAAAACAAGATCTGGATGCTGTGTGTGCTCATTGCTACTAAGATATTCTTTGCTTCTATGTCCTCTCAGCTGACAGAGCAGATAAATGTATGTGTGTATAATAACCCGCATGTTTACACATACTTCTCTATGCAACTATCTATATCTCTATAAATATAAGTTCATCTAAACATGAGTTAATCCTAATGTCTCCAACTCTAGCGCATTACCACATGGATCATTCTAGTCTTTGTCCCTTGATTATCTGTAAACTTGCATTCCAGCAATAAGAAATCTGGCTCCTACAATCTGCCTTCTATTTACAGAATTTTCAATGTCAGTAGATGTGGGTAGCAGTATCAGAATTAACCCATACCCTCATGAAAAACCCCTTTATCAATTAGAGTACAATGTTTATGTATAGTTCTTTTGCCTTTAATCTTGGATATCCTACTTATTTCCAAATTTACTTGGGTCAACAACTTTTTCCCAAATACCCTTCAGTGAGGTTATTTCATACATTTGTAATACAGTTAGATTGTTTTGTCACATTATACAGTGTATCCTGCTATATCATAACCTTACACATATACATTTTTAAAAATTCATGTGCATTAGGCTTTTTTATTTTATTTTATTATTATTATACTTTAAGTTTTAGGGTACATGTGCACAATGTGCAGGTTTGTTACATATGCATCCATGTGCCATGTTGGTGTGCTGCACCCATTAACTCGTCATTTAGCATTAGGTATATCTCCTAATGCTGTCCCTCCCCCCTTACCCCACCCCACAACAGTCCCTGGAGTGTGATGTTCCCCTTCCTGTGTCCATGTGTTCTCATTGTTCAATTCCCACCTATGAGTGAGAACATGCGGTGTTTGGTTTTTTGTCCTTGCGATAGTTTACTGAGAATGATGGTTTCCAGGTATTGATGGGACGTATCTCACAATAATAAGAGCTATCTATGACAAACCCACAGCCAATACCATACTGAATGGGCAAAAACTGGAAGCATTCCCTTTGAAAACTGGCACAAGACAGGGATGCCCTCTCTCACCACTCCAATTCAACATAGTGCTGGAAGTTCTGGCCAGGGCAATCAGGCAGGAGAAGGAAATAAAGGGTATTCAATTAGGAAAAGAGGAAGTCAAATTGTCCCTGTTTGCAGATGACATGATTGTATATCTAGAAAACCCCATTGTCTCAGCCCAAAATCTCCTCAAGCTGATAGGCAACTTCAGCAAAGTCTCAGTATACAAAATCAATGTACAAAAATCACAAGCATTCTTGTACACCAATCACAGACAAACAGAGAGCCAAATCATGAGTGAACTCCCATTCACAATTGCTTCAAAGAGAATAAAATACTTAGGAATCCAACTTACAAGGGATGTGAAGGACCTCTCCAAGGAGAACTACAAACCACTGCTCAATGAAATAAAAGAGGATATAAACAAATGGAAGAACATTCCATGCTCATGGGTTGGAAGAATCAATATCATGAAAATGGCCATACTGCCCAAGGTAATTTATAGATTCAATGCCATCCCCATCAAGCTACCAATGACTTTCTTCACAGAATTGGAAAAAACTACTTTAAAGTTCATATGGAACCAAAAAAGAGCCCACATTGCCAAGTCAATCCTAAGCCAAAAGAACAAAGCTGGAGGCATCACGCTACCTGACTTCAAACTATACTACAAGGCTACAGTAACCGAAACAGCATGGTACTGGTACCACAACAGAGACGTAGATCAATGGAACAGAACAGAGCCCTCAGAAATAATGTGCATTAGGCTTTATTCTTTTAACTGTAAAGTTCTATTGGTTTTAACAAATGAATCATGTACCTACCATTACAGTATTAGGTTTCACAGATCTAAAACATCTCATGTGTCAGCTCTCATTTCCTACCCTGGAACCTCTCACAACCATTGATATTTTTACTGGCCCCATAGTTTCGCTTTTTCCAGAATGTCAGATAATTGGAAGAATAGCCTTTTGAGGCTGGCTTCTTTGACTCACTAATAATATTTAAGATTCATCTATGTTAGTCTGTGGCTTGTTAGCACATTTATTTGTACTGCTGAATGATATTACATTGTATGGATGCATCGCAGTTGCTTTATCCATTCATCTGTTGAAGGACATTTTAGTTGCTTCCAGTTTTTGGCAATAATAAATAAAGATGCCAAAACATTCATGTCCAGGTTTTTGTGTAGACATTTTCAAATTAGTTGGATAAATACCAAGAAGCTCAATTGCTAGATGACATGATAAGAATATATTTTGCTTTGTAAAAGACTGTTGAAGTGTCTTCCACAGTGGCTATACCATTTTGCATTCCTATCAACAATAAATAATGAGAGTTTCCATTGAATTACGTCGTAGCCAGCAATGTGTGTTTTTGATTTTTGAATTTTAGCCATTCTCATATGTACATAGTATCTAGTTGTTGTTTTAATTAGTAATTGCTCAATGACAAATGATGTTGAACATCTACTTATATGTTTACTTGCTATCTATGGACCTTTTTTGGTGAGATGTCTGTATAGATCTTTTGCCTGTTTTTTTTTTTTAATTGGGTTGTTTTATTATTGGTGAGTTTTAAGCATTCTTTGTATATTTCGGATGTAAGGTCTTTATCAGATGTATGTTTGCAAATAATTTTTTTCAGTAGCTTGTTTTTTCATTCTCTTAACAATATATTTGCAGAGAAAAAGTTTTTTATTTTAATGAAGTCCAACTTATTTATTTGTTCATGGATTATGCTATCGATGCTGTTTGTAAGAACTCATCATCAAACCCAAACTCCCATAAATTTTTTCCTATGTTTTCAAGTTTTATCGTTTTGTATATTACATTAACTATATGATCCACTTTGAGCTGATTTTTGTAAAAGGTGTTAGGTCTTTATCTGTATTATTATTATCATTACTTTGCATATGGACATCCAATTTTTCCAGTACTAATGGTTAAAATGACTATAATTTTTCTATTGAATTGCTGTTATTCTTTTGTCAAAGACCAGTTGACTATAATTGTGTAGGTCTATTTTTGGATGTTATTCTATTCCATTGATGTTGGTTCTTTCAACCAATATCATGCTGTCTAATAACTGTATTTTTATACAATGTCTAGAAATTGGGTAGTTTGAGTACTCTAACTTTGCTTTTTGGCATCATGTTAGCTATTCTAGGTTGTCTTTCCATATAAATTTTAGAATATATTTGTCAATATCTACCAAATCTCTTGCTGAGAGATTTTATTAGAATATATTTGTCAATATCTACCAAATCTCTTGCTGAGAGATTTTATTAAATCTATAGATCAATTTGGAAAGAATTAGCATTTAAATAATACTAAGTCTTCTAGTCCATTAATGTGAAATATGCTCCCATTTGTTTAGATTTTTTAAAAATGTCTTTCTATATTGTTCATATACAGATTGTATATATGTTTAGTTAGATTTATACCTAAGTATTTTATCTTAGGTATAAATGAAAGGGGCAGAGAGGGCTATCGTAAATGGTATTGTTCATTTAATTTCCAATTTCAATTATTCATTATTGGCATACATGAAAACAAATGACTTGTGTATATTAACTTTGTCTTATGTGACCTTGCTTATATTAGCCCTAGGATGTTTGTGTGTGTGTGTATGTCCATTATTTAATTGGAATTTTCTCCAGGAAAATCATGTTACCTTTGAATAAATATAGTTAAAATTTCTTTTTCTCCCTTTCCAATATGTATGTCTTTTATTTTCTTTATCATCTTATTGCATTGGCTAGGACTTCCAGTATGATGTTGAATAGTAATAATGAGAGATGACATTATTGCCTTGATCCCAGTCTTAGGGGAACACATAACAGTTTCTTACCATTAAGTATAACGACCCACCCTCATTCCCTGCAAAGCCATGAAGTACCTTTCTGGCATCTGCATTGTAAAAATAATGGAATTCCTGAAAGTAAAACCCACAAAAGTAACTGGATTCTTCTAAGACCAAAATCATGGGGAGTTACCTCATCCTTATGCTAGTCCACAATTTTCCTCTAGCAATTAATCACAATTATTTAAATGGTAATTCCTAACCATTTATGTTAATAGTGGTTTCTGTTCCCGATAAGCAAAGCTTGGCTATTATTTTGAGTATTAGTCTCTCTCTCCAGGTTTGGGTGGTAGTTTGCTCTGCAGTCTCAGTTCTGTGATAAATCCATGATTGAATTTTGGTTTGCTCAGCTTTTGCTTGAGTTTAGGACAGGAGTGATGACTTCCAAGCTCTACATGTCAAAACTGAAACTAGAAGTCTGTTTTGTTTTTTGTTTTTATTAAATTTACTGGTACATGTAATGAGTTTTTAAAATTCATCACTGTTCTTAATATTTTATTCTAGTTTAATTTTCTTTTTTTGAAGTTTATTCTTAATAAGTTATTTTAATAAGGTTTTTAGTCATACTCACTCAGTCGAATTTTGTGAAACATACCTTTATTTCACTGTCATTTTGAATGGCAGCTTAGTCAGATTGAATTCTAAAGTAAAAGTTATGTTCTCTGAGAATTTTCAAGATATTATCTGACTCTCTTTTGGCTTCTGCTATTGCTATTGAGAAGTCTGCTATCAGACTAATTGATATATATTGTAAGTTAATCTATGTTTTTCTCTCTGCAGTTTAACCAGATCTTCTCTTTTTACTTAGTGTTCTACCCTTTCTCTAGAATGTTTTAAAAGATAAATCAATCTCATTTATTTTGTTTGCTCTTCTTAAATATATTGGGTTTCTTTTCTTAGTCAATTATGGGAGAAAAATGACCTACAGTTTTAATATAGTCTAATATCAATTTCTACTCCATTTAAAAAATGAAGAATCTTAGGATCTAGGGGATTAATTACTTTTTGTAAGGTCACAAAGCTAGTAAATAATAGTCTTATAACTTGAATCCCATACAACTTGAATCCATGTTTCTTTGGATGACAATGTTACATACTGTCTAAAATATACACAGTTTGTGGATAAATAATGTTATCTGGAAAATTCAAATAAATCTGAAATAAAGTGTGTCACTGAATCTTGATTATTCTCTTTTGTTTATGATATTACTGTTCTTTCACATGATTGCACATTCTTCTTATTAGGTAAAAAAATACTACATGATTCTTTAAAATTTTGCAGGATTCATTAAAATGATATTCTCGTTGCTGGTATTCAACATATCTGTCACATTTAATTACAGAGTAAAAAATGATACATTTTATATTGATAATGAATATCTGTAAGCTTTTGACTTTGGCGAAATAATGTTTTTTACTTTTCTCCCAGTTTTTAGAATTAACAAATTCTAAAAAGTGAGTAAGTAGTAAAAAGTCCCCACAAGAGTATACAATACTCTTCTTAAAGAATCTTTAACTATATACTGTTGTTTCATCAAGTATCACTAGCTAGGTCTCCATATGAGTTCCAAAAACATCAGTTCCTCTGATTGTTCTACTCTAAGGCCTAAAAAGTATAAGAACTCCTCGGTGTCATCTTAGTTTCTCCAACTACGAAATGTGCAAAGTAAAGTAATTTTCCAAATACATTAAAAAGCTGCACAACTTTGTATACAGGTGGAAAGAGGCTTGTTGAGACTGATATCAGATGACTGTTTACCTGACATCTTTTTATTTGCTTGAGAGAAATAGAACAGTAAATAAAATTTCTATTAAGTATGGCACTTAAAGTTTTTTATGAGTGAAAACCTCCACTTTTATAGAAGCCATATATAGTGGTTCATGCAGAACTTGCCAACCTCTATCTGCTATTTGGATCCCATTTTACAGTTGAGGAATCATGAAGAGATGGAGGAAAGTTAATGAAGATGCAAAAGGCCACACAGCAGGCTGATGTCAAAATCTGAAACACATTCACAAATTCCTGGGAATTTTAACTCTACCCTGAACCTTCTGTTCCTCTGCCCCCGTTTAACAGGGAAAAACTTATGCAAACATACGCTTATGCTGATACAGTATAAATCACATCTAACACATGTCTAACATGTATGTTTATTTTTGTTTTTTTGAGAAGGAGTCTTGCTCTGTCGCCCAGGCTGGAGTGCAGTGGCACAACCTTGGCTCACTGCAACCTCTGCTTGCTGGGTTCAAGTGATTCTCCTGCCTCAGCCTCTTGAGTAGCTGGGATTATAGGGGCGTGCCACCACACCCGGCTGATTTTTGTATTTTTAGTAGAGATGGGGTTTTACCATGTTGGCTAGGCTGGTCTCGAACTCCTGACCTCAGGTCATCCATCCGTCTCGGCCTCCCAAAGTGCTGGGATTATGGACGTGAGCCACCGCGCCCGGCCACATGTATCTTTCTTACATACTTTGAGGTCATTTACTTTTATAAATAATGAAAAGAAAAACTGAAGCGTATTCATCTCTTCTTCACCAATTGTCAAGTAATAGAAGGCATAACTTTTCAAATACGTGTGTGTGTGCATGAGTGTGACTGTGTGTGTGTGTATTTACATATACATACATTCTGTAAAATCCATGTAAGTATATTTACTGTAGGGCCTTTGCTGGGCTGATGGTTTGCCAATGTATCCGTTCGTTATTTAGCTATCCCCAGGGATAGGATTTGGAATAAAATCTGTCTTTTGAATAGAGATGTAAGTGAAACCAAGTTCTTTGATAGGACTCTTGACTGAAAAGACTTTGACAGAAACCTCCTATTAGGATCCAATTATATTAAACTGTGAAATGTTAAAAGCACTTCATCACAATGTGTAGTGCTTTCTCCCTGTGCCTAAATGCAATCTGGTACTTGCCTCAACTTGAGTCTTTCGTAATGGGTGCCCAGAGGAACTGTATTATGGAACAGGCAAGACTCAAAAATATTCTTCTCAGTTCTTTAAAAATCAAGTCCCAGTCTCCTTAATAGGCATTCTGACAAGGTGTAGTATATGTTCCCTGGGAATCAATCAAGCTTGCATAGAAACCATAAAGGAGCTCGTCAGGCTGCTGGAGTGAGTGGTTTCTTATGAACAGCCTCATTGTTCTCACAATTAAGGCCAAGGAGGCAGCCTCGGAAGAAGGGTTTCTGTGGATATCTGAGGGTGAGGTGTGGGAGGAAGGAGCTTTGGGAATGTAAACAATAGCCATCCTTCTAAATCCTAAGAGGCCCTACTTGCAATGCAAAAGATATTAACGTCTGATGAAAGCAAAACAAGCAAGTATACTTAAAATTGATGCTGCTACATCATGCTGTTTCAATATGTTACTCGTGAGAAGATAATAAACTCACCAACTTCACCTTTTGGACTATATTCAAGCAAGCTATCACAAAACATAAACAGCTGGATTCTTTTATCTGATAGATACAATTAGAAATGAAGTCGGCTTTAAAAAACACTATTCCGAATTATGACTGGCAGATTTTTTAATCTTAACTGTGTGCTTAAGGAAAATACACATTTAAGATTTGATGTCTTCTCATTCCATTAAGAGAATTTAATTTTTACTTCTGTACTCGGGAGGCTGACTGGGAGCATCTCCTGAGGCTAGGAGTTGGATACCAGCCTGGGCAACATAGTGAAACCCTGTCCCTTAAAAAATTAAATATTAGCCAAGCAGGCATGGTGGTACACACCTGTGGTCCCAGCTACTCAGGAAGCTGAAGCATGAGGATGACTTGAGCCTAGAAGTTTGAAGCTGCCATGAGCTATGACCCTGCCACTTCACTCTAGCCTGAGTGACAGAGTGACAATCATCTCTAACAAATTAATAATAAGAATAAGAATAAATTTTTGCTTTTTTTCCTCAAAATGACAGGTAGATAGGTGCAAAGAGTTTAATTTAACTTAACCATATAAGTCTGTAGCTATATGAAGAAATATACAATTTAATAGTAGCTGTATCTAGAGAGGAGGTAAGGAAAATGGAATTTGCGTGGATTAAGTTTTTGTGAGAAAAAGTCATGTAATCCTTGTGTAATTAAAGGTAATAAAAAGCAGGAAAAGTAATATATAATATTTTCTTTTATAAAGAGATGAATTTTGCTGTAATTCTATCTAGTAAATTATATCAAAAAGATAACGGTCAAAGGGATTACAATTTCCAATAGGATAATATTAAGGCTGTGATTTTTCATCAATGATGATGCTATCATCTAAAACAGTACATGTATATATCTTAGGTACTTAACAAGTACAATACTTGAGCTTTGTTTGACCTACTAAATCACTTATTCATTCAGTTAGATATTTATGAAGTGACAATTCAGTGAGAATTGATGAAAATAATTAAGACAGTGTTTACAACAAGCTAAAAAAAAATTAACCTACCTGGAAATTCCCAGAATAGTGTTGAGATTGCATCCTGTATGGGCCATGATGTGATGGCATCAAATTTATAACGTTCAAAGAAATGACACTGCATGTAATATTATGCAGATTAGAAGACAAAATTAAAGATACCTAAGGTATATTAAGATGAAGGCTAAAGTGAATAAAGATTATACGGCCACAGAAATAAAAGGGGGATTAATATATTCACCCCTTAAAATGCATTTATTAAGTTTTAACTGTGGACCAAGTATAGTGTTATATTGCAGAGACTGTATTAATAGGTGAATAAAACAGTGGTCATTCAATTTAGGAAATGTATGTGGAAGGATGCACACATGTTAACAACACATGGGCATAAATATGATAGGTGCTATAAAGACACAAGTACAGGGCAGAGTGGCACATAGAGAAGGAAGTGATTTATTTTGCCTAGATGAATCAGTGAAAGTTTCATGTAGCTGACACGTTGCATCTTGGCTGGTAAGTAAGAATTTGCCAGGCAGACCATCATGTCTGGGCAGTGGCAGAAAGATGACCCCTGAGTGAAGGAAGATCACCATATGTATGAGTGCAAGTAGGAATAGAAAGAAAGAATCTGTTGCTGAATGTACATGGGATAAGCAGAATACAAGATATTTGCTACACAATATTTTATGTAACTAGGTTTTGGCTTAAAGCAATGAGATTTAGTATGTAAACTTATATTAAAACTATTATTAAAATCTATGTTGAATTCGAATTGCTTTCCCCATCCCCAATTACAATGGGAAAACAAATAATATGAAATATATGTAAGTCTATAACAAAAGGTCAAATTACTATGTTAACTCTGCTATTTGTCAGTAAAACAAAATTAAAAAAATTGTCACCTAGCATTTGCAAAGCATGCCCAGAAATTTTAATTGGTGTACAGCAAAAAATATTTTATGGAATGAATTTTTACCTGGCATATTATGAGAACTTAAGTAATGGCTGGAAAAAAAATGCTGCCTAAGCATTAAGAAATTGAGTTGAAACAATTAAATTTTATTCTACTAGGTTTAGTGTTTTAATTGGGTTTCGTATTTGTTTAGAGTGAGAGTCACAAACTGTGGGAGATAAAGTTTGGTAGATGTATTAGTTATCAATTGTTAAACAAACCAAATTCAGTGCTTTAAGATGACAATGATTTAGTTTTTCTTAGGGACATGGCTGGATGGTCCTTCTGGTTTCACTTGGGGTCACCAGTGTGATGGCATTTTACTGGGGGAAGAGAGAGCATAAGTTGTAGCTGTCAGTAGGGCACATTAGTTCTGTTTCTTATGGTCTTTCCATGTAGCTAGTTGGGCTTCCTCACAGCATGGAGGTCTCAAGGCAGCATTCTGAGAGGACTACATGTATTTCAAAAGCATGAAAACAGAAACTAAAAGAATGTGTAAAGATGTGCTTTGGAAGTCACACAGTCTCACTTCTGCTGCATTCTAATGGTTGAAGCATGCCAGAGAGCCAGACCAAATTTAAAGGGAGACAGGGATGAGAATACCACTTTTGATCATGAAAGTAGTAAAGTTTTATTGTGAGAAGCACGCAAAATGTAAGATATCATTATGGCCATCTTTAAAAACAATCTACTACTACCAGTGTTAGTAGAATGATGTAGCTACACTTTTTAAATGCACTTTAAATCAATTTAAGCAGTGTATGTATTCTCCAGTTTTCTGATCTCTGTATCATACTTGCTTGTCTTATACTAAGACTCTCCCATCATTTATTCTCAACAGGATTAGTTTTCTATCCATAATTTCGAGAATACTGATTTAGTCATTAGAATTCAGAGTGATAGAAATGGTGTATCAGAATGTCCATGAACTCTTTATTTTAAAGGATCTAAGGAAAAATTATCTGCTCTCATCAACTAGAGCCTAATTCAATAGTATTTTAAACTTTTGACTAAAGAAAAATTAGACAAGAAGTTGATTCTTTCTGCAAGATGAAATTTGTCTGATTAACGTCATCTTTCAAAACATGGGTATACATGAATATTTTAAATAAGGGTTAGTAGACTTAAAAATATAGACTAACTGGTTGGAGTATGAAGGTCAATATGACAACAACAGACTGAGAGTGACAGTCTAGATCCAGTAAAGCGTCTATTGACTTTGTAAAAGTTTTATCTGCCAGCTGGAGCAGTAAGTGACACAATGAGATGAGAGAAAAGGATGTGTTCATATGTATCACCATATTATCTCATAATTAAAGCTGCATGGATGGGCCACCAAGACCACAGAAAATTTGCTTAAACTCATGGTCTTGAAACATGAGTTTGATTCATGTCTTTGTTTCTCTATTGTAAATTATATTGTTTTATTTGTCTGTTTGTAGAACCAGTTAAATTAAGCTTGAAATTCTATGAAAGAAATCTGGCTCAGAAGTGATTTGTAAATATTGACAATAAATCTTTGTAGCCATATTTGCAAAAAAGAAAACATTTAAATGCTAGAAAGAGGAGGTGACTGGCTCAGTGACGTTGATAACTTTAAATTTAGCATATATGTTTTCACATATAATTTTGGAGCAATTGGGTTGTTAGTGTGCCAAGATTGCTATCAAAGCTGTTTAATAGTATCATGACCGTGACTTTACAAAATTTTGGAGGAATATACATTGGCACTTTCCAGGAGATAATTGCTAAGGTGCACACAGCCAAGGATTCTATGGTATTGGTTTCCAACAAAGTTGTTTTGTACACATTTTATAACAGAAAGGCTTTAAATATAATTTCCATTTCAAATATCAATTCATAAGTTGATGATACGTTGAGATTTTGTGTTTTAATATTATTCACTTCCCAGTTTTATATTATTAAACATGTGGGAACAACCTATTACAGCCTCCAGGATCCAGCCTTCTACAATTTTGAAATCAAATCATAAGATCCTTCCTCTAATACGACCCAATAAAACTGTGATCTAAAATAGTGATTGTGAGTTTTATTCAGTCATAAAAATTGATGGTTGAAACAAACTTAGTATTCACCAACTTTAATATTGCTTTTAATCTAAGAACTCCACAATGTTCTTGCCCCTTAATCTATACTTCTATTTACATGATTGTAATACTATTATTTGTTCTTTATATAGATAAATAATTATTTAATATCAATTATTTACTTATAAAGTCCAAACACATTAGCATAAAAACAGTTACTTGGCCTGTGACCAGTGTAGCTTCATATTCAATCCTCTGTAATTGTTTTCTTAAAATTCTTGCTAATTTTATCTTTGAATTTATTCTTATAAGCAAAGTCCCATGGGATAGTGGCGCATATGCCAAAGGCTGGGACAGTAGGCTCATATATAGTCCATCACCCTGCCATCTCTGGAACAGATTCTTAGCGTCTCCCTCCCCACACCCACCTGGTGAACTCTGCCACCCGCGGTGTGGAATAATGCCTGGGTTGCAGCATCAGAGCAAGGCTTGAATTTTACCTCCTTTACTTTGGGCGCTGTGCAGTGTCCTGGGTGTGGGTATAGTAAAAGTAGAAAAAGGTAGGTGTCAAACACACTTTCCATGGCACTTAGGGCAGAGTAAGACTGTGACTGTCCCTTCTGGGCTGGCAGCCCAAATGACTTGGCAGATGACTCGATCTGTGGGGATCTCCACGCACTAGGGATCCAGGTATTCAGTGCACCCAGCTTATCTAGGCAGCAAGGGGGTTTTAATTCCCTGGGTGGATAGGACAGCAGGCCCAGTGGGAAAGGGAGGTTCACCCTCTCTCAACTCACTATCATACACACACTCTCAGCAAAGGCCCTGCATTTTCACTGAGCTTTGAAAATCATGTAGCTGATTCTGACCATTCTTTATCCTCTGCTTACCCACTAGCTATACTGAAATATTATACTTGGAATTTCTCAAATATACCATTTCTGTACATTTGTGTTGTTCTTCTACCTGTACAATTTTAACCCACATGAATACCTTGAAAAGTCCTATTCATTCTTAACATGGTGCAATCATAAATTTACCTCTGATAAAACTGCACCCCTCACATTTATTCCACCAAAAAGATTTAGCTAATACCTCCATATTGCTCCAAATTAATTAGTGGACACTGCTTCTCTGACATTTAGCGTATTGATTTGTAAGTTATGCCATTTCCCTTATAGTGAAGGGCAAGGCCTGTTTTTCTGTAATCTCAGAATCTAGCACACGCCAGTCAAATAATAAATATTTGTTGAAAACTGACATTTATCCTGAAATACAATAGTATATATTGCTTATAATAATTCAATATTACATTGGATCAGTTTTCAATAATACATGTCTCTTAGTAATAATTGTGAATAGGCATCAAGTCTATTTAATTTGAAATATGGTTTCTTGAGAGCAGTATTTTTCCATTCTTATTTAAGGAACATTTCATAAGTACACACATATACACATACACACACAAATATATACACAAATATAAACAGTAGGAATGCTAAATACTTTGACTTGTAGAGGACTAGTAGAGAAAAGTAGCCAAATTATTCATTGGTTTTATTCACTTTATTTTAAATTTAACTGTTAGCATAAACAGTAACTAATCCTGAAAACTGTGTGTAAATTTAGGCACCTAACTTACATAATGGTAAGGATAGACTTGTGAAATGAGTTGTGAATTCATTTGCTCTTTTTAGCATTGGCTATATTTTAAATGTGCTACTCTATTTCTAACGGTTACATGCAAGCATTATCCCTTTCTTAAAGTTATGACTAATATGTGGTTATTGAATTAATGCTTTTTAGACATGCAATTTCCAAAATTCAGTTATTTAAGGAATGCATTCGCAATTTTTGCCATGTATGTGTGCCACCTATATGTTTACCTATTTAATATATTACAATATGTGTGACACATAAATTGTACTTTTTTAACTTATTTGTTATAAAAGGAATACAGATAACATTATCAAAAGTGTAAAACCTGTATCACTTCCCAGAAATTGGAGGTAAGAGTAAATATAACCTCAGTGTAAACACAATGTGCTATATTTAAAAATAAAAAATGAAATGCAAACATGACTAAATGTAAATTGATTGTTTTCAAAAGAAAAAAAAATTATACCTAAAACAAATTCTTGAATGAGAAAAACTTTTTGTAATCAATTGGCATTTGAGATAATCAGTTCAACTTGGCTTAGTATTTTAAACAATAGGTAGTTCTACATTAGAGAATCTATCAATTTTTTGAGCTCTTGCTGTGTGCCAACCTCTGTTCTAGTCATCAATAAGATAACTTTGCTATTTAGTTTTGAGGTTATTCATCATGCAGAATTCCAAATCACTTGTTCATATAGATTGCAAGGTGGAGACAAGATTCTGAGTTCTCCATTCTGCTTGTTCTTCCTAAGTGCACAGCTAGGTTAATTCAGCAGCTTCCCATGCAGTGAGGCTGCTTGACTAAATTCAGACAAATAATATGTGGCCAAAATGATACAGACAGGTTTTAGGCCTGCCTTGCTTTTTAGAAACACCATCAATGATCATCTAGAATTCTCTCCGAAAAACCCAGAAGCCACCTGTCTCAGAAATGGCAGCTGGAACTGGAGAAGAGCTAAGATGTGGCAAGTAAATCAATCAATAAATCAATCAATCACATAACTTTCGTTTTTATAAGCCATTGAGATTTTGAGGTATAATTATTACAGAGGCCTATCTTGGGCTATTCCAATATAGGCAGAAAGGCAAATAATATTTAACAGCCTTCTCTGATATGATTAGTGCGTGGCAATTAATTGACAGCCAAAATGACATAAGTGAATGTTGTTCAACAAATGTTGCTTCAAGAAAGCAAATGTGATTGCCAGAACATATTCTTCTGGATGCCAAACTATTTATTAATGCTACTATATAATGGAAAATGATTTCTTACTTGCTAAAGAACTTCTGTAAGTTTTAGAAAATTCATATGGAGATCATTACTTATGTTTTCAAGTGCATATTTATAATATCTTGAAAATATTCTGGTGTGTCAATAATGAGACAACGGGGTTTTCATTTTGATAATTTTTGTTAATTGAATACATGACTGAAATTGGAGGACCTACCCACAAGACTCTGGCTTCATTATATCTAAAATAATAACAAAATAATAGCCACAACTCCAACTTATTAAGCTGCACACATGTAAAATGCTTTACTTATGTTCACTTACTTGGTTATCACTGTAACTTTACAAGGTACTTACTATGATTAATCCCATTATACAGCCTAGGAACGTGGCTTTTATTATATAAATAGTAAGTAAAAAAGATGCATTTTTTTTTTCTATTTTTGAGACGGAGTCTTCCTCTGTCGCCCAGGCTGCAGTGCAGTGGCATGATCTCGGCTCACTGCAACCTCTGCCTCCCGGGTTCAAGCGATTCTCCTGACTCAGCCTCCCAAGTAGCTGGGACCACCAGCATGCACTACCACATCCAGCTAATTTTTGTATTTTTAGTAGAGACAGTGTTTCACCATATTGTCCAGGCTGGTCTCAAACTCCTGACCTCAGGTGATTCACCCACCTTGCCTCCCAAAGTGCTGGGATTGCAGGCGTGAGCCACCATGCCCGGCCAGAGCTGCACTCTTGACACAGCTGTTCTTCAGACCAAGAGTGTGTTGAATCTAATTCTAAGCCTATAGCTCAGCAGCAGTTTCTGGGTATCTCTGCACATATCTTCACTATAAAAATGTCCCATTTGACGTGTTTGTGATTTCATGTGCTCAGTTATGAGATACAGCCTCCAATTACTCATCTTCAGTAACTTAACTAGAATTTATCTTTTGCCAAATACACTTATCATTCCTCTATGGATTCTGGATTATTTTTCATTTATAATATAGGGCAGTTTTTCAACCAGTTCCGATTATGTGATCTATCCAAAGTGATCTCAGAGAGATTAGATCTGGAGCTGGCTCGCTAGCTTGGCTGTTTAAAGCAGAATTCCAAAAAGCCAAACAATAAGAGATCAATCTCTTTAGTCTGTGCAGAGTCCAAGAATGCACCCCTAAACTCAGAAAAATTTCCTAGTTTACAAAAATGTGAGACAGGCAATAGTAATTAAGAAAAATTGTGGGGAGCACAGGTATAAAGGTAAAATATATGAATAAGAAATTTGATGTCTCTTCTACTATGAAAAACTGGCCATAATTCTGTTATTTTCTATTGTTTTATTTTCACATTTAAATAAATTAATAATATAATTAATTCCTGTTTTTGAAAAAATCAAATATATAAGAGAACTTACATAATGAAAAATTCTGATTATAATCCCACTACCAGAAATAGGTAGCCATTGCTAACATTGTTGATATGCAACACATATATTACATTATTGATATAATTTTGTACTGTTTATGTATTATTGCATATTTCTCTTAGTGGTTTTAACTTAAAAAGTTTTTTTTCCTGGTAAAAGGTTTATTATGAGCACCTATCAAAGCAGTATATATACATTTATTTTATCCTTTCTGAAAACAGTTTGTAACTATTATATTGACACATCATAATTTATTAAACCTATTCACTATTTGCTCCTATGTTTTTTCTATCACAAAAAAAATGTTTCAGTGAAGAGATTTTTATATTTATCTTTGGGATCTTATAATATCTGAAAAATGACTCCTTTGAAGTGGAACTTCTTGGCAAAAGAGAATATACCTTTTACATCTTGACATATACTGCCAAAGCAGACCACAATTTCAGATTCAGCCAAATTAATTTTAGTGGTGTCTCATGCCAGTGATTCTGCCTTCACTGTGCTAGTGTAGGCAGCCAGCTGTGGATTGAAGAGTTTGCTGAGTCAATTGGTATAAATTTGGATCCAAGGCTGGCCTATGATAGCTGACATCAAAAGACCAGAACACATTATCACAATTTAAATGAAGGAATTCAAAGACCTCAGGAGTGATGAGTGTTAGGCTGATCTACCCTATGTACCCCGTCCATTGGCCTGTGAATTATGTTACTCACAGTATTTTCTCTTCTCCTTCATTGTTACAAGCAATTGTCAAAGAAGCCCCTCCCACACTGGAATTGACTCTTTCAATTCTTTTCAATTCTTTTTTTTTCAGTCAGGAATGCTGGTGGGGAAGATAACAACTTAATGGCTGAATCAACAGATCTGAGTTGAATCAAGAGCTTCTTGGGCTAGCAGAAGCCTGTAAATGGCACATGTAAAGTGGATGTGATCACTTACCATCAAGATAGCAATGATACAGTAATCTTGGTTCAGGGAGTGGCCAGACATGCAGAGATTTCTGGCACTCCTATTTGGACTATAGTATTATCAGTGGTAAAAACTACATTAAGTAGAGTTATACTCTAAGGTTTATGGTTTGTTTTATCTTTTTTTTTTTCAATGAGAGATTTTCCAGGCTTGAAAACAGGTCTTCTGATTCAAGTCAGGATGCTAGTCACTGAATCCTTATCGTTTCTGGATAAAAGTTAATGTATTGTCCTAGAACCCTTGGATACAAGCCAATCTCGAGAGCAGTTGTGAAAGTAATGGCATCCAATCTTACAAGAATAATACATGAAATTTCCCTGTAGCCTTTTCTGGTATGATCTATAATATTTTATCTTTGTGTCTGTTCTTAGGGGGTTAAAGACAAAATTATTCAATAATTCTTGTTAAAACACGGTGAAAAAGACTTTATTCAGGACTACCACAGTAAGTACAGAAATCACTGCAATGAGGTCTTGCAATGAGGGACAGAGATTAGGTTCAGTGCCAAATATAGCATGCGCAGGTGAGAATTTATAGCCAAGGAGCAGAATTGGGTTTGTGAATAGAAAATCACTTAGTCGAAACATCAGAGGTCAGGGGGATTCTGACTAAACTGACCTAACAGGATTCTTGCTGAAGAAAGGCCAGGTGATCAGACTTTACCTGGGGATTGGTGGAGAATGAGGAACCTGATCAGATATTAGGGGTAATTGGCATTGAGTGTAAGAGGTTCTTACTAAATTGACTTAGCAAGGATTGCTAAAACTGAATTTTACAAAGAAGTGAAGATAGGCCCTGGGAAGTTTCAGAATCCTGACCAAAGTTTGGCCAAGCAAAGAATCTTCATTAGGAGGAAGAGAAATAAACCATCTACTGATGATTGTGACAACACAATTTCTGAGGCCAGAACACAACTGTAATCTGACCGAGGTAGGGATCAGTTTATACATCATGTGCTAGTTATAAGTAAACTTCCATCCTAAGTTCACCTAACATAGATGATTTCTTCAATGTATAAGTCCATTTGTGTTGCTATAAAGAAATACCTGAATCTGGGTAATTTATACAGAAAAGAGGTTTGTTTTGCTCATGGTTCTGCAGGCTTTACAAGCATGGTACCAGCATCTGCTCAGCTTCTGGTGAGGGCTCAGGAAACTTTACAGTTTTGGTGTAATGCAAAGGAAAAGCAAGTGTGTCATGTGGCAAGAAAGGGCAGGACAGAGAAAAGGAGCATAGAGAGATGCCAGGCTCTTTTAAACAAGTAGCTCTCATGTGAACCAATAGAGTGAGACTCATTCATTACCAGGAGGACAATACTAAGCCATTTATGAGGGATTTGCCCCCATAACCAAAATACCTCCTACTAGGCCCCACCTCCAACATTGGAAATCACGTTTCAACATGAGATTTGGAGGGGACAAAACATTCAAACTATGTCATCCATTTTCCAGGTATTGTAAATCCTAATATTGATTCTTATAGACAAAGGGTCAAATATAAAACTTGGAAAATTGTTTACCTCCACCCTACCCCAATTAGACAAAAAATATTCCTGAAAGATCTGAAGGTATCAGCACCACCACAATAGACTTGCATACCCATCTTCCTAATGCAAGAAACTGTTGGGTTCTCAAGAATGATATTGGATTACTTAAGGCTAACCAGGTAAGACTTTCGAATTCAGATGATGTTTCTGACATAATTAGTTTTTTTCTCTGCAGATAATTAGTAAATCACCATTAACTTGGAATGTAACTCTTTGATATTTTGGTCTTTTGTTTGGACTCTATTGTTTTCAAGCCCTCAGAGGTAAATTTTCTTTTACAGCTGGGACAAGAGAAAGCACTTTGTTCTTGACTTGGGATATTAAACTAACCTTGTATTTCTGACATAAGTCTCAATTTGTCATGTTGTATAAGTCTTTCTATATATTACTGGATTTGGTTGACATGTTTCTGTTAAGAATTTTTGTGTCTATATTAAAATAAATACTGATCTATAACTTCCTTTTCTTTTGCAATTTTGCCAAGTTTAGGTATCAGGGTAATACTGATCTCATAAAATGAGTTGTGAAGTTGTTTCTTCCTCGTCTTGTCAAAGATTGGCATTAACTATTCTTTGAATGTTTAATGGAATTTATTAGTGAAGCCATCTGTCCTGGGAACTTCCATGTGGGATGTTTTTAGTTACTGATTTGATCTCTTAACTTCCATTAGATTTATTCACACTTTACATTTTACCTTGAGTAATTTATGGCAATTGTGTCTTTCTATAAATGTTTCTATTTCTTCTAAGTTATATAATTTGTTGGCATACCCTTGTTAATAGTGCTCCCTTATAATTCATTGTTTTGAGGTTTCATAATACAGCCTTCTTGTATTTATTATTTCAGTAATTCAAGTCTTATTTAAGAAAAATTTTGGTCAAACTAGCTAAAGATTTGTCAATTTGATTGATATTTACAAAGTTTCAAACTTTGGCTCATTAGTTCATTGTTTTGCCAGTGTCGATGAAAAGAGTCAAACTCTGTAAAATATTTTTAGAGATTTATTCTGAGCCAAATATGAGTGACCATGGCCTATGACACAGCCCTCAGGAGGTCCTGAGAACATGTGCCCCAGGTGGTCAGGGTAAAGCTCAGTTTTGTACATTTTAGGGAGCCATGAGATGTCAATCAAATACATTGAAGAAATACACTGGTTTGGTTCAGAAAAGTGAGACAACTCCAAGCAGGGGCTTCCAGGCTATAGGTAAATTTAAACATTTTCTGGTTGACAATTGGTTGAGTTTGTCTAAAGACCTGGGATTGATAGAAAGAAAATGCTCAGATTAAGCTAAAAGATTGAGGAGACCAAGGTTCTTTTGAAGTCTTATAGGGGCTGCCCTTAATCAAGGTTCTTTACAGATGCACATTTTCCCCCACAAAGGACGGCTTTGCTGGGTCATTTCAAGATATGGCAGAGAAACACATTTTGGGGTAAAATATTTTGATTTTCTTCTTTATTATGCCAGAGTCAGATTGGAAAGTAAGTCACGATATACATGGTGAATGAAACCCATCTGATGAGAATTTATGGTTTGTAGGACATGACTCCCCACACCCCTTAGATAGGAGGTTGGGCAAGATAAAAAAAATCAGAGCTTAATCCTCACCAGTCTCAATTTTTTAAAAATCTGCTTTAGTTTCTATTTTCTTATTTCTGCTTGCTGTGGGTTTAGGGTGTTCTTTTCCTCTTTTCTGAAGAGAAATACTTAGTTTATTAATTTGAGATATTTCTTCTTTCTTAATGTAGATGTTTACTGCTATAAATTTCCATCTAAGCACTGTCTTAACTGCTTATCATAAGTTTTAATATGTCTTCATTTTCATTTATCTCAAAGTATTTTCTAATATTTTTCATTTATTCTTCGACCCTTTGGTTATGTAGCAATGTGTTACTTAATATCCAGATATTTATCCAGACATTAGTGAAACTCACAAATTTCTGCTATCGATTTTTAATTCCATTATTATTGAGAACATACTTTGTAGGATTTGTGAAAGGAAAATATCTTGGGCCCCCAAAATCACTAAGCTAAAAGGAAAATTCAAGCTGGAAACTGCTCAGGGCAAACCTGCCTTCCATTCTGCTCACTGAGAGAGATGCATATTCTGATTGCCTCCTTTGGAAAGGCTTACCAAAAACTCAAAAGAATGCAACCATTTGTCTCTCACCTATCTGTAACCTGGAAGCCCCCTCCCTGCTTCAAGTTGTCCCCACCCCTTCTGGACTGAACCAATGTACTTCTTACATATACTGATTGAGGTCTGATGTCTTCCTAAAATGTATAAAATCAAGCTGTGTTCTGACCACCTTGGGCACATGTCGTCAGGACTTCCTGAGGCTGTATTACAGGCACATGTCCTCAATCTTGGCAAAATAAACTTTCTAAATTAACTGAAACCTGTCTCAAATTTTCCAGGCTAACAGATTTCGTACTTTACATTCATTGAGGTGTGTTTTCTGGCTTCATTTATGGACTATTTTGGAGAATATTCCAGGTGTGCTTAAGAAGAATATGTATTCTGCCTCTATTGATTGGGGTGTTTATGGATATCTTTCCAGTCTAGTTGGTTTATAATGTTCACATCTTCTATTTCCTTGATGATCTTCCACTTTGTTCTACCCATTATTAAAAGTAGGGTATTTACTTCTCTACCTATTGTTGAGTTGTCTTTCTCTCCCTTGATTTCTACCAGTCTTGTTTCAAGTATTCTGGGTTTCTGTTGTTAGAAAGGGAATTCATTATTACCTCCCCTAGAACACACATTCTATGGATATCCACAGGGATCTCTCCTTTTTTTAGGCCTCTTCCCAAATATCACCCTACTGGAAGATCCTTTCATAATTAGCCTTACACAAGGTGAAGGAGCAACAACCCAACAAATATGACCCCAGCTCCCATAGATGCCCAACTGCTTTAATATGTTTTACTTTTATCTATAGCACTCAAAGCTTCCTTAAAATACATAATGGTATTTTATTTTTTATCTACCCTACTACCTCAAATTATAAGCTGCACAACATCAAAGATGTTGTTTTGTTGACTTTTAAATCTCTGGCACCTAGGCTAATGCTTTGATGCTTAGCTTATAGTAGGTAATCATTAAATATTAATTGAACAAAGTACATGAATGAATTAGAGCATTGGTCAGCATACATTTTCTGTAAAGTGCCAATTTATAAGTATTTCAGGCTTTCAGATTATAAGATCCTTGTCACAACTATGCAACTCTGCCAATATATTTTGGGAAAGTTCTCATAGAGGATACATAAATAAATGAGCATGGCTGCATTCCAATAAAACTTTATTTACAAAAACAGTCAGTGGGAAGGATTTGGCCCATTAGTTTAAGTTTACCAGCCCCTGAATTAGAAGGAAACCTCAGTAACTGACAATGACTCTAGGAACAAAACTGTGGCATTGTCTGTTTCAAAAACTGGACATGATTGTGATTCTCTATTGTGAAAGGGCTGATTACATTGTAATTGTGCCTACCAGCACTGGAATATGTTGTACACTAACAGCTTTAAATAGATGTCCTAGGAACATAGGCATATACACCCTAGCATGCATGAATTTAATTTTCATCATACAAAGGTTTATTGATCACGTATATGCTTGATACTCTCCTTTGTAGGAGGAAACATGTATTAGATGTATTTGCTTGCAGTGTGTTAAATAAGATTTAGGATTTTTATTTAATCTACGGCCCCCTTAAAGACAATGTGCTTATGCCATAATTTGGGCAATGATCCGTGTTATCTTGCTTCCCTGGTGGTAACTAGCAAGATCATAAAGAATGAATAATGGACAGAAAACCACAGCGTGTGAGACGCAACTTATGAAAGATGAGCTGAGGCAGAATGTTTACTCTTAGACAATTATTATTTGGAGGCATGGAGATGAGCAATAAAATAATTGGAGTCTGACTCCTATTAATAGGGAACTGCTAGAGGGAAGATTTGCCAACTGCTATTGGGGGGATCCCTAGAGCTGCTTTGGTCCAGAACCACGCTTCAGCCCCAGCCTGGCCTATTACTTATTTACAATAAGGCTTTATTAGGATTCCATGCAATTAAACAACACTAAACCAGAATACTCCTCAGTCTGAATTTTATTATCTAGAATGGCCTGTACTCATAATTTTAGTTGAAAGTTCAAACTGTTTCTGGAGCAAGCATTTTCTGCAATTTATCTTTATAGTTGTTATTATTCATTTGCCTATTTTCAGCATAGGCAAGTGAAGAAATATTTAAGTCAATTAAGTTAACTTAGAGAAGGGGTTTCATTTAGGTTTTATTTTTTCAGAAATATGTTATTTTGTTTCACTAAAGAGATATTCAGAATTTAAAATAGTTATTTCCCAAGTGGAAAAATTTGGTTCAATATTTCCACACAGAAGAAGATATAAGGTAAGAAATTATACCTCAATGTCATCCCACAATTCTATGTGGCTTCATGTCTGGAAGCATTGCTGATTTAGCAAAAGAGTTGAAAGGGAGGAAAAAAATCTCAAACAATTAATTGTTAACATTTGACAATAACTCTTCTAAACTCAGCTATTTAATTTTGTTCTCTAGGTTGTTTTTAGGGTTTTGCCTATCCAAAGAGGCTTTCGTGTAGTCCTAAAAACAAAATGTAGTACTATTTTGTGCTTGATATTATGATGATTTCTCTGTTTGTATCTTATTCTTATACATACACATGGACACATGAGAGAAAAGGAGTAATTTGGCCCCAAATGATATAGAGCTCTGTAAGTTATAATGTGGGTTGATTTTTACTCTGAGATGAGAGGATCTGGAGCACAGGAATGACAGGTCCTTTTAAGAAGATCACCGTGACTGCCATATTTAAACGATTTGAAGGTTCAAGGATACAGGCTATTATAATCATTCAGGTATGAGACAATGATGGTTTAGGCCAGAGTGGTAGTAGAGGAAGCTTGTTAGACATGGTTAGATTTGGAATATGTATTGAAAGTAGAACCAATGGAATTTGCGAATGTGTCGTGAGAGGAAAAAAAGTCTTTTGCTTTTACTTTTTTTTTTTTTTTGCTTAACAACATTTATCAAGTTCTTGTATCCTTCCAATGTATCTTCATGAATATATAAATAGGTATACATAGTTTTGCAATTTATTTTTCAAAATGTATCATATCATATACTTTATGGACATTTATTTACTCATTTTATTTAAGAATATGAGTGGAGCTCGTTTTATGTCTATACATTTAATTAGTCCCCCCTAAGAAAGTTAAGTTGCTTTCAGCCTTTTGTTACTAAGCTTAATGCTCTCATGATTAACCTCACACGAGTCACTTCTGTATGTGTGCAGGTCTGTTAGGTAAATCCCCTGAAGCAAGATTCCTGGGTCAAAGCATAAACATATTTGTAATTTGAAGAATTTATCCTCAAATTCAATATTTGGAACAACTTTTTGAAAAGCTGTTATTCTTTTTATTTTTAAAAACAATGTTTCTGAAAGATCTATTTTAGCAAGTAGTTTGGATAGGTTTGGTTCATGTGTATGTTTACTCTGAAAAGACACAGAGAAAAACATTTTGGAGCTCAACACCAGAAATTTACTGACTTTTCTGGTTGAATATTTTAATATTTATTTCACTCTTATCTTTATATGTATTTCTATAATATTATCATTTTATTGAATATCATTCTGTTAAAATCTTACATAACAAGATAATATGAACTCTGACTGTCAGCCAGCCTGGACTTGAATCTGGGCTTCACTCCCCTGTGACCTTGGGGAATTTACTCAAACTCTCTGTGACCTATTTCTTCATTGGTAAAATATGAATAATAACTATCCTATCTCATTGGGTTTTTATGAAATTAAGTAATTTAAAATATGTAGAAGCATTTAGAGTAATACTTGACACAAACACTACTCAAGTGCTGGAGAGTTTTAGAAGTCACCTCATTAATTTTGTAAAAAAATGTAGATATAATAATAATATTATTTTATTATACACATTTAATTTCATGGAGACAGGAGTTGCAGATAAAAAAGATTAAAAATTAGTCAATTAGGTTCATTCTCTCTAATTTACATATAACTTTCTTACATGCAAAGCATTCTAAAAAGAACAAATTGGAAGCTAAAAAGTGTTTTTGGATGATATCCCAACTTTAATGAGACAGTCAGATAGTAACTTCTTTCAGATACAACAGGCAAAACCCATTGTTGGTGTAAATAATTTAAAATGAAGAAAATAAAAGGGTAAAATGGTATTAAATCATTATTAAAAGTTTTTTATATGAAATTGTCATATATTTCCATTTAATTTACAGATGACGTTGACATTGCTAAGGGCCGTCTGATATCAACATTTCTAAGTATTATAAATAACACAAAGATTATTACTCAGTATTTAAGAAACTTGACAGAGAATCAGTTGAATTTTTAAACAGGAGAATAACACTCCCTCCCAAAATGATTTAAGAGACCCACATTATTTCAAAAACTGACAGGACAGTTAGCAGTGGAGAGTAGATGTAATTTGGGCTGTGAAGGGAATCACGAGGGCTATGAGGTGCTAGTGATGCTTCTTTCCTTAATCTGAATGCTCATTACATGGGTTTCTGCAGTTTATTAAAATTTGTTTAGATGAACATTCATGGCATGTGGCCATTTAAAAAGACTAGAATAGGTTTAGCGGGTGTCAATCCCCAATCTTGTGAGAGCTCACAGATCCTCAGAGGGACCTCTGGTGGCACACTGGGCGGTGGATTGAAAATCTTCCAGGTGGTATTTTGTGATTTTTCACTCCAATTTTGATTAGAACAACTTTGTATTTATCTGTTTAATATGTGAGAATTTTGTTTCCTAAGGGTGCTCAACAAAGCACCATAAACTGGGTGACCTTAGAACAACAATTTCTTGCCTCACAGTTCTGTGGGCTGGAAGTCTAGAATCAAGCTCTACAGTCATGTTTTCTCTGAAGACGCTAAAGAAAAATCCTTCCTTGCTTTTTCCAGCTTCTGGCAGTGACAGGGGTTCCTTGTCTTGCAGCTACAGCATGTCAGTGTTTGCTTCTGTTGTTATGTGGTGTTCTTCCTTCCAACCCACAGCCCACTGTCTGTCTCTTTGTCTAAATTTCCCTCTTCTTCTAAGAACATCAGTCATATTTGAGTAAGTGCCCACTCTGATTCAGTATTACCTCATCTCAACTTGATTACATCTCGCCAAGACCTTATTACCAAATAAGGTCACAGTTGCAGGTACTGGGAGTCAGAACTTCAATATTTCATTTAGGGGTATATAATTCAACCCATAACAGCATCCAAGGCTAAAATAGACTTTCAAAGTAACTGAATTAAAAAATACATTCCCCCAAACCCATACAGTCCTGGGGATTTTCTATTTAGTTTGAATAGTTAAATGGCCTAGGTGTAGCTAAATGTACCTACCCCTCAGCCTTAATGAATAATAGATCTATCTTAGAATATGTTGGACCAAGGTGCAAAATCACCTGTCCCTTTGTGCTTGATGCCTTCTATAGAAAAAACAAACAAACGAACAAACAAACAAAAAAAAAACAAAACTCAGTGCACTTCTCAAGAAGTGAGGGCAGACTGATGGTTTCTCCTTCTTTCATTCCCTCAATTTTCCCACTGTGCTGGACTGACCATTTTAGTCCTTTTATCCAGAAACATAGCTGGGCTTGATCTTCTAGATGTGAAACTTTACCTCTCAACTTTTAGAAATCCATGTTTTCACCACTGCAAGATGAGCCAAATGTTTTGCTAGCTGAAGTTGAAATCTGGTTGCGTGACACACTTCTTATTTATGTATAAATCAACAATGTGTTCTCCTTTGCTGCTCACACCCTTAACATGATTTAATATTTCAACACTGTACAGAGAATTATAGATTTCATTTCATCTTGAACCACATAATTCACTTTCATATATTAGATCATAAATGATTGGAAAACAGATTCTAATTGGCAAGTAGCCATTTATGTTAAATCTAGTAGCAAGTGTTAAGCTCTGACATCTTCCTCTTTAAAAGGCTTTTGAAATAAAATTAAAATTCATCATTCAGAGTTGAATGTTTTATGCTGCTGGGAGCTAATTACCACACGCATCTCAGAAGTGTGTGCTTACCTCTCTTCCAAGCCACTTGTCTTAAACTGTAGGCTCCAGGTTCTACAATTTGTGCTAAATCCCCAATTGCCAAATGGGATAAGGGTTGTTTGCACAAATTGTATTCTCAGGAGACTGTGGTTTGATGCAGGTGAACGGAAATGCCTGCACCTGCTCATTGTCAGCCCTGGCAGGATTCATTCATAGTGGAGTGGGATTAACAGCTGTCAACTCTGAGATCTGCCTGGGAGAAGAGAGTGGGGCATCACCAAAAAAAATTTCAAAACGTGGGAACTTGTTCAGTCAAAAAGTTTTGGACAGAACAAAGTTGGCCACTGCTGGGCTATAGTCAAATTTTTTTTTTTAATTATACTTTAGGTTTTAGGGTACATGTGCACAACGTGCAGGTTTGTTACATATGTATCCATGTGCCATGTTGATTTCCTGCACCCATTAACTCGTCATTTAGCATTAGGTATATCTCCTAATGCTGTCCCTTCCCCCCCCCCCCCACCCCACAACAGTCCCTGGAGTGTGATGTTCCCCTTCCTGTGTCCATGAGTTCTCATTGTTCAATTCCCACCTATGAGTGAGAACATGTGGTGTTTGGTTTTTTGTCCTTGCGATAGTTTACTGAGAATGATGTTTTCCAGCTGCATCCATGTACCTACAAAGGACATGAACTCATCATTTTTTATGGCTGCATAGTATTCCATGGTGTATATGTGCCACATTTTCTTAATCCAGTCTATCGTTGTTGGACATTTGGGTTGGTTCCAACTCTTTGCTATTGTGAATAGTGCTGCAATAAACATACGTGTGCATGTGTCTTTATAGCAGCATGATTTATAGTCCTTTGGGTATATACCCAGTAATGGGATGGCTGGGTCAAATGGTATTTCTAGTTCTAGATCCCTGAGGAATCGCCACACTGACTTCCACAATGGTTGAACTAGTTTACAGTCCCACCAACAGTGTAAAAGTGTTTTCCTATTTCTCCACATCCTCTCCAGCACCTGTTGTTTCCTGACTTTTTAATGATGGCCATTCTAACTGGTGTGAGATGGTATCTCATTGTGGTTTTGATTTGCATTTCTCTGATGGTACTGGTACCACAACAGAGACATAGATCAATGGAACAGAACAGAGCCCTCAGAAATAATGCCACATATCTACAACTATCTGATCTTTGACAAACCTGACAAAAACAAGAAATGGGGAAAGGATTCCCTATTTAATAAATGGTGCTGGGAAAACTGGATAGCCGTATGTAGAAAGCTGAATCTGGATCCCTTCCTTACACCTTACACAAAAATTAATTCAAGATGGATTAAAGACTTAAATGTTAGACCTAAAACCATTAAAACCCTACAAGAAAACCTAGGCAATACCATTCAGGACATAGGCGTGGGCAAGGACTTCATGTCTAAAACACCAAAAGCAATGGCAACAAAAGCCAAAATTGACAAATGGAATCTAATTAAACTAAAGAGCTTCTGCACAGCAAAAGAAACTACCATCAGAGTGAACAGGCAACCTACAGAATGGGAGAAAATTTTTGCAACCTACCCATCTGACAAAGGGCTAATATCCAGAATCTACAATGAACTCAAACAAATTTACAAGGAAAAAACAAACAGCCCCATCAAAAAGTGGGCAGAGGACATGAACAGACACTTCTCAAAAGAAGACATTTATGCAGCCAAAAATCACATGAAAAAATGCTCATCATCACTGGCCATCAGAGATATAGTCAAATTTTTAGTTAAGTTAGTTGGGAAATATTGAGAAAGGCCTGACAAAACCCGACCACTCTTCTTTCTTCCACCTCTGCCCAGTGTACCATTACCTCCTAGTCTGGGCAAATCATGCAGTGATTGCTTTTGCCTCTTGAGCCTGAAGCAGGCACATTGCCTTACTTATCCAAGTTTTTTTTGTGTGTTTGTTTTTTGTAAAAAACATCTCTCTGGAATTTTTGACTCTGCTTGTTAAGTTTCTAGAGACAGCTAATTTTCTGACTGCACTTCTGCCACCCTCTTTAATAATCTGTACTTCTTGGTTGCCTCTATCTATCTGGTGTTGAACCATTATTTGCCTTCCATCATGGCTACCCTTAACTTGACCTTGCATGCTGGGTCCTGTTTTTATCTTTTGTTTTTAATGGTTCTCCATATTATTTTATGTCAATTCAAAACTACTCACATTTTTTTTTTAATTTACCCCACTTCATTTAACCAGTGGCTTCTGAGCTTTACTTTTATTCTTTGCTTACCCACTAGCCCAAGGAAGTCAAATATTTGATACTCGTGTTGCTACTGCCATACCTCCTCATGCATCATAGACATTGCTCATCTGTCTACCTCATTGTTCCTTTCTGACCTGGCCTGAGCCATAGTACTCTTCTTAAGACGCTTTTACAGGCAACTTCTGCCAATTTATCAGAGTTGGCACTTGTGATAGGAGCAATTTGATATCACTGCCTTTGTCTGGGCTTGTAGCCAGGCTCCAAGTTCTCACCCTAGGTCCCTAGTGCTCGACCCCAAATGGATAAGCTCAACAAATACTGGTTAGATGAGTAAAGTAATGAATATGTGAAAAGGCCAGAATTCCTGTCCTGGTTATGTAAACTTCAATAGTAACATTCAAAGTGCAGTTCTAATACTTACTGTTGTGCAGCTTTGAGAAAGTTTTCTACTACTTCATGACTTTACTGTGTAATGGGGATAATGACAATAGTTTCAATAGTATCTGCTTTATAGGATTATTCTGAGACTACAACCCAATGATATCTATACAGCACTGAGCACACTGCCTGACATGTTATAGTACTTACCATTTATTGTTCTTTAGTAACATTACTTTTATCAATTAACTGCTATGTTCACTAAAACCTATCTTTTTGCAGGGTTTCTTTACAATGTAAATTTTATTTATTTTTAATATTTCAGTACTATCTTTTTATATACTTAGGAATAGGGTTTTTGCCAAGTATACAGCGTTGTCTTTATATTTATTTCTGTATTTATTTATTTGAGACACAGTCTTGCTCTGTCGCCCAGTCTGGAGTGCAGTGGCACGAACTTGGCTTACTTCAAGCTCCGCCTCCCGGGTTCAGGCCATTCTCCTGCCTCAGCCTTCCCAGTAGCTGAGACTACAGGCACCCGCCACTAGTCCCGGCTAATTTTTTTCTATTTTTTAGTAGAGACGGGGTTTCGCCGTGTCAGCCAGGATGGTCTCGATCTCCCGACCTCATGATCTGCCTGCCTCGGCCTCCCAAAGTGCTGGGATTACATGTGTGAGCCACCGTGCCCGGCCAGCATTGTCTTTATAACTGAGGAGACAGTTTGCAACTTTTAAATGTCCAATAGGGAGGAAACTTCCCGAATGAAGAAAGGCATATTCTTTATCTGGATTGGTTTGGTTTTCTTTTCAAATAGATTTGGTCTTGTCCAACAAAATTATTTACTATTGATATTTTTGCATGAAAACTTTGGTGAATGCTACCAGTTAATCATCTGAAACCACCTGAGCCTGTTTATCTAAGCATGATTCTACAAGCATACACATATGTGCAAGTGTATTTCTGATACACGTGTGTATTTTGTGATATGCAGTTAGAAAGAGAGCTCTCTTTTCTCTCTGATTTGAAATTAACTAGGCTAATGGGTCTTTTTTATACATACAGGATAGTAAATTTGAAGGACATGGTAGTAAACCTGACAGCTACACCTGGCTTTTGTATCACATCATTGAACTGTTCAAGGGAACACATTCATGTAGATTCCTGAATAAGAGGGATACTTTGTCAAAATAATGAAGCTGTATTTAATGACTACTCAACTGGAAGTTTTATGTAAAAGACAAATGGCAACTTATACAAAAGGATATAAAAGGGGTAGAGGCATTATTAGACAGAAGCTGCAGCTATTTCTACCATTAATGTAAAAACCACATCTCTTCTTTAGATGACTGATATATTATGTTGCTGCAAGAGGCTACCATTAATGATACTAATGATGGATTTTTTTCCTAAGCTGTGACTCATTTATTGCTAAAAGTAAACAGAGAAACAAAAAAATTATTAAAGTTGGTATGTCTGTATTAAGGAATTATATAAATTATTATTATTTAATTTGCCTATACATTCTGGACTTTATTTCTTTTTTTCCTGCTTTTCATTGGGACCAAAAATATCAGAAAAAAAGAATGATGTGCTTTTATAATGTACTTCCTGTCAAATGGAATTTTTTCAAGCATTTTACAGCATTTTAAAATTTGCTTGATGAGCCTTTCACTATTCCTCTTAGGTGATTATTGATAATTTGAGTTTCTTATGCTAATTTTTTCCTCAAAATTTAGCCTATAGAAATATTTTTAAAGTATTTGCTCATTGTTTCTATTTTTATTCCACCCTTTCCTGGAAACACAGTTTTACCACATTGAACATTTTCTTTCCTTCTTTGCAGATTTCATAAAAACAAATATTGCATACACATGTCTGACTCTGGAGAAACATTCTTTTTGAGGTAAATTGCTCTTTGGTACTATTTGCAATATGTGATTTGACAAAAATTTATCTGAAGAAATACAAGAATTATTTAAATGGCCTGAAAGCTCAGGCTCAGCCATAAGCTTCTTTAAAATAAAAAGTAAGAATTATGTTCTATAGGAAATACAGTTTCAACATATAATTTCAGTGCTAAATATAACTGAAATTAGAATGATGAAAATAATATGATACTAATAGAAACACGTATCCCTCAAAGTTGCTATTCTGACATCACCATCAACCTTTCGATTGCATGGGCTATAGCTCCAATGTACCTTATGTAAACCAAACACATGTTTGGTTAAGGTTAAACCTGTTTATATGAATATTTAGTGCAGTTAAAACTCAATAAAGCAAGATTTTAATTGTGTGAGATAAACATATCTGTATTTCATGAGACCAACCCTACTGATAAAAATCTAAAACAATAGATGAACAGTATTTATCTACCTAGGCGTAAGAAATAAGTACATTTAGAAATTCCTCAACAATCAGCTATGTTTCTAGTATTTCTCCACAGATTGATGGAGACTAATACTTAGTTGAGGCCTGAGATCAATGACTTTATTTACCTAGTTGGTATCTTTATCTCTAATCAATGGGGATGTAACTGGTGAATGAATTTTCATTCTACTTAATTCAAATGGTTATGGATTTCTGCACTGAAACAAAATGTTTCAACTTGATAACAAGTGAAAGATGCATCATTTCTTGAATGATTGTTTTTGAAAAACTGACATAATATAGCTATTTAGAAACAGCTATGGAAAAAGGTTGGTATCATAAACCATATGCAGGATAAATTAGACTTAAAAACAAAATAATCCAGAAATTGTTTAAGTGAATATTTTACAGCTGGAGATTTTAGAACATGCCATAAATGCCATAAATACAAGAGAAGTTCCCCAAAACCTTCACCACTTCAATGATTAGCAAGACTAAGGAGACTCTCCACTCTGTTCCTTACCAATATTCATCATAGAATATTGAAAAGTCATTCAATATTAATAGATTAATAATATAATCTATTAATTAATCAATAGATTAATAACATTGTCTATAGATAATCAATACTATTAATCAATAGATTAATAATATATTCTATTAAGTAACAGATTGTATTGATAGATTATATTATTAATCTATTGGTCAATTAACATATTACTAGATTAATAATATTGAATATTCATTTAATATTAATACATTATGAAATACTTTCTAGTGAATCTAGGCATTTCTTCTCTTATCATTAAGTTGTGTCCTTATGGGAAAATTAAACATGTATTTGTTTAATCAATATATTTATACATATTATGTATAAAAATCTAGCCTAAGTTCTGATGATATAGAAGCTAAGCAAATAAACACACAGGTAAAAATTTTTGTTTGTGATACATTCTGTTTTGAAGAGAGAGGTATAATAATTTGCAAATATAAAAGATATAGTAATTCAGGCAGTATCAGTTTTTATTTCTTTGTAACAAATCACCACAGATGTAATGGCATAAAGAATCAATCATCTTCTTTGCTTATGATTCTGTGGAATAGAAATTTGGGTGGGCTCAGCTGTGTGGTTCTTCTGTTCCCCTAAAGTCAGTAATGCAACCTGTAGTCATCTCATGGCTCCAATTGAACTGTGTGGCATACGATGATCAATGATCTGACTCACATGTCTTGCCTTTGGTGGTAGGTGTTGCCTTCTGGTCTAGGGGGCCTTATTTTGGAAAGCTTCCTTGTGCTTTGTAAGACCTTTCATTTTCCAGTAGTCTTCTTCCCATCATATAAACCCAAGGCAGCATTCCAAGAGAGAAAAAGTAAAGCTGGGAAGGATTATGAGGCCAAAGCATAGGAGTTCCGAAAAGATCACCTCTACAACATTCTTTTGGTCAAAACAATTTGTAAGCCTAGCCCATATTCAATGAATGGAGAAACAGACTCCACCTTTGGTGAAAAAAAAATGAAACTACTATTGATAATGAGCATGCACACAAGGATAGTATAGACTATTGTGGCCATTTTTTATAACCCTTCTACCATTGATAGCAATAAACATTATGGAGAAAATGAAGCAAGGAAGAAGATAGAAGATGCCATATTAATGGGAAGGAACCCTAGTAAATCGCAGATGTCATATTAATGGGAAGGAACCCTAGTAAGTAAGAATCGATGTGTGGAAAACTTGAGAAATAGAGGAGCGAGGCATATAACTATCTGGGGGAAGATATTACATGCAGAGGAAACAGCAAAGGTCATGAAGGAGGCATGCATTTGGACTGTTCAAAGAAGGAGGAGGTGGCCAATCTAGTTAAAGAGGAGTGATATAGGGGAAAACTAGGAGAGGATGAAATCAAAGTTGTAGATGTGCATCACCAAAAGGGTTTTTCCCTTTACTCAGCACAACATGGGAAGACCTTGGAAGATTTTCAGGAGATGAGTGAAACAATTTATTACGGTCTTAAATATTCACCCTAGTTGCTGTGTTGAAAGTAGAATATTAGGAATAAGGGTAGAAACACAGAGATTAGTTAGGAGACTTTTCCATTAATCCAGATAAGAGATCCTTGTTTCTCAGACCAGGCTCATAAATAGTGGAGGAGTAAAAAGTGGTTATATTCTGAATATATTAAGGTAGTACCAATGAGATATGATGACAAATTGGATATAAGCTATGAGAAAGGGAAGGCAAAGATGACTCCAAAATTTTTTTGCATAAGCAATAGGAAAGCTGGAGTTGCTCTGTTGTGAGATAGAGAAGACTGAGGAAAAGGGGAGGTGGAACTATATTTGGAGTTTGTTGTCAGATATTCTCTTAGCCTGGATTCTCCAGAAGGTAAAACTGCACAAATGATGAAAGGGCAAGTAACTTACAGAGAATTTGATCAGGAAACAATAGTGGAGACAGAAAAGAGCAGGGAAAACTCAATACATTGCTTAATTGGCCACCTGTAAAGATCACTTGTTTCTTGATCTGAGAGATGGCTTGAAATTTGTCTAAGGGTGATATGGTTTGGGAGAGGAAAGAGTAAGCATATATCCATGGGTTGCCATTCCCTTTTGTCATTGAGGTTTTACCTTTTGGGTTTCTTGGCTTCTGAATGTGCATGCATGTTTAGTGAGTGGGTCTGGGTTTCCATAAAAGTCCTGTTATTACATCAGTCATATTATTACCCCTTTGAGGAAAGAAACCACGCTTTTCGCAACTTAGATATTTTTGTGTCTCCCTTAAATTCACTGTGCATTAGAAGTCCTTCAAGGTTGCAATCTCTGCAAATACTTAATGCAAAAGGGTTAGTGAAGAAACATCCTTCCCATTGATGGAGCTGATCCTGAAGTCATGATTGATATTCTTCATCATCCATTTTCCTCTCTTTTATAGTTTTCTTTCAACCTAGATCATTATTTCATTAGATGTGGGTTGCTTGCTTGAAAGATTGACTCAGATATTTAGTCTTGAGGGGTCTGAAAGCTTAGTTGCCTTGCACCTGTTGGACCATGGACCATGCAACTGCCCATTCACCACTGTTACTGGGAACATAAACAATTACATCTCTGTGAATTACCCGGCTTTTAGACATAGCCATTCTTGGCTCCATATGCAGCAGCAACACTGTCTTCTCTGGTAATCAGGATTGATTTCTCCCACCAGCATAAAAAGATCTTTCTTTGTTTGTGGGATCACTGGAAAGAGGAACCTCAATGTTCAGGAATAGTTTTGATTTCAAGTTCAATGGGACACTTACTGTGTCTCATGGTGGAAGCATTTCATGGAAATGCATTTGTGTAGCCCAGCTGAACCCAAGGTGGAGAAAGAAAGCATACATTCCACGGTATGCCACTGAGAATCACAATGTAAGAGGTCAATCTTACACCTTTCTTTTGCTTCCTGGACATGAGTATTCTTGTTATAGGGCCTGAGCATCATTTTTTGTCCATTTGCTCAGTGTATACACTGCACTGTGGACGATGCACTCTTTCCATAGAATGTTGTGCCTGAGCTGATGCCTTAACTGAGATTTTCAAAAGCCATTTTGCTGGTCTATTGAGCTGTTTATTTCTTAGTGTTGAAATAGAAGATGAAATCAGAGGAACCCATGGAAAAGAATAAAATTCATGCATTTTATCCATATGAACTTTTCAAAATTACCCATAAATATCACTGGAGCATGTTTCATAATAGAGCTGTAAGGTCTCCCTGGATAATGAATTATGATGCCTACATTTTGTCCCCATTCTTTTTCCAGGTATCTCCATAATTGTAAAGAAGGGATTTCATTTCTATTATAAAATTCTTAATCTATAAATTGAGGAGGTTGGGCTTATAATCGCTAAAATTTCTCTTAACCTTAACATAGGTTGATTCTATGTTTAGTAAACACAATCTAAATAAACATTACTAAGCATCTATGTTAGTCCATAAATTATGCTAAGGGTTTTATATGCATTTTTTATGTCATCCAAAAAGTCTTTGAGACTGGGAGGTCAATAATCTTATTAGTCTACACATAAAAACATTGAGCAGCACATATTTAATTATATGCCCATGATCATATATCCAAATAATTTCTGAGCTAGGGTTTGAGTTCATATTTGGCTTCAGAACTTTTACTTTTAATTACAATGCTATATTAACTCAAGATTTCTGAAAATTATATTGTTAATAAAATAATATTTCTTTGTATGTGAAAAATGAGTTGCTTCACAAATGTCTGTCACTATTGTTCTATTTGCGAGAAGAAAAATGTTAAAAAGCCTGTAGTTAAAAAAGAAATGCAATTGGAATTTAACACGATGCTATTTTCTGTTCTTAGGGACTTCTGGAGAAGTAATCTGTTCTACTTCCTTTATTTATATTAATAAGCCCAGCTATTTTTCTCTCCTTTTTAGGCTTCAGATTATCATAATATGAAAACACAGTAACCTCATGATGCTTTACTCTTCTAGGAGGCTATAGTTCTCCCTGAACACAAACGATTGTTCATAGGGCCAGTGTTCTCCACTTTGCCTCCCTGGAATAAATGTCTGCATGTTTATGGAATAAGAAAGATTCTAGGAGATAAATTTGATATTTCCTTTTCCAGCAGTCTTTCCTTGCTTTTAATGGCTTCCAATATAATCCATAGGCCTTCATGCATCTCAAAAATATTTTACTTCTTTTGAGCACCCAATAGTTTCATTTCCTTCCCTGAGTCATACAGAACAGCCTTGCTCACATGCCTTATGAATATATTTTTTCATTCTCAGGTTCCAAGGCAGTTCCAGTTATTCTTTCACTGATGTCCTCTACTTTGGATATTTTAAAAATCAATCTTATAGTATACTACATAGAATTTAGTGTCCCTGGGTGGCATTTTATTGTTTTCTTTGTATTCCTAACTTTCTCATAGCCATGCCTCTAACAGAGAATTTTCTGATCTGACACGTGTTTCAGCCTCTCCTAATTTAATGTTATCAAAAAATGTTATTAGCATGCTGTCTGCACCCTCTTACAGATCATTATCACTAAACCTGAAGAAGTCCACTCAGTATTTCCCCCAGAAGCCTCCAGCACCTATTAACCATAACCCTTTACTTATGCTTTTTAAGTTCATTTTAACTCAAGTGACTACATATTCCCTGAGCCAATCTGAACAGAATTTACAAGGAAAGCTGCAGAAACCTTGTCCTTCCAAGGTCTTAAAACTATTTTAAAGATAATAATTATAAATATTTTCTAATATCTGTATATACCGCTTAGCATATCAATTGTAAATTCCGTGGCATGTCATTTAAGGCATCCTATAATTTCTTGTTTTTCCTTTATATGATACTTATATTTTAAACTAAGATTTATAAAATGCCCAGTACAATCACTTCTCCTCAGCCATAGCAGTAGCTCTGACAATCCTCTCAAATATCTTATTCTGAAAATGGCTTTGGCTAATGTTTCTCACTTGCAATGCCCTATTCCATACTTTTAGCCAGTACTTTCCTTTTTCTTGTTTTTGAAAATGTATTTGGGTTTTTAATTATTTGTTCTTCAATTTTTGCATTTTTGCATATATTCACACATTCACATACACACACACACATGCACACACATATATGTATATTTTTTTCTTACTCATTACAAAATACATAGACTTTATGGTTCATACAACAGAAATTTACTTCTCAGAGTTGTGGAGCCTGGGAAGTCCATAATCAAGGCATCTGCAGATTTGGTGTCTGGTGAAGGCCCTTCTCCTGGTTCATAGACGTCTGACTTCCTGCTGTACCTTCACATGGCAGATCTTTTACAGACTTTGTCTCAGTTCAGTACTCAGTTCCTTTTCTTCCCTCTGAGCCTTGATTTTCCTTACAGAGGGAGAGACCAGGCCTAACGAATTGACTGCTTTCAGTTTTCTATTATGTGATTGATGCATACATAATGTTGGGACTCAGAAAATAATACCCTCAGATGCAAGCCTAAAAGCAAAGTTTTTCTCTGGCCTTCTGCTTTCCTGTCTCTCAGTCTCATTCTCCCCCAAGGCTAGCCATAGAAACTAGAATCCCTCTTCCCCAAGGCGGGTCATAGAAATCAGAACTCTTTTTCCCCAAAGCCAGCCATAAAACCTAAAAACAATACTCTAAGGTTCTCTCCACTGGCCATAAAGAAACGGTCTGACCTACCTTGTTTGACTGTAGGTCATAAGACCACATTTCAGAAAGGGTCCTGCAGGAAGGAATGCATGCTCAGAGAGGAAAGAGTAACCTAGACAAACAGGCCTTGCTGTGTTTCTCCAGTCAGTCTGTTAGCATGAAATCATACTTCTACATAGTTATCCAGACTTTATTGAATCTAAGCATAAAATGGACAATTCTCCCTGTAGCTTTGGGTCTTCCTTCTGAAGGCTCCTGTGTATACATTAAATACGTGTGTATTCTGTTTCTCCAATTAATCTGCCTTTTGTTGAGTTGAGTTTTGAGTGAATCATCAGAGGCAAAAGGAAAGTTTTCCCATGGCCCCTACAATAACTTTAGCTCCCAGTATTTTTAATTTTGAAATTACATGCATATTCAATGAAAGTGACTCTACCACTGTCAGTCAAATTTAGTCTTTCTTCTATGCCTTTTTACCTCATCCCTGCCCTGCTAAATATCGTCAAGGTATTGTAACCTTAAAATACCTTTGACAACTTAAACTGGGAGTAAATAATGTTGCATATTTTAAAATCCACTTTGTCTAAAATTGCCCTTAATTTTATAGAAAAATAAATTATTTAAAGTTTCATATAAAGTATTATTTTATCATTCCCAAATAAAGTTTTTTTTTTTAAAAAATAAGGTTTCCAGTTAAGTATATTGATACTGTGGAAAACCAGGCTCACATTTGGAAATGTCATTCTTCTAAGGCCTTAATCCTAGGGTCATTTTATCTACTTGGTCCTTATGTGTTATCTTCTTTCTCCATAAAGTAATTCATCTCCCTGCTCTAACTTGAATGACATTAATAAAACCACTAACAGCACAATTATCATTTTTATTATGTGACACTTATCTAAGATTGGATTATTACAGATTGCAAACAATTTAAAGAAAGAGGCACATATTTGATAATGTTCAGGACAGCAGGGTGCTATTCTGTTTAAATCCTTTTTAACATAAAGAACTAAATAAATGATAACTAACCATGATAACTAAAGAGCTCAATGAAATCCCACTGTGTGGAGGGACATTAACAGTTAATTTGGTCTATAAACATTTACAAATTATGCAAAAATGTGTCTAATAATACAAATAATAAAAGCTCCAATTTTTTAGTTCTGTATTCAGCCACATCAAACATTTCTAAAGTTACTCATGTCAGCCCAGTAGTGTGTTAAGAGAATGAATACACAGCTGTTCCCTAGCCCTAAGGAATTTGTAGTTTGTTTATTAGTTCATTCATTTATTTTGTTAGTCAAAGTCAATCAACAAACACTGAGAGATTGACAGCCTCAGTTTCAGAGAAGTGTGCCTTGTGCTGCTAAGGAAGGATATACTGATCCGTTAAACTTGAATGTGAGCATTTATGTCATTGTAGCATGATGATTGGTATGGCAAGTAGGAAGAATTTTTTTCTAAGTACATGACCACTTGCTAAGACAGGGTCACCTTGAATCCTTTTAAATGAAGTGTGTTTGCTTTGCTGAGCCCTTGAAAATTAAACCCTGTGCTTCACAGTAACAGTGAAAGATACAAGTTTCTCTCATTAAAAGAGCGAGAAGAATGTGTTTTCCTCAATGACTAAGTGGGAAGAAGAGAATAAAGTAGGGATGGGAACAGAAATGGAAGGAAGACAGAGCCGGAGGGGACATGGAAGCTATAGAAGACTGAGTGGAGCTCATCATGAACTCTCTTCATGATTCCTTCAAGTTAACTTTTTTTTTTTTAATGCTATAAAACTCACAAACACACAGTGGGATTAAATGTGGTTGGAAAGTGACCAAAAACTGAGTTCATTTTCTGAGATGGCATGTAAAATGATTCACAGAAGCAGGTCATGGAAAGTTATGGCTAAGAAGAGAGACCTGATAGAGACTGACCCCCTGGGACTCAGCATAGGTTTGTAGGTGGCATTATGGACTTCCAGAGCTCAAGTTGTTGGGATTTAGGCCAAGATCAATTTCTAGGTGTTAGAAGGTCAAGTTCTCCTTCTTCTCAGTGTGACTTTTAGAGAATACATCCACCCACCCCCACATATATGTGCACATACATGTATTTCCACTTATGTAGACATACATAGCATTTATTATATTATATGTGTTCATATATTATATCCCATATGCCCTAAAACAACTCAGAATTGATTATTTGTAAGTTTTAAAATCCTGAAGAAGGAGAATGAGAGGTTTATGAGCAAATCCTTCCCAGATGTGGTAGCTTTGAAAAATGAATAAGATTTGACCATGAGGAATTTATAGAAAGGGCATTTCAAATAGAAAAAAAAAATAATGTGAGCAAAGGCTAGGAGTTTATTGTTCCCCTGTGAGACAGCATTATAAAATTTAACTAGAGGAAGTACATTTTGCCTCCACGAGTGACTTGCCTTGGTTTTAGGCTACTCTTTGCATATTAAGTTTGGGAATTTTAGGATTGGGATGTGATTGAGCTTGCAACTGTGTTCAGTTGCTTAGAAAAAGAGAGAGTCTGGATTTAACTTAAGTATAAGTTAGTGTTAGATTGTCTAAGTGAGAAGAGTTTTGCGTCATCTAGAACAGGAGTCTCAAACCCCTGGCCCAGGGACTGGTACTGGTCTGTGGCCTGTTAGGAACTGGGTTGTACAGCAGGAGGTGAGTGGCAGTGAGCTGAGCTCCACCTCCCATCAAATCAACTGCAGCATTAGATTCTCATAGGAGCAGGAACCTGTTACGAACTGTGCATCTTAGGGATCTAGGTTGTGGGCTCCTTATAAGAATCTAATGCCCGATGATCTGTCACTATCTCCCATCACCCCCAAATGGGACCGTCTAGTTGCAGGAAAAAATGTTTAAGGCTCCCACTGATTCTGCATTATGGTGAGTGTATAATAATAACAGAAATAACTTGCACAGTAAGTAAAATGTGCTTGAATCATCACAAAAACCTCCCCTCCACAAACCAATCCTTGGAAAAATTGTCTTCTACAAAGACCGATCCCTGGTGCCAAAATGCTTGGGGACTGATGATCTAGAGAAGCCCAAAGCTAATACACTCTACCTCTAGCTGTCACAGTTTCCTTCCCTAGAAGGCTGGGATAGGGAAAACAGAACTGAATTGGCAATATCAGATCTTGATACCAAATTGACCTGCAAATAAGTCCCATTCTTGTGAGGAAATGTAACAAAGTGATCTGAATCAACTTCTTCATCTTTTTCCATATTTGTCTAGAAGCTCATGAAACTCTTAAACTGTGAATAATAAGCTCATATAAATTAATGTGCTCACAGATTGTATTTCTAACTACATATATAAACATTTTAAATGTTGGAGAAATATATGTTGATCAATAACTGATTCCTAAATAAAATTATTTTTGAGCATATTTCCAAATTTTGAGACTAATGAACTAATACTTATTGAAATTTACCATGTACCAGACATTGTGCTCAGCATTTTACATGTCTTACAATTGCTCCTAATTCTACCATCCTAGTCCATTTTTTAATTAAGTCCTGAAAGATAAAATACTAAGATAATGCCACCTATATTAGTGGATAACATTTTTTGACAACATCTATATTGTATTTTTTCAAAAATTTTATCATTATTTTTAAAATTGTTAATTAATTAATTAATTTATTTATTTATTTATTTTTGGGACAAAGTCTTGCTTGTCACCCAGGCTGGAGTGCAGTGGTACAAACACAGCTCACTGCATCCTTGACCTCCCAGGCTCCATTAATCCTCCCACCTCATCCTACCGAGTAGCTTGGATCACAGGTGCATACCATCATGCTTAGCTAATTTTTTGTATTTTTTGTAGAGGCAGGGTTTTTCCATGTTGCCTAGGCTGGTCTCACACTCCTGGGCTCAAGCAATTTACCCACCTCGGCCTCCCAAAGTGCTGGGATTACAGGTGTAAGCCACCACACCCAGCCTATCAATTATTTTTTAAGACAACTTCATGACTTAGATTGTATTACTATTTCATTTTTAAATGAGTAATTGAGAAGTAGAAAGGTCAAATAATTCGCTACAGATCACCTATCTACTAAGTGATAGAACAGAATTGAAATCCAGGTAAATTCATCTTAGAAACCATGCTTTGGGAAGCAAAATGTTTCTGTAAAGTTTTAGATGGTAAATATTTCAGCTTTATAGGCTGGGCTGTTTCTGTCAAAAGAACTCAAGTTGGCTATTGTAGCACAGGAGCAGCTACAGACAGTATGTAAAAGAATGAGTGTGGCTGTGCTCAATAAAATGTTATTTGTAAAAACAAGCAGTGAGCCAGATTTGGCTCACGGACTATAGTTTATCAGCTCCTGCTCCACAAAAGTAAAAACACATGCTGATGCATGGCACCATTTATGCAGGTCCTAAATTGTATTACACCACTACAAAAATATTGTTTTATAAGAGAGGGCCAACATGAGCCCCTTTCCACCATTATACTTTATGACAACCACTACATTTCCTTAGAAAGCATATTTTTAAGTCACACCTTGAATATCTGAAAAACAGTATAAAAAATCCCATTTTAAAAACCAGGTCCGTACAACACCTAGCTCACTTGTTTACTTCTAAGCAATCTGTTCCATGCATTGGCTGAACAAACAGTAATATTACAAAATCAACAAACATTTATTGAATTCATAACAGCCATTGGAATACCTACTGAGTAGAGAAAGTTGAGTAAGAATGACCTTGACTTTAAGGAGCTGAAAATTAGTAGAACAGAAAAGATATGAAGCAACCTTGTTATAATTCAGTGGGATGAGTACCGTAATATCTGTAAGATCATGGAAGTTCTAAGAAAAGAAAAAGTATATTATATGGAAGAAGCCTTTGAGTTTTTTATGCAAAGGTGTTATTTGAGCTGATTCATCTTGGAAGAGATCTCCAGATAGGGGAGGCATTCTAGCCAGAAGCAATGGTGTATGAAAATGTGCTGGACCACCATTGTGTGGGGATGCTTGGGGAACAGTGAGAAAGGCAGCTGAATGAGAATATCTTTGGGCAGACATGGAGGAGGTAAGGTGGAGAAATGGCAAGAGATAGGTTGCAGAAAGTATTCATCTTAAAAATTTGGGGTTTCTTTTTAAAAGCAGAAAGCAGTTAAGGTGATAAAACAGGCAGAGACTTAATCACAATTGGTTTTTGAGTTAAGGAGATAGTTTTGCAAATGCTTTATGGCGAGGTTTTGAGGAGTATGTTTAGAAAATTTACTCCCCTAGAGGGGCAAATTAGTTTAGGTCACTACCATTTCTTACTATGCTGCCTCCTAAATGTTCCCGCCTCCTAAATGTTCCCGCTCTCTCAACTTTTACTGTCTCCATGGTTTGCCTTTTCCAGAATGTCATTTAGTTGGAATGTCAGTATGTAGCATTTTTAGAATGGCTTCTTTCACGTAGTAATATATGTTTAAGGGTCTTCCATGTGTTTTCATGGTTTGATAACTCCTTTTTTTATTAGTGTTTAATAATATTCCATGGTCTGATATACCACAGTTGATATATCCGTTCATTTATTGAAGGACATTTTGGATGCTTCCTTTTTTTGCAATTATGATAAAAATACTAAAAACATTCATGTGCAAGTGTTTGTGTGACATGCGTTTTCAATTCATTTGAGTAAACATCCAGGAGCATTATTGCTAGATGGCATGGTAAGAGTATATTTAGTTTTATAAACTAAACTGCCAGGCCAGGTACAGTGGCTCATATTTATAATCCAAGCACTCTGGGAGGCTGAGATCAGAGGATTGCTTGAGGCCAGGAGTTTGAGACCAGCCTGGGCAATAGCGGGAGACCCCATCTTTAAAAAAAAAAAATTAGCCAGTGTGGTGGAGCACACCTGTGGTTCCACCTACATGGGAGCCTGAGGTGAGAGGATCACTTGAGCCTGGGAGGTCAAGGCTGCAGTAAGCCATGATTGCACCACTGCACTCCGGTCTGGGCAAAAGAGTGAGATCCTGCCTCAAAAAAAAAAAAAAAAAAAAAAAAAGCAAAAAATTGTCCAGCTGTCTTCCAAATTGGTTGCACCATTTCCATTTTGCATTCCCACCAGCAATGAATGAGAGTTCCTGTTGCCCTACATTCCTCACCAGCGTTTGGTGGTGTTGGTGTTTTTGGATCTTGGCCATTCTAATAGACTGTTTAGGTACATCACATTGTTACTTTAATTTTCAATTTTGTAGTGACATACAATGTTGAACCTTTTCATATGCTCATTTGCCATCTGTATATCATCTTTGGTGACTGTTTACATATTTTGCTCATTTTTAAATTGGGCCTCTCCACATTTTTATTCTGCTCCAGTGCATTTTCTGCATTGCACTGAAATCTGACCTTATTGCAGTGTCACCTCCAGGAGTAAAGCCTTTCAATGGCTCTCCACTGCTCTTAGGAATAGAGACCAACACTATCTGGCTGTGCTCACATCTCCTGGCTCAGCTGGCACCAACCACATGATGCTTCTCTTTGTCCCTTCAACATGGGCTATCTTTCATTCTACATTTGTACATTTATGACAGCTTAAGGGTCTTCTTATAGCCTGTCTTCTTTGCCCCAACAGGTACCCATCTTTCTGCTAAACAATTTGTCGTAAAAATTTTCACCTTAGCTTCCCCTCAAGGAGGCATTTCTTAACCTTAACAAATTAAGATGTTTCCTTTCCTATAAAACTGGCTTATTGCCCTTGTCTTTTGTGATATTTATCAATATTATATTTAAATAAATGCTTAATTAATTGCTTGCTGAGATATAGTTCCTACTAGGCAATAGACATTATCACTTTTGTCGTGATGCTATTACCTGGGCATAGTATTGTACCTTGCCTATGGTAGGAATTCAGATTTGCTCAACTTAACTCACAAAAGTGCTTAGACAAACTTGGGTTGTATTCTAACTCCTCAAATTCTTACCTGAAACATCTTAGGTAAGTCTTTTGGTCAATTTTAGTTTTAGTTTCTTACCCCAAAGATATGATAGATAATAATTCCCATTTGACAGATTTGTTTTTTAAGGATTAAATGAGATATATTAATTTCAATGCTTTGTAATCCATATGGCAATATGCATGTGATTTTTATAATTGAATTCTTACTTTCAAAATTATCTATAAAATGAAGCTTAAAATGATTAATACACAGATTAATACTTGGTGGCTGATACATCTGTCTTATGGATACCTTCAATTCCATTCTGTTTATTCTTAGTATACAGTGTTTAGACTAAAATAATCCTGGAATCAGCTTATTTGAAAGTTGTGATTCTTATAACACAGTTTTGGGCCTTGTCGGCTTTTCTCATCATCTGTATTCTGCAGGCTCTTGGTGATAATCATTTTATAGATTTAGGATAACAGTTTCATATTATTCATTTTTAACTGATTGCTCACTTCAGCAGAGTAATCATTTTAGAATCTGTTAATGATCCCCTTTGATGGCTTTTATAGACACAGCACTGCATATTATGTATCTGCAATGTATAAATATCTGAGATTATTTTTAATTGTGAGAAGAGGTTTGTCCAAAGGAATCAAGGAAAGCACAAAACCACAATCAATGTCACATAAAAGGTACAATTAACATCAAAAAACATAACTACCTTGCAATTGCGATATGTATGTAGATAATATGCTTCTTTAATGTGAATACAGAGTTTTTTTCTGAAAGCAAATGCTTTCTCCTACCATGTGGAATACGTCTGTATGTGCCTGAGTCTTGCTTCTTTGTGGCAGCCAAGATAAATAAAGCAAAACCGTCTCCTGAAAAGCACTGGCAGAATGTCTGCAGACCATTAATCTTCATCCATCCTCATTTTGCAGGCAGTATATATGCCACTTTCAGCATTTATTTAGGGATCTTCTTTCTAACTTTTTTCTTCTTTCCTTGTCTCACCCATGCTCAACTTTGGCCCTTCCTTGCATAATTTTATTGATAGATATAGTATCTTACCATACAATGATTCAAAGTTGTCAATAGCAGTTAATATTTTAGCTGACTGAATGTGTGGCTTTATATTACCCTATAAATGTACTAAGAAATCAGTCTCTCTTGACTCATTACTAGAAGCCATAGTTTTGCTTATTTATTTCTTGACTGTCTCTTCTTTTCCAAGACACTCCTCTTTGCTTATTTTAGTTCTCAACTTCATCAATTTATCACTTCGTTTTATAAGTCCTTATCATCAGTTTAATTTCTCCCTTCATAGTTTTATATGGCATTTGCCTGTATTACACAATGCCCAATGAATTAGGGAGTAAAACTTCATTTAAAATATTTTACCTGCATATCTAAGAAAATCAGTTATTCATTTCTCAACCAGTTGTTTGGAAACTATGGAAGCACATTTGTTTTTCCCTTGGGGATGGGGTAAAGAAAAATAACACATGATTTCCAACCCCCTGACTCGTTCACACAATTCACTTTTTTCTTTGGATTTCAGATTCCTTTTCTCTGTTTTCATTACTAATCAGTTGCCTCTTGAACTTAAGGGACAAGAGCTTTACCTAAATTTAGTAGTTCAGAATCCTAAATTCAGTACTGAAATATATTGCTGATTTTTAGTATCTGTTTAGAAGCTGCTAAGAGTGACTGCCTCGAGCTTTCTGAAATTGCAGAACAGCTATTCTTATGTCATGAGCCTTTGTAACTCACCCACCGGTGCAGTAATAGCTCTAAAAAAGACAGTGTGAAAGCAATCAAAACTGTAAATTGTAGAGTTAAAAGACACTTTAGATCCCCCAAAGGTGCCTAAAGCCTGATGTCATTTTTTTGACTGCTTCTTGAAAGGGCAGTAACACAAAGTGTAAAATAACTTTTGACATTAAACCTATAGAGTGAGAGGCATGTGAAGATTTTATAACTTGCATTCTTTCTTGAAATATTTTATAGTTTAGAAATGGCTCAAGTGTGTTCTAATTTTGCAGTGTGTTGATTTAGTTATGCTTTATTTTGGAGTACTATGTAGCCATTAAAAGGCTATGAAATGTAGACTTCTGAAGTTTTTACTTCAAGGAATTAATAACGGGAAAAGTTCTTGGCTATTTGACAAAATAGGTTTTACTCTAAATGAACTCTTTCAAATTTGTAAAAATAAAAACCAGATTATTTAGAGTGTGGTGTCTAGTTTTAGGAAAATAAATTCTAAAATAGCAAATTGTAAATGGAAAATTTTAATCTTTTGGAAATTTTATGTAGATTTTTTACTTAAAATATTTTCTTAAGAGGAGAACACTGCCCATGAACATTCACGAGAATCTTGCCCTCAGCATTTTTATCCTCATAAAATTGTTTTACCTGTATCACTCATCCATTCATATTTGAATAATAAGAATTATTATTCATATTATGAATAAACCCCCATCATCCATTCGTATTTCTTCATTCATTTACAATTTATTTTTCACTTACTAAATTAGAAACATTTGCTATAAAGTTATTTGGTACCTACTCATTTGGGCAGTTTTACCAATATACCTCTACGTTTCTCAAAAATTATGATCATGCTTTCTTCTTTCTTTTCTGTATACCCTGCATTGTATTAGCCTTGAGTTTGGATTTAAAATGTACATGTATGTATACATTTTATTCCTTCAGTCATTGTATTTGACAGCTACAATACATATATATTTAATATTTATACATAATATATGTATAATATCTGCCAAATAAAATTTTATATATGTGTGTGTGTGTGTTTGTGTGTGTCTGTGTATATTTCTTCCCTCCATTTCAGTAATGCCACCCTAGTCAAGGAAATCATCTCTTTTTTTGTACATTATTACTTCAATTTTATTGATGAAAAACTGAGGCACAGAGATGATAAGTAAGTTTTCCAAGGCAGAGGAACTCTGAGCCCTATACAGAGAAATGCAGATTTCAGCTTCTGTTTGAAATGCAATTACTAATGTGATATTGAAAGTTATGAAGGAGAAATTTCCTGGTCTTTATAAAACTAAATATTTTCAGTCTCTATATTACAACAACTTAGCCCAACTTAACTAACACAAGTGTCTACCTCACAGTCTAGAAGAACAGTGATTACCATGCAGTAAGAGCACAATAAATAATAGCTTCCATTATAATTTCTGCAAAATCAAACTACCCAGTTTTTTTAGGTTCACTGAATACTACTTTCATTATGCAGCCTTCCTTATTGCTATCTAGAAAAAAAAAATTCCCATCCAGGACTGTAATACACTATCTGTCTTTAACAGTATTTTAGCTTTAAATGTATATTACACATATTTTTCTCTTTTCATACCACATCATTAAAATCTAATTTCCATGCAGTAACACATCATGTTTTATTGTATTGTATCATCCTTAATTATTATAATAATGATGATTATATATTATGCATTGAATAATTACTTAATGAAAATTTTCTTTCAGGTTTAAGGATATGAAGGGATAGTTCTGCTATTTTTGCTCTTATTTCATAGGCTGTGGCTCCATGGCCTACAATTGAAGAGAATGCTGTTTTCTGCCTCATGGAAGTAGGAAAATGAAATCTTGAGATGTTGGCTCTCAAGGGAGCTTGCCTCATTCATAAGGTAAGTGACTTAGCAATTCAAAAGGCTATTACTTAATATTTGTACTTCAAATATGTAAAATCTCTATAAATTATAGACTTTTGCATTACTTTATTATAGTCGAAACACAGATATGATATATGAGAATGCCAATGATTTATGATGACTGTTTTTACTCATCTAACAGAAGAATCCTCCCATCTATACTCAGTGCAAAGCCTGGTGAGCATGGCAGTTTGTTTCTGGACAAATATGCTCAACTACATTCTCCTGAGATTTACTTCATGCCTTGCCAAGAGCCCATCATTCCAATCCCCAGTTTATGGTTGGGCTAGAAATCTAAATTTGATTCTTCAAAAACATCTGTTCAGCCAGCTGTTCACTATTCTTATAGTCAGTACTAATCCAAAGCAAAGCTAAAATATCGCTTTGCCCTTATGATTTCAAGTTTGCTGCCTAAGGCTTCATAATCCCGTGTGATACTTCCTGATTTTTCTAGATATTCACTCATTTATCTTTCATTGATTCACTTAAGTATTAATTGAATTCATTATTTATTGATCCCCTAAGATATGGTGGCATGGTACCAAGAACCAAGTGAGATTGTTGAATGCTCTAACAGGGAAGTTCGCGTCAGGTGGGGTTATCCCTTCCCATCTAAGCTTGTGGGTGTCTATTGCAGATAGCAATTTTGCTAAACTTTCCATGTCCCAAAGGTTATGGCTACCTAGAATCAATGCATAACCCATGTTACCATGGTAGGTAATGTGGTTTATATTTGTGTCCCCACCCAAATTTCATGTAGAATGCTAATCCTCAATGTTGGAGGTAAGGCCTGGTGGGAGGTAATTGATTCGGTGGGGGTCGGGGGGTAGTTCCTTGTGAATGATTTAGCACCATCCCTTGACAGTGAGTGAGTTCTCACGAGATCTGGTTATTTAAGAGTGTGTAGAACCTCCCCTCTCCCTCTCTCTCTTGCTCCTGCTTTCCACATTGGGACTTGCCTGCTCTTCCTTTGCCTTCCACCATGATGGGAAGCTTCCTGAGGCCTGCCCAGAAGCAGAAGCCACTACGCTTCCCGCACAGCCAGCAGAAACATGAGCTAATTAAACCTCTTTATTTGTAAATTACCAAGGTATTTCTTTGTAGCAATGCTACAATGGACTAACGCAGTAGGTTAAGAGATACATGAAAGTATCTCTAAACTTTCAACATAATGTAACTTACCTTGGATTCATTTTTATTTTCTACAGTTAGTAGCGACTTTCTTCCTATTGTTGGGGCATGTAATTTTCTATTATTAGTGAGAATTCTCCATGGACAAACAACTCACGAATAATAGGAAATTTTTCATACCTAATTTGCAGCAGGGCCCACTCCACTAATGCAGAATTTCTGCATTTCTTCATCGTATCATTTCCCTTCCTATTCTCATCTGTAAGGTTCTAATTAGTGTTGCCCTCAGCTGCTTGCTTGCAATGGATGTTACTTCATACCTATTCTGCAGCTTCAATGGAGCCTAGATGCTGCAGCCACTTTCCCTACCCAGTCTGTCTGTACCAGCAATTCCAGGGTGAGGGCACCTGGACACAGTGCTCTGTAGCACAAAATCTCTGTCTTTGGTCTGCCACATGCATTAAAACGGGGCCACAGAAACCTGCCATTCCACTAAACTGTGACTCAGGTAACTTGAATTTCTAACTCTGCTTTCATGTTTACTACCCAGGTGCAGAAATTATGCACCATTTAACGTTTTGCAGAACTATTTATTTAACTTATTTTACATTTTAATGCTGATGAACAAGAACTTCTTTTCATTTACTTGGCTCTCAACGTTTTACTCCCTAATGTTTTCCCATTATAAACATAACGTATTCATGAGTAAAAAGGTGGGAATATAATGAATGATTAAACTCTGCCTGAAAGGAAGAGAAAAAGTATCCCTGATAAAAATATGTAAAAATAGTTTAATAAAAATTTTGATTTTTTTCACTAAAATAACATTATCATGTTTCTCTGCATGAGGCTATCTAGAAATTCAATTTCTTTATTATTAAGCTATAAAATCGGTAGGACATTTATCTCAACAATTTTGACTTAAACATGAGTAGTAATTTTAGGATTTTAATCATTAGTTGGTGCTTTGTCAGCCTCTATGGCTGTATTTTGTTTTCTATGATGCTAAAAAAAACACTGTTTCCTTATTGCCTATGGTAATTTTCTATTCTTCATGATATTTTGTTGAATGTCTATTCAACTTAAATTCCTGACAAGATGGAAGTTAGGAAGAGCCAAATTTGAAGGCAACATCCAGGTACATCTGCCAGTCTCAAAGCCAAGCTCATGAAACACTTCACAGAGGTATCCTACACGTTTCATTCTGAAGTGTAATCATTTTTACTGTCTTAATTTGGAAATTAACCTATCATTGTTAACCTAAAATTAGTACATTCTAGGCTGTCCACACCAATTGAAGGAAAACAATGATAAAGGCATTTCTGTCAGTCAGTAGATCATAGAGAATAACCTCTGTGTGAACTGTAAACCATCAATTCCTAATCTAGTTTATGATAAGAATCACCTGTAAAACTTTTAACCATATAGATGCATTCACGTAAACAACCAGGGCTCCAGTGATAGGTCTTAGAATTTTGGCTAAACTCCTATAGTGGATATTTTTTTTTTCACTTGCCCAGCATAGCCTCTTTTCTATACTTACCGCCCTCAACAAACCTTTTATTCTTAGAACAGCAACACCTTTTTTTTTTCAATGATTGCACTAACACACTCTTATTGCTGCAACAGGAGCTGATTTGTTTGACTTCAACTCTTTAGCCACAGTTGGCTTATCCAGGTAGAGTCAATTAGCCTAAGGTATCCCTTGCCTGCCTCTCCAAATTGGTCCAAGGATCATCAACTGACTTGAATTTTGCCAATTCAAGTTTTTTTCCCCCAGAGCATTTCAACCAGGACATGACAAAGTATGTTCTCCATGATAACAGCAGCTGGATTAGGATATAAAGATCAGCAGGTGTTGTGGCTCTGTGTCTCCCCTGTGAAGTGGAAGCTTTACATTGAGAAAGACGTAAGCCGAGAGCAAGAGGAAGACACAGAGAAAGATGCTGGGAGGAAAAGATTCATGAAAGTGGTAATGTTACTGATTATCCTTATTCTTGAGTACCAACTAGATCCATTATCTTCTGTAGTTCTCTGGTTCATCCTTTGTCTGAATATATTGAGTTAATTAATTTCAATCTGCATAAACTATTTTTTAGTTCAATTGTAGTTATTTACATACTGGTGATTCAAATATCCTTCAGTATTTCAGTATCATTGTTATAAAATATAAAACAAAGTAACTTTGTCATGTGTTAGACAAAGGGACTTAGATATCTATCCACAAGCCATTTATGAGCGAGTGAACGAACTTAAGCAATGGAGTGACGTGTCAATTTTTTAAAAATAAATCACTGTAGGGAGCTCATTAAGTGAGTAAATCCTCCTTAGCTGATGACAACTAGTTCAAACAAATGGCTAATTCAAGTTAATCCACTTAAATTGTTAATTAAGTGCCATATTTGATGGAATAATTTTATAGTGGCTATCTTAAAAAATAAAAGTAATACATAAAATAAGTTTGTTTTATTATATATTAAATCACATTCATTTTTTTAGCTATGTAGTAATTCTTATAATTAACAAAACTGTAAACCTTAATACTTGTGGTATACATTTTTCCTATAAAATTATGTGATCACATATTTTGAGCCCTGAAATTTACATTTGACTGTAATATTACTATCTTCAAGTGGGTCAAATTTGCAAGTATACCTTAAGGTTTTATTCTTTTTTTCATCTATTTCCAATGATTATTTTCACATCATTTTTAATAATCTTCATTAATTTTCTCTTCTAAAATTGCAGAATGACTTAGGCCTGACCAATTCTTATCTGAAATGGCTTTGTGTATGATTTGTGGTCTCACCTCTTATTCACATGAGACTTCATATTGAATTAGAAAAAAGGAAAGCACCCCTTTCTGAAGACAGAACTTTCATAATAAATGCATAACTATGATAATCACAGAGAATACCACTCCTACAATTACGCAACATATGGCCTGCTCAACTCTTTGTGAGTGTCAAATATTAGAAACATTCTTCAAGAATACTTTCATCTGCTCTATGAAAACCTTTTTCTTTTGGAACTTAAGCAATATCATTTTGGAATCAATTTGCATGGTATTTGCATAGTATCTCCAGATATTTGCAACTATTTTAAATACAGAAAAACTAATTACTCAAACGAGACAATGTAAAGTATAGTGTAACACACTAGCTTTTTTTCTTTTTTTAAGAGGGAGTTTTGCTCTTGTCCACCTGGGTGGAGTGCAATGGTGCCATCTTGGCTCACTGCAACCTCCACCTTGCCAGTTCAAGTGATTCTCTTGCCTCGGCCTGCTGAGTAGCTGAGATTACAGGCGTACACCACCACACCCAGCTAATTTTTGTATTTTTAGTACAGACGGGGTTTTACCATGTTGGCCAGGCTGGTCTCAAACTCCTGACCTCAGCAGACCCACCTGCCTTGGCCTCTCACAGTGCTGGGATGACAGGCATGAGCCACCACACTTGTCCAAGACACTAGTTCTAAGCAGATAGCAACACTGAGAATAAGTCTTTTTGTAAGTGATTGATCAATTTATATCTCTTGATGACCTTCTCTATTCAACCTCTTAATAACAAGGAATTGGATAGTATACACTTATATAATGAAGATCATATAAAGCGAATAGAAAGAAAAGGGCATACTGAAAAGAAAAACACACCAAAAATACTCAATATACAACTTATAAGGGTTGGTTATTTGGTAAATGTGCTAGGAGAAGAAAGGAAAATCACATGTGGAGGTTGGATTTGTTAAAAGAAAAACTAGACAAAGTACATTTGACAGCGTTTATTTGAGCAATGAACGATTTGTGAATTAGGCAGCACTCAGAACCAGAAGAGGCTCAGAGAGCTCAGCCCAGTGGTGTGAGAAGTGAGCTTTCATAGGCTGAAGATGGAAGCAAGGTAGAGAAAGCTAAGGTTACAGCTAGATGTTAGCCTCATTCGGGCATGGGTATTTGGGTGCAATCTGATCAGTTGTCTGCCTGTGATTTGCTGAAGGTTGGCTGTCCACTATACCCTCCTGAGTTAGGTTACAGTTTATTACATAGGAACTCAAAGTATAGAAATAGTCTCAGGGAAATAGTCTCTTGCTTATTTAATTTAACAGAGCTTGCAGATATTTTTTGGTCACCCCTTGACATGAATTAAAACAGCAGGTGGCAGGTCATGGAAAGGAGAGACTGACTGCCCTCTCTACCTCCCACCAGGGCAGAGTGCATCAGTCCTGTAGCAGGGGAGAGGGAAACCCCACAAACCACGTGCTGCTGTGTGGACTCATGGAGTCACAAGGTAGAACTGGGCCACTGGGAGCTGCTGAGGGACTGTGCTGGTCTATGAATACCTCATAATCTGAAGGTCTTAAATATGTGCTATTAAACAGCACATAGAAGACACAATAATAGATTGGGAGAAATACCGCAACAGAAAGGAAAATATATATATATATATATATATATACATACACACACATACACTTTGGTAGCTTTACTGGCACATATGGTTTTTCTTTTCTTTAAACAAGAGCTCTGGCTATTCATTCTGGCCTGGGCTCGCCAAATTTTCAGGTCAGCACCTGAAATATCCAAGATGGGCTGTGCCACACCTTCTCCCTTCCCGTGTGCATAACTCACCAATTTGGGCAGTCACTGAGTGAGTGCTGAGGGAGTAGATTGAGGCCTGTGATATTATTCAAACAGAGATTCCTTCACAGGCAATCAGAGTGGCAGAGAAGAAAAGTGTTCCTGCTCATGAGTCATAATTAACCTGCAGCAGCTATTTCTGACTGAGAAAATAGGAGCTGTGCAGTGATGAGAACTTGTGTATGACCGAGGCAGAGCTGTAGCACTTCATTTGTTTCCTTTTTAGTAGGAGCAGGAAGAGTGTGGGGGAAGTTTTAAAAATATCTCTTTTCCCTCCTCTGAGGCATTTAAACTGCATTCTGCACATACCCATAATTACTGTTTCACATAGGCATGCTCTAGGGTGTTGGCAATGAAAGCTAGGGTTGGGGAGGTAGGTGTCTGTACTTGGTGCTGTAAAGCAACACATGAGGATGCCCCTAAGCCTTTGGGATCTGAAAAGATCCTATCCAACAGCTTCTGTAAAGTTAAACCTAGTCTCAGGGGTTGAGTCTGTTTCACACTTGGGACAAAAAAAGGCAACCGTGTAGGAAAAGCTGCCTTTTGTCCAGACTGGCCTGGCAAAAGCAGCATACACCCAAAAGATCCAAGTACCAGCACTGCAGACAATGAGTTAAGCCACCAACAAGGATCCTCTCTGTGTGGGAGAGAGTCTGTAGCCTGGTTAGAGACCCATGAAACACAGAAGCCTGGAGCTTTAGGCATAGTACCTTTTTCTCATCTACTCTGTTTCCTGGGAGGATTTCAGGCATTTAGAGCTACTCGACCTACCAGGGGGAAAGGGGCAGGATTGAGTTTTCAGTCTGGCCTCAATGGGCATGTCAACTCCTGATTCAGCAGCTGCGGAGTGATTACAATGACTGAATAGAGTATTACTGGGGAACTTGGGAATTACTGGAAAGCCAAAATCCTGGTGGGGAGGAGGGGAGCCAATAGTAAAACACACAAGGCTTGGAGCTACAGCAATTGGACATTCATAGAAAGGTGACCCAGAGGCTGCTCAAGCCTGCAGTGTGCCCATTACTCATTCTCTGGCAATAAACCTGGAATTCAGCACTCTTGTGCTCTCTGGGTTTCTTCCTCTTGTATTCAAAGTGATTGGCCATTACCTCCTTTTCCTAATTTAACTAGCAGGTCCGCCTTTGGGAAAATGGTGTTAAAGAGAGAAATCTGTAAAATGACATATCGTTCGGTGTGATTTTACGTCTTTTAGGAGGTTTTGGAAACAGCAGCCTATCTGTCCCCTTGTGTTTAACTCAATTCTCCAAGCAACAAAATCTTGGACAAAACACTCTTCAAATGGCTCACTTTCAAAACAGCATAGGAGTTTTATTTCTTTGACCAACTGAGGAGAGAAAGAACGCCACAGCACTCAGCAGGGCAATTCAACTTTCACCAGCTAAGACAGAGTTAAGCTTTTAGAATTGTTGCCCCCTAAAGGAAAATAAAACACAAGGAGAGGGAATTAAGATGATCTTGCATCATTAAGCAGTCATGTGCATTACTGAAAGATGTTGCTTTCTTATTGGGGCTATTAAGTATCATTTGAATAATGACTCCAGAGAGCTAAAGGCCAGAACAAAAGACAAAAAGAAACATGAACCTATCAGGAATTTAAAAAAAAAAAAAATCAGAACTGGGAAAAATAGATGTTTCCTCAAATAAATGTTAAAATCATATTTGTGCTTACAAAGATGTATATAAGGCATCTAAAGCAGAGGAATCATCTCTCTTATAAAATCACTTTTATAATTTAATGATATTCTCTAGCTTTTATGAACCCTCCTTGTGTTCAGCAATAATTTATATCAGAGTGTCCAACTTTAATTTTAGTCAAATGTAGAGGTTTATACACACTCAAAATAAAATGCACTGAAAGATTGGTCCGGAAACTTTTGCACTTAGCTGGGAGTGCACGTTTTCTTTTCAAATTGAAGGGAGTAGGATTGATGTATTAGGATTTTTGTGGCATAGCGAAAATGAGAATGGGGCTGACAAAGCAATGTCGTTTGTAAAATATTTCACATTTCCATTAGAGGAGAATTGGCTCCCGAGTTAGCACCAAATGGTGGGGGTGGGTGTAGGGGGGAATTATGTATTTTGTTTATGACAAAACCTGTATTTTATGATAGTCTACATCTTGGATTAAGAGGTAGTTCATAGCTCTTAAGTTTAAGGAATGTGCTAATCAGGTAACTTTTTAATTAAGAAGAATGTGTTATGTAAAATTATGACTCAGCTCTTTTGGAAGACCTTGGGAGACAAGAAAGGAAGGCTTATGCTAATAAAAAGATAAAAGGTGGGCTGCCTTGGGGCATTCCGTGGAGTGCTGCATTTCACTTAAATCATGAGTTAATGACAGTGTTGTAAATAAGCATTGGAAATTTTGAGGGAAAAAATAATGTCATTTGTCATAGTAATACCCAAGATGCTTTATTGCCATCAATCAATCATCTAACACGGAGGTTCCCCAAGTGCTAACCATAAGAGGGACACCCAAAAAAAACATGTGAGGGGCCAGAAGTCTGACACCTGTACTAAAAGCAGGCTGTCTCTGAAAAGTTTAAACAGGAACTAAAGGTTCAGAAGTCATTTTGAAAAATTCTATATATGTTAATTGCTGCCATTAAAGGTGACAAAATGCAAGTGTGCTATCTAGGATAACATATGTGGTGACATCTATCACGAGTTTCAGTTAGGTAAATTTAAAGTTAATGATCTACTACCTGTCATTTCACAAGAACTTCTGAAGTTTTCTCCTTTCTCTCATGGTCACTCCAAGTGATAGGAACTGTAGTTTTGATTTTAAAAAGAGAACATTTGGTCTAGGCCAAGGTTTCTTGTTTTAGGGAGAGTATGGAGTCAGATTTATGTTAGTGTATATAGACTTCTAAAAACTGATGACTTTCAACAGTACCAAGTCTTTTCATAGCTTCACTATAACTACTACTACTAAGTTGTCTAATTGTGGGTGGGGGCGTGAGAGAAAGAGAAAGGAGAGAGAGAAAGAGATAAAAGAAATAAGAAAATAAATCCTTTATGCTAGAAGAATCAGAATGGTAAAAATATCCTGAAAAATATCAGTCGTTCTAGAAAGTTTGATACTAATGTAATCAGGCAGTATTGATTACCTTTCCAAATACTCCAAAAAATTGAGAAATTTAAAAAATATTCTTTCTCCCTACAGGGTTATTTTGTTTAGCTGAAGTTGCGGAGGATTCTTAACATGAAAGAAGTTTCACGAAATACAAAATGTGTTGACACTATGGGAGTCTTATTAGATGAAACATTTTTATTATTAGAATATTAGATTCATAAAACCTCAAAATTGAGGAATCAGAGAAAGTCTGTAAGTCTGAGAAGCAATTTTAATCATTCTATCCAGAGGAAACAGTACTTGAACCATTTTTACTAATTGTCTAATACTTTATGTGCTTGGGTCCATTTCACAAATGTTTTACATAAATAAGGGGTTGAAAAATGACAAGTCTGCTATTATAGAAGTTCAAGTGATATTGTTTCACAGTTTTCTAAACTTTAAAATCTTAGTTCTATGATTGTTATTTATTTACTTGAATCAGAAAATTATAGTCCCTTCAGTTTCAATAAAGTTAAATTTAACATCATGGAAATGAAACAAAGCTCCTGCCTCACTATACAAATCAAAATATCAAATCTAAGTGTCACACTTAGACTTCTTAACTTTTAGTTTAAATTAAAGATAAAAATGCCTTAACTTTGGCTGGCTTATTCGGCATAGAATTATTTCTGCACATTCAAGTAATTGACTTAAAAGCTTAAACAAATCTCTTTACCTGACACAGCTATCTAATTGCAGCAACAATCTGACTTCATTTTGCCTGCTGCATGAATTCAATTGACTTCCATATGGCATTGTGGCTTCACTGCATTTGTTTGTTTGTTTTTCTGTGATAACCAACTGGATGGTGAGAAAGGTACATAGCTGTGAGCACACACAACCATACCTTCACAAACATTTGCTTCCAGTTTGTGGTTCAAGTCGAGCTTATTTTGAGCCAACCTGGAACTCAGTTCAGATTGTCTAGCTTTTGTTTGTGGCCTGTCCTCGATACCCCAGGGACAGATCAGGTCCCTCATGCACCTGGTGAACCATGCAACATTAGAGCTTGGTAGGGAGAGGAAAGCTAAATTTTTTTTCTTGGAACCCAGCTGGCATTCAATATACTCTCTGAAACAAGAGGACTGTAATATTAATCCAGTTTAATATGCATTTTTAATAAAACTGCAGATTCTGTTCTTCTTCTTTCATGTCCAACTCTAAAGTGTCACTCACTGGTCAAATTTTGTTTCTTATATTTGTTGTGGGAAATGACTACGTTACAAAATGTGCAGTTCCTTGTAGAACGTTGGCTTTTGAAATAGTTTCTTCTCCTCTCTGTGAATCGAAAACTAAAATTATAAATTATCTCTGCAGCCTACATATCCCAGGTTTTTATTAGGGTCTCAAAAATCCTCCTCATTTGAAACGTAGCCAACTGAGTTAAAAGTTTTAATCACGAAGGATTTAGAACAAACTGGAGAAATTTTCCTTGCAAGGAAGCCTGACAGTCTTTAGCCAGTGTTTGATATGGTGCTGTAGTCACATGGCCTTCTAGGGCCAAGTCCCAAGAATATGTCATAGCTTTGTTAGAACATGAACAATATCTAGAGCAGAAAAAGTAAAAGACCCGTTTTATTAAAGCCAACTTGCCCTGGATTTCTAGGTCCACTCATTTGCATGGAATGATGGCTGCTGTCATACTTTTTAATAGTTGCCTTGTTCCTATGTCTGCCGGGAGGTGATCACCTTCAGCTGCTACACATTCCCTAGATTTGGTTGGCTTTGTCAGCTTGTCATGGTCACTGTTGATCTCTGATGTCTGAGGCACTTTGTTTCAGCCGGCCCTCTCTATAAGCATTGACTCTTATTCTCAGCCTTGTCCTCGGCTTTTTTAATAGTCACATGAACTCCATTTTTTCCCAATTCAACACATATGAGGGATGAATCAGATATTGACAGTGGTTCTCAATAAATGTTTCCACGTTAATTTGTTCCTCAAAGGAGCCTCTGCTCACTTCATACCCTACCTCTTAGAGTGTTAATGTTTGTAATATTTATCAATTTACTCATGAACAGGGAGTTTAAACAAACGTGCCACAGTGAACATCATACAGTGCCTGCCCTCAAGGAGCTGGCCATGAGGTTAGAAAAGGGCAAAGTGAGAACGGAGATATCTGCCTTTATGGAGTGTCAGCACTGAAAACTAGCACTTATGTCAACAAGACTAGTATTTTTCCAGAAGATGTGTTTCCTGGAAATATAATACTAACTGCAAGGCAATACATAACTTTGCTGCTTGCTTCAAGACATTTCTGAAACCCAATTTATTTGATCAAGAGATTACACTTTTGGGCATATAGCCTGCATTTCAGGATAATAGGTTTTCCACTTTGGCAAAAAGGTCACTTATCAAACACCTGTTTATTTATTAAGGCAAATGACAAGACCCTCACACCTCTGTGTTCATCAATTTTAAACTATTAGATCACAAATTTTGTCTGATCCAAATGAGTTCCCTCTCTTGGAAGACCCGCCTGAAACTACTTGAGCCCAGATTCCAAAACTCTATAACTATGTTCCTGAGGCACAAGGTAGACTCCTTAAAGTGGAACTCTCTTTTATTGCAGATGTGAAAAACCCTGGCTTTCCTTGGTCAACAAATTATTCTGGTAGGCTTTTGGGAGAGTTAACATCCAACAGAAGGAGCAAGGCAGTTTTCCAAAAGTGTTGTAAGTGCTGCAACACTGGTAAAGAAAAATGTCCTCAGGAAGAACATAGAAAGTACACCTGCTGACATAATACTAAGAAAAGAATAGAAAGAGACCACAGCTAATGTTCTAAAGGAGAGATGCTTAAGTATCTATAGGAATCAGTGAGGCAATAAGAAGAGAATAAGATGAGGTGAATCGAAGTTGGGGAAATATGTTTAAGAAGGAATGAGCTGGGCATGGTGGCTCAAGCCTGTAATCCCAGCACTTTGGGAGGCCAAGGCGGGTGGATCACCTGAGGCTCGAGACCAGCCTGGCCAGTGTGGCACAACCCCATCTCTACTAAAAATTGAAAATTAGCCAGGTGTGGTGGCACGTGCCTTTAATCCCAGCTACCGGGGAGGCTGAAGCAGGAGAACCGCTTGAATCCGGCTGGCTGAGGTTGCAGTGGGCTGAGATTGTGCCAGTGCATTCCAGCCTGGGCAACAGAGAAAGACTCCATCTCAAAAACAAACGAACAAACAAATAAGACAAAGAATGTCATGTGCTATGATTTAAGGGTAAAATTGAGCAAAGCAGGATTCTGGGATTATAGTGGCCTGGGTTTGGCAAGAGCACAGGAGGCCAAGGGCAGGGAATGAGCTGGAGAATTGAGCAAGCCCATGACGGCCAATAGATTAGAATTTAGTACACTTAGAAACATTGACCTTCAGATGAGACTTAATTACTGAACAATTTTTGGTTATAACAGAAAAAGCACAAAACTTGGACTGGTGGTGGAAATGACTAGAAGGGAGGAAGAGAATAATGGTTCTTCCCCTAATATTTCCCACCCATAAAGGCTGGTAACATTTCCCTTTTTGATCTGTGTTCTCTCTAGATGGCTATGGCTGTGCTCAGTTTACGGAAATCCATTCAGTGGTAGCCTTATGACCTTTGTATTATACTTCAAAAAAATTTAAAAGAACAAGAAATAGACAAGGGAAAGATAATTATTACTGTTCACAAATAATTTACTATTGATAGGCTGATCCAATGCAATGTTTCAAATTTCAGATATAATAAGTTTACATTATTGAAATGAATATCTGAGAGCACATATTTGGCTGTGTTCACATTTTTGGGACTTAGGAATTTTGATGCATGTTTGCAGTGTTCGATGTTAAAGTACATTCCCTACTGGCAAAGCATGCTTTCCTTAAATCATGAAATATGTTCACAAAAAACCCTTAAAAACTGCTTTCCATTCACTGGCTTATTTTTTTCTTCATTACTTCTAAAAAAAAAAAAAAAAAAAAAAAAAAAACTGGATACATGTGCAGAACGTGCAGGTTTGTTACATAGGTATACGTGTGCCATGGTGGTTTGCTGCACCTATTGACCAGTCCTCTAAGTTCCCTCCCCTCACCCCTCACCCCCCAACAGGCCCCAGTGTGTGTTGTCATTCACTAGCTTTGAACAAAAAACAGTTTAAACATGTGTTACTGGAAGTGTAATTGTACAAAAAGTAGACAAGACCTGTATACATTCTCATGGAAACTAGAAATAATATTCAAAATGTGTTATTAGTGAAAAATCAAGAATATTAGTTTCCTAGCACTGCAGTAACATATTACCACAACTAAGTGGCCTACAGCAATATATATTTATTGTCTCACAGTTCTGAAAGCCAGAAGTCAAAATCAGCAGACGGACAGGGCATGCCCTCTCCAAAGACTCTACAGGGGACTCCTCCTTGCCTCTTCTTAGCTTCTGGTAGTTCCAGCAATCCTTGGCATTCCCTGGTTTGGAGATGTGCTACTCCAATCTCTGCCTCCATCATCACATGGCATTCCCCTGTGCACTTCTGTGCCTGAGTCTCTTCACTAGTCTTTTTGGAGGAAGGCCCGCCCTAATGTTCTCATCTTAACTTGATTACATCTGCGATTCTAGTTCTAAATCAGCTAACATTCACGGGTACTGGAGGTTAGGGTTTCAACGTATCTTTTGGGGACAAAATTCAACCTACAACAGCATTACAGAAAAAAATACATAGCATGACTCATTTAAATAAAAATATGTACATAAGAGTGTGTACATATTTCTGCAAAAACATGGATGGGACTAGAAAGATGAACACTAATTTGACTGTGCTTTCCTCTAGGAGAAATGAAGGGAAGCTTTGATATTTTCCCCTAAGTATTTAGAAGGTGTTTGAATATTTTACAATATAATTTATCAGCATAATTTACTTATTCTTTCAATATATGTTGATTGAGTGCCTGTGTTTCTTGTCCACAAATAAGATCTGTAGGAGAAACATCTTTAAAAAATCAAAGTGTGTAGAAATGCTCAAGGGAGACATCAATCAATTCATTTAGAATCCAGAATTCTTTAAAAAAAAACAAAAACACACAGGGAAAATAGAGATCCAGATCATATTTGGGTCACATTTGCCAATTAAATTTTAATTTTCACCAATAATTTTGTAATGTCGTCTATCTATAGGCTACATGGATTCAAGGTCAGGTGACTTTATTTACTTTTATTAATAAAGTAAGTAAAAATCAATTATCCAGGTTAGTTATCCTGCAGATGCATAATTCTAGTCTTGTCTTCTTACCAGCATTTTTGCTTTTTGTCTTATTAAACATCTATGTGAATCCTCTATTCCAATACAGTATTAGTTGTGCATAATGTGCAAAATGATCTCAAACTAGTACTTCATTGAGGTTAGATAGTCAATATCTGTAGTGTCTTTATTTGGGCTCCTATAACAAAAACAGCATACACTGGGTGGCTTGTGAACAACAGTTTATGTCTCACAGCTCTGGAGGCTGAGAAGTCCAAGATCAAGGCCCTGGTATGTTCAGTGTCTGGTGAGGGCTTACTTTTTGGTACATAGAGGGCCCTATTCTCATTGTGTCTTTACATGATGGAGGGGACAAAGGAAATTTGTGGGGCCACTTTTATAAAGACACTAATTCTATTTATTTGAGCTCCATTCTCTGAACCTACTCATTTCCCACAGACCCCATCCTGACATACCATCACACTGAGGAGTAGGTTTCAGCATATGGATTTTGGGAGGACACAAATATTCAGTCTATAACATGTAGCATTAAGTTTTCTTAGAAATTTAACTATTACATGTCAATTTAAATATAACCATTTTTTGGTTATCTTTACTTTGAATTTCATAATCTAAAGCAATGCCTTCCCTGAAGTCTTCCATATTTTTCCTCATGTTCATCAATTTGGCAGCTTTGGGCCATTCTTGGACTGTGGGGATTTTTTATAAAGTTGGACGCTCCAGCTCTGGGGATAACCTCCCTACCTACACTTAGCAGTGTACATTCTTCTATAGCCTCATTCTTCACCGAGGCTGTGGAAAGTTCCTTGTGACCAGAAATCTTATATCTTTGGAGTGTATCTCCCCAGGTGCCAGCCACCAGTCATCTTATACTCTGCTTACACCAGGAAGATACCTCTTTCTCTCTTTAAAATTTTCTCACTATTTCTGAAAGCATTTTTTTCTATTACCTCCCATTCTGAGACATCAACTTAGTCTCTTCAACGTGTTTATGTATTTACAGGGGGATGTGGAGAAAAATTGTCTATACATAGTTTCTTCTGCTTTTCTTACAGAACATTTTGAGGCAAGGGAGCAGTAAAAAGTTGGCTTTCTGGTTGTAATAGATGCAGAGAAAAAAATGCAAACTTTAACATAAATAGCTCAAATACAATCTTGCCACTGCATTATTCAGAAATGTTTATGATAAGTTCTATATTTGCCAACAAAACATTTATAAACACAGCAAAGAGCAAACATCTCCTGGTTTGGAAATATGTATATCTGCTGTAGTATTTTACTCATTCCAATCTTAAGATGTAGGCAGAATATAATATATATGTTTTAAAACTGTGCTTTCAACCAAATTGTTAAAGATGGACTTAAATGTCAGCAAGTGATTATTCTATAATTAAGCCAACAAGCCTATTTTTCTCTTTCTGAATAGAATCTGAGCTCTGATAACATTTATTCAAAAACTTTGGATTCATTCCTTTTGGCTTTGAGGTAGATGTTAGTCAAATTTCATCTTATCTGATTTACATGAACAAGAAATATGAGAAATATATGTAAAGAATATTACTGCTTAACATATAACTTTAAGACCAACAGGAAAAAAAATACGTATTGAGATGCATTTAAGGTTTTACTTAAGTTGCTAAAGTTTATATTAAAATAACAGAATTTAAAAATGTTTCTTTACCATTTCGCGGCAAAATAAAGGACTTCATATTTGGCCACATGTTGGTGAGACTGAGACTACCTGAATGACAGAGCATTTGGAAATACACCATTCATCACCTTCTCGCCTCAGAATTCAGTTATATTCTGCTAATATACCTGACCATATCTTTACTAGAGCTTTGTCATTAAAAATAAATATTCACCATTTTCAGGTTGATTTCTGCTTTGTTTGTGACTGATAGTTACAATTGTGGGTAGTAATTTTGTTGATGTTCTTTATTTTAAAGTTTCCTGCCACCTCGGACAAGTAAGAATCTTCCCACACCACAATTTCTTACCTGTTAGGATGAAAGGTGTCATACAAATGGAATATATACATGCAAATGTAGTACATTACAGGGAAAAGTCATTTTTATTGTACTATTTTCCAAAATTTTTTGATATAAAATACTAGTTTTTCACTAAACATTTCTTTCTCCCCAGATGTCTTTAACCACTTATTCAAGACCATATTGAATGTTTATTACCTGCTAGATATTATGCCAAACACCTGGCATACCATGGTGAACGAAAAAGAGGCAGTCTAAGTTTTGTTTGTGGAATTGACCACATTGTGCTGGTGACAGAAGGGGCTTAGCAGAAAAAGGGGAATGTGGGTGGTGAGAGGCATCAGTGATCCCATAAATGCAGAATGTAATTCTGAGCTGTGATAACGCTAGATAGAGACAAATGTGGTATAACAGGAGATATGAAGGACAGCCTGGAAGATGAGTCAGGGTTCACTAGGGGAAGGTTTGCAAAGGGACATTCCAAGCAAAAAAGGCAAATAGGAAGGTCTTGAGGCAGGAAAGAATATACAGCATTCTAAGCTTTGAGAGTGATGTTGATAGAGTTAAATTTGGATTCAAGGGAGAAAATAGAGGAAGTCAACAACGAAGAGGTAGGCAGAACCAGACCAGAAGTACCTAGAAGGGCTTTAATTTGTTCCTAACCAGGAGAGCTATTACAACATTTTTTAAGCAGGAGGGAGTGATTTCATCTCATCTGCAATTTACAAAGGGTCACTCTGACTGCCATGTAGAAACTGGCCTAGGACAGGGGGAGCGAAAGCAAGGTAACTCCTTGGGTAGTTACAAACTGCCTGGAAGAGAAAATGTGGCAGGGAGAGAAACCTAGAGATAGAAAAAAATTTTAAAAAATGAATGAAGTTGCCTGCTACTTAGAAATGGAATCCATATGATACGATGAATTGAATACAGAAGCTTAAGGAGAGTGAGATTGATGGGGCGACTCCCAGAGTTTTGTCACAAGCACCTTGGTAGATGAAATTTTCTTTTATGAATAGGAAGAACACTGGAGATAAGACAGAATTGAGGAAAAGAAACTCAAAGCTCAGTTTTAGACATACTATATTATAGATGCATACACGGTTTTCAAGAGAGTCATCGGTATGAAGTTAGGTGTGTAGGTCCAGAGACCGAAACAGAAGTCTTGGATTGAGAAACCCACCTGAAGCTATCTGCATAGATAGGTACATAAATTCATAAAAGTAGAAGTGGAATATCAACAGACAAAAGAGCACTCAGGATTCTGTCACACACAATTGCAACACTTAGTAGTCTGGTAGAGGAGAATGGTAAAACAGAAAAATTGTAATAGGCTTATTATTGATAAACTTAAAAAAAATGAAAGCAGCTCATGCCTGTAATCCTAGAACTTTGGGAGGCCGAGGCGGGTGGATCAAAAGGTCAGGAGTTCAAGACTAGCCTGGCCAACATGGTGAAATCTCGTCTCTACTAAAAATACAAAAATTATCTGGGCATGGTGGCATGCATCTGCAATCCCAGCTACTCAGGAGGCTGAGGCAGGTGAATTGCTTGAACCCGGGAGGCAGAGATTGCATTGAGCAGAGATTGCACCACTGCACTGCAGCCTGGGTGACAGAGTAAGACTCAATCAAAAAAAGAAAGGAAGGAAGGAAGGAAGAAAGAAAGAATGACAAATCCAAATTCATGCGAGGGATGGGCAGATGAAGCAGCGTGTAGGTGACAGTAGGTGCTTGCTGCTTGTATTGCCATTTGTCTAGTTTCAAGACTCTTTTAAACTATTTGATGTAACAAAGAGCAAAAATACATGTTTCCTTAAGTCCTATAATTTGCTGGTCATGACTTTGAGAGCTCTAATTTCAGTCAAAGATTTTCTGTTATTTATAAAACAGAAAAATTGTCTAACTTCTGTCATGAGGTATGTTCCAAGTTGATTAAAGATAAATTGGCTATTGAGCCACACTTAAAATGTTTTTATTTACTTTTTTTAACAATAAGTATATTTGAGAAAAAACTGCATTCCATTTTATTCACCTAGTTCTAGACTTCTACCAAACAATATGGCTTCAAGGAATTTCTATTTTTTCTCTTATGATAAATAAAATTATTTTCCTATAACTACTCCTTTCGGTGACTCACATATTGATATGTAAATGTGAACTTCCTTCCCAATTTCTATAAGCACACCATGCAAGCAAGGGTGTTTATATCTTAATAAGATCGGGTGTAATCCTCATGTTCTCACTCATAAGTGGGAATTGAACAATGAGAACACTTGGACACAGGAAGGGGCACATCACACACAAACCTGCACGTTGTGCACATGTACCCTAGAACTTAAAGTATAATTAAAAAAATAGGGTGTAATAACCTAACCCTGAATACATTTTTTGATCTTTGAATTTTAAATACATCAATGATATTTACTTTGATATGAATGTATTTTTCTCAAAAATATCAAGGTTCAAATAAATAGTCAATTGGTTAAATCACCTTTTTAATTATTTTTCTAATTATATATTGAGTTCCTACAGTGTTCAGGATATTTCAGCTTATGTTTAAGACTCAGGTGGTATGCAGTCATCAAAAAGTAATTTGAGAGCAACATTTATACATTTGATCTTGTGCATGGTTTTCTGATTACATGCTCCTATGATGCTACTGGATCAACCAGAGCACAGTGATGTGATTGACATGTGTGCTTGTAGTTAACATCATCCATTTATGAAACCCACATTTATTGAGAATCTACAATGTGCAGAGTACTGTGTTACGCTCTGGGAATATACAAATGAAGAATTCATGACCTTTTTGGAGGAAGTAAGTCATATTTTGTGACAGCAATTACAATTCAATGTGATGTGTATATTGAATATTAAGTCCAGTGTAAAGACAGAGTTGAGAGTGTCTAATTTAGCTTGGGTTGGAAGGTGGAAATGGCCGGAGACAATTTGCTTGGGAAGGCATAAATCAAACCTTTAAATATAGGTAAACTGTTCTCAGTAAAATGGTCTAGAACAGGCATTTGGACAAAGCAAATACACTGTGACAATTCACTGAGCTAGAGAACACTGAGGCATCAGAGTAAGAGAACTACAACATCATATAATAATTTATCTTATACAGTAGTCTCCCTTATCCATGGTTTTGCTTTCCACAATTTCAGGTACCTACAATGAACAATGGTCCAAAAATGTTAAATGGAAAATTTCAGGAGTAAACAATTCGTGTTTAAATTGCATGCTATTCTGAGTAGCTTGATGAAATCTTGTACCATTCACTCCATCCTGCATGGGACGTGAATTCTCCCTTTGTCCAACATTCTTCAGGTCGACTGTTGTGGCATTGCAGTGCTTGTGTTCAAGTCACTCTTATTTTACTTAATAATGTGTCCAAAATGCAACAGTAGGCATGCTGGCATATTATTATGATTGTTCGATTTTATTATTAGTTATTGCTGTTAATATCTTACTGTGCCTGATTTATGAATTAAACTTTATCATAGGTATGTATGCATAGGAGAAAACGTACTATACATAGAGTCTGGTACTATCCTCGTTTTCAGGCATCTACTGGGGTTTGCCTTCCCCACTTGCAGATAAGGGGAGACCACTTTATTAGAGAATAAAGTCAATGTGTATATTATCAAAAGCAATATCATTATGTATTCTTGGTGTTTATTTTTGTGGGTTACTGAGTTGGTTTGTTGGAAATAGAGTTCTGTGTCATGGATGATGCTCTCAGGGGCCTTATAGGCTGGATGAGGCTAGGGATTTACATTTGAAAGACAAATGTCAATTAAAATTATATTACAGAGGCATAATTTGATAGTCTGATTTCCTTACTTTTGTGCAGATTTAAAGAGCTAGATGTCTTTCCTTGGAAAAATATTGTTTTATATTATAATAGAAGAGTTGAAAATTTTCTGCACACTTTTTTTTGAGACAGAGTCTCGCTCTGTTGCCCAGACTGGAGTGCAGTGGCATGATCTCAGCTCATGCAATGACTGCCTCCCGGGTTCCAGAGATTTTCCTGCCTCAGCCTCCCTAATAGCTGGGGACTACAGGCATGTGCCAGCATGCCCGGCTAATTTTTGTATTTTTTGGTGGAGACGGGGTTTCACCATGTTGCCCAGGCTGGTTTCCAACTCCTGACCTCAGGTGATCCACCCGTCTTGGCCTACCAGAATGCTGGGATTACAAGCATGATACACCCTACCTGACCCTGCACACTTTAAATTTGTTAAAAATAGTATATATTTGATACTCACTTTCTACCTATTATAAATTGACCAGTTCATTTTCAAATACATAACACTTTACTCAATAGGCTTCTAAAGCGTTACTGTGCGTTAGGCACTGGAAGTGCAAAAATAAATGAAGTATGTTCTTTACATTTGGAGTCTTACAATTGAATCAGGTGAATAAACAATCTTTATTTGACTTGTCACTAAAGCTGTAGTAGAGGAAGCATAAGGTGCTTGCGTGGCGAAGGAGAGCCGCTAGTGCTTGCAGAAGCATGGATGAGCTTCATGAAATGGGTCCATTTGATCTGGGACTGAAATATGAGTAGGAGTTTATCACAAGAATTCCAAGCACAGGAAGTGTGAAGGTGGGATAAGGAGGTTAATTTTGGTATCTGCTTGTAGTTTGGGCTAGTCAAAATGAAGAATATGGCAGATACTAGCAGAAATGGACCACGGGGTTCAGCCCACTTTATGAAGGACTTTATACACCTTAAATATTTGTATTATACAATAACACCTACAAAATATTATTGTGATATAGGTGTCATACGCTTTAAATTCTGTGCTTATTTGGTTTTATTTTTGTCTTCTAATTACTTAAATTTCAAAGACATTTTTCTTAAAATTGTTCATTCTAAAGAAGAATGCTAATGCTAAATAATGTCTTTATTTATATTTGAGAAAGCCCTTTCCACACGTACTCCTCTGTAGCCCTTCACCATCTTTCCTCATTTATCTAATTGTGGAGACCATATGTAAAGTCACCGTGGATTGATACTGCCCTTTAAATTGTCATTCTCCTTTATATGTGCATAAACGTGACACACACGGGTACACCTGGAGATCCCTAGGCTTCCATGAGTAGTTATGGTCTCAGTGAATCTGGGAATTCATTTCAGGAAGACAGTCTGTTCATAACCCCAAAACCAGTGAAATGGAATTACTAAAAGCGGTCACATTTGGCAAAGGACAATAAAATGTAATCCACAAAGTTTCACATGTAAACAAAATGATGTCTTTGTATTACTTTCTCACACATTTCCCTTTCAATGAATCTTAACACGTGAGAGGGGACAGATATTAAAATTATTATAAGTATTCTCCAAAAGCAGATACATACTAAAAGTTGTCTGCTTGTATATACAGTATATAGCACACACACACACACACACACAATTTTTATAAATGTGTAAACATATTTTATGATAGTTAATAAATTAAACACTTATTTCAAAGAGCTTTTGATTTCATAATATACTTTTTCATTGTCCATTTTCACATTTAATTCATATTAAAATTATTATTATTATTACATGAGAGGGCCCATGACACATTTCTGACGTTAAAAAGCCTACTTAATCTCACAGCTTTACAAAATTATTTTAAATGATTTCCATTTTTATTTGCTGAAAGAATTAGTGATATCCATTTAAATCTTCTTCTTTGTTTAAAAATGGCATTCTTATGTTTCAGAGCTAGGACAAATTTGATTTTTCCAAGAAGCCTATTATATAAGATAAAAGCACAGGAAGGCATTTTTAATATCTCCTTGAAGTTAATAAAGAAATGAAGTAGAATTTTTTCATGTGATGTGAAACATGGTTTTAAAATTCTCCCTTATCTCCTATACTGACATTCTTTCCAAAGCAAAATGGAAGGCTGAGACGTTGACCATTTTTACCTCTCCACCACCATTCTCAGGATGAAAATCAAGAGTCACTGTCTTTCTTGTAGCTGCATCTTCATGAGGACTACACTAAATACATATTGTAAAATCTAGAACAAAACTTGTTTCAGCATCATGCACTTGAGAATGTATAGTAAATGTAGAGTTCTTGTGATTTAGCAATTAAAATGACTTTCAAATCGTTTTGAAAAGTAGGTCTTAAAAATTAACCCCAGTACAGATATTAATTTCAAAGTAAAGCCCCCGGTTCATTTTTATCCTCTAAAAAAGCACACACTTTTTGGTCATTAAATTATTTTCATTATTAGGATCCAATATATACAGCAGGCAAATAGTATTCATAAAGATTTTTCTTTTTATGAAATGTCAGCTTTTCCTATGGGAATATAATGTTTGCTTTGGGATAAACTTTATCTAGTCTTAGAGACATTGAAACATTCAACTAAGCCTCAAGTGAGAGCTGGCTAAGACGAGAAGTAGATAAACCCAGCTGCATAAAATAAAGCCCTTGACCTAGAAGAGCCCAGATTTCTGCGAATAAACAAATAGTGATATTATAATACTGTCTAGTAAGTGCTGTTTCAGAGATATGATAAATTAGGTAAAAATGATCAAAGTGGATGTTGCACTCTTCCAGCCTTCCTTAGAATAATGCTTTTGAATGAATCAAATGAAAAGATGAAATTCTGCACTGGTTCCCAGCTTATAAAAAGAATCCCCCATTGCATGGCATCTCCATGTAGTTAGAAAGAACAGAAATCCTAGTTTCCATTACCTTCTGACTTCTGGTTCTAATGGGCCATATGGTTCACACTTCTTCTGTAAGTAACTTAATGCTTTTTGTAATTAAGAGGGCATATGCTTCTTGTACAAAAATCACTGTTAGATCTCCTTTGCATGGTAGAAACCAACATGGACTTGGTCCTGATACCAGCTTTTATCTGCTGCCAATAAACTTTAAAGTTACTTAATAACATTCATAGAAAATGATGATGTATCTTACAGTTACCAAGATAAACATATGTGTTATTCTACATTATTCTGAGACTCTCTGCTCAGGGGAACTTAGCACCTTAGGTCATTCACTATACCTATTTTCTACCAACACACTTTTATGGTGACAATTTGACCAGATCTCAAGCACAGCTAAATTCTCTTTAGAATATTTTTATTCTTTTTGCAATTTACTCACTTTATAACAACATTCCAGCTCACTGACTTTTACCATCTCAGTGGGAAACAATCTTTTCTTCTATTAACCTGGTCTCTGCAAAGTAAGAACTGCAGGTGTATGGTCAAAGAAATGTGAGTCATCTGTATAATTTTTATACATGAAGGGGACAAAATGTATATCACTATTTTCCATGTTCTGAGAATGGACTTTGTTTGATCTTGATTCAAAATAGCTATAGAATTAAGTTCTTTATCTTGAATCCCTTTTCTGTTTTAAGTTGCTGGAAGCATGGTCTAATTCTTTTATTCTGCTCAACACACATTAGAGACATCAGAGAACACTGATTTTTTACTCTAGCAGTAATTGTCAGAGGCTTTGGCTGGAAGTCAGATGGTGGGCTTCTGTTCATACCAGAATTCACTATAAGCAATGGGAATTTTGAAACTTAAAGCTATTTAATATGAAAAGCAATGTGATGTATGAGTTCATGACTTAACTTTTATCTATTCTTTAGAGGCATGTGTTAGATTGCAGTAATGATCCTAATTATTCTGCACTTCTCATATCCATGTCTTTCTTATGAAACATTGTAATAACCTCCTACCATGATTAGGGAGAACTTCTCTATCTGAGCTTGGCAATGTAATTTGCTTTGGCCCAATAAAGGAAGCTAAAGAAACAGTGCTCCAGTTCTGAGCCTAAGCTTCAAGAGAACTTACATGTCTCTAATTGAGTTCTGTGCTTCTGCCATAGCCAGAAAAGGACATTCCTGGCAGCCTGTTATTCCTGGGAGAGAGAGGAAAGACATGCGCAGGAGAGCCAACCCATGTTTAGATAAGAAACTCAGTTAAGATGAGCTGTACTCCACAGATGCATGAGAAATACAAGTTTATTGTCCTATGCCACTGAGTTTTAAGGTGACGTTTTTAGCAGCCAAGAGCAATTAATCTGCCTTTAGACTGCTCTAAATAGAAATCCACTGCCAGAAGTGGCTATTTATTTTTTCAGAAATCCTTATTGAAATCTACTACAAAGGTTTTGTTAGTTAGCATGACGTTTGTTAGAAATAACCTTCTATGCATAAAATGAGGGGTGTTCAAAATATGTCACTGGTCCTACCACAGAAATCACTTGCGTCATACCACACAGCCAATCTACCCAGCTCAGCAAGCTAATGCCTTTGGATCCGGCTGTTCCTGGCATGTTCTCCCTACTTCATGTCTATGAAGTATGTCTCCTACTGTGTCTCTCATCCTGACTCTGGGCCTGACTAGATTACAGTAAACAAATAAATAAAAATAAATAAATGATCACATGATAAATTTTCAGTCAGCTTGCTAATAAACATTTTCCTTTTTGGAAAATTGTCCCAACACTTGCTTCCATGATGAAATATGGAGATAGTCATTCATGCTTTGTACTAAATACTGGCTCTTTACCTGCCATGGCACATTGCATTTTTAACCTCTTGGTGTTTGTTGTTAATAAGTTTGGAGAGCCACTTCTTAAGTGGGTTTTTAACTGCTGCCACAAAACCTTCTAGGAGTCTTTCCCTTTGTCCTCTGCCATGGTCACAGGCAATGTTTTGTTTAATTGCTGTTACTCTGGATCACAGAGTGAGGACAACAAGGACAAGGCCAGAAATCTTAGCGACCTCTAAATGGACCTCCCAAGGCTTTATTATTTTAGCCTCTGAGATTTGGGAATTGTTTCTTACTCAGCATACCCAAGGACCTCACACCATTTCGTAATAAGGCTATCAGGAGGAGGAGCTATAGCTAATCTAGCATTCACCTTTCTCTAGTCACCTCCAGTGAATAACAGCAATGGAATTTGGCAGCTACTGGATGGACGATTTGGCAAAGATGATGTTGATCTATTTCTATATCAACGACTAAATGCAACTCTCTCTTCCTGGATGAAAAGTACTTATTTAATCTTTTTCTGGACTGAGAATCAGCTGATAGGGTGCTAATTCTTTCTCAGTCAATAAGTAGATTGTACTAAGTAAGATGTCTGATTTCTCAGGACTGGGTTTTTCTCTGAAAGTGGAGATAATATTTGGTTTTGAAGCTTCATGGTGTTTAGGAATAAAGACAGGGAAAAATTTTTCTTTTGGAAAGTTAAGATAGCTAAATAAACTTAGGATATTTTCATTGTAATTTTATTTCAGCAAATAGTCTGGGCCAATCGTGGTGAGAGTCTTTGCACCCCAGCTGGAAAACTTCCCTAGCTCTCAGGAAATGGTGAGTCTCAAAAGCTTTTCACCTCAGGGCTGTGGAGACAGGAGACTGGAGGATTTATGGAACATATGCATAATGCATTTCAATATGCTTTTCATGTGAGTGATCTCATTTACTTTTTCTGCAATACCATGACTTAAGTATTATTCTTCTTATGAAAGATGCTTCATAACTAATTGAAGGTTAGGTTAGATAAATTGGCCAAGACCACACAAGGAGAAAAAGTTAATAGAACTTCAGCCTGTTCTTTATCCTCCAAGTGTCATGTGTTCCTTCTGCTACAAGCTGCCTCATGTTCCTCCTCACTAGACTCTCCCTTAAAACACATGGGATAATACACGCCTAGTACTTTGGGCATACGTGGACATTCGCCCTACCTGACCAAGTACAGGTATGCAAGTTATACACAGTATGTGCTTGCCCTACAATTATTTCCACCTGAAGATATTTAGTGCCTTCTCTGGTCCCTCTCATTGGTCTACTTTTCTTTCTCTTTCTTCAGTTTTGCTTCTTGCTATCTCATATGGTTTGGCTGCATGTCCCCACCCAAATCTCATGTTGAATTGTAATCCCCAATGTTGGTGGAGGAACCTTGTATTAGTCAGGGTTTTCTAAAGGGACAGAACTAATGGAGTAGATGAATATATGAAGGGTAGTTTTTTTAGGAGATTGACTCACATGATCACAAGGTGAAGTCCCACAATAGACTGTCTGGAAGCTGAGGAGCCCAGAAGTCAGTACAAGTCTCAAAACCTCAAAAGTAGGGAAGCCAATAGTGCAGCCTTCAGCCTGTGACTGAAGGCCCGAGAGCCCCTGGCAAATCACTGGTATAAGTCTGAGAGTCCAAAAGTTGAAGAACTTGGAGTCTGATGTTGGAGGCCAGGAAGCATCCAGTACGGGAGAAAGATGGAGGCCAGAGACTAAGCCAGACTAGTCCTTCCAAGTTTCTCTGCCTGCTTTATCCTAGCCATGCTGGCAGCTGATTACATGGTGTCCACCCAGATTGAGGGTGGGTCTGCCTCTCCCAGGCCTTTGACTCAAATGTTAATCTCCTTTGGCAACACCCTCATGGAAACAGCCAGGAACAATACTTTGCATCTTTCAGTCCAATCAAGATGACACTCAGTATTAACTATCACAGACCTCATGAGAGATGATTGGCTTATGGGGTAGATTTCCCCTTGCTGTTCTTGTGATAGTCAGTGAGTTCTGAGATCTGGTTGTTTAAAAGCATGTGGCACTTCCCCATTCACTCTTTCTCCCCTGTTCTGCCATGTGAAGAAGCTTCCTGCTTCCTCTTGGCCTCTCCGCCATCATTGTAAGTTTCCTGAGGCCTCTCTAACCATGCTTCCTATATAGCCTGTTGACTCTGAGTCAATTAAACCTACGTTCTTTATAAATTACTCAGTCTCAGGTAGCTCTTTATAGCAGTGGGAGAATGGAATAATACACTACCTTTTCCCCTTCTATCTTTTCCCGCTTTCCCTGTACTTTCTCCATTTAGCAGTATTTCTTTAGGGAATTGGCGAGAGGAAAATGAGTTAGAATTAGATCATTGGGTAAGTAAGTGAGGGAAGAAAGCTGAAGCTTTTTAGTTTTTCTTCTCCTCTTTTGACCAAACAAAATGAAATAAGTATGATTGATGGTAGCTTTGTGTTATTTCTGAAGGCCAAGTGGTGAAACATCTGATAAATGTACTTTCTTAAAATGCAATTTAAACAGAGTAGAACTTATCTCTTATCTCTTTATAAAAAGCTCCTGATTGTGAAAGACATGAGCAAAGAAGTTATTAGTCTAGTCTCACACACCAGAAAAACTGAATAGAATTATACAGTATTCCCTACCATGAATAATTGTGAAATGCAGACATTTTAAGCCCTGGCTATTTAGGTAACATCTACCACTGCATTTACATGAGATTTACATTAAACTTCAATCCCCAACAAATACAGTCAGAAGATATGTTCGTACTCCTTAGCATATCTTTTACAGAGAAAAAAAAAACACAATTTAGTTCACTGATTTAAAAATAGGTCAAGAAATGGGAAGTTCCATATTTAATTTAATCAGGACCTAAATAATGACAGCAAGGACCAAAGTGTTTTGTTTTGTCTTGTTTTTCCTTTTCTCTGCTTTAATGTATATCTAGAATCCAGCATTCAAGATAGCTGCCAGAGTTCCATGCATCATATCTAGGCATGGCAATGTAGTGCAACAAAAGACACCATTCTTTCAATTGACTTACTTTTTAAGAGTGAGCAACCTTTCCCAGGAGCACCCTCTACAGAAACCGTAAGACCTAATCGAACTTTATCACATTCCGTCCTCATGCTTAACCAAAATAGATTGAATCTGATTCATCGTTGAGATTGGAATAGGGCCAGCCTTTCTTATAGATATGCATATAAACTACATCAGGTTCTGTAAATAAGAAAGCAGGGCAAGCAAACTGTGTAGGCAAGCAAAAATGACTGCTACAGCATTTGAATTTGATTATTTATTACAATTATTTTCTGTTGCCATTCCTGCAGAAACTCATGAGATGGTCTTCTCATAAAGTTGTTTTGTTATTAAGTTGGTGAGAAAAAAAATAGATTCTCAGCTGAGGACACTGCATGGAGTTTGCAAATTCTCCCAACGTCTGTGTGAGTTTTCTCCAGGTACTCTGGTTTTCTCCCACATCCCAAAGACAGGCACGTTGGGTTCACTGGTGTGTGTAAATGGTTTTAGTCTGAGTGAGTGTGTGTATATGATTGCACCCTGCAAGCTAATGGAGTCCCATGAGGGTCAGTCCTCCCCTTGTGCCCTGAGCTGCTGGATGGGCTCGGGCTCCCTGAGACCTTGAACTAAAGTGAGTGGATTGAAAAATGAAAAAAAAAAAAAGTGAATGAATACACATTGTAAAATATAAATTAATCAGGTACATAATAGTCATACAAATGCACAAAAATAAATGATGCCGCACGAAAGCACATGGTGAGCCTGCCCCATTTGTGATTGTTTTTGATCTGTGTAGTGGTAGAGGGTGCTCCATACAATATTTGCTTTGCAAACATTTATTTTTTGATTTAACTCACCACCACTATGGCCACCTTTACTCACTGATTCACCAAAAATTAAGTAAATAATTATCTTATTTGTTCCTATTCATCTTTTGTAAATGTATGCATAGCTCATATTTATCTCAATGTTTCCTAGTAGACGTGTTTTGGTTCTTTATTTAGAAGTTTGGTGACGGTTTTGTGACCATAAATATGCTGTAGAAACTTAACTCTCTATCAGTTAGCCTATGATATATTGGTTTTGGTATACGTCACTTTGCTTAAAGTCACAGTTTCCAAAAACTTGTTGATGATGTTAAGTGAGGACTTATTGTATAGATTTAGTATTTGTTTGCATGACAGGGAAACGAAGAGATGATTTTTATATTGCATATTGGTTGACCATTTTTTCTTGTTTGTTTTTCTTCTCTCTCATTATCTAAAATATTTTTAACTTTAATTTAGGGACAACACTTTCTTCCATTTTGCAGCCCACACATAGCAATTTTATCGTCATCACGTTTAACTTGTTCCAGATTGATTAGTCACGGGTATATATTGCCAAGAGCAATGTGTTATATAGCGAAAAATCACTTTAGGCAAGAAGAAACATAGGCATATGTGTGTTGTAGTGAAGAACTGAAGACTCAATTTTTGCAGACTAAAGAACAACGTTCAGAACACGTTCAAGTTGCTGCAGGAAACCATGAAAGGAAGAAAACCTTAGTCAAGAGTGAAAGGCACCATATGTCCTCCAGTACCTAAGCACCACAGGGAGTCAGACTAATAGCTGTCTTAACGCACCCTGCTGTGTGCAGGTATTGGAGGACATATGGTATATTTCACCCTGAACTCTTGAGTTTCCTGAAACAGCTGTAATATTCTTTTAATGTAATTTGTGTGGACCATTTTATATATAAGCAGAGACGTTTAAAGTATCCCCCTTTCTTCCACCCACAGTAATCCAAGGATGTTTATATGTCATTAATGTATGCTTTTAAATATTGAATTTTTACATATTGAAATGTTACCTGCTCAATCCCTCTCTTTTTTTCTCTCCCCTTTTCCCACAAGTCTATTTTTTTCTCTCTCTCCATTTCTTAGTTATCGTCTCTTCCACTTTGCTTATTTTCCTACTTAGCAAAGGGCGCTATTGAGGAAAAGAGTGAAAAAAATTTCAAGCTGTCTTTAAAGTGACAGCTTGCATATTAAAACTGGTTATATACATTTTATTTTTAAAATATTGAATAAAATTTGGATCTCAATATCCAGTTTGGAATTTCAAACATATTAGCTAAAGTAATCAGCTGTGTCCATAATCTCCTAAGGAGTCACCTTTTTTTCCTCCCCTCAGGGACATTTTATACTTGTTCTGAATTCAGCACAACCAGTTCTGATTTGCAACATGTGACGTAGAAACAGTTTAATAAGATGCTTAGATTAAATCAAAACATATCACAATTGTAAGAGTGAGAAAAAAAATCAGTATGAAGGTGAGTGGAAAATAAATTATGATAAAATCATATAAATCAATAGTCAAGAATATATATGAAAGATATCCTTTCAGAAAAACATATTTGATACGAAATTGTTTTGGCATAGGTGTGACTGCTAAAAGGACAGCTCACCTAAAAATCAATGAATATGATTAATAGCCCAAATAAGACACAAATGACACTGTCTTGGAGAACGTTTATTTATCAAGGATCTTGGGAAAAAAATAAAGATTTACAGCACTAACAGGCTCAAACAATTGCTTGTTTAACAATGGATCAAAGTTAAAAAAGAAAATGCTAATATGTAATAGACCACAAACACTGTGCAAACATATGACATTTTATTATACTTTTAAATTGTGATAAATAATATAACTACTGCTTTATTTTATACATAAAAATGTACCATTTTAACTACCTGAAGGATACACTTCTGTGGCATTAAATATATTCACGGTGTTGTGCAATAATTACCACTATCCATCTAAACAACTTTTGCATAATCTTCAACTGAAACTCTGTACCCGATAAACAATAACTTCCCATTTACATCTACTTCTAGCCCCTGCTAGAAAGGATTCTGCTTTATTTCTCTACGAATTTGACTATTCTAGGAACCTCATATAAGTGGAATCATGCAGTATTTGTCCTTCTGTGACTGGCTTATTCCATTTAACATAATGACCTCACAGTTCATCTTTGTTGTAGCACGTGTTCAAATTTTCGTCCTTTTTTAAGGCTGAATGATATTCCATTGTATGAATACACCATATTTTGTTTAACCATTAATCTACTGATGGATAGATGGTTGCTTCCAAATTTGGCTATTATGAAAAATGCTACTATGAACATGGGTGTACAAAAATTTTTTCCAAGTTCCTGCTGTCATTTTGGTTATATAGCCAGGGGTACAAATGCTATATTATATGGTAATTCTACATTTAATTTTTTAAGAAATCATCATAGTTTTTTTCTTCAGCCACATCATTTTTCATTCTCATCAATAATGCACAAAGCTTTCACTCTCATTTTAAATGGATTTACCTGACTAAAACATACATGTTTCTTTTCTTCAAAAATACATTTTTTTCTATTTTTCTTGGTTGTGGTACTGAGTAAGAGGTAGCCTTTATTCCTCTTTAAAGATGTACATACTGAAATGCACACACAAAACTATTAGACCCAACAGTTGTTAACAAGGCCACCTGTTCCCAACTCAGAGGTCTAGGTTTGTGGTAATAAATAAAGTTAGGTAGGGGCAGATTAGACTAAACATTCTTCCGGCCTTTTCTTTCTTTCTTTCTTTCTTTCTTTCTTTCTTTCTTTCTTTCTTTCTTTCTTTCTTTCTTTCTTTCTTTCTTTCTTTCTTTCTTTCTTTCTTTTCTCTCTTTCTTTTTTTGTGAGAAGGGCTATTACACTGCATTACATGCCCTAACAAATGTTTAACATTAAGCAAATAGCTTCCTGAAACAATGAGACAACATTTAAGCCAAATCTACTCTACTTGGAATTTACGATAATATATAAGAAAAGTTTACTTTTGCTCAATTTGTGATGAAAGGATTAACCAAGTAAAACTAAGTCAATGAAATACGATACAGGCATCTCCTTGAGAAGATGTGTTACTAAGTTGACGTAAGTATTTCTGAAAGTTTTTATAAGAGCTTTATAATAAACAAATTTCTATGTTTCTTAAAAAAGGATCAAGTTATTAGTATTCATTACTCAGTCTTCTGCTATATTAAATAATATTTCAATGCATTTTATAATTTATATTTTAACATTAATGCACCTTTTAAAAATTAATCTATGCATATATATATATTTTTCAATTTGCATCAGTATTCCAGTCCCTTACAAAACTGACAGTCTTTTGTTCATATGTGGCAAAGGGAGACAGCTCAAGATCAAGAAACCTAACACCTGGCTTCTCCACTTCACTCTCTCCTAGCTAGTGGCACTCACTTTGGGAAAATGAGCTTTTAAACTCCTTATTAGCGATTAATATCTACAAAATGGAAGTGTATGTCTAGAGTAGTGCTTCTCAAACTTTCATATGCACACAAATCACATGGGACTGGGTTGAAAATGCAGATTCTGACTCAGTAGTTCTGGGATTCCACATCTCCTAAAAGCTCCTAAAAGACGGTGTTGGCCCACAGTGAGCAAAATGTCTAATCTTCTCATATTCCCTGGCTACACAATAGAAGCACATGGTGAGATTTTTTAAAATACCAAAACCTAAGTCCTACTCAAAACAGTTGGATGGAGTTCTTGATGTGGGGTCCGACATCACATTTTTAAAGTCTGAAGCGAGGACTGAGAACAACTGTACTAGGTGATCATTGATTCTGTTGAAGCTCTATGTTGACCTTACCAGACAAGACATATTTTGTAAAATCATGTGTTTGACTGCAAAATGTGACAGCCTGTCATCTACAGGAGATTGATAAGAAAACAAATAATTTTTCGGATAGTGAATTTATGTAAGTGCTAAGTATCTTTCACTGAAAGTAGAAAAACAAGAAAATTGAAAAATGTAATTGAATACCACCAAAAGCACCAAAGGGAGATTAAGAATCCACTTAAAAAAAAACGATATGGCTTCATGCAAAGATTGTAACATGAAGCAAAGTAAGGGCGAAGGGTTAAGGCCACATTTAATTAATTATGGGAAAGCCACATGTAATTAACAGCCGGGTGGGATAAATATCCATTTCTGTGTACTTGTAAAGGTGAAATGGATCTGTTCAAGAGTGGGCCTCTGATCACAGAAAAATGTTCGGTTTCTCTCAGTTGAACTAACCAATTCTCCAGTCCCATGGGGAAAAGAATGTCTTTGAACAACCAGAATTATAATTAAAACCAACACCTCCTTCACTGTACTCCCTGCTCAGCCCCTTTCTTTAGTGTTCTTCTTGACACTTACTACCTTCTGACATATCATGGTACATAATTCCTTTGTTTACATTAAAATGTAGTAGCAAAAACTTTTGTCTAAGTTCCTTACAGTATCCAAGATGCCTACAGCAATGCCTAGCATAAAATATCAGTGTTAGGTAAACATTTATTGAACAAGTAAATTAATAAAACAAGTTAGAATAGAATAACAAAATATGGTACAGGAAAATAAGAAGGAAGGATAAAGAATATAATCTAAGAAGATCTAAGAATCCACCCTGATTCTTCCTACTGGCTTCCTACTGGAATCTTGTATTGTTTCATATGAAAGCTGGACTTTATAAACTATTATGTCTGAAATAATTTTAAGATGTTTAAATCATAATGATATAATTTAATATTTTTAAAAACCTAAAATTGTATAAACAAAGATTTTATATAGTTTATGAGGCACTTAATAAGTGTTTAAAATCCTTAACTGACTTCAACTGTGGAAAATTACTTTTGTATCTTAATAAGATGAACTGAAAAGCTTTCAAACTATGAAAACTTTTTATCTTCTCAGATAACTCAATAATTTTATAATTAGATATGATGTTATCCTTTCAGAATGCTGTTAATTCAAATACGAAAAATAAAAGAAGACTCTTATTCTAATAACCTTTGAAGAACTGCAAGCATGAGAACACAACAATGGGCTAAAAAGAGTGACACTTTTGCCATTTTCTTCCAGTATAATATATGGTGCTTTAATTTCATGTTGTGCTACCAAACCAAAGTGAGGCAAAAGGAGACACAGGCAACCACGGTGTGATTAACATTTATTTTCTGGTTTAATAGGATCTTCATTATCCTAAAATCTTCTAAGGCAATTTAAAGGGGTCCACTTAACTAATTTTTTTTATATTTATTGATATTCTAGTCTATTGGCTTTTTCTTTTTATCTTCTATTCTTTAAAGTATGCACAGGAGGGAGGACTATCTGATCACAACAGCTGAATTCAGATGCTAAAAAATTATAGCTTATGGTGTCTACAATGATGTTGGATAAACTTAATTTTGTCAGTGTGTTTTGATAATTATAGCTTTCTAATTTTTTAAATTTTTAATAAAATTTTTAATTTTTGTGTAATTTTGTCATTTGTCATTTTTTTACTTTTAATTTTTGTAGTAGTTGTAATTGTCGCTTCCTTTCTACTGAGCTATATTGTTATTCTGACTTTCTCCACCCTATTCCAAATTAAAATCTTTTTGGCTTCAAAAACCAAAATCAACAAGTATCTTTCGTTTCTTGGTATACTGCTGACAGCAGACAGTAGAGTTAATATGTGTTGACAGACACTTGAATTAAATTGTGAATTTTAGGGAAAATATATTCTTATTTGTGTTTAATAATGTGGTTAAATCAATGGAAAAAAGGAGGTGACCACTTGTAAAGAGAGGCCTATTTCCCCTCCATTAAGTTTAATTGCAAACATTTCAGACATAATGAATCACTGCAGACCATAGGCCACTTCATCGTCATTCTGTGGTCATTGTGGTTGCTTGTGGGTGTAAGTTTTGTATCTTCAATTAGTTGCGGCAAGAAAATTGTAAGCATAATTCTGAATACTGTAGGAGCCCTTTGCACGTTGCTCATGAAACTTAGAAAGAAAAGAAAAGCTCAAATAACTTTTTAGAAACTTTCAGCCTACAAAAATCTAAAACTTTTATGTCATGAGAGTTAAAAAATGATCTCTTTATTTTTGCTTCTCCATCTTAGGCAAAACAATCTGAAAAGCCGTTTATGAGAAACTTCAAAATGTACTCTGAGCAAACCACCATAACTATATTTTAAAATTGTTTTGCAAAGCCCTGGGCAGTTCAGAGAGCCAAACAAACAAACGATGTAAAATTACTTTAGGTGTCCTCAAGCTTATAAGCATCAGAATAAAATGAAACTGGCTGCTTTAAGATGATTGTAGAAATGCAGGAGAAGATACCAATACAAGGGAGAGTTTACCAGTCATTAGAAAAGAGAGAGAAAGTCACGGGAAATGGAGTCATGGAGTCACACTATTTGAAGTGTCATGAAAATGAACATATTTTCTGAAAGGAAATAGTTTAATAGATGTTAGTAACTAGAGTCTGAAGGCAAAACTGAATCAAGGTGAATCAAATTGTGAAATGCCTAGGATAAATTTTCTTTGTCACTGGGTAACATTAGATAATTCAGGTTAGTACCTGTTTGAACTTGAATTCAGTGTTTAAACTAAGAAGATAGAAATAACAGGGGTTGAGAAGTGGAAATTATTTGTCGTATCTCATTATGAACAGAAATAACTGCTAATTCTAGAATATACATAGCTTCAAGAATACAATATCGATATAGTCTTAGGTTAAAAAATGAAGCAGAAGAGTAAAAGAAAAAAAGTCAAAACACATGCAAAAACACCCAGATACATTGCTGTAAGCACAGCAATGCATAGAAATGCAAAAAAAAAGAAAGGAAAAGAATAAAGCGTATGAAAAAAATTAAGTCATTTCTTAGACCATATGAAGTAGGTCAGACCTGGAGAGAACTTCTGTTACATAATTTTAACTTTTTACCAGAAATCATGTACTGATTTTGTAATTATTTTTAGCAAATTATAAAAAGATAAAAGGGGAAAAAAAATTAGGTCTTTGACATGGAAAATGCAAAGCCAAAAATGACATTAATATTTCCAAGCTTCAAAGCAGGTAGGGTGACCAGAGGCTGCAAACAGAAGAGCCAAAGCTTTGAACTTCACAAGCAAAAGTCTCCTTCATGTCCTTTGCATTTACTTTTTCATTTGCTTTCTCCCACATAGTCACATGGCTTAAAGCTCTCCCCACAGATATTTACAGAACAGATTTGCTTCACTTCATTTTTGTCTCCATAAGATGTCACCTCGCTGGACAGTCTTACTCCACTTCCTAAACTATTGCCTTCCACCTTCCCCTCACTCCATTACTCATTATCCTGAATTAGTTTCCTTCATAGCATTTATCAGAATCTGACATTGATCTATGTATTAGTTTATTATGTGTCTCCAACATTAAATGGAAGCTCTGTGAGAACAGGGAGTTGGCTTTTTCTCCGTCTTTTCTAGCACCTACAACAGTGCTGGGTACAGAGCACTACTTAAAAGATATGTATTAAATAAGAGAAGGAATCTTACAGATCATGTCTTAGATATGCTGTTAGGATCAACAATCCAATAAGATGGAGTCTAAAGTAGATTGTCAAACACAATAAAAACAAATCTTAAAAGTTAACTTTGGCCAGGTGCAGTGGCTCACACCTGTAATCCCAGCACTTTGGAAAGCTGAGGCAGTTGGATCACATGAACTCAGGGGTTTGAGACCAACCTGGGCAACATAGCAAAACCCTCCTTCCAGAAAAAGTACAAAAATTAGCCAAGTGTGGTGGCACAAGCTTGTAGTCCCAGCTACTTGGAAGGCTGAGGAAAGAGGATTGCTAGAGTTCAGGAGGTTGAGACTGCAGTGAGCTATGATGATGCCACTGCACTACAGCCTGGATGACAGAGTGAGACCCTGTCTCAAAAAAAAAAAAAAAAGTTAATTTTATTCACTTAAAAGGATCATTACATTGTATCTTGCATTTTATATCTCAGCGAAATTTGTAGTCTCCTCTGGATAATGAATAATTTTAAATTGGAAATCAGCATAAGCAGAATTATGGCTTAATATGAAGTATGAAGGCTCTCTTGACTTGCATGGTAGTACCTAATTTATCATCATTTCAACGTAAGGCTTCTACGAGAATCTATGAAGGAAGAAACAGTGACCCGGAAGTGTTGTGAAAGCTCGAAAGCAACGTAAGTAGAAATGCAATACATTAAAAATAACTCTTCAGTCACAATGTTGAACTTTTATTTTTCATTTTTCCATATTTTCTACTTAATTATTTATTGGGAATCCCTTTGAGCATACAACAAGAAAAAACACACTCAAATGTGTGAGAAATTTACTTTAAAAAAAACAGTAGAGTGTTTATATTGTACTGGGAAAAATCTTGAATTTCGTATTTGATTTGATATGCCAAATCAAAACTAATATGAAATTCTGTCCATAATTGTTCAAAATTGTCCACTTTGCAAATTCTCTCTTCATTATAATCGCCTGGTGGTATTGCATGTGCCAGCTTTTAGGTCAAACAACACTTGCTTTGAATCCAATAAATGGTGAAAATAGAACTTTTCACAACTCCAATTAAAATGCAAATATTGGGGAGGATAATTTATTGTTATACCAATAACACAAGAAAATCCATGAGATATTGGTTTATTGGTTTTGAGTCAGAATCTTGCTCTGTCACCCAGATAATACTTTATTGGTTTTCTTTACAGGTTTTCCCATCAACATCCCCAAAATTAATTTGGTTTTGTTGTTGGTTAATTGAGAGACTGGATTTATATATAAAAGTTGTATAACCTGATTTTAAAAACTAGCAAATGAAATAGCTAATCTAAATTGTAAAGTACTTCAAATAAGCATATGAGACAGCATTGTTATTATTATAAATGCTCGACACCAAAAGTAGATTAAAAACTAACTGTAGTAAAGAAAGAGAATGAATACATAGGTAAATATTAATCTTTGACTACTGAGTATTATAAAAAAGTTGCATTAATTTGAATAGATAAAAGTGTTTCTAATCTGATGGTGTGTGTGTGTGTGTGTGTGTGTGTGTACATGTATGGATGTGTATTAATAACCATAGGGAATATAGTATAATTTTTATATGATGACTTAGAATCTCAGTATCACTCAAGGCATTCTGAGACCCCCACATCCTCACAGTGTTGAAGTGTGTCTAAAAATGTGTAATTTTTCAGAAGAATCCAGCTTCCAGAACTCAAGAGTCTAGAATTCTGGGTTTTAAAAGCATTTCTCGGCCGGGCACGGTGGCTAATGCCTGTAATCCCAGCACTTTGGGAGGCCGAGGCAGGTGGTTCACCTGAGATCAGGAGTTCAAGACCAACCTGACCAACAATGTGAAACCCCGTATCTAGTAAAAATACAAAAATTAGTTGGGTGTGGTGGCACACACCTGTAATCCCAGCTACTTGGGAGGCTAAGGCAGGAGAATCGCTTGAACCCAGGAGGCAGAGGTTGTAGTGAGCCTTGCACTATTGCACTCCAGCCTGGGGGACAGAGCAAGGCTCTGGAAAAAAAAAATACACAAAACAAGAACAAAAAACAAAAGAGCATTTCTCTAATAATTCTTACATACCCCAAATTTTGATAACTATTCTTCTGCAATATTATGAATGAGGCAATAATGCAATAACTATAAAAAGGTAACAGTATTATTACTGATGTCTAACATTTCAAATGTGCTCTTTATTTACCACCATTCTAATTATGTTACAGGCACTAACTTCTTTACTAGTCACAATTACACCGTGAAGTAGATTTTGCTTCAAATTCCATTTTGCTATTAAATAACATTAGTACAGAAAGGTTAGGTAATCTATTGAATGTAACACAGCATGCAAGTAGCAGAGGCTAGAGCTAACAGTAGAACCAAGGGAGCCTGAGTTTTAATTTGCCGTATTAGCCCTTTCAGAATTCCCTTGTGCCTAATCCATGACAAACACTGTGGGTCAAAGGGGAACACAACACAACCCACTTCCAAACAACCTTCAGGTCCAGAGGGAAGACAGACAAACTCTGAGACAAACTGCAAGTTTGACACAGGCATAAGATAATCAGAGAGAAGAGGTGGTTAATCTCTATGGGGAAATTTAACACACAGCAGGTAACTAAAACTTAAACATTGGGTGAGAGCGGCAGATAAGATGATATCAACATTCCACACAGTACCAGTCATGTCTGCAAAAATCACAGAATGTGGCAAGTTCGGAAAAAATAGTTAAAAGTGGCACAAATGTATTGTGTAGGAAGGGGACAGATAGAGGAAGGTGAAACTGGAGAGGTAGCTGGAGATTCATGAAGGAAAGGGCATCACTGGATGTGACTGTTGCAGTCTTTCTGCTCCTTAGCTCAGTTAGGTCTGAGCTCTTGTCTCACAACCAGGAAAAATTAGGTGAGCAGACACCAGAGAGTGAGTGGAGTCGAACTTATTAAGCAAAAGGAAAGCTCTCAGCAAAGAGGGAAAGCTGTGGGAGGTTCTCCTACCTGAAGGTGGAAAAGTTCCCCTTTGAGGCAAGGTCCTGGGGCCTCTTATGGACTCAGAATGGGGAGTGCATGCTGATTCGTTTGTGAGTACGCAAAAAAGGTTAAAGCAAACATACCACTCAAAGATGGGCATGACAGTATAGAAAAATCAATCAGGAAATGGTAGGTATATGTAAAACAGGTGAAGGGTGGGGATCAATCAGATAAAAGCAAGCAAAATGGGAAGACAAGTTCTCAATCTGATTAGAGAATTTAACTTGTAGTTTGACTTTCAGACTTTAAATTGTCTCTGGCTTGGAGGTGAGGTTTCACTGGGGATCTGCCCCTATCTGCCTAGACATTTGGCTGCCTCCTGCCACTCTCATAACCAGCCCACAGGCTACAGTTGTACACATGACAACACCCCCTTGAGTTGTGCAGGGGAAAACCTGCATGAATATATTCAGTTGGAGAGTGATCATGGGAGGCTATTAAAGAGTTAAATAATGAGATTAGATTTACTACAAGTTTAAACTGCTGTGCTATGAAGCACACACATGAATATCATTTTATTGGTTTTCTTTACAGGTTTTCCTTAATGTGATTGAATTTGAGGAGACGTGATCAAGTATGATTTTCTCCAGTGACAGAGAATTTGTTTTTCAAAATGAACCATTTTAAGGATAGAGTATAAAAAGACCTTGAAAACAGGCCTGTTTTATGAAGTTCAAAGTTCACCTACACTCTTTGCTAAGGATTCTTTAAAATAGTAACAACTTTATCAACTTGGGGGCAGTGAAACTAGCTAAGAAAAAAGTTACAAACTCAAGAGAAATAGTCATCAAAAATATTGGTGTCTATATTAACTGGAGGCATGGTGGACACAGTGCACTTCTTGAACCTTGCTGTATGTAGTACATTTTGCTCTATTACTTGAGAAACAGACATGGGAAAGACCACAGTAAGTGAAACAAACTCAAACAAGCTCAGGTCTGAATACTGCAACCAATTGGCTTGGTGGACAGGGTAGCTTTGCTGCAAGCCAGAGGCCATCAGTCACAACTGCTTGCTTGGGAAGGCATTTTGGAGCAATCTCCAAAGCAAGTTTCATTTCAGATGATACTGCAAAGTAGACAGGAGCAAAGTGCAAACTTCTTAAGAAACTGGAAAGCGTTCACGGAAGAGGAAATGAGTTCAACATTTCAAACCAACTGAGTAATGGAGAAAAATCTATATAGGTGTTTGGGGAAGCAAACTTTAGAGAGCACTGAGAGGATGATTATAGAAGGATTGATAGGAAAAGAGAGTAGAAAAAGACTAGGTTAAAGAAAAGAAAAAAGAATAGGATGAAAAGAGAAGGGAGTGAATAAAAAGAGGAAAAAAGTGTTTAGATGCTGTATATCTGGTAATGTTAATGTGGAAATGCAAATGATCAGGACTGTTCCTGACTTTATGAAATAGTTATCTAATAAATGTTAGGGAAGATTCAATCTCATGCTGATTTGAGGGGCCAAATCTTGCTTTCTTTCATTTACAACCATTTAACCAGTTCCATGAACCCTATTATAATTATGATTCATTAACCTATTATACAGAAAGCCACATTATTTTCTCAAGGTAAGCCTCTAATTATCTAATATTTTTATATTTTGCAATACTTGGGGGTAGGTAGGATATTCATGTATAGATTAATGTGAAATAGGATACAGAATCTGCTTCTACTTGCAAAAATATGCTTTAATGCTCTTCCTTAAAAATAAATTTTTTAAATTGCATATTCCTGGAATAGGCACAGATTTTGTGTGTTGATTTGGTTGTTTTACTTTTATAGGGACATCACTGATTTAGATAAAAAATAGTAATAATATTGTATTTGTTTGCATTAGGAATTGTCAACACTGAGATAAGTGTTAATAAATATCTTTTAAATTACTGTACATTTTGGCTGGAGAACTGGTGGAATCTTTGAGTTTAACCTTGTCCTTAAGCTCTTTTCAGAACTACAGAATTGATTTTGTAAGAATAGAATATAAAAATATCCAAAATATCTAGGTGAGGAAGTGGAAAGGTGCCTGAGGTGTTTTGGTGTTAGCTAGCACAAAGTGGTGAAGAATAAAACAGTTAAACTGTATGCAGAAAGAAAAGCTGCTGAGCTATTGCTTCCCATTCTTGGCTCATAGTTTGTGCTTGTAGCATTTGCCTTGCAGGGTGATTATCCTGCTGCCAAGAGTCTTTCTTTTCACTATATTGTCCTTATCTATCATTGGATAATTTGGCCTAGCCCATTGGCTTGAATGGATCAAGAAATGTTTTTTTAAATTGAGCAAAATTGTTCCCAAGTCACTTCAGCACTATACATAATTTTGTCAGCAGGCCACAAAACATGAAACATTGAAAGGAAGGACACTGGAAAGAAAACCAAGCATTATCCTGCCATCAAGGGATTTTAAAATATATAATTTATATATATATATATTTTAATATATATATATATAATATTTTAATATATATATATATATAAACTGTATATAAACTGTATATATATACACATATATGTACACATTATAATATACAGGTATATATATATAAAACCTGTATATATATATATATATATATTTATATACAAATTAATATACAAAAAACCGGATATATATATATATATATATATATATATATACCTGTAAGCTGTATTTCAAGAAAATAAAAAGATACACAAAGCAAGTATGAAACAGATGAGATGGGAGCAAGGATAGTGCTCTATAAAATTAGACAAAGAAGATTCTACAAAGGTGACAGTGAAAAGCATATAATACAATCTTCTGGTTGGAGATTAAAAGATCAATTATCATAATAATATTCCTAATTATTCTGTGTGGACTTTTAAGTAAGGTGTAGCTGTTCTCATTTACATTCCCCAACAAGCCTGTAAGATAGAAAGCATAATTGTGTTTCTACTTCTTAGAAAAAGGAACTGAGCCTCAGAGCGATTGCCAAACTGGCCATGAGCAGGGTGAGTGTCTGTTCTTCAACATAGTCAGTCCTCTGAGTTCATACATTTAAAAAATCAAAGTCTGAAAACAAATTTAAGTCTTCATTTAAAATGAGAGTGTGTGGCATTAAGTAAAAATAAGTAAGATGTACTAGTCCATATAGTAAAATATATTTTTTATGAGAAGGGGAAATATAAATGGGTTTGAAAAGGATCAGATGATTTTATTCAGTATCCACTCATAAAATCTAGTGCTGGCTTTACCTTTCAAGTTGATCTGAGGAAGACCCACCGTGCCTCCCAGGAAGGTTCCCCTCGAGCTCCTGTCAATACCAGTGCTTCTCAAACAACCTGCAAATCCTTTGATGTGGAAAGTTTTAAGCTATTATTAAAGTTCTGTTTGTGGTAAGATACATCAAATGAGTCACAAAGTATGCTCAGAAAAGAATATGGGGCAAGAAGGTTGAAGTGGAATATAGGTTACAATTCTATGAGCTCTTCCAACAATTTTTCTAGGAATGTAAGATAGTAATTACAATGGAGTTATCATGGAAATATATGCCATATTCCACATCAAGTGGTTATGACAGATGTATGAAAGAAACATTCTTTTCTTGAAACTATAGAAAAAATCCATGACAAATCTCCTGACATATGCCCTAATGCGGCCAAAGCATATGACTTTTCTTGATAGAATAATAGAAATAAGATAATTGGCCAGGTGCAGTGGCTCATGCCTATAATCCCAGCACTTTGGGAGGCCAAGGTGGGTGGATCACGAGGTAAGGAGTTCGAGACCAGCCTGACCAAGATGGTGAAACTCCGTCCTTACTAAAAATACAAAAAATTAGCCGGGCCTGGTGGCAGGTGCCTGTAATCCCAGCTACTTGGGAGGCTGAGACAGGAGAATTGCTTGAATCTGGGTGGCAGAGGTTGCAGTGAGCCGAGATTGCACCACTGCATTCCAGCTTGGGTGACAGAGTGAGAAATCTGTCTCAAAAAAAAAAAAAAAAAAAAAGATAATCATGTAAATTTTTGGAGTATCTTCTAAGAGGTGTGTGAGGAAAGGCATTAGAACTGGATCCAATTCGTGTGACACCTAGTAGCTTTATAGTTACTGCTAAATCATTTCAGAATACAAAGCTCTGATATGCCCAGGGAAGATTTATTAGAAACAGAAAATACGGTGTTGTAACCGCTGGTACTTTAAGTACCTAGAGATAAAGTAGCAGGAGATAGAGGGAGTGGAATTAATTCAAAAATAGTTGACTTTGTTTGCGTATCATCTACAGCTAACAGCCTTTTAAGCTATCAGACACATGGCTGGATCCTGACACAGGCAACCATAAGCTCCAGTGTCAAGACCATTTTCATTTCTAAAAAAGAGTTGTTCAGACTGTTGATCACAGTGTTGTAGAAGGTTACACAGTTTTGGGAGTCTTGTCTCTCTCTCTCTCTCTCTCTCTCTGTGTGTGTGTGTGTGTGTGTGTGTGTATATATATATATATTTTTTTTTTTTTTTGAGACTGAGTCTTGCTCTGTTGCCCAGGCTGGAGTGCAGTGGCACGATCTCAGTTCACTGCAACCTATGCCTCCTGGGTTCAAGCGATTCTCCTACCACAGCCCCCAGAGCAGCTGGAATTATAGGCACCTGTCACCATTCCCGGCTAATTTTAGCATTTTTAGTAGAGACGAGTTTCACCCTGTTGGCCAGGCTGGTCTCGAACTCCTGACCTCAGGTGATCTGCCTGCCTCAGCCTCCCAAAGTTCTGGGATTACAGGCGTGAGCCACCACACCCAGCTTTGTCTATAGACATTTTTTAAATGAAATAGATATAAAAAGAACAGGCAATGCCCAAATGTGTCTCATGAACTAAAGGTGAGGTTTGCTTTCTGCAATTTTAGTTATCAACCGTGCTCTGAAAATATTAAATGAAAAATTCCATAGGCAAACAATTCATAAGTTTTGAATTGCATGCCATTTGAGTAACATGATGAAATCTGACACTGCCTTGCTCTCCGGACCTGGGTTGTCCAGCATCTCCACCTGTGTATGCTACCAGTCTGTTAGTCATTTAGCAGCTGTTTTGGGTATCACATCCACTGTCACAGCATCACGGTGCTTGTGTTCAAATAATTCTTATTTTACTTAATAACGACATCAAAGGGCAAGAGTAGGGATGCTGCCAATTGGGATGTGTCAAAAAGAAGTCATAAAATGCTTTCTGTATGTGAAAATGTGAAAGTTTTTTACTTACTAAGGAAAGAAAAAAAATCTTATGCTGAGATTGTTAAGATTATGACAAGAATGAATCTTCTATCAATGAAATTGTGAAGAAGGAAGAAGAAATTTGTGCATAGTAGGGTTCAGTACTATCTGTGGTTTCAGGCATTCACTGATGGTCTTGGAGTATATCCACTGAGGATAAGGGGGGACTACTGTAGTTTTATGAAAATGTTTGTTTGAATTATAGGTTTGTGTGGAGGAAGAAAAGTTCGGATAATGGGGAGCCATGGAGACTTGTCTACAGTTTCAGTAAGTAAAATGTATTTCTAAATGTGAGTAGAGACTTAAAAGTTGAATAACATGGGCTGGGCACAGTGGCTCATGCCTATATTCCCACCACTTTGGGAGGCCAAGGTGGGTGGATCATAAGGTCAAGAGTTCAAGACCAACCTGACCAAGATGGTGAAACCCCATCTCTACTAAAAATACAAAAATTACCCAGGCGTGGTAGCGGGCGCCTATAATCCCAGCTACTCAGGAGGCTGAGGCAGAGAATTGCTTGAACCCAGGAGGCAGAGGGTTGCGGTGAGCTGAGATTGTGCCTCTGCACTCCAGCCTGAGCAACAGAGCGAGACTCTGACTCAAAAAAAAGAGGAATAACATTGCCCTAAGCAATGGTGCTAATGGTATCATAGAAAAGCTGATAAAAAGCTCCCACTGTGGCTGCCCTATACCTTTGGGATTCCCCAGTGTTATTTTTGGGACTCCAATTTAGGAGCATGTCTCCTTCTACCTTCCACGTCAGCAGAGCCAACCTTAACTTCCTGTCCTCCTACGTGTGGACTTCACTCAGGCCTCCAGGCAGGGGAGCTTTCTAAATTATCTCTTTGTGGCTCAGCCCATTATCTACACTGCTCACAAATTAATTTTTCTGAACCCCCTCCATGCTCAGAACTCTCCAATGGTTTTCCATCTGGTCAAGATGAATTTTAAACTCTTTAGTATGGAATTTAAAAACTTTTGAATCTATTGGTCCTTACTAGTGTTTTTCAGCCTCATTGCTATTGAAAGCCCTAAGATCCAGTAGAACAAAACCACTCACTGGACCCAAAGTGTACGGGAATATTTCCCACCTCTGTGCTTAGGCCCAGTGGCTGTCCTTGTCTACTGTTTATTCCTCTCTTTATAAACTGGTGAACTTTTAGTTTGTTCCCAAGTCTGTATTCACAAATCACCATGTCTGAGGAACCTTCATTGGTATTTTCTATCCCAAGCATCAATAAGATGACTCATCTTTTTGGCCTTCACGATCCTTTACTAGGCTGTCTCTCCTATTATATTATATGTAACTTTTTTATTCCAAGTGTTCAATACAGTATGTGAAACATAGTAAAAGATTTGCCTGTATTTGTCAAATGAGTAAATATCAATAATCATGGATATAATACATATAAAAATTATGAATATTTGATGGATACATTTATTTAATTGTTGTTCCTTTTTTCCCTAAAACTGATCAATATTAATTTATGTACCAACAGTGCAATATTGAAAATCTATTTGCACGATATAATAAAATCATCATTTAGTACACATGATGCTTTGAGCCCTGCAAATAACTGCTTGCCTAAGCTGTTCTTGATGAGTTATTATTTTAGTCTACACAACAGTAAAGAGAAATGATTTGTGTATTTATAAATAGTTTCTGTCATGTGTCTTTGGATTTTTTTTTGGTGGAGAGAGGGATAAGCAATGGAATGGCAAACACAGTAGAGAGAAAGGGAAATAACAAGATGCTTAAAAGAAGGCAGATATGTTCTAAATATTTTTTTTACCAATAATGTGGGCTCAAAAGGCATTTGATGTCTTTTTGCATTTGATGATAGTATAGAAAATTTCATCAAATCAGTCATCTTAAAGGAAAAGGATGAGAAATACAAATTCAAATTGTTTTAACTTAAAAAAGTTAACAAAACTAAATTAAAATGAGCAATTTGCTTTTTTTTTAATAAAAAGGGAATGATTACCAAAATTAAATTAACATTTTGACCTTTGGTTATTTTGTAGAGTTGTGGTTATCTTCCTTATGGATTAATAAATAATTTTTCTTTACCCTTTTAACACGCACCATAAATTAGACCACTTTTCTTGGCATGTCCTTTTTCAGTCACATTACTGCTGTAATAGTTAATCAAAGGAGGGTTGAATACCTGTCTTATGAATGTAATCATAAATAGATATTTCACACTAATGTTGGCAAGTGTGATCTGAAATACTGGACATATGTGTAACATAAAAAGATTAAGCTGACATCGGTGTTTCCAATAGTGTGGATACCAAAAACACAAAGATTAGGGAATGACAAGGCTGGAAGTCAAAGTACAGTGTTAACAGCAGTTTTGAGAATTAAGGCAATGACTAGATTTTATGAAATCTTCTTTTGTGGGCCCCATTGGGCTTGACAGTGTAATTCACATGTATTTTTTTATTTATTATTTTTAAGGAAGGAATATAACATATATTAGCTCTTGCTATGGGTAGTGTCTTTATTAAAATAATCCTGTAAAGTATATACTCAAAATTTTTTATTGTCTATGAATTTTTTTTATGAGTCAAGAAATACGTGCATATTCCTCATTTTTCACCGTGAATTCAAAATACTATTCCCTCAACTAAAATATGAAATCCTTGTAGGCAGGGAATGTACCCTTAGACTGATAATAGGGTTTACTTTCTAGGCCTCTGTGCTGTGGAAGACCCTACACTGTCCCTGCTTCAGGTCTGCCCTTTCTTATGAAGTAGAAAGTTTATGGGGCTATGGGGACATACTCCCTGGGACCCATGCCCTGCCCTTTTGCTTCCTAGACTATATCTCTACTGACTGAAAATGAGCATAAACACCTGAATCCAGAATTTAAGGTCTGGGTATGATCTAGCCCCTGACTGCTTTTCTGGTACCCTCTACCAAGAAAAGTGGTAGGGCACCTATTTCATTTTATTCACTGAACACACCCAGCTCATCTTTGCCACAGAATGTGGCACCAGATGTTTTGTCTGCCTCCAGTTCCAGATCTCCATTTTGAAGACTGGATTCCTCCCTGTGTCCAGGTTTCCACTGAAACATCAACTCCTCAAAGTGCATTTCTCAGATCAACTGTGGCAAAGGAATTATTTTATTAATATTTGTTTGTGTGTATGTCTCTGTGTGTTTGTGAGTGTCCACATGGAATGCAAATTTCACTAGAGCACAGTTTTGTCCTCTTTATTATTGTTTGTCCTCTGTATTATTGTTTTGTCCTCTGTAAACTTTTAGGGTCCAGAATGGCAACTAGAACATGAGGCAAACTCAATAAATATTTGATGAATCAATGGTTATTGAGTGAATTATCTGGCATAATTACATGTTCAACAAATGTATAATGTGTGAAGTAATAAAGCAATGAATTAATAGTTGAATGAAGGGTTATGTTATTCTCCTGACTTCCAAAACCTATGGTCATTTCACTATTACACACTACTCATACTCATCCAATGAACCGTACTGGGCCCCTACAAAGGCAAGAGGGTTGGCTGTACACTATATATAGCAGTGAATTCTTTATGTTCCTGTCCTTGCATTGTGACATGACAGATCCTCCCACCAATAAGTAGAAACTACCTCTCCAGCCTTTGCATCTTGGTCAGCCATGCTGCCTGCTTTGGCCAATGAGTCATTGGCAAACATACCAGCAAAGAAGCTTTTCTTCTCTTGCTGCTCTGGAAACCACTGAGGCTGCCATGCGAAAAGCTCAGACATTCTACTCCATGATGAGAAACATGTGGCCCTGTCCCCACATTAACCAAGGTGACTGGCTACCAACTACCGTCTATATAGGAATGTCACAATCCTAGATCATCCAACCTTTAGTCAACCCACCAAGTAACCACGGATATATGACTGAGATCAGAAGCCAGCAGCTGAGCTGGCTCAGTCCAGAGATACCATCTAGCCCACTCAAAAAAGTATGAGTAAAGTACACGATGGTTGCTATTTTTGGTCACAAAGTATTGGTGCAATTTGTTACATGGCAAAATTGTACTGGTACTGAGGCTATATGGAAAAAAAATAAAACAGGTCCTGCTGTAACTGTGTGTTTTCATAAATTTAGGTAGCTTTGTAAATTGTCAATATTGCACTCAAATGCATAAAAGTCCTTTTGCAATGGCTGCTTTTAAAGACCTCATTAATAAAATGCCTCACTAATTTGACAGAAGAAAGACTAGAATTTATCTTAATATAATCGAATTTGATAATGAGTCACTTTTTATATACCTCAAATGTATATTTGAGTGACTAACTGAAAACAAGTTCCAAGTTGAATAGTAAGAGGTTGAGTTAGAATACATGAAAGCCTAACTTTCTCTTAAATGCTGACATCACAGGATTTGCCATGATCATATTAAGTTTGAAACAACAGCAGTGAGATTGCAATTTTAGAATGTTCTGTTTAAACCATGGTTCAAACAAATTTTGATATTATGATACTAAATTTATGGCTGAAGATCAAATCAGCTTAATGTCATTGGACAGCATGTTTTGATACATACATTAACAAACACCATGTTATTCTGCTTAAAAATCATTGGAAGTTTTGCTAAGAAAACTTTTGGCCTCTAAGCATATTTTAATGAATGATTTCAATACCACACTAATCTGATACGTGAATTTGAATTGCTAATATTATAAAAATTTGCTGCCCATTCTGCTACTGCGGATGCTCACTTCTGCTAAAGCAGATGTCTATTATCCATCTTGCCACGTACACATTAAACTGCTAATATAAAGGGTAAAAAAATTAAATAGCCTATTTCTCTTGTTGTTATTGTTACATTGAAGAATCCCTAAGATGTAATGCTGAGGTAGATTTTTATCATAATATAATTTTTTATATTTGTATATATTCATTTCTAACATTCCTCTAGCTCATTAGGGTACTTTGAACAGTTCTGCAAATAGCAGTATGTTCAATCTGTAGTATTATGTTTTCCCAATCAGAAAATCATGTATGATTCCTATGTCTCATATAAGCATTCTGTCCAAGCCATTCCAAAGTACCATCTGTCAGTATAGGCACTATCATTCAAATGAAGATGTTTCTCATCATTTAGTAGGAAAGAAAGGTGGGCAAAATAAGCATGACACAAAAAGGACCAAGAGATTGAGAATAGAGTCTGTCTGTCTCTCCTGAGTCAAGTAAGGACTTTCAAATAAAGTAAGAGCGAAGTGTGGTGGCACATTCCTATAGTCTCAGCTGAGGCAAGAGAATAGCTTCAGACCAAGAGTTAAGGTTGTAGTGCACTAGATCACAACTGTAAATAGCTACTGTACACTAGCCTAGGCAACATACTGAGATCCTGTTGCTAACACATAAACAAAATAAGATAATAAAATAAAACCTTCCACATATATCCAAATATCAGCCAAATAAAACTGTTTTACAGTAAGACATTTTCCTCCTTCGCTCAAAGAATAATATTTTAGACTGATGTGCTAATGATGGGAAGGACTCATTCAGCCTTGGCCATAGATTCTGAACCTTTATCAAACACTTTAAATATTCCTACTGTGGTGATTTTTAAATGCATTCAAAAAGTCTTTAATACTTCTTTTCTCAGGAGATATATCTTAATTCTAAGTGTGGGCTGAACTTAGTAACCAACTTCTAATGAAGAGAAAGTAGTAGAAGTGATGATGTGTTACATCTGAGACAAAGTCGTAAAAGGCATTGTGCCTTCCTTCTTGCTCTGTCTTGGCTAAAGCACTTTTGGGTGAGCCAATTTCCATATGATAATGATGCTGGAGCAGTCCTATAGACAGGTCCACATGGCAAGAAAAGACGATCTCCTGACAACAGCCTTGTTAATGAACCATCTTGAAAGCTTATCTTCTAGCCCCATCTAAGCCTTCAGATGACTGCAGCCTTGACCAGCACATTAAGTACAATTTCAGGAAAGAACCTGAGTCATACTCACTCAGCTAAGCGGCTCCTGAACTCTTGACTCACATAAAGAGTGCCATATGAAATGTTTATTTTTTTAACTGTTATGTGTTGGGGTAATCTGTTACTCAGCAAGAGATAACTAATACATCCACCAAAATAATCAATGAATTCAATAAAGCCATTAAGTAATTTAAATTTTTTTTTAAAAAGTTGATTTTCAGTATCTTTGTTCCCTTCAAAATGGGTAGTTTGCCTGAAATATTTTCTGCCTTTCATAAAATCTTGTGAGATTATTTTAGGAAAAATTATAAAAATAAAATATGGGCAATTAGGAAAAGTGCTTTATGTATAACTGAAATTATAAACAGAATAGAATTGAAAAGTTAGGGATGTATGTATAATTATATATAAATACATATGTAGTGGAGTTACCTGATCTGGGATGCTCTTACTACAAACTTACAGGCACATAAGCATATTTTCCTCTGTATATTTGTGTATGCACTAGCATATGAGGTACTTTTTCTTTGAAAACTTGGAAGAGGAAATAGTTTGTAATTGGGGGATGTGTTAGGGTTTGAGAAAGAAGGAGGAGGGGGAAGAGAGATAGATATATATATATATATATAGAGAGAGAGAGAAAGGACAAGAGATTGTGAGAAATTGGCTGAGAATTCCCACAACTGGCCATGCGCAAGGTGTAGGTCTAGAAAAGCCAGTGTTAGTCCAAATCCAAATTTCAAGTCCAAAGGCGTAAGAACCAGGGAAGCCAGTGGTGTAAATCCCAGTCCAAGTGCAGGAGTAGGTGTAATGAGTTATTCCTGTCAAGTATGACACAGGGAAAAGGGGGAAAATTCCATCCTCCTACACATTTTGTTCTGTTCAGGTCCTAAATGGATTGGACAATGTCCACCCACATTGAGAAAGGCAATCTACTTTGCTGAGTCCAGCTATTCAAATGCTGATCTCATCCAGAAACACCCTCATAAACAAACCCAGAAAAAAATGTTTACCCAGGTATTACTTAACCCAGTCAAGTTGACACATAAAATCAACTATAACAGGGGATGATGCTAATAGTGAAAGAATAAGTGACATATAAGAAATGGTGTATCCCATGACCAGCCCCGAAGTTAGGTCTGATTTTCTATGGTAGAGAAGGAAGGGCCAAAAGCTGATTTAACCATTCAAGAAAGATTATGTCACCTAGGCTGACAATCACCTTGTGCCCAGAGTCCCATAAAATACGAAACTGAATGAGAGAGAAAAAATCATTCTCCTATCTTTCCTACAAACCATCAATACCTTGTAGAACATTAATTACCATCCTTAGGAAAAAAAATTAGAGGTCACATAATGGACAGTGGCAGGAGGGCTCCGGCATTTGGAGTCACAGACATTGCAAAGGACTAACAGATATAAAAGCAAGAGGAGGGAAACAGGGCAGGCCCTATGTGGTGACTGCAGTTGACAAGTTGTTTGCTCACATAAGACCCTCCTTTGAGAATGTCCAGAGAAACTGGTGTAATCTTAAATGATTAATCTCTTAGTAATTAGGAATCCTGTGGGTGAGAAAAGTGCAATTATTTTATAGCCATAGTCCAGGAAGTCTCGGCTATACATTAAAGTTTATAAATATGCCTACAACTTCAAAGTGTTTCTTTCCTCCCTCACTCTCTCTCTCCCTTCTTTTGTTCTTGTCTTTGTTTTCCTTTATTCTTCCTTATATCTAACCTCCCTTCTTTTTTGCTTTCCCATTCTTTTATATTCTATATTGTTGGATTACTTTTTCTCTAGAATCTAGATGCACTGGCTGAGAGTTAGGACTCTGGTTCAGGTGGGATTTAGTGATGTGGGCTTCTTGCCACACATACACAACCTGCTTCATGTTAGATGCCTCATCCTATTTTCTAACCCTACTAGGGGTCCTTTTGACCATACTCTATGGCTTATCACACACCCCTGGAATCTAGAAAATTTAGTAACCATCTTATGTCATTCCAGATTTTAGTTTCTGGGGGTCTGAGTGTTACCTTGAAGACTTTCTATTGCAGCAGGTTGAAACTTGGCATACATTTTGACAGCCAGATGCGATATTTCTTCCTGATTGCATGGCTCATAGTCACTTTAATAATGAATTGTTTTCCCAAGTAAAACTCAGTGGAGGTGCAACATCTGGTTTCTAGTGAAAAAGCCAACTTAATTTACTCAAATCCCTGGTGTGATTTACAAAGCACCAAAGAAGGTGGAACACTTTGACACGTTGTAGAATACCGACTGACTATGTCTACATTGGCAAGGGTTTTCTAAATGGCTCATTTAAGGCAATCAGGGAATCTTTTATTTGGTACCACCCTAACAGCTGAAATGTTTACATTTCTAAATGAAAACCTTTTTCTGCAGCTGAAAACATTTCCAAGAAAAAGTAAATGCTTGGGTCATTAAAGGCAAAGACAAGGTTTTCTTTTGAATCGCGGAGATTGTAAAATATTTTCCAAATATTGCCAAACACTATGAGAAAAATGTAAGCATTCGATAAATTCCTGGCTTCAAGTACAATCATTAGTAGAATTTTAAGCAAGTTCAGATTTTCAGACAGGCTACCAATTTTTGCAGTGGAATAGTTGGATATTTAAAAACACACCCAAACACATTGGTAAATTAAATGCCGATGTGAGCAAAATTATCAGGATAATTAACACTAGCATTCACATATATGCACAATTTGTAGAAATTACTAACAAAAATTAATCTAATGCCTCAATTTTGTGACATTTATAAACACTTTATTTGTTTCTTTGAGATGGTGAACTCAGATTTGGAGTTAATATACATTTAATTCGCATTTTCTGCTCACTCATAATGTGGTAGGTAATATCAAGGAAAAAGTCAAAACTTGGTTTGGGGCTATGAAAATGTCTCTGCCACAATCAGCATTTTTTTTTCTTGTGGTATGATTGATACATGAAAGAAAACAGTGGTTACTAACAGATTTTTATGGCTCTTGGGTTTGTCATAACAAAATCAGTGAAGTTACAATGAGCTAAATACAATAAAATTAAATTTTCTATAGAAAACAAAAATGCATAAGTGTAATTCCCTACAAAAATAAATAGGAACTATTGTCTTAGGTTTAAGTGGTTTATAATAATGAACTGTGAAGGTAGAAAGTCACACAAAAGCTTCTTATAAACTTTATAATTTTAGGACTGAATAACTATAAAGCTGGCATGAACTAATCATCATAACACCAAGGCTAATTATATTCTTAATGATATCAATGGAATCAACTAGTAAATATGCTTCAGATTTTGCACTTATACACACATGTATTTACATATCAATAGGTATACTCCTTTCTCATAGTTTTGTGTCAATTTAAAACTTGCATCTTTGGTTTTAGTTTTTAAAATTAAAAATGAATTAAGAATTAAAAGTTTATAATTTTCAAATTCTACATCTGTTATGAATTATGACAAGAGCTGTCATGTAAATTATGTCATGAAACTTTACAATCTCCCTAACCCATAATATTATTGTTCATTTGTAACAGATGAACCAAGCCAGAATCCATGCAGTTACACTGAAAATCTAATAAAAATCAAGAATTCTTGTTCTTTCTGATTATTTACATTCACTCTAATAACAAAGTATGTGTTTTAATCTGACTTTCCATTAAGTATAATATATTCCACTCAACACTACAACAAAACTATATTTTATTCTGATGCTATGGTTTGGATCCGTGCTGCCATCCAAGTCTTATGTTCAATGGTGATCCCCAGCGTTAGAGGTGGGGCCTGGAGGGAGATGATTGGATCATAGGGGTGGATCCTTCATGAATGGTAAAGCACCATCCCTTGGTGCTGTTCTTACGATAAAGTTCTCACAATATCTGGTTGTTTAAAAGTATGTGGCACCTCCCCCCAACCCCCATCTCTTCCTCCTGCTCAGGGCACCTAAGATGCGCCTGCTTCCTCTTTGTCTTCCACCATGATTGAATGTTTCCTGTGGCCTTCCCAGAAGCCGAGCAGATGCCAGCATCATGCTTCCTGTACAGCCTGCAGAACTGTGAGCCAATTAAATCTCTTCTTTGTAAATTACCTAAACTCAGGTATTTTTTCATAGCAATGCAAGAACAAACCAGTACATTCTTTTATCATTGTGAGTCTTAATTTTTAAAATATTTTAAATACAATATGATTACTTGTCTTGTAAGATGTCTGTCATTACTAAAGTTCACAAATGTAGAAATTTTGGGCATTTCTTAAATACACTAAAAGTTAGATTGTGGGGTTAAATGACATAATACAGCAGATGATATTGCTAATTAATTTTACACTTTGCTTACGGACATACATACTTTGTATCCTACAAATACTTGTTAAAATTACATAATGTACATGGTGACTTCATAAAGTAACTGCTGTTTTGTTTTGAGACGAAATTCTTTCTCTAGAAAACCTCAGGTTTTCCACTTAAGACCTTTAACTAATTAGATGAGATTCACCAACATTACTAAATATAATTTTCTTTACTTAAATTCAATTGACTGTAAACATTAACCACATCAAAATGCCTTTATGTCAGGATCTAACTAGTATTTTACCAAACAACTAGGCCTGATAACTTTGTCAATTAACTATGGAGAAGTTGTCGGACTGAGCATTTAACCAAGAAGAAACTAAGTGAAAGGCCCTAGGGCAGGAGCAATGGTTAATATAATTAATATCAAAGAGAACATCTCTGTTAAAGAATAATAAGAAAAAGAAGGGAGAAATAGGGTCAGGAGTTAAGGCAAACCGCTGTGACAAAGTAGTCTACGAACATTTAGGCTACAGTAAATACTATGGCTTTCATTGTAAGTGAGCTAGAGAGCCACTGCAGAGTGCTGAGCAGAGGACACATATGGCTTACAGTCGTAAAATGACATAAATTAGTGGCCTAGGCAGAAATGAATATATATTGTACTACCAAGGTAATTGTTGAATAGGATATACAGCATGAGAAAAGAGGAGGGAAGTCAAGAATAACCCCAAGTGTTTATTTGGCCTACATTACTGGATAAAGGAAGTTGCTATTTGCTAATACGGAAAGCCAAGGCAAAGAGTTGGTTCAAATGAGGGCAAATAAAATTTAACTTGGAGATGCTTTTTGATTATCCAAGTGGAGATATCCAGTAAAAAATGAGAGGTAGTTACTAGAGGTAGACATATGAGAGTTCTCTGTTTACTGATAGTCTTTAAAACCATGGAAGTGAAATAATTACTTGAGAGATTAGAAGAAAGAATCTCAAGAACATAGCCCTAGAATATTCAAATATTCAGAGTTTGAGAAGATGAAAATACCCAACAACAAAACAACTACAATAGCAGCAGCAACAACAATGTCAATAACAACAAAGCTGGAAGTGTACACAAGTTTAAGCCTAAAACTTTAATTCAAGGTGGTATTTCCCAAATCTGATGTAGGATTCTTCTCAAATAAAATGATTTTATGCCCAAATACATTTTGAATTCTTCATACTGTATCACCTTCTGTGAAATTCTTAATATCTCCATTATTAAAGATTCTGAGAAATTCAACGTAAATGAACTTATCTGAGCTGTTAAATTCAATATTTCAAATATTTTTTGTTCATGGAAGCCTTTTGTTCTCAAAGGGAGCTGACGAATTCCATGGTCCTAAAATTATTTTTCTGACTTTTTTTTTTGCCATATCCCCTTATAAATACTATTTTGATTTGATTTTCCTATTCTTTTAAAACTTATAGTTAATAATAATGCCTGCAAATTATTTGCACTTAGAGTAATGGACATGAGGAGAAAGTGTCTAGATCTTTTCAATTTAAAATTTGAGATAAATTTTCCATTATAAAATAAACATAATGATCACTTCCTTATTTAAAATTATGCCTACGTATTTTATTTTGTTGATGCTATTGTAAGTGAAATTGTCTTCTTCATTTATTTTTCTGATTATTTGTTGTTAGTGTAAAGAAACACTACTGAACATGATTGGAGACATAAGGAATGTGATTAATATATCTGTGTAATAAAAAAGTCTGATTTTTGTATGGTGATTTTGTATCCTCCAACTTTACTGAATTTGTATGTTAGTCCTATGTTTTTGTGTGTGAAGTCTTTAGGGATACACACACACACACACACACACACACGTATGATCATGTCATCCACATTACATGTCAGGAACAATTTAATTTCTTCCTTTTCAGTGTAGATGCCTTTTATTTATTTGTTTTGCTTAATTGCTCTGGATAGGACTTCCAGTACTAGCCTGAATAGAAGTATCTAGAATAGGCATTCTTGTCTTATTTCTTATCTTAGAGAAAAGCTTTCAGTTTTTTCCTTCAGGCGTGTGGTCTTGTCATCTACAGCCCCTTTTATTCTGTTGAGATTCTTCTACACCTAATTTGTTGAGAGTTTTTATCATGAAAGGATGATGAAACTTTTCAAATGCTTTTTCTGCATTTATTGAGATGATGATATGATTTGTAGCCTTCAATTTGTTAATGTGGTGTGTCACATTTATGGATTTCCACATGTTGAACTATCCTTGAATCCCAGGATAAATCTCATTGATCATGGTGCATGATCATTTTAATGTGCTGTTGAATATAGAATTTTTAACATTTTGTAGAGGGTTTTTGCATCTACTTTCATGAAGGATGTTAGCCTGTAGTTTTCTTTTTTTTTTGTTACGTCTTTGCCCATCTTTGGCATAAGGGTAATTCATAAATTTAACTGAGGGAGTGAAAGATCTGTACACTGAATAATACAAAGTACTATTAAACAAAATTGAAAAGGACACCAATACTCGAAAGGTATTCCATGTTCATGAATTGGAAGTATTAATATTATTACATCTCTGTAGTATTCGAAGTAGAGATTTAATGCAATCTCTATCAAAATTCCAATATTTTTCACAGAAATTAAAAAAATCAACAAAATATTTATGGAACCACAAAAGACTCTGAATAGTCAGCAATCTTAAGCAAAAGAACAAAACTGGAGGCATCACACTACCTGAACTAAAACTATATTACAAAGCCATAGTAATCAAGACAGCATGACATTGACATAAAAACATAGACTAATAAAAAATAGAGAGCCTAGAAATAAATTCACACATTTAAAGTGCTAAGAACACATGATGGGAAAAGGACAGTCTTTTCAATAAATGATATTGGGAAACCTGAATTTCCATATGCAGAAGAATTAACTCATGCCTTTATTTCACACCACATACAAAAATCAACTCAAAATGGATCAAAGATTTATACATACAATCTGATGTTTTAAAATTACAATACAGAAGAAAACATGGGAGAAAAGCTTCATGATGTTGGTCTGGTGAATGATTTTTTGTATATGATCACAAAAGCACAGGCAATAAAATATAAAAACAACAAATGATCAAACTAAAAAGCTTCTGCATAGCAAAACAAAAAGAAAAACAAAAGAAAACAATTATGGCTGGGTGTAGTGGCTCACACCTGTAATCCTAGCACTTTGGGAAGCCAAGGCTGGCGGATTACTTGAACCCAAGAGTTCAAGACCAGCCTGGGCAACATGGTGAAACCCGATCTCTACAAAAAATACAAATATTAGCCGGGCATGGTGGTGTGTGCCTGTAGTCCCAGCTGCTTGGGAGGCTGAGGTGGAAGGATCACCCGAGTCTGGGAGGTCGAGTCTGCAGAGAGCCATGATCATGCCACTGCACTGCGACCTGGGTGACAGAGTGAGACTCTGTCTCAAGAAAAAAAAAGAAAAACAGAAAACCTATCAATCGAGTGAAGAGACAACCTATGTAATGGTGGAAAATATTTACAAATCACACATGTAGTAATATCCAAATATACAAGAAACTCAAACAACTTAACAGCAAGAAAACAAACAAACAAAAAACATTTGAAAGTGTGTAAATGACCTGAACAGACAACAAAGTTGGGAGGAAAAAAATAATTGAACTAGGTCATAACCTGGAGGAAGATGGTATGAAGACAAGGAAAAGAGAAAGTTAAGAGTGATTGCAAGATTTTGACTTGAACAGCTTGTGAAAGTTATTGCCAATAATTGAGATGGCAACAGCTTGGAAGGTGGGCATGGGAACATGATTGCTTTGTAGGGTGAGAAGTAAGTTAACTTTGAGACACCTATTGGACATGCAAATGGAGACATCTAAAAAGGCATTGGACATTTGAGTCCCATCAGAGAAAAGTTATGACCAGACAAATTTAAGAATAATGAACTAGGATATTATTTATGTTCTAAACAGTATGAGATAAACCAGAATAAGAATATAGATAACAGAACATATTACAGGCTGTACCACTCTCCCATATACTGAACAAGATGCTGTAGTAGGAATGTGAAATAACAATTTTTCAGTAGAAGTTTTGATACCATCTTTATGACAGTAATAAAAGACCAAAAATTAGTCTGGGCATGGTTGCTCATGCCTGTAATCCCAGTACTTTGGGAGGCTGACGGGGGCAGATCACTTGAGGTCAGGAGTTTGAGACGAGCCTGGCCAACATGGTGAAACCCCATCTCTGCTAAAAATACAAAAATATGGCAGGGCATGGTGGCTCACGCCTGTAACCCCAGCTCTTTGGGAGGCCGAGGCAGGAGGATCACGAGATCAAGAGATCAAGACCATCCTGGCCAACTTGGTGAAATCCTGTCTCTACTAAAAATACAAAAATTAGCTGGGCGTGGCAGTGTGTGCCTGTAGTCCCAGCTACTTGGGAGGTTGAGACAGGAGAATCCTTTGAACCCAGGAGGCAGAGGCTGCAGTGAGCCGAGATTGTGCCACTGCACTCTAGCCTCTGCGACAGAGCGAGACTCTGTCAAAAAAAAAAAAAAACAAACAAAAAAAATTAGCCAGGCGTGGTGGTGGGCACCTGTAATCTCAGCTACTCAGGAGGCTGAGGCAGGAGAATCACTCGAACCCAGGAGGCAGAGGTTGCAGTGAGCCGACATCATACTACTGCAGTCCAGTCTGGGCAACAGAATGAGACTCTGTCTCAAAAAAAAAAAAAAAAAAGACCAAAATTTGTAGTAATGGAGAAAATATTACCAATATGGTGATCCCCTGCTGTAGTCACTTGCAGTCTTCTAATGGGTGGTTCAAACAAATAATTTCAAGTTTCAAAGCTTTTTTTTTTTCTTTTTTTGAGTCAGAGTCTCACTCTGTCACCCAGGCTGGAGTGCAGTGGTGCAATCTCAGCTCACTGCCAAGTCTTTTATTAAATACCTCCTCGAAATCTAGACACAACAGCCATTAAATCTCTCTCTATCTTCCTCTCTTTCTCACTATCTCTTATGAAGTATGATTAAATTAATTAGTCTAACACATAATTTAAAAATTGTCTTATATGAAATGTGTAGTGAGTTGAGAGGCAGAGTCAGGACACTTGGAGCATGTATTTGACATTAAAATTTCTGCCAATCAAATTGTTAAGTCTATGAGATGCCAGACAACTAATATGTTGTTTCTTTTAAGTAACATATTTAGTAGATTACTATTTCATCAGTGTATTTCCTTGTTACTAGAGCAGTTTCATTACATCATAGATACTTTTTCCAATCTCATTTGAATTCTTTTGCATTTTTGTCTTTGTTTCTTTATATCTACATCGAATGCTGTTTGGCTTCATCAAATTGATAGTTTTGGAACCATTTACATGCAGTCATATATTTGGGACAGAGTTAGTCATCAAACATGAAGGCTGATGAAATTCGTTAAAAGATTTGAATAATTTTATTTTTAAAGATGAAATTAAGCAGTGGAGAGTCAGAAAGTCAGATTTCATTAATATTAAATAGCTATTCTCAGCATGATAAATTGCAGGTAAAAGGCAAGAAATCAGCCTCCTATTTGCCTGCTACAAAATGACAGCCTTGTGATTGTGGGAGCTGTTTGTTCCTACATGAGAAATACGTTGCCCAGTGTCAGGCATGTCTTGATAGGACCAAAACAGTGCATGTCATATGGATGACCTTTTCCTAATATTGCACAAAGAAATCAGGCTGAGAGAGATTAATGATGTACTCTCAAGCACATGGCTGGGTAAGTACCAGGATAAGGCTTAAGCTTCCATCTCTTAGCTCCTCCTCACAGACTTTTGGCCTCATCTTGCAGTATATCAAGATTTTACTATAACTGACTGCTTCTCCTGCTGCATGGCCATCATCTTCCTCTTGTTAGATGCTCATCAAGAAAAGTTATGCAGTTAGTACAGGACCAAGAAAACAGACACTAAAAAAGAATAGAATAAAGCCATTGATACTGATCAGGCTCTGACAAGTCTTTCTACATCCCATCTTTGCTCATGGCATATGGAATGAAAATAATGCAAAGTGGGGTGAAGCTCAAGGTGTTTTCTAAGAAACTGGAATTTCGTGAGAGCATGAAAGAATGTATGGTTACTCAATTTTGGTGGTGCGTCAGTGAATTTAAATAGACCATGCCCAAGATTACATAAGTGAGCTATCAATAAAAAGACACATTTTCTGATTATGTAAGTAATTCATGACCCTTGAGCAAAATTTGAAAAATATGAAAATATTTCAAAAGAAAACCAAATTATTTTTAACCTTTATGAAGAGACACCACTAAAAATATTTTGGATGTATGTCCAACTGCATTTTTCCTTATACAATTGAACCCATATTTTATAAAGTTTCCTCTATTTTTCTTTTCACACTTTATTGTGAGCATATTTACAATTTACTAAAGTGAGTTCGTTCATACACATTATGATTATGCAATATTATCATATGGTATATAAACACTCTACATTTATTTATTACCCTTCTGTCAATGTTTAGATTGTTCCATATTGTGAATAAAATTGTAATGAACATGTTGATTATAACATTTTAACAGTTGAAACACAATGCTTTAATATGCAAGATATTTTTAAATTATGTAGTACTTCTTTATATTTGCCATTTATGTTGACACAATCAGGAGTAAAGGAAATACTATTCTTATAAGCCCAGTTTTTAGATTAGTTGGTGGAAAACTGTCAATACTAGGCGATATTTCACTGAATTAAAATCAAAGCTGCTGGGTTCTGTAATGATAAAACAGCAAGTGTGCTTTGAGGCCTGCGTTTTTCAATACTCAATTGTAGGCCCAGAAAAATAGTCTAATGCTGATTACAAATACTTCAGCATGATTAAGGCTGATCTCTTCAGAAATAACCTTGGCTTTTTAGTTAAAACGTGACTGAAAGCCCTTCATGGATCTTTTTCTGGAAGTCTTGCTTTTCCCTTTAGGCATGATGTTAGTCATTATGGTGCAATGTTGATTATGTGTACAATATTTATATTTATGTAGTCACTGACACCTCATCCTGTCATGATTTGAATGCAGATGAATGAGTAGGTAATGATGATGATTTATTATGGTAAAAGTAAACGTATGACTTAAATTCACCTAAAGGAAAATCTTTACTCTGAAGATAGGTGGTATATTTAGGACGATTTATAATCTTCATAGCTTTTTTTTATTTCCTTCTGCAATTTTTCAAATCCATAGAAATTTTAATCCTTATAAATATGGGAAATTAAATGAAGACAATACTATTAAGTCATTCTTTCAAAACTAACAAGAATAAGGAAGAAGGAGACATCATTTCTTTTACTTACACATGATATATTGGTTAGTTGGCTTGTGTAACTTACCATGACTTAAAACTGTATCAGCCATTTAATTATTTTGGTACCAAGATATTAATAAGTTGTATGATGCCTTTATTGATGCACCCAGTGCAGATGTGGATATCAGCATTACTGGTCACCTCTGGAGTTGTTTTCATAGGACATATCAGAGTGACAAATTGCATTTATCATGATGGCAAATTGATGCTATAATGAAAACCACATTGTACAAGTGCTTTCCTTTTATTAGAATGAAACTACTGGATTTTTCTTTGTTTAACTAAAATATATCCTAATTTGTTAAATATTTTCAAGTATTACATGCTGAACTAAATAAGTTCAAGTCCCCAATATTTTAGGCAAAATAAAGTGATAGCCCATATTTAATATTGTAGGATAGAAAATTTTTCCAGACTCATGCAATCTCTGTGATTCTTTATATACCTAATTGATTTACTCTCTGTTTTCTTTTAGGGCATCATGTTATATAGATTCAATTTTGTCATATTCCTCATTTTATGCTTTATACATTTACTGTGCACTGTACTTTCTAGTTTCCCATGAAATACTTACCAATCTATTATAAAAAATTCTGTTGCATATTGAGCAAGCAATCTGAAGTCACAGTATTTCTTATCTAAGCTATAAATTAGAGATTAAAACATTTTAGAGATGCATTGCTTCCAGAAAAACATTCCCACAGATGGAAGCCTGTTAATTTTTCTTACTGTGCTGCTTCTTTAGTCCAACATCAAGTAGGATGTTAATTTGCCATTTGGGAAGGTTTTATTGATGGTTTATTGTGAGACAATTCTAAAATAATGGTTTTATTCTGTGTTTTAGCCTTGGACATAGAATAAGAGGACCCAAATTCTGGCCCTATCAACAGTACTCTATGGACATATAGCTTTGCATAAATTTTGTAACTTCTAAGAGCTTTTTCTCTCATTTATGAAATGGACAACAATACTAGCTACCTTGTTATTTAGGTTAATAAATGAATGTTATGTTTTGTAGGCTGTAATGCACCGGGAATATAAAGTGGTATTAATGCCTTAATTGTTGACATTAAAGTATCACTAACTGCATTCTAATTATAGATATTCGTATTTCTGTTAAAAGTAGCAAATGCCTAAAAATGTGTAATATAGGACTTTACTGCATATGTTATTTTGCTAGAGCTGCCAAAATACACCCTAGACTTGATGATTTAACAGAAAATACTTTCTCACAATCCTAGGAGCTAGAAGTCTAAAATCAAGGTGTTGGCAGGACTGATTTAATTTTGAGACCTCTCTTCTTGGCTTGTAGATGACTGTCTTTTCCCTTTGTCTTTACATGGTCTTGTCTGACTTTCTTTAAGGACACCATTTACAGGGACTGGATAAGATCCTACCCTAATGATCTCATTTAACATTAATTACCCCTTTAAAGATCTTATCTCCAAGTACACTTACATTCTGAGATATTGGTGGGGGGTGGTTAGGACCTTAGCATATGAATTTAGGGGAGAAACTATTCAGCAAACAACACTGTATAATAATGTTTCCGAAATTGTAGTCTGCTGAGCACTTATATCCAGATGTACTTTAGTAACAGATTATACTCGTGAGACACATTGGGAGAATGCTAAGTAATATACCAAAAAGTTTGTGTTTGGTTGAGATTGTGGATCTTTTTACAAGCTAAAGAATGGTAATTTCCAGGAGAATGTTATAGGAGTTAGGCTTTCCTATATCTAGTTGACCAAGGAATCTGATTTTGTGGTTTAGAAAAGGCTGTTGCATAGGCATAGTAACTCTTTTCTTTACTTAAAAGACAGTAATACAAATCTGACACACTTGAAACATGTATCTTAGGGTGGGCTCAATTATAGATGGGATAAGTAACCATCTCACCATGTTTGTGTGGAGAAGCAAAAAAAAGAAAAAAAAATGCCTTCCACTTTATTAGAAGCCAAATGAATGTAGCATTTTTCCGATGCAAGCAATTACCATAATTGCCATTATATTTTACCTAAGACAGATGTTTCTGTCTAGGTTTTTGTTTTTCAGAAAGATAAAATGCTTTTATGGTAATGGGTTATGTTTTATACTTTTATTTTAATAATATCAATTATTAACTCTTGAGAATGGTCTAATAAAATACTAATTTCCCTTTTTCTTAATGAGATCTTGGGGGGCTGGAACAAAGGAAGGTAAAATTAAATGGAAAGAAAAATAAGAAAAGACAAAACACTTGTTTTCAATCCACACGCTGCATTAAGTCACATGATAAGAGTTTAAACATGACAATGGCGTGGCCCTATCCCTAACATTTCTAATTCAAATGATTGAGGGAAGGACCGAGGTGCTTTAAAGTTCTAATCATGATTCTAATATGCAGTCCAGAGTAAAATTATGATTCAGAGAAGAGAGGCTAAGAGGTGTGCCAAATCTATTAGGGAGAGCTCCAGAAATATTAGGTGCTAAGGTAGGATGACAAAAACGAAAAAAAAAAAAAAAAAAGAATTGTTAATGGTAACAGAAAGTGAAATACAAAAATACAAAGACCTTATTGATCAAATTCCCTGAATCAATGAGTGAAAAGGAAGTGATAAGTAGGCACTGAGGAGAGCTAAAACAAATTTTATCTTGCCAAACTGAAACTCTACACCCATTAAATAATGGAAGTCTCAGCCTATAAAATCAATGTGCAAAAATCACTGACATTCCTATACACAAACAACAATAAATCTAAGAGCCAAATCAGGAATGCAGTCTTATTCACAATTGCCACAGAAATAATAAAATACCTAGGAATACAACTAACCAAGGAGGTAAAATATTTTTACAAGGAGAACTATAAAACACTGCTCAAAGATATCATAAATGACACAAAAAAATGAAAACATTCTATGCTCATGGAAACGAAGAATGAGTATAATAAAAATTGCTCTACTGCCCAAAACAATTTATAGATTCAATGATATTCCTATTAAGCTACCATTGAGATTCTTCACATACTAGAAAAAAAACTATTTTAAAATTCATATAGAACCAAAAAAGGCCTGAATTTGCCAAGGCAATTCTAAGCAAACAGAACCAAGCTGGAGGTATCAGGCCAACTAACTTCAAACTATACTTCAGGGCTATGACAACCTAAAAGCATGGTACTGGTACAAAACCGCACACACAGGCCAAAGGAACAGAATAGGGAAGCCAGAAATAAGTCTGCACACCAAAAACTATCTGATCTTTGACAAATCTGACAAAAACAAGCAATGGGGAAATGATTCCCTATTCAATAAATGGTGCTGGGATAACTGGATAGCCTTATACAGAAGATTAAAATTGGACCCCTTCTTTATACCATATATTAATACAAAAATTGACTCAAGAGGAACTAAAGACTTACATGTAAAACCCAAAACTATAAAAACCCTGGAAGACAACCTAGGCAATACCATTCATAGGAACATAGAGAAGGGACAAGATTTCATGACAAAGACACCAAAAGCAATTGCAACAAAAGCAAAAACTGACAAATCAGATTTAACTAAACTAATGAGCTTCTGCACAAGAAAGGGAATTATCAACAGAATGAACAGACAACCTAGAGAAGGGGAGAAAATTTTTGCAAACAATGTATCTAACAAAAGTCTAATATCCAGCATGTATAAGGAACTTAAACAAATTTACAAGAAGAACAAACAACCCTATTAAATAGTGGGCAAAGGACATGAACAGGCACTTTTCAAAAGAAGACATACATGCAACCAACAATCAAATAAAAAAATCTCAACATAGCTGATCATTAGAGAAATGAAAATCAAAACCACAATGAGATAACATCTCATACCACTCAGAATGGCTATTATTAAAAAGTCAAAAAATAACATATACTGATAAGGTTGTGGAGAAAAAGGAATGCTTATACACTTTTGGTTGGAGCATAAATGAGTTCCATCATTGTGGAAGACAGTGTGACATTTCCTCAAAGACCTAAAGACAGAAATATCATTTGACTCAGCAATTCCATTACTGGATATATATCCAGAGGAACATAAATTGTTCTTTTATAAAGACACATGAACATACTTCATTGCAACACTATTCACAATAGGAAAGACATGGAATAGACCTAATTGCCCATCAGTGATAGACTGGATAAGAGAAGTGTAGAATACTAAGTAAGAGGTATGCCTCTGGGGTAATTTAATCTCTGGGGTAGAACCTGTATCCATGTCTTTAAATATCCCCCTTGTTCCACAAATCTATTAAGGAGAGCTCCAGAAACATTGGGTGCTAGGATAGGATTAAAAAAACAACAAAAAAGAAAGAATTGTTAATGGTAACAGAAAGTGAAATACAAAAATACAAAGGCCTTATTGATCAAATTCCATGAACCAATGAGTGAAAAAGAAGTGATAAGTAGGCATTGAAATGGAATACTATGCAGCCATAAAAAAGAATGAGATCATGGTCCCTTGCAGGAACATGGATGGAGATGGAGGCCATTATCCTTAGCAAACTAACACAGGAACATAAAACTGAATACCACATGTCCTCACTTATAAGTGGGAGCTAATCGATGAGAAAACATGGACACATAGAGGGGAACACCACACACTGGGGCCTATCTGAGGGTGGAGGGTTGGAGGAGGGAGAGGATCAGGAAAAATAACTAATGGGTACTAGGCTTAATACCTGGGTGACGAAATAATATGTACAACAAACCCATATGACACAAGTTTACCTATGTAATAAACCTGCACATGTACCTCTGAACTTATAATAAAAGTTTCAAAAATGACTCCTTGTTTTTCTTGTCTCTAGCTCCTGCAAACCACCAGTCTATATTTTCTTTCTGTGTGTTTACCTATTTTAGGAATCTCATATAAGTGGAATCACATAGTATTTGTCTTTTTGTGACTAGCTTATTTCACTTTGCATAATCCCCCTCATGGTTCATCCATGTAGCATGTATCAGAATTTTTTATAAGGCTGAATAAATTTCCATTTCACGTATTTAACACATTTTCTTTATTCATGCATCCGTCAATGGACGGTTAGGTTGCCTACACCTTTTGACTATTAGTAATTTTGGTTCTGTGAACATGAGTACACAGACCCATGTTTCAGATCTATTCCAGATCTTCATTCAGCTGTTATAAGTATACACCCAAAAGTGAAATTGGAAAATCCCATGATAATTCTATTTTTAGTTTTCTGAGGAAATACGATGCTATTTTTCATAGTGGCTACACCATTTTATATTCCCATCAACAGTGCACAAAAATTTCAACATCTTCACTTTCTTGCCAACATTTGTTATTTTATTTATTTGACAGTAGCCATCCTAATGGGTGCGAGGTGGTATCTCATTGTGGCTTTGATTTGTATTTTCTAATGATTAGTGACATTGAGCTTATTTTTGTGTCCTTGTTGAAAATTTGTGTATGCTCATTAAATCAGTGTCTATTCAAGCTCTTTGTCCCTTTTTTAATCAAAGTTTTGTTGTTTTTGCTTTGTCTCATTTTTGTTTTTATTGTTGAGTTACAGGAGTTCTTTATACATTCTGAATGTTAATCCCTCATTAGATATATGATTTGCAAATATTTTCCCTCATTTCATAGGTTTCCTTTTTGCTCAGTTAATTGTGCCTGTGATGCACAGAGGTTTTCATTTTGATGTAGTCCAATTTATCTATTTTTATCTTTGTTGCCTGTGCATTTGGTGTCATATATAAAAAGTTATGACCAGGCTGGGCATGGTAGCTCACACATGTAATCTCGGCACTTTGGGAACCCAAGGCAGGTAGATCACGTGAGGTCAGGAGTTCACACCAGCCTGACAAACATGGTGAAACCCCATCTCTATTAAAATACAAAAACTAGCCAGGCATGATGGCAGGTGTCCATAATCCCAGCTACTTGGGAGGCTGAGGCAGGAGAACTGTTTGAACCTGGAAGACAGAGGTTACAGTGAGCCAGTGAGCTGAGATCACGCCTTTGCACTCCAGCCTGGGCAACAGAGTGAGACTCCATCTCAAACAACAACAAAAAAAGTTATTACCAAATCCAAAATAAATATTTTTTCTTATGTTTTCTTTTACTGGTTTTATAGTTTTAGCTTTTACATTTAGGTCTTTGATTCATTTTGATAACTTTCCTTCTTTATAAACCAAGAAAGGCATATCTTTTATTTATTAACTATTTGGTGCAGGAGTTCCATGAGCAGCATTCCACATAATAACCCCGGGATCTAGGTTACTTCAATTTCGTGGTGCTGCCATGTCCTGTGAATCAAAACCTGCACTGAATTATCTTTATTCAACCAATTATCGTGCAAGGAGAAATAGCAAGTTGAGACTCTCAGCGGAAATTCTGGACGCCAGGCCTTAGCAGTGCTCTTTATTTCTTGATGTGGATTTGAATTATTGTCTAGTGTCCTTCAGCTTGAAGAACTCCTTTTAGTATTTCTTTTAAGGCAAGCCTGCTCGTTATGCATTATCTTGATTTTTATTCATCGTGGATGATCTTAACCTCTCTTTCTTTTTTTGAAGAACAATTTTGTCAGACATAGAATTCTTGAATCACAGTTTTTTTCTTTTAGTACTTTGAGTATTTCATCTCACTGCCTGTAACCGCAATGATTTCTGATGCAAAATTAGTTGTCAATCTTCATGAGTATCCCTTGTATATGATTTATCACTTCTCTTTTGCTACCTTCCAGATTCTTTTTTTGCCTTTAACCAGTTTATGATTTGTTGTTCACTGTAGACCTCTGTTTATCCTATTTGAAGTTCATTGGGCCCCCTGTATGTGTAAATTAATGTGTTTAATAAGAACTAGGACATTTTTGTCCATTATTTGTTAGAATATTTTTCATGCCTGTTTCTCTTTCTCCTCCCCTTTTGAGACTCTCATCATGCATATGGCAGCATACTTGACGGTATCCCACAGGTCTTGTAGGCTCTATTCATTGTCTTTGTTCTCTTTTCATTGTGTTCTTCAGACTGGATAATCTCAATTGACCTAACTCCAAGTTAGGTCGAGTTTTCTGCCAGCTTAAATATGCTACTAAACCAATTCAGGGAATTTTTAATTTTAGTTACTATATTTTACTTTTTAGTTCCATAATTGCAATTTGGTTCTTTTTATTATTTCTATTATTTTATTGGTAATTACCATTTGGTGAGATACCATTCTCATACCTTCCTTTTTCACATGGTTTACTTTAGCTCTTTTAATATATTTTTAAAATAGCTGCTTTAAAGTATTTGTCTAGTAAGTCCAATGTCTAGGGTTCTTCTTTTCTCTGCCATTCTTGCTGACATTACTTGACAGAATTACTGTTTACAAAGCAGCACCCGACACAATTTAATCTCTGGGGTAAAACCTGTATCCATGTCTTTAAAATATCCCCTGGCTACATCAGCATTCAGTCAAATTTGAGAACTACTAAAGTAGAAAGAGAATTTGAGAGATGGGATGATACCAAGAGGCTGAGCAAGGTATAGGCCATTCTGGGCTTTCTTCTGCCAGAGTGAGAAGGTGAGAATGATGACACTTGAGAGCAGCATCACTGTTCTTTTCCCTACCACTTCCTGCACAGGAAAATTCTAAGGATGAGTTTTGAAGTATGAAATTCTCCAAGTTGTGTTACTTTCTCTAAGCTATGCCTCTACTTATGCTTTTTCTGTGTCTAAGTCTGCTAGCTGCACACAGGTCCCTTATTTCTAATAAGCCTCTACTCTGGATGGGATCTATTCAGAATCATTTAGAATTGTGTTTCTTAGTAATAAAAGTGTGATAATGACCTGGGCATATTTCTAAAGCTTTAAGATACACACTGCCACAAATACCCCAAGATTTTGTTGAACAAAAGGTCATATATTTATCAGGCAGAGCTCATTTCCAGCTCTAGAGTTACCTCCTTACTTCTTATATAGGGAAGGCTTTGAAGAAAACTGTTACATTGTGCTCAGTATTTACATTAGGGATTATTTGGGAAATTTAGTGTAGTGTCTGATAATGTAGCTCTGTTTTCTATCACATTCAGCAATGTAATTGGATCTGAGTTCAATTGATCTCAACCTTCAATTTAAAAATAAAAAATATTAGAAGAGTTTGTAAATACATTTTCTAACCAATGACCCGATCTGTTAACCACCATTTTGACTCTCCAATGTCTTATAAGAAAGTATATACTTTAGTTCTTTTCTGATTTGATTCTAGTATATAATGAGTGCAACCCAAGATAATTTGAAATCAGGTCTGGTGTGCACTTTAAAATGAAAATCAAAGTCACATGGTTATACTTCAAAAAATTTTGGCCTCACCAACTCCCTCTGGGAAGAAGAAAAGAAATTTCCCAGAATCCTTCAGAAGGGCACCTTTTGGTTCTTGGGACCATATACCAAAAAGGAGAGGCTGACTGAGCTTAATAACAGCTGCATAATACATCTGGATAGTGGGCATCTATTTAATATATTAATAATATAAAAATAGTTGATGTTCCATCAATTAGAATTCTTAGGTAAAAATGAAATAAAACAACTCAAACTGTAATCCAGATACTTTCTCAAAAGTATTGGATATGCTGGGGGTGGTAGCTCACCCACATTCCCAGCACTTTGAGAGGCTGTGGTAGCAGGATTGCTTAAGCCCAGAAATTTGAGACCAGTTGGGGCAATATGGCAAAACCCTGTCTCTACAAAAAGTACAAAATATCAGCCAGGCACACGTTTCTGGTTTCAGCGACTCAGGAGGCTGAAGTGGGCAGATCACCTAAGCCTGGGAGGTTGAACCCGCAGTGAGCTGTGATTGTGTCGCTGCACTCTAGCCTGGGTGACAAAGTGAGACCCTGTCTCAAAAAAAAAAAAAAAAAAAAAGAAAGAAAAGAAAAGAAAATTATTGGCTAGATGGGTACACATAAGTGAAAATTTTAATTTGAGTTAATTTAATTCAATATTTTCTAGAATGATACTAGGATAGTAGTTTTCTCTAATGTTTTTATATGTTTTATTGTTTATTTAGATGTGTGTTTAGCCCAATAATAAAAATTAGAGCAGCTCTATTCTGTATTGTTTTGTAATAAATTTATTTTTAAATCTGTCTTACTGATTCTTGAACTCAAAGGTAAAAAGTAATGACAATTTTTTTTTTCTTCACATTCCTGCTCAGTCAGGTATTCTCAGGAGACTGAAAGAAGCAGCTAAGAAATAATAGCAAAATATTAAGAGGTTTCAAAAATATACAGTTTAATAACTCCTTTGGATTAAAATATCTGGGGAAATTAATTTATACTTAGGTAGCTAGATTTTGTTTCAATGATGCCTAGTACTCTATACTTTTTCTTAACAATTTTTATAATTAACTTATTTTGACTCAATGCTAACTGTATTGTATGCATTTCCGAGATAAGGAATTTGAAGCTAAGTAATTTATGTAGATTATTAATCAAACCCAGGTCTTGATAGAAGACCAAGATCATTTCTATTGTTCTGTTATAGCTACCTCAAAAAGCAAAATCCTCAGAAGCTATTGCTATATATATATATATATATATATATATATATACACACACACACATACATACATACATACATATATAGAGAGAAAGAGAAAGAGAGAGACAGACATACAGACAGACTGAGGGAGAGAGAGTTCATTTCAGAAACTGAACTTCAGTATCACATAAAATATATTTCATATATCTAAGTCAGAGTGACTATGTTGTAGAAACAAAAATAATCCAAATTGGATTTTCAGGAAACTATACAAATATCGCAAAACTCATACATATTAATTATCTGATAATCTGAGAATTATTTTAGTTTTTTTTCTCTTAAGGAAGAGAAGAATAAGATAAGTAAAAATAAAGATCAAGTGATATCCTACCATTTTCATATCAGGCACTTTCATATATGTCATCCAATTTCATAGTTACTACTTTTTGAGGTAAAATACCCCATTTTACAGATGAGGAAACTGAGGCTGAGAGGGAGTTTGGTTAGAAAGTATGAATTTGTTAAGTTTAGATTTAAAATAAATTCTAATTTCAAAATCCTTGCTTCATCCATATTTGGAAATGGGTCAATTTTATTGAATAATCAGAGTTGGTAATGACAGAGAAATTCATTGAAATATTTCATTACATTTACACATTTTACAAAGTCCCAAACCAATGATTCTCAAAAAAGAGACAAAAAGTTAAAAAGATAAAGAATACCTCACATGATGATTCAGAACTCAGTTTTTAGCATAGCAAAGTTTTCTTCTGATATTTCCCATTGTATCTAGGTTTAGAATATACAATTCTTAAAATGCTTTGTTTATATTTTAAAAGCAGGTATGTGAGCTCCTTATTTTTGTTCTGTATCTCACAAAGCAACATTGCCTTAAATTATATCAGAAGACTATGGATTTCTTCTATTTATTTTATAATTAAATAATGGGGAAAACATATTATACCCAGATCTGTAGAGTCTTCCCAATTATTGCTTTGAAGAAAATATCCTTTCAACCTTCAGTTGAAGGGAGGTAGATACAGAGCAGGCTTCCTTCTGTCCCTGTGCCCCCATTACAGTTTGCATGTAACCTTGGCTGACTTATTTTAGGGCATAAGGACCAATGTGTAGGATCATTTGATTAAAGGCAGAGGACTGTGATAAAGTCCACATGAGATAGAGATGGGAGGAGAGTTGACATTTGTACAGAACAATGATGATTAATAAAAACAGAATCTCTCCACTCCCTTCTTATGTTTTATTCTGTGTAAATATTCAAGGCTAGCATCATCTTCTTAAATTTATTGTCTATTGACAGAAATACTGCAGACGCTTTCAACACAAATGTAATTCATTACAGGGAAATTCTTAGTATCCTTGTGAAATGCCACATTATCAAAGAAATAAACCTTAAAAGAATACGTAACCTGAGATTTAATTTTATGGTGTGACCTCAGGGTAAGGTTGCAGGAATTAGTAAAATGTTGAAGGTTAAGCTGAGAATCATTTTTCACAAATGCGTCAAGGACTGTGCCAGAGATACATTTAGAGGGGGTTAGACTATGCATTCGTTGTATCTTTAAACAAACACAATTAAAACATCTGTATTAAATTTGATTATTTTTGTGGAAGATGGAGATCTGAGTATAAACTAGAAGAGGGAATGACATTCTGAATTTTTTGACTTTCTAGAATCTGAGGCTTGGTGAAATGTTCCCTACATTGTTGAACCCATGATTAAGTCTCAATCTCTGCTGCCATGGCTACTTTTCAAAAGTTCAGTGTGAAAGCATTAGTTCGTTAAGGACAGGAACTGGCTCGCATTTTCTCACTGAGTCATTCTGTCCACTTAATTTGGTACCACTTCTGGGGTGGTTGTTCACTGGTGGGCATTAGTATTTAGTATAACTAAGCTCATTCTTTGTGCCCACTCCCATAGATTCTTCCACATGCCTCTCTCCCAGGTCTCCAGTCTTGCTCTTCCAGCCAGGTCACTGACCAACCAGCTAAGCCATTTGAGCTATCCCAACAACATATTAGACACCACACAAAATCCTTGCCAGGGAATTGAGTGTCCATTTATCAATGAACTCCCTTTGCTCTCTCTACTTCTTTTGAACCAGCACCCTTAGGATCCACTCGTAAGGTTATCCTCAGGGTTCCTTTACATACATGCCGGCCAGTCCTATAGCTCCTTTGGCAAATAATTACCTTCATATAACAGGCCCAGCTACTCCCCAGTTGAGTTTGTTGTGCTATCACTCTGATTATGGGAATATTACCCAGGATGTGAGATGGTGACAGATTCTTAGTAGTACCAGCATTGTCCTGTAATGCGTTGGTCCCTTTGAGGCCTTTGCATAATCACCAAGAAAAAGGGAAGATTCTTTCTTCCAGTAGGGTGGGTGAGCCACTTCTGCAATCCAGGAGATTTGGAGGAACCTGGAGAGGCAAGGTTCTCGAATGTGGAAATTTTCTCTTTTCCAGTGTCTACATCTCTAGTCTTAGGGCCCTTTCCTTCTCTATCAGCATCATAACTGCCATATGAGTCTTCCCTAAGCTCATAATTTAGTACTTCTGATGTTCAGCTGTACCCATCCTTTAGCTGTCTGATTTTCATCTGTGTCTCTCCATGACCTGTTGGAGAGAGATCCTTTATAAGTGCTTCTAAGGAGTCTAACTCTTACACTGTGCTTTTCCTTATTGATTGTTATATCCAAGCCTGCTAATTTTTTTCATGGAATCAATGGTGTTTAGCTGTAGCCACCCAATCCCATAATCATTATGCTTTCTGTTTCTAAATAGAAATAGAAATAGAGGTGAAAGCACCTCTCATTATACCCGAAATATTGTACTAGCTAGTGCTGCTCCTTTCATCTGTCCCCATCCTAGCCCATCACATGTGAAAAATCCTATCAATTACACAGCTTTAACAATATTTAGCTTTAGCATTAGACTATCAAAACTCCATGTTTTATCAGGGATATGGTCATAATTCCCATCCATCAAGTGAGAAATCAACTCCATAATCCCATCTACAATGTCTGCCACCTAGGACCATCCCAAACATCAAACATCTTAGGTCAGGTTTTCTAGGAGTAGAGTGTGAGTTGGTGAATCTTATTTAAATGATTCATTAGAGGAATGCCCTCAGGAAAGGGGAATGAGGGAAACAGAATAGGACACAGGAAAAAGTGAAACAATAATGTGGTCTTGGCAGGAGACCAGTTTTATTATGATAGTATGAGAAAATTATCGATGCTGGAGTACAAATAACGCCACAGAATCAGTCACACATTTTGTTCCCTCTAGGGATCTGCACAATCTTTCAGTAGAAGTCTAATTAGTAAATGCTTTTGGCTTTTCAGTTCACTCCATGTCTGTTGCAACTGCTCTGCCATTGCAGAGTGAAAGACAATGTGTAAACAAATGGGCATGGCTGTGTTTCCATGAAACTTTATTCATAAAAACTAGTAGTAGACTGAATTTGAGCTACAAACTAGTTGTAGTTTGCTGTAATCTGCTGTAGGGAAAGCTGGCTCTCATTTGGCTGAAGAACATCTCTAAACAAGAGTGTAACTGAGCTATTATTGGCCAACATTCCCAGAAGATGATGGGTAATGGTACACTGGCTGTGAAAAGGATCTGGGTAGGACACCATCAGAATCCACTGTATGAGGAGGATCAAGTGACTTCTGGGAGGTAGAGACAACTAAACTGACTTTTGAAAAGGAGCTGAATAAGAGAAAACATGAGCAAAGGCATAAAGATAGGTTATAGTGCCATGTATGCAAAGAACTACAATCAGTTTAGAATTAAATGTGAATGGTAGAAGATGAAGCTTGAGAGACAGATCAATAGGCTGTAAGGGTATTATATATTATTCTTGGTATTTACCTTGTAGAAAAAGAAGAGGCACTGGGGAATTTAAAGTAGAGAGGTGAGATGACTTCGGCAGTGAAGATGCAGGGGACACAATCTTTTGTTGCTAACTCCATCTATTTACGTAGGAATTTTTAATCATTTACTATCCATAGTAATTAATAAGACTTGCTTGTTTCCATTCCTTTTCAGAGCCAATGTATGAAGACTTATATCCAGATTTGATGTTGCCCGCCGATGGACTGTGGCATATACCCTCAAAGTACTTTCCAACAGTGAAGTGAGATTTGCATCTTTGATCAATGTCTGTTTTTTTCATCTCTGGCCTCCTTTGGAATAGCAGCAGATATTTGAAAGATGTTTCTCTAGATGTCAGGGTAAAGTTTATGAGCATGACATGTAGGCATTTGCTATTGCTAAATGAAGCCAACTGGTCCAGACATAGCTCACACCTTGGTCTATTTAGTCCCATGCTTTGGCCAATAACCAAATTCATTTTGTACCAAATCTTAGGAAACCATCTGTTCAAATCAGAGGTTGCTGTACTGTAAACATCCTCCTGTGATCTTTGTTGAAAACAAAATACCATCAAAGACACCTCCACCCTTTCTTTTTTGTAGCTTCTTTGCCTAAACCTGTCATTCTTCATTATTCAGACCAAAGCTGACTGAGTAGTTACTAACAGCATTTTAAGAATACTCTTCTATACTGTATATGTAGGCTGGTTTAGAGTGGCAAGATCCCAGAGGAAGGGAGAACAAATAATAGCCGTATTGGTGTCTCAAGCTTAATAGCTGTATTGGTGTATCAACTGGTGATAGTTGTTTGAAACAGGGCAGTCTCAGTGAGAGAATACTTAACTCAAATCTCTAGAAAATAGATCATGCAGGGAACAATGGTGACCTTGGAAAAGCAGGTCAAAGTGCACACATTTTTTTCTCCTTTTTTTATGTTCCCAATGTCTACACATCTTTATTTATATAATTTACTAATGCAATTATTACCTTGGTCAATATACAACAAATTTGCTAGGGAATTGAGCGTCCATATATAATAAAATTCACTTTAATAAATTTTTAGGCTAATCAGTTGTCTAGTTTTTAAAAAGTCTATATGCCTAAGCATGTGGAATCACGTGGACTAGAAAGTTATTAACATGATCTAACATTTATGTAATACCTCTACTCCAGGAAAATGACTTCGAGTCTTTCTATTGTATACTAGAATAGGAAAAAAATTATTAGCTATCCTTTCAGATCCTGAACAAATATACGTCCTGTAAAATTCTGACGCATAATAACAATGCGCTGTACAGCTATCAGTCCCCCAACCACCAAACTGTTTTTGTTTCTGAAATAAACAATGAAAATTTCTCCTTGAAGTAGGTCAGTGCAGTACTCAATATCATATATATTCAGAGGAAAGTGTGTTTTCAATGACCAGGACCAAAGCATTCTCTAGGAGTCATGAATGAACACTATAATTGTGAGTTTGTATTGTGTACCAAGATCTCGGGGACCAAAGTCAGACAACTTGTATAGAGAATGTAAGTTAAAAAATTATAAAATATCACTAAAATTATATATATATATTACTTTTCCTGGTTAACACATAAAATAATATAAGGCTATTTAGTGATCAATGCAGGAAAGAAAAAAAAATTGTTACTCTCATCTCTCAATTCAGCGTTTGTTAATTTGAATTCTACTTCACATTGAAAATCAAGGCAACACTCTTAACTCATTGTCAAAATGAAAAAACCTGCATGCACACAAAGCAGCAATCTCAATTCTTCCCCGAATACTCAGGGGGATTCCAGTCTTGAATAGCAACTGATTGCTAACTTATAGGAAAGCATAATAAATTTGGAGCATACAGATCACTTCATAGTTCTTATTCATAGGCAATCTTCCTCCTTAGCCCCCACCAGTGTCGTAAGTTCATGGTTTTAAATTCCTTCTAAGGACGTTTCCTGCTTTCTCTCTGTCGAGCAACTAACTTCCAGACCCTATGGTGCTTGATTTTGTGTTCCCTTTTGACCTATTGTAATAGGATCAGTTACTTCTTTCCCTTTTTACCTATTTATATATCCCATTCCCATATGGAGTTATTTGGGTTTGAATATATATGTATTATATAAAACAAAGTTAGTTATTGGTCTTTGCCTATGTTTTCAATAAAATCAATGGCATGTGAAATAGGTTTAGAAAGCATACTTGGCAGTCTAAGCCCAAATAAGAGGAAAAAAGTAGTTGTAGAAACACTTTTTCAACAAAATTGCCTAAGAGGTCATCTGACGTTTGAGGAAGTGATATCTAAAAAGAGAGAGTGCAGTCTGAGTCATGAGTTACTTGATTAGAAGCTATGTCAAGTTTAAGCAGGATGATAGATAAAGAGTTGATGCTTTATTTCCTGACATTTGCTTCATAGGGTCAGCATTTTTTAGTTGTCACTTTTCTTTAACTTCCTTATCATTGTTTCATTTTTCTACTGAGGAACTAGATGAAAACTATATTTTAGTAAATAAATCTTTTCAAACTCTTGCTCTGTCATATGACATTCATCTTCCCTGGTCTTCCCCAGAAAAAAATGTTAGCATACATTAATTCCAAGTATAAGCCAAGTGTCTTTACTTAGGGTGGATATGGAACTTGTATTAGTCTGTTTACACACTGCTGATAAAGACATAACTGAGACTGGGCAATTTACAAAGGAAAGGGGTTTAATGTAGAGCTCACAGCGCCATCTGACTGGGGAAGCCTCACAATCATCACAGAAGGCAAGGAGGAGCAAGTTAAATCTCATGTGGATGGCAGCAGGCAAAGAGACCTTGTGCAGGAAAACTCCCCCTTATAATGACCATCAGATCTCATGAGACTTACTCACTATCACAAGAAAAGGAGAGGAAAGACCTGCCCTCATGATTCAATTACCTCCCACTGGGTCTCTCCCAGGACATGTGGGAACTCAAGGTGACATTTGGGTGGGGACACATCCAAACAATATCATTCCATCCCTGGCCCCTCCCAAATCTAATGTCCTCACATTTCAAAACCAATCATGCCTTCCCAACAGTTCCCCAAAGTCTTAACTCATTTCAGCATTAACTCAAAAGTCCACAGTCCAAAGTCTCATCTGAGACAAGACAAGACCCTTCTACCTATGAGCCGGTAAAATCAAAAGCAAGTTAATTACTTCCTAGATTCAATAGAAGTGCAGGTATTAGGTAAATACACCTATTCCAAATGGGAGACATTGGCCAAAACAAAAAGCCTACAGGCCCAATGCACGTATGAAATCCAGTGGGGCTGTCAAATCTTAAAGGTCCAAAATGATCTCCTTTGACTCCATGCCTCATATCCAGGTTATGCTGATGCAGGAGGTGGGTTCCCATGGTCTTGGGCAGCTGTGCTCCTGTGGCTTTGCAGGTTATAGTCTCCCTCCTGGCTGCTTTCATGGGCTGGCGTTGAGTGTCTGCTTTTCCAGGTGCACGGTGCCAGCTGTCGGTGGATCTACCATTCTGGGGTCTAGAGGACGGTGGCCCTCTTCTCACAGCTCCCCTAGGTGGTGGCCCAGTAGGGACTCTGTGTGGGGGCTGCGACTCCACATTTCCCTTCTGCACTGCCCTAGCAGAGGTTCTCCATGAAGGCCCCACCCCTGCAGCAAACTTTTGCCTGGGCATCCAGATGTTTCCATACATCTTCTGAAATCTAAGCAGAGGTCCACAAACTTCAATTCTTGACTTCTGTGCACACACAGGCTCAATATCACATGGAAGCTGCCAAAGCTTGGGGCTTCCACCCTCTGAATCAATAGCCCAAGCTGTACCTTGGCCCCTTTTAGTTATGGCTGGAGTGGCTGGGACACAGGTACCAAGTCCCTAGACTGCATACAGCACAAGGACCCTGGGCCTGGCTCATGAAATCATTTTCTCCTAGGCCTCCAGGCCTGTGATGGGAGGGGCTGCCGCGAAGACCTCTGACACACCCTGGAAATATTTTCCCCATTGTCTTGGGGATTAACATTTTGCTCCTTGTTACTTATGCAAATTGCTGCAGCTGGCTTCAATTTCGCCTCAGAAAATCAGTTTTTCTTTTCTATCATATTGTCAGGCTGCAAATTTTCTACACTTTTATGCTCTGTTTCCTTGTAAAACTGAATGCCTTTAACAGCACCCAAGTCACATCTTGAATGTTTTGTTGCTTAGAAATTTCTTCTACCAGATACTCTAAATCACCTCTCTCAAGTTCAAAGTTCCACGGATCTCTAGGGCAGGGACAAAATGTTACCACTTTCTTTGCTAAAACATAAAAAGAGCCACCTTTGCTCCAGTTACCAACAAGTTCCGCATCTCTATCTGAGACCACCTCAGCCTGGAACTTATTGTCCATATCACTATCAAGATTTTGGTCAAAGTCATTCAACAAGTCTCTAGGAAGTTTCGAACTTTCTCACATTTTCCCGACTTCCTCTGAGTCCTCTAAACCATTCCAACCCCTGCTTGTTACCCAGTTCCAAAGTCAATTCCACATTTTCGGGTATCTTCTCAGCAGTGTCCCACTCCACTGGTACCAATTTACTGTATTAATTTGTTTTCATGCTGCTGATAAAGACATATCCAAGACCAGGCAATTTACAAAGAAAAGAGGTTTAATGGAGAACTCACAGTTCCACGTGGCTGGGGAAGCCTCACAATCATGGTGGCAGGCAAGGAGGAGCAACTTCCGTCTTAAGTGGATGGTGGCAGACAAAGAGAGCTTGAGCAGGAAAACTCCCCCTTATAATAGCCATCAGATCTTGTGAGACTTACTACCACAAGAAAAGCATGGGAAAGAACAGCCCCCATGATTCAATTACCTCCCACTAGGTCCCTCCCACAACACATGGAAATTCAAGATGAGATTTGAGTAGGGACACAGCCAAACCATATCAGATCTTTTAAATCTTTAATTGGAAAATAGGTTTTATTGTTGCACTCGGAATAACTCCTGTTTAATCCATCTCAAAGCTTTGACACTGCAAGTAGAAAAGAAGTAATACTACTTCCCACCAAATATATAACAGAAAAAGTCAGAGGCCAGCGTCAAAGGTGTGTCAATATGTAGAGAGACAGTTTCCTATATGCAGAATTTTTGGATCCAGACTGGAAACTGCATCATTGCCTGCCTGCTCTAAAGGGAAAGAGGTCAATGATAATGTAGCAGATGATTAGCTTGGATAAGACCAGGCTTCAGTGTCTATATTTTGGATAAGCTCTTAATCCTCTGTTTCCCAGGCCTCTATTTGGATGGTATTATATGATATGCATAAGGGGTTTGCTTATTTATTTATCTATTTTATTTACCTGATATATTTATTTATTTATTTGATATATTTATCTGATAAGAAGGATGACTCGTGTCTTATTTAGCCTTCAATGTTGTGTCTCTTCATTCTTACACTCAATTCTGCTGCTTGTGTTCCATTCATTTACTTCATAAGACCCAGATTGACAAAGAGAAGGAAGAAAAGACATATGACTCCTATTAAAACTCCGTCTATTATCCCAGAGTAACCTCTACAATAAAGTAATGGGAAAGAACATTGTTCAACTGATCAAATCCATATTTTAATTCTAACTACAGCCACTTACAAACTTTAAAAGTGGCCTCCACACAGACCTATATATTCAAAGACAAGCCACCTGAATGTGAAAATATGTGATTGCTGTGCAAATATTAAATTAGGATGAATAATTTAAGACTTAGCATGTTGCTTTTGAAAAGTTGGCAGTGATAGGTCAGGTACTCCTTCCTAATTAAAATATTGATTGAAATATCATATCTACTTATGGATTTTATGACAAAAGTAACAACAAGAATGTCGTTTTCTGAATTTAGTTCATAATATTAAGTCTGTTTACTTTGAAAGAGAAAAAAGCTAAGACATACTTTAATAATAGTCCTTAAGTATAACTTATCTTTTTTGTTTCATCTAGTAGAAATAACTGTTTTTTTCCTTTATAAACTTAACACTTTATAAAACTATTACAAACCTGATGAACTACATATTGACATCTAGACAATGCTTGAAGACTTTTTAGTTGTCTTAGCTGGAGGTCTTAAAGACATATATGAATTCTTTAAATTGCCTTTTTATATGAAACAAATTCTTTCTCATTCTTTTTTTAGTATTCCCAATTGAATGATCGTATTATTTAGCCAATAATTGTATTATTTGGCAATTTTACAGACACACATATGGTGTGTGGATGTGTGTGTGGATGTGTATTTGAACAGTGCTTTTCAAAAGAACTTTTGATGACAACAGAAATATTTTGTACATGTGCTATCCAGCGTGATAGCCACTTAGCTAACATGTGGCTATGGAGTACTTGAGATGTGGCTAGTTCAAGTGAAAAACAAAATTTTTATTTTTATTTTAACTAAATTCAATGTAAATAGCCACACATAGCTAGTAGCTACCACATTGAAGACTGCAGCTTTAGAGCATGACTTTAGATTTTGATTACCTGTAAGCTTCATTGACATAAGTGGTTTTATTCAAGTGATATTTAAACATTAACTTTGGAATAGAAAGCAAGCAGAATTAACCTTTAATGTCAGTTCTGAACTGTCCTATAACATGGATTAATTAATACATTTTGTTTATAAGAAATATCATTGGTTTCCTTCCTCTTTTTAGATTCAAAGTGAAGAACGTAACTGTCTATGGAAAATGACAAATTCTTAATATGTTCTGAACTTTACTGAAGGGAGAAAGATTTTCAGGTGCTGTTTAAAATGAAAAAAATAAAGCTTACCTAATTCTTTGCCCATTAGTTGGGTATATGGAATGGTGAGGTTTATGGAGCAGTTCTCCCCCTTCAGCTTTAGAGATGATCCCCTTTCCCCAGCTGTTAGAGAAACTTCTCCCTCTCCACTCACCTTACAAGCACAATCTGCTGGCTGAGCATGATTCACTTCTGGGATATAGAATGATTCTAAAGGATCTGCTTTATAGTTTTCTTTCTCTCTCTGGAAAAGTTGTACTCAGAACCAGAGAGATTAACTCAGGATAGAGCTAGAATAGAGTGAAATCAAAGATCATTCTTCTTCACGTTCCAGTTAGGGAATGTGAATGTGTTCATCCCTTTCCAACCTTTCCACACATACGTCTTTCATATGGTGGTGGGAAAATTGACTCAGGATTCACTTTCAAAACATTGCATTCCTTACTCAAGAAGCTGATTCTTTTTTTATACTTTGAAAGTCCTGAAATTTCACCCTGTGGTGTTAGAAGTTAGTCACTGTTCATTGGAATGTACTCGAGAGCTTAATGATTAGAATTTTGTGTTTTCTTTCTGTCATCCTGGGCTTAGAGCAAAGTACCCTGGATAAATGTTGACTCAGCTATATCTACTCCTTAAATTAAAGTGCTTTACTTTCTGTGTCCCAACTTTTTAAAGCAAATACAGGAAACAACACGAGTGAAACAATTTCTGCATGCGCCGTGGTTTCAAAATCAATAGCACTTCAATTGCCAAACAGGCTCTTTAAACTTTAATGAAGAACGGATTAGTTGGTAGAATGGGAGAAATTCAAGCCTATCACCAGTTATGGTAAAGGGTCCTTGCAACATTTCTTGAAACCTATTAAGTAACTTTTTTTGGTGTCCAGTGTTTCAATATCCCACATTTTAACGTCAGAGGTATCTAAATTATTTCAAAGGAAAAGGCTGTCTTTTCATGATCACATACAACTCATTACACTGGAAATTCACAGACATTGCTGCAGTCCCTTCCTCCACCAGAGACCGTTGAAAAGGAAATTAGATTGCATTTTGAGTGAGCAGGAGGTCAATGACACTTTATCTCCCTGATTTCATCTTCCATTGTCTTAAAACTACTTAAACTAGTACCAGACAGACAACGAAAATTAACATTTACATAGTAAACACTAAGATAATTCTGTAAGGAAACTCCTGCCTACACAATCTTAGAATAGATTTAGTTGCATAAACAAAATAGCCTACAGTCAACAATAATTTATTGTACATTTTAAAATAACTAGAAGAATATATTTGGGATGTTTGTAACACAAGGAAATGATAAATGCTTGAGGTGATGGAAATTCAGTTCACCTTGATATGATTATTATGCATTGTATGCCTGTATCAAAATATCACATATACCCCATAAATACATACAACCAAGATATACATGTAAAAATTAAAACTGAAAAAAGAAAAAAGCCCGAAAACCAGGTATGAGTTTAATATTCTATTTACATTTGAATCTAATTGAAATTTTTTAATTTTTTTAACTCCAAAAGGCCAACCAACTACATTTATATACATATATATGTATGTATGTATGTATATGTATAATTATTTTATGCATTTACTTGAAGAAATAAAGACATCACTTTAAATCAACAAAACTCCTTCACAGTTAATTTCTGGTCACCCAAGACACAATCTGATTCATTTAAAGGAATTGCTGTAAGTGAAGTTTTCACAAGTAAGCAAAGAGAGTTGTCATTTCTGGATCTGCTCATGTGATTTCCCTGTATTTATTCATTGAAAAGATATTTAAATGGCACATTCTACAGGACAGATACTCTCGCAATATTGTGTAAAAGGAGACAAATATAGCTGATCCCGTGCATATTCCATTCTAAGGGCAGGTATAAACAATTATATAAATAAAATGTATAATGTATCAGTCAAGATTACTGCCATGAAGAAAAATAGAGCAAGGTAGAAGGTAAGGGTATCATGAGGGTGGTGGTGGGTGGCTGCAATTTTAAATATGGTGACCAAAAAATTCCTCCTTGTGAAAGTGGCATTTATGATGTGAATAAAGAGAGGATGTGAGTCTTCCACACATCTAAAGAGAGACTATTCCAGGCAGGAAACAGCAATCGCAAAGCTCTTGAATGGAAGCCTGATATGAATACAGAATAGCAAGAAGACCAATGTGGCTGGAGCTGACTGAGCAAGAAAGACGGGATTAGGGGATGTCCGAGAGATGAATAGTTTGCCGGGGGGAAGGCAGAGTTTATGCTTAGAGAGACTTTGGCCTTCAATCTGAGCCAGATCGGGAGACATGGAAGGATTTTTCTTTTCCTTTCTTTTTTTTTTTTTTTTTTTTTTTGAGACGGAATCTCGCTCTGTCGCCCAGGCTGGAGTGCAGCGGCGCGATCTCAGCTCACTGCAAGGAGACATGGAGGGATTTTGAGCAGAGTAGACCCATGACTTGACTTCTGTTCTAATAAACTAATCTTACGTGCTGTGTTAGTAACAGGCTGTTAGAGAACCAAGGCAGAAACCACTGCAGTAAAATCCTAACAAGAGATAACACTTTTTTGAACCCACATTATAGTTTATAGAAGTCGTGAAATTCTGGATATATTTTGAAAATAGAGAAAACTTAAGTAGCAGATACATTTAAAGTGGGATATTAGCCAAGGAGCTAATCTAAGGTTTTTTCTGATCTTTATCTATGCAATGCTTCTCAGAATGTCAAGTGGAGATGGTAGGTAGGAATTTAAATATATGAATCTGTAGTCAGAGCTGAATTCTAGTCTGGAGATTTAAATTGAGAGTCGTCCGTTTATTTTAATCCATGAGGTTGAATGGAGAGCTCTCTGAGCTAGTGCTTGTAGCTAGCAAAGAGGAGAGGATCAAGAGTGATCCCTGTGTCACTCAAGCTTTTAAAGTTCAGAAAATCAGAAGACAAAAACAAATGCAACAGAGAAGGAGCAACAAGCCCAGTAGAGTCTATTGAGCTGAAGGGAAGATAAGAGGGTGTTTCAAAAAGAGGGGAATGATCAACTGTGTTAAATGCACTGATAAAGCAAGTACTGAGGGTTGAGAACCAATCTTTGAAATTAGCAGCTTATTAGAGACACTGACTACTGCTGCCTTGGTGAAGTCTGGTGTTGAAAGTTCATTAGAATATTACAAGGAGCAGAGAAATGAGATGGTAGCTGTAGTGGCTTGTTGGATCAAGAAGTTTTGGGGTTTGTTTTTAACACAGAGAAAAAGAGTAGGATGGCTGAAGGAAATTTCTGAAGATATTAAAAAGTGATATCTAGTGCACAAGTGGAGGGGTTGGGCTCAGATAAGAGCAAGTACAGAGCATGCATGATCACAGGAGGGAAAGCCAATGCATGGGCCCCAAATGCAACGGAAGGAGCTGGAAACAATTTTCTGTTTGCTTATTTTTTCTCAGCAAAGATGGAATTACATTTATCAGCTAATGAAAACAAGAGCAGGAGTTGGAAATTTGAAAACCAATAATTATCCAAGGCAAAACATTTATGATGTTGCTTGGATTTCCCCTACAAATGAATTTCAAGAAACAGTGTTGATTCCTCCTAAATTTTTTAAAGTTTAACATACCTTGAAAATTTTCCATTAGAAGTTTAAATGTGGCAAAGAAAAATTTTTGGCATAAGATGGACATGTATAAAGTTTTCCATCACTTTAAAAATGGAATCTAAATAATATAGCTATTCCAAACCCTTCATTCACCACTTAAAAATATATAGTATAAGCAATATTTTCTCTATCAGAAATGTTAACATCATTTTCATTTCTCCTTGAAAAGGAACTGCAAAAGTTTAACCTACAGAGATATGCTTAGGCTTGAAAATATTTTGTTTCTCATGCTCTTATACTTCTCTATAAGAAAACTAAGTACACAAATAGAAATGTTTTAAAAAAAACTTACTGTGCTATAACTCAAGAGTATAGACATTCCCCCGGAATAAAAGAACTTTGAAAGTATTCCTATTCAATTATTAAATGTAACAATAAATTATATATTTAACATATATCGTTATATATACTATATTACATAAATATCAAACAGTGTGCCAGAGCATTCTGGAAGGAGACACCATGACTGGGATAAAATCACAAGAGGTTTCTTGGGGGTGAAGTGGGGATGGGGTAAATAGCTAACACCTGTGAAAAATAAAAAGGAGAAGAGGAAGCATTGGGTGGGAGAGCCTCATACCACAGTGTATATCTGACAAAGTCTTGCCAAACCAATGGGAATAAAGAGTAAAAATTTCCCATGAGAGAAGGTCTGCACTAAGCAGCAAAGGCCAAGCCCCAGTAACCACCTTTCTCAGGCAGAGGCTGAGGGCTGCCTAGGATAAGCATGGTTTTTGCCGACCATAAAGCATCCGGTCCTGAAAGCACTGGCAGCTGCAGGCTGACCAATAGCTGTAAGTTGTGATGCTCAACAGCAAGTTCCTCCCTGAAAAGAGACCCAAGCAGCACTTTTCCATCACTACCGCAGACATAAAAGCTAAAATGTTACTGAAAATATGTTTTTGACGAAGTGGTCAGGTTTTTTGTTTCAAAGTCAATGTATTATGTATCGATAAATATTACTTTATTATTAGAATGATTTAGGTTTCAGTATCCATTACATTTTTGATGCTGGTAAACTTTAAGAAACCGTGTTCACATAAATAAGCGTATTTGTACCTCCTTTCAAATATATATCAAACGTCAAATAATTTTAAATAATTGAGAATTATATCTAAAAATCTATCTGCTGACAGCTCAATTAGGCTTTCCTTTAATTTTGTTGTAATTAAAAGGATTGGAAAAAATCCATGTTGCAATTTCTTTTTCCCAAATCATTAGTGTCATTCACTTTCTCAGTGTCTAAGAAATATTCTAAAAATGTTTCACCAAGATTCATCAAATAACAATAATTATGTCTAGTTTTTTAATCTAGACTTGCCATGTTGAACCTACATCATCAGAAAAAAATTGAAAAATTCCAAATACTTTTATTGTAGTCACCCCTTCTCTAACTTAATAACTTTCCTTTCTTTTCATGTTTGTCTTTTTGTTTTGTTTTGTTTTGTTTTGTTTTTTGAGACAGAGTCTTGCTCTGTCTCACAGGCTGCAGTTTAGTGGCACGATCTCGGCGTACTGCAACCTTTGCCTCCCGGGTTCAAACGATTCTCCTGCCTCAGCCTCCTGAGTAGCTGGGACTACAGGTGTGTGCCACCACGACCAGCTAATTTTTTATATTTTTAGTAGAGATGGTGTTTCACCGTATTAGTCAGGATGGTCTTGATATTCTGACCTCGTGATCTGCCCGCCCCAGCCTCCCAAAGTGCTGGGATTATAGGTGTGAGTCACCACGCCTGGCAGTGTTTTTGTTTTTAAGAGAGACACTCTGTCATCCAGGTTCTAGAGAGCAGTGGCGTGATCACTGCTCACTGAAACCTGGAACTCCTGGGATCAAGCCATCCTTCTCCATCTGCCAAGTAGCTGAGACTACAGGTGCAGGCCACCACACCTGACTTACAGTAAACTTACAATGTTTTTTTCTTTTTTAAAATCATGTATTTTAAACATATTTGCATCAAAACTTTATAGCTATAGCTTTAGCTCATACAGGTTATGAAACATAATCACGGAATCTAATTGGACATAAAAGTTTTCATTTTCTAACCAAGTATTCAACTCTGACATATCTTTTTCAGGAAATTTTGACTTCATTTTTCAATTCAAACATACTTTTAATGCATATTCTTGTAACACCTATTTCACTCTGAGTTCTAGTTCTATGATACATAAATGGAAGGCATAGGCTCTTGCCATAAATTTTTTCTTTGGATGAACAAGGCACTGCCACCTTCAATTTCTTACAAAACTGTCTAATTCAGTCTCAAGAGACAGTCCCTCAGGAGCAATTCTTTCTTTGACAATAGCAAGGAGAGAAAGAGGTGAGGTAGTTATACAAATTGCCAGTACTTCTGCCATAGCATTTACAATACATTACTATATGTCTGATTTTAGAATATGTCACTGTTAGCCAAAGTTTACTGTTTCTAACACTATATATTGTCCTTAGAACAATGTCAAAAAGATCAACCCCTGTATCCCAACAAGGTGCCTTGGTCATAGTAGGCTTCTTGTAACCAACGTTTTAAATTCTAAAATCATCACTTAGTTTGGTGTCCCACAGTTTTATCTATGGAGTAAGGCAACATGGTAAGATTCAGGATGGTTGTGAGAGGGACCTTTTATCAAATGATAGAGGATATATGTGAGATGGAATAGGAAAGGAAAACCTGCCTGCTGCTTACATGATAAACATGTTCTTAGATCATTTCAAGGAAGAGTACACACGGAGGATCTGTACCTGTAATTGAGCTGTTTAGATCTATCTATGTCATGGAAAATCTTTGTGTACTATTTGGGATATACATTGGTCTAGAAGACAGGGTGAATGAATATTTTAGAGTCCTTGTTCTGAATTCATAAGGCTTTTATGTGCCCCCCGCCAGCCCACCTCCAACAAGGGTATGTTTGGCAATGTCTACAGACACTTTGGTTATTGAAAGCCGGAGATGCTACTAAACATCCTACAGTGCACGGGACAACCCCAATAACAAAGAATTATTTAATCCAAAATGTCAATAGTGCCAAGATTGAGAAACTCTATTTTAGAGCCTCATCAATGGAAGTGAGGCCCAAAAGCCAGCCTCATCAATATCACCTGGAAATGTGTCAGAAATAAAAAATGTGTCGTTCCATATTATTCATGTTCCTATTAAAGTTTGCAGAATTTACTAGGCAAATGCAGCAGAATTTCCACCACTGCAGCAATGGCCCACTTCTCACCCATATCCAAAGTACAATGGCAAATTGTTTTTTTATACCCTTAAAAATTTTATTTTCCTTCTTTCAGATTTGTAGAAAATCTGACTAAAATATTTTTGTATTAACTAAAGATAAGCGTTGTTCTCATGCATCTTTAAACAATAATAATGGATTAGTTATAAAATAAAGCCATTTTGAAACGACAAATTACATTTAAGATAAAGACATCCATTATAACAGAAAAATAGTAACCTTTTGTTGGCTTTTCATTTAAAGACCAAATTGAATTTAAATTTTTTAAGCTACAGAAAAAGACAAAACACATCTGCTAACACATCTGCCTCATATCCAATTTACATGTAAACATTGCTGCTATCCCCATTTTGTTTTGGGTGGTTTGTTTTCTCACAATTCAACACAAGTTCTCATGCTATAATACTTATTTTTTCTGCCTTTTAATTTAGAATCTTTTCAACTAAGGCAGATGAAGAAGGGTAAAGCACATAACAATTATCAAACTAAAATATTGCAAGTATCATAAGATAAAATACCAGTTAAAGCTGAATTCATAATCATAACTCATTTTCACCCTCTTCCAAACTATTCTCTGGTGATAAAAGTCATTAGGACTATTTCAGGTTGATACAATGGCAATTGAAAAATTATAATTTCTGTTCAATAAAATGAGCACTGAATTCTATGAAGCTATTAGTATCCCAGCTTTTTCCAGAAATGTCTAATATACTCAAGGGGCCTTTACTTTTTAAGAAAATTTGGTATGGTAGAGAATATTATGATACAGTGAAAACTATGGTGTCTTAAAAGGAGTGGAATCTGTTCCAATTATTGAAAGTTTTCTTTCCTACTAGTCTATAGCTACCAGCTATGACAGAATTCCATGGGGATAAAGTAAATGTTACATCCATTTCGAAATCTTTTTTGTAAAAATATTCTACAGCATAAAACATTTTAAAAACTCATTTAAAATTATCATTATTATCTACCTTACCATATTCTTATTCAAGACCTTCATTCATCACCTTATGCCTCAGTTGCTATAATTAATTGATAACTCCTTCTCTAACTTTGGGTCCTTCTGCTGCCAACTCTTTTGTGTACCTTAGCATGACTTGAAACATGGTACTACTCTTCTAAGAACACATCTGTACCCTTCCTTAAATTGATCTAAGAATGTGCCTGCCATGCAGGCTTCTCTCTGACTCTCAAACCTCTCCATTGTGTAGCTGCAATGTATTCATCTAGCCTAATTCACATTAACTGTCCCCAACCTTGTTTGAAACATGCTATCTGGTTTTCTACCCCATACATATCATATCAATTTATCTACAACCTTGTTCCTAGTCCCACCACCCTCACTCTGGAATACTCTGGCTTCTTCCACAGATGGAAGAAACCATAGTCTAAATCATATGGTCTAAATCATAGTCATTAATACAAGGCTGGCTCATAGCTCATGTTTCCCATGAAATCTTCACAGAACGATCTAACAATGGCACATAATAATATTCGTCTTTTGTAACCTTCTTCAGCAGTAAATATGTTACCAAATATATTGCATAATGGAAAAATGTTTTTTGTTTTATTAGTATTTATTTATTTTAAATTTTACTTATTTATATCATTTTATCATTTTGTTAGTCAATACGGTACCACTATGACTAAGTGTATAGGTTCTACTTACATCTACTGTGAAATATTGTTTTTATCATTGATCTAGCATAAACCTAAAGTAAATTAATTTTTTATGTATTGATTTTTTTTTTCATTTTTGTGACTGTACCTAACTGGTAGGCTCATTGTGAGTAATAATAACTTGGTGTATAAAAGGTGTTTGTCAGAGCAGTAAGCACTCAACACAAATCTGGTATCTATCATTATTATCATCACTATCATTATAATCATCATCATCATCTTTCTAATAGAATATAATCTCGTGAAATGCAGAGGCCAATTTTTATACTCGCCCTAGATTTCTATGGACATAAATGCTGAGCACATTGTGGGTCTTAATGAATATTCAATTATTGATTCATTTTATTTTTATTTGCTTCTACTGCCTAGTCTGCTCTGAAATTGTTCTACTCTACTCACCTCATTTCAGGTCCCATTATTTTGTATTGTAAAATTCCCAATATCTGTTTTCCCTTGAAGACAATGTGCATTTTTATTAGAAAAATATTGTAAGCCGGACACTGTGCATATATTCTCATTAGTTCATGTCTTCTACAGATGGATATCAGTCTCAAGTATTATCTTAATCCCTGTAGAATAAAATCTGTTTACAACAAGCTTCAGAGCAATGAAACATTTTATTCTTGGCATATTTTATTTTAGGATAATAATATGTATTGTAAGCCAGTTCTCTAGGGATTTTTTTTCAACTATAATAATGCAGATAGATTAATTGCCAGTATTTGCCTTGATTGATTTTCACCTTGTTCTAAATGCAGAGAATATCGCCTTATTTTAGATTTGAAGGAATTTCTTAGAGGCTATCTGGTACAACTCTAGCCCTTTACAAGTGTGGAAGCTGATTATATCATTTATTTTTCTGAGTCAAATTTACCCGATAGCTTTTGACTCCAGAGTATGTTTATTCTGATTGATTTCCAAGTTATATGCTGTTAACAGTAAAATAGTTTAACAACTAAATTTATAATTCCTTCTGATCATGTATTATTTTCTGAATTTGATTAAGTCTCAAAAGGTAACCTGATTGTCAGTGTTATAGCTCCTTTAAGCTAAGGTTTGTTTTTGCCTAGGTTGGTTGATGAGCCAGCTGGAATGGTAAAATGTGCATACAAGGAATTTTACGTGACAGAAAAACAAAATATATTATAAAAGGCAAATTGATTGAAACTCATAATTCCCCAGGTGAGAAAGAATAGATCTCCCTTACACACACACACACAGACACACACACAGATACAGAGAGACATACACACATGGAGTTGGAACAAAGATTGTTGTGGGAATCAGTGAAGATTGGTATTCTAGTTGGGTTATTGTTATAGTAGGGGAACAAAGTTACATCTAACTTGAGTAAGATGATGGAGGTTAGTAAGAAGAAGTTATTGAATGTATATGTGAGCAAATAAAGAAAACAACTATAATTAGAAACCAGGAAGCTGTTACAGCCAATTGTCATTGAGGATTGGATATAGTTTGGGAAAATGAATGAATTTATGTAATTCTAGGAACATTGTCAAAAGAAATTAAGGATCTTCACTGCAGGGCTCATCAAGAATGTGATTCTGCCCCTCATCCTCAGTACCAAAATTTGTGTGTGTTAGGATATTCCAGAGAACAAAACAAATACGATATGTGTGTGTACATGTGTGTAAGTATGTAAGATTTATTTTAATAAATTGACTCATGTGATTTTGGAGGCTTAGCGATTCCAAAACCTGATGGGGTAGGCTGGCAAGCTGGAGTTAGAGTCCACAGGCCAGCTTCTGCAGAATTTCCTTTTGCTTGGGGAAGTAGTCTATTATTATATGCAAGCCTTCAACTGATTAGATGAGGCTGACCCATATTATGAACTCAAAATCTAGGGATTTAAATGAAAATCTCATCTAAAAAACACCCTCAATAGAAACATCCAGAATAATGTTTGACTAAATATCTTGGCCCTGTCATCAAGCCAAATTGACACATAAAATTAACCATCACAGGAACGAACCAATGTAATTCCAGGAGCACTGTCAAAAGAAATTGAAGGTCTTCACTTCAGGGTTCATCAAGAATGTAACTTAGCCCTTCTGATTGAGTCTGTTCCCTAGCCCCACATAAAGTGCATATTGTTTCATTTTTCAGTCATTTTATTTTTCTTTTGTTGTACACATATTTCTTCTCATCAGTACCATCTTAATAAGAATTAGAAAAATGATGCAGTAAGTAAATGAACTACATAATTCATCACCTATTAGTGGGGTCAGTTTTGAAAAGAAGTGTCCCATTCACCTGTGTCCTTATCATGGCTAAAAATGTGGCCAGCAAAGGTCTGGCTGGACTCAATGGCCTATTGCTCCCTTACCGCATGATCTCATAGATTCATCTTACTTCCTCATGGTTTCTAAGTCCTCATGACTTTGACTTATCACGCCATCTCATGACTGTAAAGCTACTCACCCCACCTTTCTTGTTAGTTTCAATCTCTACCACTAGTCGTTCCACTGTCTGTATTTTTAGGTCAAAATCCCGAGACAAAATTTAGATAACCTTATCTTTTGGAGCTTTGTCATAGCATTGGGTGCTCTAGTGTGGACTATGGTCAGAAGCTAGGAATGGAGTCACTTGGTTTTTTTGAAGAAGATATTTGGGTCTATGACTTAATTTCCAGTAACAAAAGTTTTAAGGTCAATACTGAACTTTATAAAATACATGGAACTTCTTTGGGACTGCTTTAGTAAAAAAGAAAAAAAAATCCCCTTTACTTGCTTAAGAAACTTTCTTAAACCTAACCAAGAAGAATTTTTCTTCTTTTTTTAAAGGGACCATACTCACCTTCCCAGTATTGTTCCAATTTTAGTATATGTGCTATCGAAGCGAGCACAGAAGACTTTCTTAAGATTCCAGATGCCAGAACACATAGAAGTGAATTCAAAAATGTACATTTAAATAGATAAAAATTGTGAGTCCTTGGTTAACTTCAGAGCCTTCTATTATGAGGAGATTCTGCTTTGGCATACAGTAACTAGAGCTATTGCTTTATAGGGTAGTGTCATTTCTTTCTTTCTTTTTCTTTCTTTTTTTTTTTTTTTTTTTTTCAGATGGAGCCTCATTCTGTCACCCAGGCTGGAGTGCAGTGGCGTGATCTCGGCTCACTGCAACCTCTGCCTCCCGGGTTCAAGCGATTCTCCTGCCTCAGCCTCCTCTGTAGCTGGGATTACAGGCATGCGCCACCATGTCCAGCTAATTTTTTGTATTTTTAGTAGAGATGGGGTTTCTTTATGTTGGTCAGGCTGGTCTCCAACTCCTGACCTCGTGATCCGCCTTCCTTGGCCTCCCAATGTGCTGGGATTACAGGCGTGAGCCACCACTCCTGGCTGTCATTTCTTATTTCATTGTCAGACACAGAAGATTGTTCCTTTAGTGAAGTTATAACGAGGACAGTCCCTAACTGAACTGTGGACTGCCAGGAGATGTGAATAACTTACCTAGTTCTAGAGATAGATGTAGAAAAAAATATATTTTTTGTTAATCTATCAGTCATAGCACAATACTTCTGATACCAGGTGTGTAGGTTTTCTTTCCCAGATGTGTGTGTTATTTTCCCCACACGTACTACAAGCAATTATCTGGCAAATAATTCCTTTCACCAGCTAGATGTTCTCTAACTAGAGATTATAAAATCAGATCCCATAAAGTTAAGGGCTCGGTCTCATATGACTGTCTCCACTTCAGATGCCAGTTGTAAGCATGAGTTACGACATATGCTTCTAACCAGCCAGGTTTGATTAATTTGCTAGAGTGGCTCATGGAACTCAAGGAAATATTTATCTTTATTGGTTTATTGTAGAGGATAGTACAAAGATACAGATGAACAGCCAGAGGGAAGAGATGCATAGGGAGAGGTACGGGAGAAGGGGCTCAGAGTTTGTACGTCCTCCCCAGATACACCACTTTTCAGGAACCTCCACATGTTCTGCCATTCAAAACCTCTTTGAACTCAGTCCTTTTGGGGTTTTATGGACACTCCATTAAGTGGGCACAGTGGATTAAATCATTGGTCATTGGTTTGTTTGTTCAAATTTCAGCCCCTTTTCCCTCCCAGGAATTTGGGGATTTAACTGAAAGTTCCAACCCTCTAATCACACGGTTGGTTCCCCCGGCAGACAGCCCCCACTATGAGGTCATCTAGGGGTTCCCAGCTCCCAGTCATCTCATTAGCATACAAAAGACCACCATTGCTCCAGAGAGTCTAAGCATTTTTAGGAACTATATGCCAGGAAATGGAGATGAAGACCAAATATATATTTCACAATACTGCATTAGTAAAACAAGTAAAACTTATTTCATGGGACATCAGAAAACATAATTGGTAACTTGAATGAAGTTAGCATACAATTTTGAACAGTCCAGCATCAGTCATAATTAAGTCATATGATACACTCTTGTTTAGGGCTAAAGCACTGTGTAAGTGGATTTTTGAAAATACAATCACGTCTTCCTTTTACTGAAATTCTAGTTTTTACATATTTACTTTTATTCCAGATGATATTCATCACTGTGTGCCAGATGGATAATAAACAGTGTTAAAAAGTAAACTGAGACACAATAAAACACCAATGAGTTTATTTGAGTACGAAGCAATTCATGAATTGGGGCAACTCCAAACCAGAAATGGTTCAGGAGCACCACCAAGGGAATGCAAGCAGCAGGCTTTTATAGGATGGACACAGAAGTAAAGCAAAGAAAACATTTGATTGGTTACAGTTATAAAGTAGCCTTATTGGTCTGTCCCATTGAAATGTCTCTGGTTATATAATTATGGTTGTTGGCTACTTCTGATTGGTTGAGTTTATGTTCTGTTTTTCTTTAATAAAGGCATTTACAAGAAAAAACTTAAGTTTTGCTTATGTTTGCAAGTCAAGCAATGTTTAGGTCACTTATGAAACCTAACTGGTTTTGTCTGCTCAGAAGTTCTTCAAGCCCGGTCTCTGTTTTAATTTACTTTAACAACAGTAGTATGTTATTATCACTTACACCCTTTCTAATCCTCAGAACTACTTCAAAATGTTGGACGTATTCCCATTTTATAGAGGAAGGAAATGAAAATCTGCTAATTAAATTTCTCACAACGTGGAAACAATATCCAGGCCCAAATCTAACTTTCAATTTATGTTATTTCACTAAATTATGTCGCCCTCTTTTTCCATGTATTTAGAATAAAAAAAGGAAAAAAAATAGGAAAGTGTTGGCCAATTGACACTTGTGGCATATAGGATGCATCAATTGCATACTTTGGATTGATCATAAAATTACTTACCTTTCAATTCCCCTTCCAAGTAGAAAAAGAATATATTTTTTTACTCTCCTACCATTATCTGGTACTTCAAGTCCAAAGGAGTGTGTTTAACATGCATTTGCTGAATAAAACATTTGATTGGCTGTCTGCTGTTCATAAGGACCTTGAAGGAAGTTATTTGGTGGAAAATGCCTTAAATGAATTCAGGAACTTCAATATGAAGGAAAGATGCAAAGGAAAAATAATGAAAATAACGCTCTAAAGGCTTTTCTAAGACTGACTCGGCTTTTCCATTTGTGTACTATATAAGATTTTACTAGAATGTTCAAAATTAAACCACATTAAAGCAATCAAAGCACTCTTAGAATTTACTCCGTAATAGTGATTGGGACTTGAAGATACAGCTGGTTTTGGTTAAAAACTGGCTCTTGAAAATTATTTGAAGTAAATGAAAAGTTAAAAAAATCTTTTTTTAATTGTCCGTATTTTAGAACATTAACATAGTGTGTGATCAAGTGAGACGTGTGACACACAATAAATTGCTATCATTTTAAAATTCAGTCTCCTTTTGAATATACAGATATTGAAAGGCCTGACAATTTGGCAAAGCTGTTCTATATCAATCAATTATTGCCAGACTTTGCTCTCCATATGCCAGCACTTTTCTCCCTCGTTTTGCTCCTGGTTATACAGGCAGCCAAATTATAGATAATGCCTTAATCCCCACCTTCATCCCCTCTTCTACTCCTTCCTTCATTCAGTATGTTTTGTTTACCAAATTCCAGATCTAATATGAAGGAAGTTTAGACACATTATACCATGAATGGACTGGCTTTGAAGCCAGGTCCTTAGCTGAATTGGCCCACACCCCTTCTTCCAGACCAATATACTTATAAACTGCTCTAAGATATGCTAAACTGAAGAAGTGAGCAGATTATAATGGAGTAAACGAAGAATATTAGCTTAACCTTGAAATATGCAATTAATGCCAGGTTAGTTATTGCATTTTATTATAGGTAAGTTATGATTCAGATGATATCGCAAACACAACAGGGACTCAATATACTTATACTGATGATTATGATGATGAATCTTAAAAAATAGCAAAACCTAAATTACAACTTGCAAGTATTTTCAAATTCTCAGGGACAAGAAAGAATGAAGAAATAAACCATTATACATATTCTATTTCATATTTTTGGACTGGCTGCAAAAAGAACTGTAATTTGCCAAAAGCATAGTCTTTCTTTTGGAATTTGCATTTTCTCATTTCTTTCTTTTTTTTTTTTTGAAACAGTCTTGCTCTGTTGTCCAGGTTGGAGTGCAGTGGCATGATCTCCGCTCACTGCAACCTCCGCCTCCCAGGTTCGAGTGATCCTCTTGCCTCAGCCCCACTCATAGCTGGAACTACAGGCACGCACCACCGCACCTGGCTAATATTTGTATTTTTAGTAGAGAAGGGGTTTCGCCATGTTGGCCAGGCTGGTCTTGAACTCCTGACCTCTGGTGATCCACCTGCCTTGGCCTCCCAAAGTGCTGGGATTACAGATATGAGCCACAGCACCCGGCCTGCATTTTCTCATTTGTTTTATTGGGAGCCCCATTTTTTCCTCCCACCACATTCTGCATTTGTTACTCAAAAGTCTATGTTTAGTTATTTGAGATCTTTGTCAAATGGATCAGTTCTGTCTTCTTTCCTGAAGGAACCTTCAAGTATTCCTAATTTCTTGGTGGAAATGCTCTGTTCTTTATGTTCTCTTGCTCATTTTCACCCTGATCTCTGTCCAACAATCCTTCTTTCTTCACCCATTAATTCTACAATTGGGGTGCCTCTTGACCTATGAGCTTTCACTCTGTGGTTATGCCATGCCTTTTGCTCTGGAAGGTCAACTTGTTGACCAGTTGGTCAAATGCATTGAACAAAATTCTAAGTAATAGTTTATTTCCCTTTTCCTGATATTGAGACATGTAAAAAGCTTGGTGAAAACAGACTGTTTCTTTTTGGTTTTGTTTGTTTGTTTTTGTAATTTGTTATTTGCCACAGTCTTCCAACCTCCCAAAGTGAACCAATAACAACTTTTATATATTTACACCCTAAGAAAGGAATTCCTGTTCACATTAGCACAGAAATTTGTACCCTAACTGAAAGAAAATTTGCATAATTTCAGCTTAGTTCCCTATTTATAATTCCTTACCTGATCAAGAAAATCTCATTTTCTCAACATGCTCAAACATGCTGAAAATATGTAAGAAGATGGAATTCCTATCACTTCTTTAGGTTAGAAACTAAAGTTAAATGCTGTTACAGGTTAGACAGCATTTCAATCTTTCAGCACTTCAGTTTATGCTACAATATGTGCTTAATTCTTGAATAATATATGAATATGATCTCTCTCTCTCTGTCTCTTTCTTTCTTTGTCCGTGTATGTGTTTTTGTAAAGATTGTATGCAAAATTCTTTTGAAATACATGTTTTCTAAAGATACCCTACTTTCAGGAATATTTTTTATTTCTGAAAAACAAAATCCCACAAGAAATGCATCCTTTTGTGTAAAAAGCTGTTAAATGCCCTAATAAAAAGTGGAAAATTAAGTTACTTTTTGAAGTATTTATGGCTATCTAGCCACTTCTAGACACAAAGAAACATGGAAATGTGATTTTTTAAAAAATTAATATCTGAATGTTTTGTCATCAAGTAAAGTGAAATGCTATCATACCCATATACTCACTTCTCTCATAGTTTTGGTATTTTTTTCTCTTGCTTGTAAAGTTGTGTGAAACCAAGCTGAGGTGTAAATAGCAGGTAGAGGAAGCAGACAGAGAATGACATAGAATCATGCTAATAATAGTATTTTTTATGTTTTGGGTTTTAAACAAAGAAAAAAGTCATTCTTTTATTAGGAGAATAGGTTAATGTGTAAAAACATCACTTAGTAATTGTAAGAAATTAGAGGCTTCTTTTTCCATTTAGGTTTTAAAAAAATTTAATATATAATTTTACGCCTAAAATAAAAATAATAAACTATCTACTATAACTAACACTGTAAAACAGGAATCTTAATGACATTTTTGTGCTTTCAATTCTACAAAACAATAATTCTCTCTGCTCTGAGGATATGCCAAGACCTCAAGAATCTGAATGCCACAGAACACCTGCAAACCAGGCAAGAAGGAAACAAAGAATTCCAAAAGTCAGAATTTTCTTCATTTGCCTTTTTGCTGTGAAGTCTATATAAGTACCGTTAGTTTATTCCTTTAAATGGCAACATTTTAAAATATAGATACATTAAAATAATTCATTAAAATCATTTAAACCTACATAGTTTGACTAGAAAGAGGCCACAATTGAGCTAATAAGGTGCCCAGCCAACAGCCCGGTTATTTTTTTTTTTTTTGTTTTCCCCGTGATGTGTGGTTTTGGCCATGCAATCTCCGTTCTCCCAAAGTGCCGGGATTACAGGCTTGAGCCAACACGCCCGGCCAATTGAGCTAATATTAAATGTCAGTAAATGTAGAATAAATGATGGAAGTATATGTGTATGTCAGGTCTTTCTTCAAATTGTTGTTTGAAACAAATGGTTTGTTTAACTCATGCATAGTGATAGAAAAGAGTTAAGTAATTTTCCTGGACAATGTTGGAAAGAGAATTTGGTTTAAAGGCCACAACTGTGAGGCTAACAGCAGTCGAAATAATTGGAGCTAAATCTTAATGTGTGCATGTGTGTGTGCACAAACACACATGCAGAAAATGGGAGGGAAGCAGAGGGGATTTGTTTTTTCTTATGAGAATCATTTTCTTGGATACATTTTATCCCTTCTTTCATCCTGAAAGTCTTGGTGAAAGATAACTTTCCCCTTTTGGAGAGCAATAGTTGACCAGATTATAAAAATGGAACTGCAAGGAATCCTAGCTGTAAATCAGAAAGATATGGTAGCCAATTAAATCAAAGTGATCCATGAACCTCAAAAGAAGATGATAATGATAAAATAAATGTGTCATATTCTAAGCAGTTTGTAAGTAAATTAACCTATGCAGGCCAAATAATTCCTCTGCAAAATGGGGGATAATGAAGTTAAAGTCAGTAAGTGGGAAAAGTGTCTGGTACACAGTAGATGATCAGGAATTGATCTCTCTAATAACAGTAAGAATTACTCTTATTAGTGGTAGTAGTAATAACAATATAGTATAAATATATTTATATCTCACTTTTTCTTCCAGAGAGATCTTGGAAATGCATATTTTTTTCATTTTGCATGTAAAACATTAAGACATTTCACCTTTGATTAGGGAGTTAAAAAAATTGAGACAGTTAAAGTGACTTGGACAAAAATGATAAGTTTATAGATTATAAATAATTTAGATTATTTAATATAAATTATAAATCACGTAGATTAATAAGCAAATATTTATAATTTATTAATAAGTAAATAAGTCAATATGATGGGACTCTATATCCCATCTTTTTCTGTCTCCCCCCTTTTCTGTCTGATATCAGTGGGGTTACTGATTATATGGCAGTGAGCTCAATTTTGAGTCCCTTAGACCAAATTGCCACTTAGATTGTGATTCTCATTCCAGCATCTTCAGTATTTCAAGGAGCATGTTAGGAAAGCATAATCTCAGGCTCGCCCCAAACCTACAAAATCAGAGTCTCCACTTTACAAGATCTGTTGATAATCCATATAGGCACATTATAGTTTGAGAAGTGCTGTCTTAGAGCACTAGTTCTCAAACCTAGGTATTAGTCAGAGTTAAAAAAATCCATAGTATAGATATATCAATAACATAGATATAGATATATAGAGTGAGACATATTATAAGAGATTGGCTCATGCAGTTATGGAGACTGAGAAGTCTCATGATCTGATCTACAAACTGGATACCCAGGAAAGCTGGTAGTGTAGTTCTAAGGCTTGAGAGTTGCAGAGTGGTACAGATTCCATACTGAGTCTGCAGGACTGGGACCGGGAACACTGAGAGCAGAAGATCAACATCCCGGCTCAATCTGTCAGGCAGAGAGTGAATTCAAACTTCCTTCACCTTTTTGTTCTACTCAACCTCTCAACAGATTAGATGATACCCAATCACACTGGGAAGGGCCATTTACTTTACTGAGTCCACCAACTTAAATGGTAATTGTATTAGTCAGGGTTCTCTAGAGTGACAGAACCAATAAGATAGTTAGATGTAGATAGATAGATGAGAGGGCATTTATTAGGGAAATTGATTCATATGATTATGGAAGCTGAAAGGTCCTATAACAGGCTGTCTGCAAGCTGGAGACCTAGAATGCTGTTAGTGTGGCTCAGTCCAAGTGTGAAAGCCAGGGAAACCCAACGGCATGACTCTCAATCTGTGGCCAAAACCCTGAGAGCCTAGGAGCTGCAGGGTGGAGCCCAGGACATTGGTACAAGTCTGTTAAAGCAAACTAAATATGGCCTGAGAAGGACTCTGTACTTCTATAGGTGAGTCCCTAGGGAGGAACTGTGACCTAGCATAATAGACAGACAAGACTGAAAACCTAATTTACTGTAATCCCAGCATTTTGGGAAGCCAGGGCAGGCAGATCACATGATGTCAGGAGTTGGAAAACAGCCTGGCCAACATGGAAAGACACCACCTCTACTAATAATACAAAAAATAAGCAGTGCATGGTGGCAGGCACCTGTAATCACAGCTACTTGGGAGGTTGAGGCAGGAGAATTGCTTGAACCTGAGAGGTGGAGGTTGCAGTGAGCCGAGATAGTGCTACTCTACTCCAGCCTGAGTGACAGAGTGAAACTGTGTCTCCACAACTACAACAACAAACCCCAAAATTTAGGATTATGCACATGTAAGAATAGCTGTTCTTGGCCAGTTGCCAGTGGCCATACTTCAACCACTCGTAGAGTGCTAAGTGTTCAAGTTGTGTTCAAATAAGGCAAATGTCAACCTGTAACCAGTCCAGCTGTTTCTGAACCTCACTGCCGATTTCTGTATGTCACTTCCTGTTTTTGTCTATAAATTTGTACTGATCACGAGGCATCCCTGGAGTCTCTCTGGATCTGCTGTCATTAAACTCCTTTAAATTTAATTACACTGAGGTTTTTTATTTTAACAAGTCCCAAAGTCTTGAGGTTGGAGAATCTGGAGTTCTTATGTCCAAAGGCAGGTGAAGGGTGTCCCAGCTTTAGAAAAGAAAGAGAGAGAATTCCCCTTTCCTCTGTCTTTTTGTTCTACCTAGACTTTCAGTCAGTTAGATGGTATATATTGAGGGCAGATCTTCCCCACTCAGTTCACCAAATCTCCTCCAGAAACATTCTTAGAAACATACCCCCAAATAGTGCTTTACCAGCTATCTATGTGGTCCTTAATCTAGTCAAGTTGGCAGCTCAAATTAACCATTACACTAATTTTATTTGGAAATGACCTCAAGAGACACCCAGAAATAATCAGACATCTGGGCATCTTGTGGCCCAGTAAAGCTGACAGATAAAAATAACCATCACATCAAAGAATTTTTTCTAATGCCATATCTGCCTTAGACTGAATAGATCAGAATTTATGAAGGTGGACCAAAGCATCAGTATTGTTTGTGTGTGTGTGTGTGTGTGTGTGTGTGTGCGTGCGTGCGCGTGTGTGTGTTTCCTTTAATGCCCTGCTAATTGCATGTGCAGCTTGTGGTCTTTGCAAGTGGGTAAAATAAAAGAAAGTGTAAACATGGAAATGATGCAGAACACGTACAAAACAGCTGTCTAGGTAGCCAACTTCCATGATTAAAACGGGACAGGAAAGCATAAAACAGAACGAATATTTGCTATACAACGAGTAAACTGCGATTACAGGACTTCGCATGGCTGAGAACTGCTTCTGTCTTCTTAGTTAGGTGCAGCATGCTCCTGGTATAAATGTTTCTCTAATCCAACACCTCCTGCTCAGATCTTCAGTCTGCTTTGCAGGTAAGAGGGTCTTTTCTCTCTTCCTTGTATCCTGCACAAATCCCAACTAACCCAGTGACTTGTTACTCTAAGCCTCACCTTAAAAGAGGCCATCTCAGCTCACTGCACCTGCGATAGCAAGTTTTGCAGCCTTATAAAATTTTTCCTGTTTCTTCAGAATGTCTTTCCATATTTTAATTATAAATTTATTTATATGACTGTTTACCTTTCATAAACCCAAATGTCCAAGAGGGCACAGACAATGCCTTCTATGTTCAGAGTGTATTTACAAGTAAGAGTTGGACTCTTATCTTACTAAAATATGAAAATATTAAGCCAAAATATAAATTCAAGAACATGTCCGGGCACGGTGGCTCACGCCTGTAATCCCAGCACTTTGGGAGGCCGAGGTGGGCAGATCATGAGGTCAGGAGATCGAGACCATCCTGGCTAACACGGTGAAACCCCGTCTCTACTAAAAATGCAAAAAATTAGCCAGGTGTGGTGGCAGGCGCCTGTAGTCCCAGCTACTCGGAAAGCTGAGGCAGGAGAATGGCGTGAACCCGGGAGGCGGAGCTTGCAGTGAGTGGAGATGGCATCAGTGCACTCCAGCCTGGGTGACAGAGCGAGACTTCGTCTCAAAAAAAAAAAAAAAAAAAAAATTCAAGAACATTCACTGATGCACTGCTGTAATAAAATAAATTAGAAAATTACCTAAATTTTTATCAGTAGTGAGACAGTTAAATTATGGTACTAAACTCAATGAAATCCAAGGCAACCATTAAAATTAATAAAGTAGATATATATGAATGAACATGAAAAAATATCCATGATATATATATATATATATATTATATATATATCTTTTTTAAAGCAATTTGCAGAAAAATTTATAAAGTATGATTCTACTTTATGTTTAAATTGCATATGTTTCACGTAAATGAAAGTGTGAAAACACATTCACAGGCACACACACATGTATATCTTCTCTCAGGCATGCTGGTTTACTTTCTATCCCTCATGTCTGCCAACACTATTTGTAAGGGTTTTTGTGGTTGGTGCCTAAAACAAAAGATTTTTACCTCCCTTTTATTGGTTAACTCCTGTTTTTCCTCCAGATCTCAGCTCATTGTTGAAATCAATAATAAATACCTTGCCCGATACACCTAATTAGCTCACAATCCTCTTATTGCCTTTCCTTGTATCATGAGTAGCTCTCCTTTGTCACACTTACCCCAACTGCAACTTGACAATCACTCCCAGGACTCCTGGAGCGTGTTTATCACCCTGCCTAGGGGAATCTCTGGGAGGCTGCAGTGTGTGTTCATGTTTCACCCTTTTATCTTGAGAGCCTAGCACATGTCAAGCATGCTGTAGGAGCAAAAATTATTATTTGAATAAAGCATGAAGTAATGAATTCTTGTTCTCCATTCCACATTTGGGGATAGCTAGTCTCTTGTTATAAAACTTGCTCTGGTTATTTAGCTAATAAATACCAAGCCAGAATTTAGACCAAACTCAACCTCATTCTAAAGCTTGTGATCTGAACCAACAGTAAATGACCAAGTTAAAGTTTCCAAATCAGATTTTACTGAAGCATAAATGCTAAAAATTGGGAAACAACAGGAAGCATTTAAGAAAGCACTTTCTCTTTCTTCCTTATGGACACCATGGGGAGGATTATCACTATGATCACTATTTGGAGAGGAATGAGAGGGAGACTGATAATCTTCTAATAGATGATCAAATGATAACCTGTCTTAGTTCATTCAGGCTGCTGTGACAGAGTACCATAGACTGGGTGGTCAACAGAACCTTATTTCTCATAGTTCTAGAGGCTGAGGAATCCAAAATCTGGTGTTTGGTGAGATCACACTTCCCCATTTACAGATGGCTGCCTTCTCCTTGTTTCCTTAAATGGCAGAGAGCTGAGAGTGAGAGCAAGCTCTTGGGTCTCTTCTTATAAAGGCACTAATCCTATTATTGAGGGCTCCATCTTTATTACCTAATTATCTCCTAAGGCCTCACCTTTTAATATCCTCACATTGGGAATTAGAATATCAACATATAGATTTGAGGGAGACATAAACATTCATACCATAGCACAATCTTTGGGATTTCTTTCATTGATAACCTACATAATTTTATAGTGATTCAATTGAGATTTTGTAATTTGCCAAACCCCATAGTTCTGATGAAATTCGGTCTACTACTATTGCCATGCTAATGCTTTGTTTTGGGGAAAGATTGTATTCTCACCTACTTCATGAATTAAAGCATGTTCATTTCCACTTATAAGCAGTAATGACCTCAATTTTAAAAAACTGAGACCTCAATCAAAACTGAAGAATCACTATGCTTGAAATTGAAACAAAATTAGATTATAAATGTGCCAACATTTAGGTCTTCTTTAGCATATTTAAGGTTAAAATCTTAACCCTGATCTATAAACATGTAATGTGTCAGGGTAGGTAACAGTATGGAGAGGGAAAGGCAGACAATGAAAACAAATGGAAGCATTTTACCGTATTCTAAGGCTGACAGAAATACCACATTTCATTAAAAAAAAATTATAGCAATACTACTAAGATTTTCACAAACACACTTGTCCCCTACCCCCCAAAAAAAAACTTGGCTTAGATAAAATCTCATTAAATTTTGAATGTAAAATGGTTTGAGAAAATGTTTAAAAAAGTTATCTTTTAAATTATTTTATATTCACATATATGAAATTATATTAACATTACATGAATTATATGCATATCATATGAATTATAGGAACATTATATGAATTATATAAATACATCAGATTGCTTGCAAGGCATAGAGTCTTTTCCTTTGAATTTTCTCAGTGGTAGTAAAACTTTCTTCTAAAAAATAAATTTCACCCCTAAAGGTGAGTCTATCAATCCATCTGTCTATTCGCACACACGTATATATATCCTCCCTCTTTCTCTGGCCCTCATGTATAGAAGAGACAGAGAGAGAGAGAGAGAGAGACAATAGTTCTATCTATCTATCTATCTATCTATCTATCTATCTATCTATCTATCTATCATCTATGTATCTATCTGCACAAACGTGTATGTGTGTGTGTGTGGTTATCTAGGTGTACATATATAAGGATTTCCTTAAAAAGTCATTATTATTCAGTAGAAGAGAACTGCATTTTGAAGCAGAGGCCTCAACTCTGTTCTTGCCTCTGACTCACAGCTGCAATATTACCCTGGATAAATCACCCCATCTTTAGTTTTGCCTCTTTCCTTGCTGTCTTCATCTAATAATTGAATGCATGGGACTAGGTAACTCTTCAATTGTGATATTCTCTACTTACTTCCCTTTTTTGGTCTCTCTCTCACACTGTAGAGCACATTTAAAGAATCTTTTTTTTTTTTTTCCTGAGCTTTGAATTGCTCTAAATCTTACAAGAAGCAGTTCTGCTTCTAATTAGCTAAGATTTTTATTCTGTGTCTGAGAAACAAAAGACCAGAGAGATACCCAGCTGTCTTTTGTACATCAAATGTCTCTTATTAGCATGACATTTTGATGAGTTAAAGTATAGATGAATCAAAGGTAGACTTTGTACTCCTTAAAATTCACATGGGGATGAATGCTAAAAAAGATATGTTTTAGTTTGCTATTCTTAAAACATTTGAAAAAATAATATGACATCTGTCAAATATCAAATGGAGCAGCTTGTTTTCAGGGGCATACGTATGTAGAGACAGACTTGGATTTGCATGCATACATATTACAATAAAATCACTAAATAAACTCTTTACCAGAAGTATTAGAAATTCTATATCCAGACACTATTGGGTTCTTGGGTTCTTTAAAGTAGTCACCATGGGAAGCTCTAGACTTCTTCCAATCAGGTTGTCATTGGGCACAAAAAAGCTCAGGAATTTCTTTTTAGAATTGCTTACAGTGTTTTCTTTTGGATATTCTCAGTGGTGGTAAAACTTTGTCACAGAAAATCAATTCTATCCCTAAAGGTTAGTCCAAATACGATTTGAATTGGTGTGAAATTTGGCATTATGCCTTTCTGCTTAGTCCTCATTGAAGAACATATTCCTGGCAGCAGAAGCGCCTCATTATAAAGCTTTTTCACCTATAAGATGGGCCGGTGGCATGGATCCCAAATGCCATGTTCCGATAAGCCCCATTTGGCACACTGGTAAAAAATGAAATATACTTCTGTGCTTTAAATCTAAAACAGGAATGCAGTAGAATGTGGGAAGTAGTTAATTTAGATTTGGAAAGCAAACTCATCAATCACCCATTAGATAAATGGTGCATTTACTTTGGGTCTGTCAATAAAAACATCAATTAACATTACCAGGTCCTCTCTGTAGAAATACAACTGGATGATACTTTCCTTTGAAACTAGTCAGAATTCAGTTTTCTCACTTGCTGCATAATTAAAATATCCTCATTTTAAAGAAAAATACTAGTTAATAATTGTGGATGAATCCTGTCACATTTAAAAATATTCTATTTTTAATTTGTTAAAAATGTAGTCCATCATTTTCCATTCCAATTCAGATTTACATGTTCCTATTACTATTACTATTACTGTGTTCCTATTTTTTATTTTAAATTATTTTATTTTAATATAGTAGTGAAGTAGTAGATTTTTAAAATAATTTCAATTTTTACCTTAGATTCACAGGAGACATGTACAAGTATGTTACCTGGTTATATTGCATGATACTGACAATTGCTGCCATCACCCAGGTACTAAGCACAGTACTCAATAGTTATCCAATGGTTAAAAAACCATTGCCTCTCTCCCTTCCCCCCCGCCAGGAATCTACAGTATCTACTGTTTCCATCTTTATGTCCACCAGTACACATTGTTTAGCTCCCACTTACAAGTGAGAAAATGTGGTATTTGGTTTTCTATTCCTGTGTTAATTCACTTTGGATAATGGTCTCTAGCTATACCCATGTTGCTGCAAATGACATAATTTCACCACTTTTATGTCTGCATAATATTCCACAGTGTATATGTATCACATTTTCTTTATCCAAACCATATTGATGGGCATCTAGGTTAATTCCATGTCTTTCCTATTGTGAAAAGTGCTGCAATGTACATATGAGTATGTCTTTTTGGTAGAATGATTTATTTTCTTTGGATAAATACCCAAAAATAAAATTGCTGGTTCAAATGGTAGTTTTGTTTTAAGTTTTTTGAGAAATCTCCAAACTGCTTTCTGCAGTGGCTGGCCTAATTTACATCCCCACCATGTATAAGTGTTCTCTTTTCTCCGCAGCCTGGCCAACATCTTTGGTTTTTTGACTTTTTATTAATAGCCATTCTGACTGGTGTGAGATGGTATCTCATTGTGGTTTTGATTTGCATTTTTCTGGTGATTAGTGATGTAGATAATTTTTTCATATGTTTTTTGGCCACTTGCCTGTCTTTCAAGAAGTGTCTGTTCATGTCTTTGGCCCATTTTTTTGATGGGGTTATTGATTTTTGGCTTGTTCAATTGTTTAAGTTACTTATAGATTCTGGATATTCGACCTCTGCCAGATGTATAGCTTGTGAATACTTTATTCCATTCTGTCAGTTGTTTACTCTGTTGTTAGTTTCTTTTGCTGTGCAGAAGCTTTTTGGTTTAATCAGGTCCCAGTTGTCAATTTTTTTAATACAATGGCATTTAAATTAACTATAAATTATTTTCCAAGGCTGATGTACAGAATGGTGTCTCCCGGGGTTTCTTGTAGGTTTCTTATAGTTTGAAGTCTTATATTTAAATATTTGATCCATCTTGAGTTAATTTTTGTATATGGTAAAATGTAGGGGTTCAGTTTCATTCTGCTTATGGCTGGCCAGTGATCCCAGAATCATTTATTAAATAGGAAGTCTGTTCTCCATTGATTACTTTTGTTGAGCTTGTCAAAAATCAAATGACTGTAGCTGTGCAGCTTTATTTCTTGGTTCTCTATTCTGTTTCACTGGTTTATATATCTGTTTTTGTACCAGTATCATGCTGTCTTGGTTACTGTAGCCTTATAGTATAAAGTTAGGTAAAGAGATGTCTTTGGCTTTGTTCTTTTTAATTAGAATTGCTTTGGATATGTGAGCTTCTCTGGTCATATATGAATTTCAAAAAAGGGTTTTTTTTTAATTCTGTGAAAAATGACATTGGTAGACTGATAGGAATACCATTGAATCTGTACATTGCTTTGGGTAGTATGGCCATTTTAACAATATTAATTCTTCTAATCAATGAGCATAAAATGTTTATCCATTTGTTTGCGTCATGCATCATTTCTTTCAGCAGTGTTTTGTAGTTCTCTTTGTAGGGATCTTTTACTGCCTTGGTTAGATGCATTCTTAGGTTTTTGTTTGTTTGTTTTGCAGCTATTGTAAATGGGGTTGCATTCTTGATTTGGCTCTAGGCTTTAACGTTATAGGTGCATAGAAATGCACTGTAAAATCATTGTACACTGATTTTATATCTTAAAACATTATTTACATTGTTCATAAGTTCCAGGAGCTTTTTGGTGAAATCTTTAGGGTTTTCTTTCTTTCTTTTTTTTTTACAGACGGAGTCTCGCCCTCTCGCCTGGGCTGGAGTGCAATAGCGCAATCTCGGCTCACTGCAACATTTGCCTCCCGGATTCAAGCGATTCTCCTGCCTCAGTCTCCCAAGTAGCCAGGATTACAGGCGCCTGCCACCACACTCAGCTAATTTTTTTTTTTTTTTTGTATTTTTAGTAAAGACGGGGTTTCACTATGTTGGCCAGGCTGGTCTCAAACTCCTGACCTCGTGATCCACCCACCTCGGCCTCCCAAAGTGCTGGGATTACATGAGTGAGCCACCACGCCCGGCCTGGGTCTTCTAAGTATAGAATAATAACCATCATTGAAAAGAGATTGTTTGAGTTCTTTTTCTAGTTGAATGCCTTTTATTTCTTTCTCTTGCCTGATTGCTCTGGCAAGGACTTCCAGTACCATGTTGAATAGGAGTGGTGAGAGTGAGCATCCTTTTCTTCTTCCAGTTCTTAAGGGGAATGCTTCCAGTTTTTGCCCATTTAGTACGATATTGGCTGTGGGTTTATCATAGATGGCTCTTATTATTTTGAGGTATGTTACTTTGATGCCTAGTTTCTTGAAGGATTTTATCCTGAAGGGATGTTGGATTTTACTGAAAGCTTTTACCACACCTACTAAGATGATCATATGGTTTTTGCTTTCAACTCTGTTTATGTGGTAAATCACATTTATTGATTTGCATGTGTAAAAGCAACCTTGTATCCCAGGAATGAAGCCTATTTGAGCATGGTGAATTAACTTTTTGAAGTGCTGCTGGGTTAAGTTTGCTAGTATTTTGTTGAGGATTTTTGCATCTATGCTCATCAGGGATGTTGACCTGTTTTCTTTTTTCATTGTGTCTTTGCCACATTTTTGTATCAAGGTGATACTGGTACTAGCTGCATAGAAGAAATTAGGGAGGAGTTCCTCTTCCTTGATTTTTCTGGACTACTTTTAGTAAGATCGGTACCAGCTCTTTGTACATCTGGTGAATCCATCTGGTCCAGAGATTTTTTTTTTTTTTTTTTTTTTTTAGTTGGTTGGTTTTATATTACTGATTTAACTTCGGAACTTGATATTGGTCTGTTCAGCATTTCTATTTCTTTCTGATTCAATCCTGGGAGATTGTGTGTTTCCAGGAATTTATTTCTTTCTTTTATATTTTGTAGTTTGTATACATGGAGGTGTTCATAACACTTTCTGAAGATCATTTGTATTTCTCTGGGATCAGTCGCAATGCCACCTTTGTCATTTCTGATTGTGCTTATTAGGATCTTCTCCTTCTTTTTTTTCTTTGTTAATCTAGCTAACAGTCTATCAATCTTGTTTTTCCTTTGAAAAACCCAACACTGGTTTCCTTGATTCTTTGTATGAATTTTTGGGTCTCAGTTTTGTTCATTTCTTCTCTGATTTTAGTTATTTCTTTTCTGCAGCTAGGTTTGTGGTTACTTTGTTCTTGATTTTCTAGTTCCTCTAGATGTGATGTTAGGTCATAAATTTGAGATCATTTTCACTTTTTCAGATAGATGTTTAGGGCTATAAACTTTTCTGTTAATATTGCTTTTGCTGCATCCCAGAGATTTTGGCATGTTGTATCTCCATTTTCATTTAATTCAAATAATTTTTTGATTTCTACCTTAATTTTATTGTTTATCCAAAAGTCATTTGGGAGCAAGTTATTCGATTTCCATGTAATTGTGTGATTTTGAGAGATCTTCTTGGTATTGATTTCTATCTTTATTCCACTGTGGTCTCACACTATGGCTGGCATTACTTTAATTTTTTTTTTAATTTATTGAGACTTGATTTATGACTTAGTATACGGTAGATTTTAGAGTATGTTCCATGTGCAAAGCAGAAAAATGTATATTCTGTGGTTGATGGATGTTGTATTCTGTAGACGTCTATTAGGTACAATTGGCCAAGGGTCAAATTTTAGTTCAGAATTTCTTTGTTAGTTTTCTGCCTTGATGATCTGCATAACACTGTCGGTGTAGTGTTGAAGTTTGCTAGTATTATCATTTGGGTATCTAAGTTTTCATAGGTCTAGAAATACATGTTTATGTATTTGGCTGCTCCAAGGTTGGGTGTGTATATATTTAGTGTTGAATTGAACTCCTTATCATCATGTAATGCCCTTTTTTGTTCTTTTTTACTATTGTTATTTTAAAGTCTATTTTACTTTATAGAAGGATAGTGGCCCCTGCTCTTTTTTGTTTCTGTTTCCATGGTAGTTCTTTCGTTATCCCTTTATCTTGACTCTATGGATATAGTTATGTATGAGATAACTCTCTTGACAGCATATAGATGGATCTTATATTTTTATCCAGCTTTCCACTCTGTGCCTTTTAACCAGGGCATTTAGGCAATTTACATTAAAGGCTAATATTGATATGTAAGGTTTCAGTTCCATTGTGAAGTTGTTAAATCATTGCTTTGTAGTTTCTATTCTGTGACTGCTTTAGAGGGTCTGTGGGCTATGTACTTAAGGGTGTTTTTGTGGTAACAGATATTTTTATTTTGTTTCCCTGTTTACAACTCTCTTAAGGATCTCTTATAAAGTTGTCCTAGAGGTAACAAATTTCCTTAGGGCTTGCTTGTCTGGAAAAAGGTTCTATTTCTACTTTTGATATGAAACTTAATTTGGTGGGATATAAAATTTTTGATTGGAATTTATTTTGTTTAACCCTTTTCCCATTTACCCCAAGAATACTTGCCAGCAGTGCTTGCAGCTGCAACATTTATCCTGAGAAAACTTTGCCACAAAATATCTTGCTTTTATTATTATTTTCATATCACTTTAGTATATCGACTTTGGGAGCAAAAGACATCATTCTATTTATAGCATCCTGTATTTAGTAGTGGTATTTCCATTTACAAAATACAGTGATTCTCAAATACTGAAAATGTCAAATCCTAGAAAACATAGCATTTCTACACATAATGTTAACATTGTTCTCAAACAGCTGTTGCCCAAAGATTCATTTAATAAATCTGATTTTTCTGAAATGGTTGATTCTAATGATTCAGACAATTCTGATGTTGGTTCTGTTTCAAAATAACTCTAAGAACAGTATTTATATTTTATTTCCACATTGAAAGTAAGTTTGATTCAGCTCCAAAGAACATGTTTATGTAAAATTAAATAATTGCTGGCAGAGAGCTGCACTGTTTTTTTTTTTTTTTTTTCTAAATGGGGAAAAGGTTAAGAATGCTGAAATTTGACCCCCAAACTCTCTTGTCTTATAAGGTTTCTGCTGAAAAGTTTGCTATTAACGAAATGGGATTCCCTACACACATAATGTAATCTTTTTCAGTAGCTGCCTTCAAGATTTTTTTTAATTTTAGCATTGACCTTGGGCCATCTGGTGAATACATGCCTTGGTGAGGTTCATTTTGTATAGTATCCTCCAGGTGTTCTCTGGATTTCTGGTATCTGGATGTCTATCTCTCTGGTAACATGAGGAAAATTTTCTTAAATTATTCCCTCAAATATGTCTTCTAGGTTGTTTTCTTTGTCTCTCTCAGGAATACCAATCATTAGTAGGTTTGGTCACTTTACATAATCTCTTATTTCTTAAAGACATTGTTCATTTTTCAAAATGCTTTTTGTCTTTACTTTTATCTGAATGGGTTAGTTCAAAAGATTGGTCTTCAAGCTCTGAAATTCTTTCTTCTGCTTGGTGCAGTCTACTGATGAAGCCTTCAATTGTGTTTTGAAATTCCTTAAGTGAGTTTTTCAGTTTTAGAAGCTTTGATTGATTTATTTTAAAGATGTTTATCTCTTCCTTCATTTCCTGGATTGCTTTAGAGGTTTCTTTGTGTTGAATTTCAACCTTGTTCTTGGATATCATTGAGCTTCCTTGCAATACATGCTTTGAATTCTTTATCTGTCATTTCTGATTTTTTCATTTTGGTTAGGGACCATTGCTAGAGAGCTGGTGTGGTTCTTTGGTGGTGTCACTGCATTCAGATTCTTCATGGTGACAGAATATTTGACATTGTTTCCTTCTCTTCTGGAGACATTGGCACTTCTAATTTTTGTAATTATTCTCATGCGGGTATTTTTTTTCTTTTTCTCTCTTTCCCTATAATATTATTATCTTTTTCTACTTTCCTTTTGCCTTTCTCCCACTCCTTAGGGGGTGTGACTGTAAAGGATGCTGGTTTGGTTCTTTTGGCTTTGCTTCTATAGGTCTAAGCACTTCAGTTGGCAGGTTTTTTTTTTTTTTTTTTTTTTTTTTTTTGGGTTGTGAAGTTTGACCTACAGTTCAGTAGATGGAGTTTATGGGTAAAATCCAATTGTGACTAACATGGCTGGATGTACACTTGATCCTTGTTTGCTGGGAGAAGTTTTTGTTGCTTCAGGCAGTGGACTTAGTTCATGGTGTCCAAGTGATCTGAACTCCCCGCTTATCCCCAGGAAGGAGCACAAGGCAAGATGGGCCAGGCTGGCTTGGGCAGGTCCACCTACAGGTCCACCAATGGCAGACACAAGCACCTTCACTGAGGGAGAATCTATTAGGTGGCCACCAACACCCAGAGTGTGTCTAGGCATGGAACTAATACTTTGGCCCCAGTTTCTCAATAGGGGGATGGCAGGCAGTCTAAACTCCTAATCCAGGAGAGTGGCCACTTTAGACTCCTAGAGATCTGCCTGAGCCTGGAGCAGAGAGGAGCCACCTGTACAAGGATATCTGCACAGGAAGGATGGGGCAGCTCACACTGCTGTTCCAAGAGAGCAGGTACTCCAAATGTCTCAATATCTGCCTGGGTGTGAAGTGGAGAGCATGTCCCTGAGCTAAAGTCTCTGCATATCAGGGGTAGGGTGATTCAGGCTGCTGAACCAAGAAAGCAGATGCTTTGAATGCCTAGAGATCTGCTTGGGCCTGAAATGAAGAGGGGCCCCTTGCACCACGATCTCTGCACAGGAATGGTGGGACACCTTAGGCTGCCAGTTCAGGCAAGTAGATGCTTTGAATGCCTGGGTGTTAAATGATCTATGAACAGGAAAGATGGGGCAGTTCAGGCTGCTGATCTAGATGAGTAAGTGCTCCAAATGTCTGGAGATCTGCTTGGGCATGGAGCAAAGAGGACCCTGCTGCACTTTGGTCTATGCCTATGAAAGGTTGGGTGACTTAGGCTGTTAGTCCATGTGAGTGGATAATCCAAATGGCTGGAGATCTGCCTATGTGGTGTGGAGAGGGCTGCACTGCACCACAATGTATGCACAGGAAGGGTTGGGCAGGTCAGGCTGTTTATCCAGGTGAGGGGGTGCTCTGAATACTTAAAGATTCACTTCGGGGTGGAGCAGAGAGGGCCTCCACTGCACCACAATATATGTCTATGAAGGGTTGGGTGGCTCAGGCTGCTGGTCCATATAAGCAGATACTCCAGAAGTTTGGATTTCTGTCTGGGGTTGGAGTAGAGAGGGCCTTGTTGCAACATGATCTCAGGAGAGCATGGTGGAGCACCCAGCAATGACACATGCAGACCAGTTCTAGGTCACCAAGCTGGCCCTGGCTGCAGGTCTCATTTTCTAGGAAAAACTATAGACTTAGCAGTTCTCCTCCTGCCCTAAGCCTGTGATAGGGGACAGAATGATCCCAATGCCTACTGTTGAGGCACTTTCCACAGTTCTGGCTGTGGAAGCCCCTCCACTGCTCCAGAGCAGGCACTCCAATCTCTGGCTCAAGACTAAAGTGCCTACATAGCCAAACTGCCAGGTCACTAAAGACTGGCTGACTTCGTATGTGCCCAGATTAAAAATGGCCTCTGGATCTTGGTCCCAGGTCTGGGAAAATGCCTGCAGGTTTTCCTGATTTCTTCCCTTCTCAGAATCTCCAAGCCTCTCCCCAAGTTAGCTCCATTGCTTGGGAGAAAGAAAGTGTTCTCCCTTGGCCTGTGAATCACCTCTATTCCTCTGCAACTGACTTTTCCACTGGGGTTGCTCAGATCCCCACTGAAGAGGTGAGTTGCAGAGGAGGCTCTCTGCCTCTCTCATGTACTGGAGCTTCACTGACTTGTATCAGCCAGATACATCACGGGAGCTCTTTGCTCACATTCTCCTCCCCAGAATCAGGGGATGTCCTTCACAATTGCAGTGGATTCTCCTTTTCCTTCTGGAATTACAGTTCACAAAGTTGACTTTCATTCACTATCTTGGAATGTTATCCATTTGGAAACTATCTTGCTGTTTCCAAATAGCTGAAGCATGCTAAAAGCCTCTAATCCACCATCTTGGAAACAAAACAAAACAACAAAACAAAAAAACAAACAAAACAAAGCAAAACAAAAACCCTTAGTTCCTATTAAAGGCAGAAATTATTCCATTCAGCCAGAGAAGAAAAATCAATCATCAATGATTTCATCTTTCTTGTACTGATGTCTAGTCAGTTCCTAAATGTGCATGACTGGACCTCAACAGCAGTAGCAATTCCATTCTCACTTTACAGTTTCCATTTTCTAGTATGGAAAGATGACCTTTGGCCCAGATTATTATAATGCAAGTGTCAATTGCTTCCTAACATGCTCTCTAATTCCAAGGTATTTGTATTTTCTAACCTAAAACAATGTTTGAACATTTTTATTTCTTTATTTTGACAAAGTAATACACTATGTAATGTATTAGTTCATTTTCAAGCTGCTGATAAAGACATACCCAAGACTGGGAAGAAAAGGTGGTTTAATTTGACTTACAGTTCCACATGGCTGGGTAGGTCTCATAATCATGGTGGAGGGCAAAAGGCACTTCTTACGTGGTGGCAACAAGAGAGAATAAGGAAGAAGCAAAAGTAGAAACCCCTGATAAGCCCATCAGATCTTGTGAGACTTATTCACTATCACGACAATAGCACGGGAAAGATCAGCTCCCATGATTCAATTACCTCCCCCTGGGTCCCTCCTACAAGACATGGAAATTCCAAGGGATACAATTCTAGTTGAGATTTGGTGGGGACACAGTCAAACCATATCATTCCCCCCAGCCCCTTCAAATCTCATGTCCTCACATTTCAAAATCAAGCATGCCTTCCCAATAGTCCCCCAGTCTTAACTCATTTCAGCAGTAACCCAAAAGTCCACAATCCAAAGTCTCATCTGAGACAAGGCAAGTCCCTTCTGCCTATGAGCTTGTAAAATCAAAAGCAAGCTAGTTACTTCCTAGATACAATGCAGGTAAAGATATTGGGGAAATACAGCCATTCCAAATGGGAGACATTGGCCAAAACAAAGGGATTACAGGGCCCATGCAAGTCCGAAATCCAGCAGGGCAGTCAAACTTTAAAGCTCCAAAATGATCTCCTTTGACTCCAGGTCTCACATCCAGGTTACACTGATGCAAGAGGTGGGTTCCCATGGTCTTGGGCAGATCCACCCCTGTGGCTTTGCAGGGTACAGCCTCCCTCCCGGCTGCTTTCATGGGCTAGCATCGAGTGTCTGCAGCTTTTCCAGGTGCACAGTCCAAGCTGTCAGGGGATCTACCATTCTGGGGTCTGGAGGACTGTGTCCCTCTTCTCACAGCTCTACTAAGTGGTGCCCCAGCAGGGACTCTGTGTGGGGGCTATGACCGCACATTTCCCTTCTGCAGAGCCCTAGCAGAAATCCTCCATGAGGGCCACAACCCTGCAGCAAACTTTTTCCTGGGCATCCAGGCATTTCCATACATCTTCTGAAATCTAGGCAAGTTTCCAAATCTCAATTATTGACTTCTGTCTACCTGTAGGCTCAACACCATGTGGAAGCTGCCAAGCCTTGTGGTTTCCACCCTTTGAAGCCACAGCCTGAGCTCTACATTGGCCCCTTTCAGTGACAGCTGGAGTGGCTCTAACACAGGGCACCAAGTCCCTAGGCTGCACGCAGCACAGGGACCCTGGGCCCAGCCAATAAAACCACTTTTTCCTCCTGGACTTCAGGCTTGTGATGGAAGGGGCTGCTGTGAAGGTCTCTGACATGGCCTGGAGACATTTTCCCCATGGTCTTGGGAATAAACATTAGGCTCTTTGCTGCTTATGCAAATTTCTGCAGCCAGCTTGAATTTCTTCCCAGAAAATGGGTTGTTCTTTTCTATCACATAGTCAGGCTGCAAATTTTCTGAACTTTTATGCTCTGTTTCCCTTTTAAAACTGAATGTTTTTAACAGCACCCAAGTCACCTCTTGAATATTTTGCTGCTTAGAAATTTCTTCCATCAGATACCCTAAATCATCTCTCTCAAGTTCAAAGTTCCACAAATCTGTAGGGCAGGGCCAAAATGCTGCAAGTCTCTTTGCTAAAACATAACAAGAGTCATCTTTGCTCCAGTTCCCAAAAAGTTCCTCATCTCCATCTGAGACCACCTCAGCCTGGATTTTATTGTCCGTATTGCTATCAACATTTTGGGTAAAGCCATTTGACAAGTCTCTAGGAAGTTTCAAACTATCCCACATTTTCCTGTCTTCTTCTGAGCCCTCCAAACTGTTCCAACTCCTGCCTGTTACCCAGTTCCAAAGTCACTTCCACATTTTTGGGTATCTTTTCAGCAACACCCCACTCTACTGGTACCGATTTACTGTATTAGTTGTTTTTCATGCTGCTAATAAAGACATACCCAAGACTGGGAAGAAAAGGTTGTTTGACTTACAGTTCCACATGGCCAGGGAGGGCTCATAATCATGGCAGAGGGTGAAAGGCAGTTCTTACATGGCAGCCTCAAGTGAGAATTAGGAAGAGGCAAAAGCAGAAACACTTGATAAACCCATCGGCTCTCATGAGACTTATTTGCTATCACGAGAATAGCAAGGAGGAGACCAGCCCCCATGATTCAATTATCTACCCCCAAGGTCCCTCCCACAAGACATGGGAATTCTAGGAGATACAATTCAAGTTGAGATTTGGTGGGGACACAGCCAAACCATATCATGTAACTTCCCATTAATAAAACCCTCAAAAAACAGAAAACTTCAACTCTCCATCCTTCCTTGAATGTAAGCTCACCCTGATATTCTAAGACATGCCGGCATTGACCACTGCTTCTAAGTTTACTTATCATTATTTGCCTTCAAATATTATATGTTCATGTTAAACTATCCTCAGGTATGCCTGTTTTCATGGTTTATATTGTTATTCTTTCAGTCTGCAAACATAGTCATCATATTCCATGTTTATATTTTCTATTTTTGAAACTCAGTTTTGATGCTTTATCTTTTAATAAAATTTCTCCTTGTTTATTTGGAGATTCTTTCCTCCTCATCTTATGCATACAGCAAATGACTTTTCCTCTATTTTTTACTCACCATATTGCATTTTTCTATTTTTTTATATTACCATTTATCTTCCCTGCTGTATTGACAGCTTGTTGAGGGCAGGAAAAACTCATTATTCATTGCCTTGCACAGCATAGATTCTCAATAAATAACTGCTTTATTGAAGCTAAGTAGATCTATATGATATTCACAATGTTTATATTCTCAGAAAGTTTCTCAAGCAGATGATAGTTGCTATAGAAATCCAGAAAAAGTAGAGAGAGAATATTTTGATGTTCAGTATTATCATAACCATACTCCTTCCACCCAGAAGCAGTGAAAAGGAAGCCCAGAATCCAAAGCTTCTATTCCCCAATCTGCACACAGTATTCACATCACCCAAACAAACAGCATAATATCTCAAAGTACCAGCTTTCTCCTCTGAAAATAAAGACAATATTGTCTACTATGTGTACTGTAGTCACCATATTTATTCCCAGGATATTTGTCAAAATTTAAACCACATGGGATAGCATCCAGTAGCAACTTATGTACTTTAAAGCACTGTACAAATGGAAATCTTTAAGGAAACTGGCAGATAACAAATACTCATCTCCTCTAACTTATAATTTCATCATTGCCAACCAATGTCCTATAAATAAATTTTTCTCGTGATGCTAACCATAGAGGTCAATATCAGTTTTCCGTATCTTTTTTTCCTCCCATTTTATTGGTACCTTACGTGTCATTGGTAGTGTTTCATGTATCAAAAAACTTGAGAGGTCATTAAATTAGCATTTTAAAAATGAGACTAAGTGGGAAATTATTTTATTTAAAATCAGTGTGCTCACTTAATATTCATTATTTTTTCCTAATCAGTGTGAGCTGAAAACACTACCCAGAAGCCACTAGATGTCAATCACTAAAGCATGAATTTTATTTGAAGCTGTGTTTTTAACCAGAATATAATTTTTATATATTTTGTTAAATTTAGCTATGAACAAAATGGAACTAATAAACAGAAAGAAAAGATGAAAAAATTAGATAATTAAAAACAATAAAACAAAATGAATACCGCTTTTTTATTCAAATAATGTCATTCTTTATTTAACATTTAGGGTACTCACTCTCAAAAAAGCAAAACAGGCTGGGCGTGGTGGCTCACAACTGTAATCCCAGCACTTTGGGAGGCTAAAGCAGGTGGATCACCTGAGGTCAGGAGTTTGAGACCAGCCTGCACAACATGGTAAAACCCAGTCTCTACTAAAAATACAAAAATTAGCCGGGCCTGGTGGCGGGCATCTGTACTGCCCGTTACTCTGGGATGATGAGGCAGGAGAATCGCTTGAACCCAGGAGGTGGAGGTTGCAGTGAGCTGAGATCGCGCCACTACATTCCAGCCAAAAAAAAAAAAGGAAAAAAAAAGGAAAAACATCAATACCTTAAGATGAATCATATCTGAGGGAAAGGCAGAGGAGGCCTTTTAAGGGAAGTCAGTCTATATGGAAAGTCTGGTTGCGGAAACCTTGTCCAACACCCTTTCCTGAAGTTTCACCCATCTAGTTGCAGGAAGCTCTTTATGTTTTCTTCATTCCCTACATGCAAGCAACGAGGCTCTTTTTCTTTTCCTTCTCCTTCTTTTAGTTTTGAATTTGGACAAGAATTTTCCAAATTTTTCAAAGTTAAAAAAGGTTTTTAAAAGTTAAAAAAAAATTAAAATAAAAAAAACTCTAGTAAAACACATACTAATAGTATTTTGCTTACTCTAAAAGCAAAATACTATTTTTTTGAATTGTCATTGATATGGTTACATATTCCCAGTTCTTGAATCCTATCTTTACATGAAAATAGTCTTCTCCCTCCCTCTTTTTTGTGTCTTTGAGGAATCTCTTATGCTCACAATTTTTGCCCACCTGCTCTTATAAGTAAAGGGATTAAACAGAAAACACCATCCAGCCAGCACAGAGATGTTATTTATAACAATACCTCTAATGAAGACAGTCATGTGCATTTTCATTTTATCCTCTCAATAATACTGCAAGGAATGTATATGGAATATGCATTATTATCCTCTGGCAAAGAGTTTAATAATTCCCTGCCACAAATTTCAATTAGTAGGCAGAAAATAAGTAGAAAGAGGAGCAAAGTAAATACGTATATATATATTAGTATATATACATTTATATATAGTATTTCTACACACACACACACACACACACACACTCAAATATATCACTCACTGAGTCAGCTCTTCTATCACTTAGTGACTTCCTCATAAAAGCCAAGTTTTATAAATTCCTTTAAGTTTGTCTTTGCCAGAAAAAGAATCTCCTAAACTTAATAGGTCCAAAATGTGTATTTGTTGAGTCATACTTTGCTTCTTTGAGAGAAATTTTTTTCATTAAGTATTTCTTATTTGAATGAATTAGTCAAAAATTCTTTGGTCTAAATATGTAACAAGATTTACCCATACTAATGTCCTGTGACTTCATACAAATATATCTTGATTGTTAAGTTTAAGCTTATGTGTAAGGCAATGTCAGGGGCACCAGAATGGCCCTGTTACTCAAGCTGAATTTTCTGCATTTCATGACTGTTGCTAAATGACACCAATCAAAATGACATTTTTTAAAACTGCAACCTATTTTATTCATGTATTCATTAATTTAAATATGTTTTTGATTATTTCTATCATCATAGAATGGAGGCTGGAGGCAAAGGACCCTGGACACATGCAATGAGACAGTGAGTGTAGATGTGAAAGGACAGAAAGAACAGCCATTATATCAGTAAAGCCTCTGTCCAGAAAGTAGAAAATCCTCTTGGTAATTTCAACATCTTGGCATTTACAATGTGACTCAATACTGACCAATAAGACATGATAAAAATTCTAAAGGGGCTTCTGAAGAAAATCTTGTCTGCTACCTCCACCTCTGTATAAGAGAGAGAGAGAGAAAACGAGAGAGAGACAGAGATGCAAAATGATGTCCCCAGCACTCCTCAGCTTTCTTCCTCACTTGGGCATCATTTTCTGCAACTATGTTAGGAAATGCTGCTGCCAACATGGAACCATGAATAGAGGTAGAGAGATCCAAGAGACCCTGGCATCACTGAGACCATGAACATGCCCTGAACAGTCTACCTGCAGCTATCTCTGGTGATGTGAGAAAAATATATTATTTGTAACTAAGCCACTTTTATAGTGAGGAATTCTGTTATTGTCACCAAACATATCCCAACTCTTTTAAAGATAAACTGAGTAATATATAACCTAGTCCTTTAAAATTATTTTGATTTATTTTGTTGTCAAATAAAAGTTAAAGAAATATCTTCCTTTCTCTCTTCTCTCCTGGTATATATAAGATGTAATGTAATATATATTATATATATTTATATGTGTAATGTAATATATATAATACACACTCAACTCATTTTTGTTTTGCAAATACTCTGTTAGCCATTGCATTAGAAGATGGAGATAATAAAGGGGAGGAGGAAAATGATGAAGATGATGATGACAAGAGAGAAAAAGAAAAAAAATACCCGCATGAGAATAATTACAAAATTTAGAAGTGCCAATGTCTCCAGAAGAGAAGGAAACAATGTCAAATATTCTGTCAGCATGAAGAATCTGAAGCTTGACCAAAAAGAGGGAATAAATCAAGGAAGAAAACAAAAACACCAAATAGAGGAAAGAGGAGATTTTTAAATGAGCATAGAATTGAAGGGTCTCACATAGATTACCAAGAAGGCCAAAGCCAAAAGGGTGACCCTTGAGATGCCTGGAAAAGACCCAATGCAGTCAGCACAGAAGTTTGGGATGGATTTTTTTTTTTTTTTCAAAAAGGAGAAACTGATCACAACCCCAGTGTGGTAGGGCATATTAGGAAAAGATCTAGATAACTGAAGGGGAGTTTGACATAAGTATGCAAACAATAAACAAGAAAATAAGAAAACGTTGCACAGGGTTAGAAAGGTATCATGCATATTGCATGCCTCAGTGGTGAGTGATGGTTACATGTTCATAATAAAAACAATGAACATTCTCTAATCCGAAATTGTACGATTATTATAGTGGGAGGTGTGGAAGAGGAAAAGGCATGTGTGATAACTGGGGAGGTTCCAACATCCATAGTGGAAACTTAACAGATTGATTTGAATTGGGAAGAATGAGGAAGAGAGACAGAGAGAGAAATAGTGAGACAGAGACAGAGACAGAGAGAGAGATACACAGAGTGACATAATTACATGTTTTGCAAAATCAGGAGAATACACCAAAACAATCTAAAAGAAGGGGTTTCCTGAAAGGGATGAGATGTGGAGAAAGAGAGGCAGTGCCAACTCTGTTCTGAATAAGCCTTGAGGTATCATTCATCACTTTAAATTATTTGTACAAATAGTTTTAATATAAATAAAAAAATAAAATATTATATTTAAATTATATTTTAAAAGGTTAAAAAAAAAACAACAGATACTGACTCTCATTGCACCTGAGAATATAATCACTTTTCAGTGAAAGGAAAAGTTATATTTTTACACAAAAATAAAAGAAAAATATGGAGGCATAAGAAAAAAATCTTTAGAAGAAATTTTTAGAACATTTTTTTAGGGGATACACCCTTATATTAATTCCATCATGGAGCTGTATTTCTTATCTCTTGAATTTTTCATGGCCATCCAGTGCTGAAAAGTAATTGAGGTATTAATGGAGCTTCAGTCTTATAACTTGTGCAGCATGAATAGGCCAACGTGTGAGCCAATGAAAGATGTTCCCTGGACACTCAGCCTCAGAAAATGATTGAAAAATAATCTGAATGAGAATTCCAGAGAGTACAGTGCAATACAGAAAGTATTATTTATTTTCTTTCAGGGAAATGGTCATTTCCATCCAGAAATATTTCTCTTTCTTTCTCTTTCTCTCTCTGCTTTCATTCGTCTCCTTCTTCCTTTCCCACTCCGTGTCTTTCTTTCTCTCTGCTCCCTCCACCTAATATATATAAAGTATTTGAGTCTCCGGTACGCTTAAGTTGGTAAATTGTTGAGCTCAGCAAAACTGCGTTAAGAAGTGTTGAAATATTTATCCCCAAATTGGTTCAGCTTGTAAGCAATAATAGAAGCTGAATGGTTCCTGGAATGTGTCGTATATCATTACAGGGCTTACCCGTGCATCATTTATTGCTGGTAGGTTCTTTATACTGTACTTTCATGAAGACAGAAAGAGGTATTGAAGGAGAAACCCACCAAATAGTACTTCCAGACGGATAGAATGTCCCTGCCAGGGGATAGACAAAGGCCTAAGGACACAGGACTCTATCATTTATATTTTTACTTCTGCACTTAAAGTGAGCAGTTTTATAAAGATGTTAAAAGTCCAAACAAGCCTTTTTAGTAGCACTTTCTGCACCCCATTATTTCATCAGTAATGTTCAGTGTGTTCTACTTGTTCTGTTAAGGTGTTATCTCTTTAATTTCTAGGTATTTTAGAATAAGAGTCATGTGGAGTAAGAATATAATTGGTTTAGAAAATTTAAAACTATAATCTTTTGCCTGAAGTTGAATTTAAATGTGATATTCCAAGTAAAACATCATGGCCCCCAATGAAAAACATAAAATAAAATTGATGCTGCTGACATGTTGCAAATGTTTGAGATTTCCCACATGTGGGGAAGGGAGATGGATAGGAATGTCTGGGAGGAAAGGTGAACTATAAAAGATTAATAACATAAGGCAACCAACACCTCTGAGATCCTGTCTTTCATTAACATTTATTAACATGAATATAATTAGTGATGGAATATGTAATGAAAAGAGCATAACATCAGCAAAGACAAGGCCAAATATTCATCTTTGATTTTTCTCTTACTATCATTAAGATCTTGAGAAAATAATTTGTTTTTTGTGTATTTTTGTTACCTAATCTTTAAAATAACAATAAATCTGTGCAGGGATGATACTCAATAGAAAAGTAGAAATGCTGATATGGTTTGGTTGTGTCGCCAGCCATATCATCTTGAATTGTAATCTCCATAATCCTCACGTCTAGGGAGGTGATTGGATCATGGGGGCAGTTCCCCCATGCTGTTCTCATGATAGTGAGTTCTCAGGAGATCTGATGGTTTTCTAAGGGGCTCCTCCCCCTTCACTACTCACTCTTTTCTCTCCTGCTGCCATATGAAAAAGGTCCTTGCTTCCCCTTCGCCTTCTGCCATGATTCTTAAGTTTCCTGATGCATTCCCAGCCATGTTGAACTGAGTCAGTTAAACCTCTTTCCTTTGTAAATTACCCAGTCTAGGACAGTTCTTTATAGCAGCATGAAAACGGACCAATATAGATGCAATATCCACATTTAGAAACTATGATATAATCCATAAATATTAGTACTATTAATGTATTTTCTTCCAGAAGGGGAAATGAAGAAGGTAAGTTTAAAGCATTGTGACTGGCAGTAGCAAAAGAAAGAAAGTTGATGGAGCCTTCCAAAGAAAAGAGACAGGCCACCAGTTCAAATTTAAAGGCAGCAGCTAGAAGGTTACTAAAGATCAATATTGAAAAATTCACAAATTTATCTGTGATCATCCTTAGATTCCTTCTGTTTTTCAAAGGGGGTAAATAGGTGTCTTTCTAAGATGTGATAGATATCTAGAGAACAGAGGAAGAGTCACCAAGTAAAAGGAGAGCGATATAGAGGACAAAACATGTTATTTGAATTTAGGAGACTTTCTCAAGATTTTGACAGTAATTAAAAGTCAGGTACTGTTTGTGGTGACTCATCTATTAAGATGCCAATTGCTAAGAAAATGAGGGCTAAGACTCAACCAATGTTTAGGACTACATTTCAGAAGCCCATTCCTGTGGAATGGAAATTAGGGCAAGATATCTGGAATTGGTGGTCAATTATTATCTGTGGAAGAAGTCTAGACAGAAAAACTGAGATAACATGAACCAAAGTTGGGTAAAGTGGCTATGAGGTTCGGGTGAAGGAGATGGTGAGGAGTGAGGAAATCTGTGAATGGAGGGATTCTCTACACCAGGGTTATGCTTCGATATTATCAATACTTGAGCCCACCAGTAGCTGATGCTGTACTTAACTGATGTCCTGCAACAGTGGGAAAGTTCAAGTAACAATGCCAATTAAAAATACAGGGAAAGAAAGGGAAATTTTAAAGGAAAGTCGTGCCTGAATTTGTATGATAAAAGGGCAGTGATATTGAACCATTTTTCAGGAAATCTGGCCATGTGTATGTTTGATCATCTAGCTAGCTCTCAATGTGTTCCTACTAACAAAACGATAACTGTTGTCTACTCCATTTTTTCTGAATAGACCAAGTTTCCTGTATGAGTACATTAGTAATTGTGAGGAAATGGGCATAAGCTAAAAACTAAAATTCTAATTCCACCTTTTTCAGCCTAATCTATATTAAAGAAAGATTTGTGATAACGAATAGGTTTCACCAACATGAAATGACTCTTTCACATTTGTCTCAATAATTATTTCAACACAGGAAACTTTTCATTAGATTTTTTCAGTAAACAAGGGTGGCCTACCTCAAGAATTCTGGTAGTTTTTTTCATAAGTAAGCTTTATCTAAATTCCTTTTATAACACACACACACACTAATTTGCAAGTGAGTGTGTGAAACTTTAATATTTTATTTATATGTAATTTTAGGCAGACAACATACCCTGAATGCTAAAGTTTAAAAAAAAGTGCGATTAATTTCACATTAGCATTAGTGATGTGCATTAAAACCAGAAAAAAAGTTTAGGAAACACACATTTTAAAGTACAGGAAAAGGTGGGCAACAGTTTTATGTTGTTTTTCATTTTAGATGTGTTTTTAAAAATTCGTTGTGAAGAATGTGTTTGCATTTCTAATGGTTTATTTGGCATGCTCCATAATTGAATCATTCTCTAATTACTGATCAATAAGTTAAGCAAATAATAGTTGAAATGGAATATTTGGATAAATTAATCTAGTTCATTAAAATAGACCAGTCATTTCCGTCAAAATAGTTAATCTGGAAGCCCTTAAATAAGTGCATTATAGAAAGTAAGCTTTCTTATTCAAATCAGAAGACCATCATGTATCCTTTATAGTTAAAACCTGGATTTTTCTTTTTTCCTTCAGGTGGTTTCTCCATAGCCTGGGTAAATTAGATCATTGATCACATATATCTAAGGCACAGTCACTATTTATGCAATCAATGAATTTGAATTTAAACTGATAGACAAGTTTTTTTTTTTTTTTTTTTTTTTTTTACTACAGAGTACACAATAATTGACATTCAATAACTGGCCAGAAATGAAATTATAAGTCACTTTTTTTACTTTATCAAAAGAAAGTCTATTTTACAGGAGCTTGTTGTATAACAGGGGTTTGATTATTTTTATTCTTCATTTTGTGGTATTCATTGACTGTTGGAGTGTAAAGCATGCAAAACTTTAATAATATTTTAGTGTGACTTGTTATTTACGTTATGTTAACCTAACACAAAGAACTACAGTTCACACTGATGCTTTAAGATTACAAGGTTCAAATTCTAGAGGGCTGAATTTAGTGTTTATGTGATTTAACTACATATAAATATTCAGTACAAATGTAGAAGAAATAAAGTCAATACAGCAAATGATTTCTCCTTAACTTGCATATTAGAAACAAAATTTCTGAAAAGCCAATTTTATTCTAGACCCAGATAGTAGCTACTGATATGATGATAATTAGGCTATAATATATCTACAGTTTTAACACATCAGAACATGGTGATATAAGTAACCTGGATAGAGACTGTTTTATTTTAATTTTGTTTTTTTGAATTAGTGAAACAAAATACATATTTGGGGATCTTTCGTCCTGTTTTTTTTTCACCTTCCACCTTCTTCATATAATCACTTAGAGGAAATGGAGTTCACACATGATAATTGGTGTCTGATTAATTGCTCTGTTAGAATCTATCTTTTTCAATAGTATAACTACTTATCTTACAATTGAACGACATAAACTATTATAATCTATATAATTCATTTTAATCTCACAGCCACAGATTTTAAGTAGAATGGCATTTTTGAATCTTCAATAGTTTAGAATTTCATAAGGTTCAATTCAAATGAGAAACAAAAATAACTACAAATTCAAGGTTTTGGAAATGGCTTTGAATATATTTGGATTTTATCTAAAATGACTTTTTAGAGCATAAGCAGAAGAAAACAGCCATGTTTGCATACACAGTTACTTAACGTCCGCTCTGATCCTTCGTCCCCTATATGAATTCCTCGGTTTCACCTCATGGTCATGCGATAGCAATTCCAAATATTTTTCTCTTCCCTAAGAATAAAAATATTTTAAATTTTTTCTCTCTTTCAAATTATAAAAGAGTGTTCTCTAAAATGTAAATATGAAGAATTTCTGTTCCCAGAAGTTAAAATCATGCCAGCATTATGAGTTCATCATCACTAGCAGAAAAACTAGATTGGTATATGTGAATATATCATCTTTCATACATATACTTACAGGGTTAATAACTTTAATAATGGGAAAAGTATGAAAATTTCCCAAAAGAGAAAATTAATTTTTTAACTGACAAAATATAGATAGATAAGAAAACTGGTCAAAGGAAAAACAGAAAAAAATCATGAAAGGAAGACCGTATCAATGTAGTCTTAGGAGAATATGATTTATAGAATTGTCTCTTGTGCCTCAACTCCACAGAGATGCTCTGAAAAATAAATTTGTGACTACATGACTATATACATATCTACATAATGGAATATGTAGTCAATTAATTTTTAATATTCTAACATGGTTTTAAACAGTTAAACTATGCTTACCTAAGGTCACAACTTTAGTTTGTTTCTAGGTACTAAATAAAAGCAATAACTAATAGCTATACCCCAAGATTACTTTTGGATATTGAAGAGTGGGAAAGTGGAAAGTAGAGGTAATATATCTCCCTTTATTTACTGTATACTGTAAACCAATTCTTTTCGGTTTTTTGCTAATAAGCTATTGCTGGCCACTAGATATGATAGATTCCTGTATATTCCACAGTGGCCGGGTCTATGCAAACCTAACCCGAAGTCCAAGGAAACTGAGGGGCCAGAAAAAGAGGCTGACATATTCAGTTTCTTATAAATAAACCTTTAATAGGGACTTACAAACAGAAGCCATGTCTGTGTCTAGGACTGCAATAAGACAAGATGGTGGATCCCCATGATCTCCATGCCACTACCCCCAGACCCAGGGTTTATATATAATAGAAAGGGTGATTCAGAAGGGATGTGTAAGACAACTGAAATATGATTACATCAAGACTGTTTGACCTAAGGGCAGGATTTATGGTAAATATGTGCTCTTATATAAAGAACAACAGATAAACTGGAAATCTTAGAGGCCGTCTCAGAACTGGGCTTCCTCAGAAGTCAGCATGGTGGATTAGCATCTGAGAGGGAGTTGTCTTGGCTTCCATGCTGTGTTAGGAAAACTAGGATATGTTCCACCTTGTGGGCTTCATTACATACCTCCCTTAGGAACCTACAGAAAGCAGGGGACTGCATCTATATGTCTAAAGTTCTTCAGTTATAGGTATAGGACAATAGGAGGCTATTGAATTTCTGCAAGCGGCATTAAAAAATAGAAAACATTAACATATCACTAACTAATCTTGAAGATGAAATTTTCTGTTAATAATGTACTGTCCTGGGTGAGTAGTGGCAAAAATTCATTCATCTATGAGGATAATTAGAATATTAAAGTCCATAGTTAGAACTTGGCATTTGGTAAATACAGCCAAAGAGATGTTTACCACCAGAACCCGGGGTTTGAAATATATTCTTCCACTAATCTTAAAGTACTGTACAAGAATGGAGGTAAGATATACCACCTCTTGGACAAAGATATGTCTTATGCAAAGTAAACTTGAAAAGACAAAACAATGAAATCATCCTACATGGTATAGTTCAGCCTTTGCAAAAGCAGACAGGTGAGAAAAAATCTATTCCAAAGAATTTATGATAAGTAAAGTATTAATAAAAACTACAAATGAATTAAATAAAACTACTATTAAGAAAATAAATAGGAAACATCATACCTGAAAAAAAAAATAGAGTGCCTTATTCATGCCTTTAGTAGTTTGAAATATTAGACATCAAACATTAAATGAAATGATAAATAACATAATAAATAGCATATTTACTGTTATTTTAACCTTGCATATCTGTTGCTAATACATATATCATATATATATTGTTATATATATTATATTTATATATATATTTTTTATATATATGTCACTGAGGGTCTATTTTATTACATTTAGTGTGATACTAATCTATAATATTGATTATAAAAACTGTGTTTTGGCCAGGCTCAGTGGCTCATGCCTGTAATCCCAGCACTTTGGGAGGCCGAGGTGGGCAGATTACGAGGTCAAGAGATAGAGACCGTCCTGGCCAACATAGTGAAACCCTGTCTCTACTAAAAATACAAAAAATTAGCTGGGCATGGTGGCGGGCGCCTGTAGTCCCAGCTACTTGGGAGGCTGAGGCAGGAGAATCGCTCGAACCTGGGAGGCAGAGGTTGCAGTGAGCCGAGATCACGCCACTGCACTCCAGCCTGGCGACAGAGCGAGACTCCATCTCAATAAAAAAACAAACAAACAAACAAACTGTATTTTACCACTTTCCCATAAAAACAGTGGTAACACCTTGTTTTTTCCTTCTTGGAGTTCCCAATTACATAGTTAAAAATAAAACAGACCAAATTCGCCTGCTGAGTTCCTTTAGCTTAGTAGTTCTCGAAGTGTTATCTCTGGAAAAGTAGTGTCAGCACCACTTAAGAACTCATGAGAAATGCCAATTTTCATCTCCACCTGACACCTACTGAATCAGAAACCCCAGGGATAGAATCCAGGAACAAGACCCCTGAACAATTCTGATGCTGTGTGATCTATTCTGACAGTGTGAGAATCGCTGCTGCAGGTCAGTATCACAGGTCCTTAAACTGTCAAAACTAAAATGGCTCCTTCACTTTCCAGTGAATTGCCAATGCCATTGTGTGAAAGTCTCAAACCGCTAGACACCTCTTTCCTTCCTCAACATTCTGTTCAAAACTTTTCTGCTCATTGCTTCATGATAATTCTGAAAAATGCAACCATACTACTCTATTTATGCCAATTTGTATTCGGATGTTACCCTTGAAAAATTATTCACATTTAAATATGTGGCCCATGGAGACATATATTAGTTTAGTACTGAGTGCTCATCCTTGAATGGTAGACTTATTTGTTTAACTTTCATTTTCAGTTCAGGGATACATGTGGAGTATGTGCAGATGTGTTACACAGGTCAACATGTACCATGGTGGTTTGCTGCACAGATCATCCCATCACCTAGGTATTAAGCCCAGCATCCTTTGCCTATTTTTCCTGATGCTGTCCTTCCCCACATCCCCCAACCCCGACAGGCCCTAGTGTGTGTTGTTACCCCTCATGTTTCATGTGTTCTCATCATTCAGCTCCCACTTATAAGTGAGAACATGCAGTGTTTGGTTTTCTGTTCCTGCATTAGTTTTCTGAGGATAATGGCTTCCAGCTCCATCCATGTCCCTGCAAAGGGCATGATCTCGTTCCTTTTGTGGATGCATAGTATTCCATGGGGTGTATATGTACCACGTTTTCTTTATCCAGTCTATCATTGATGGGCACTTGGGTTGATTCCATGTCTTTGCTATTGTCAACAGTGCTGCAGTGAACATACGCATGCATGTATCTTTATAATAGAATGTTTTTTATTCCTTTGGGTATATACCAAGTAATGAGATTATTGGGTCAAATGTTATTTCTGCCTCTAGATCTTTCAGGAATTGCCACATTGTCTTCCACAATGGCTGAATTAATTTACATTCCCACCTAAAGCATTTTTCTCTGCAACCTCATCAGCATCTGTTGTTTTTTGACTTTTTAATAATTGCCATTCTGACTGGCTTCAGATGGTATCTCATTGTGGTTTTGATTTGCATTTTTCTAATGATCAGTGATATCAAGCTTTTTTCATATGTTTGTTAGCTGCACGTATGTCTTCTTCTGAGAAGGGTCTGTTCATGTCATCCTTTTTTTTTTCTTGTAAATTTGTTTCAGTTCCTCGTAGATTCTGGATATTAGACCTTTGTCTGATAGATTGCAAAAATTTTCTCTCATTCTGTAGCTTGCTTGTTCACTCTGATTATAGTTTCTTTTGCTGTGCAGAGGCTCTTTAATTAGATCCAATTTGTCAATTTTTCCTTTTGTTGCAATTGTTTTTGGCATTTTTATCATGAAATCTTTGCAGACGACAATGTGCTGAATAGTATTGCCCAGATTTTCTTCTAGGGTTTTTATGGTTTTGCATTTTATGTTTATGTTTTTAATCCATTTTGAGTTAATTTTTATATGAGGTATAAGGAATGAGTTCAGTTTCAAAATTCTGTATATAGCTAGCGAGTTCTCCCAGCACCATTTATTAAATAGGGAATTCTTTTTCCCCATTGCTTGTTTTTGTTAGGTTTGGAATGGTAGGCTTTTTAACATTGTTACATGTTTCAATTATTCTGTAATTATATTATGGGCCAGATGTACACAACCTACTCAGTCATACATACTACTTGTTGTCAGTTCATGACACATATTAATATAAGGAAATGTTTTTCAAATTGAATAATTCAGTAATACATCAAGGAATGTAAGATAAATGTGATGCGTCATCTTAGAAACTATTAAACCTAAAATTTTTAAGGAGACTGAGGAGGCACTATAGTTAAAATATAGCAGATACAAATGTATACTGTCAAGGATGTCAAAGTTTTTATAAATTTTTGAGGAAAATATAAGCTTTTCTAGAAATATCAGAACAGAACTCTGGATTTAAACTGTTCTCTCTCATCAAGTGTAGTTAAATTTTTGAGGAAAATATAAGCCTTTCTAGAAATATCGGAACAGGGCTGTGGGTTTAGACTCTTCTCTCTCATCAAGTGTAATTAAATGGAAAAGTCGTTAGAAGTCCTTATGGGGCTGACTAGATGTTCTTCAAGGCCTCTTTTAATTCAGGCCATAGAATTTCATTTGACTTTGTTGAATGGCTAGAAGGGGCTTACAAGAAAAGATGTCATAAAGAATTTAACACTTAGGCACAGGAGTTGAGAGTGAGACCTCACTGAAATACCTGTTTCAGTGGAGTACAGTAAGGTCTATATTGTGTGTTCTGTTCCCACAGAGGAAGTACTTCATAGAGATCTCAGAAGACTCCTCTGAGGAGGAAGGCATGGAAATACTTCTATCATATTTTCTTTGAAATTTATTTTGTAAAGTGCGGCAAATCAAAGCAGAAAAAAAATGCAATGAATTTTCAAACAAAAAACCAAAATGAGGAGAAAAAAGAAAGCCAATAGATCCCAAGCTCCCCTCTGCTGTTGACCCAAATAGTTCACCTTTTCTAAAATGTAGGTAGTACTCTGTGGCCAATTACTTTGGTCGTCATTCTTGACAAGGATAGCTTAGTGATAAGCCATGGTTTCTCTGAATAGCAAAAGGTGCTCAGAATTACAGCTGCTAGCTGTCTCTCTTTTAAACAGCTATAATTCAACCTGGAAACTAGGTGCTAATAAGTAGGCATCTAATTTTCAATCAGCTAATGAGCTAGTAACTTGTTTTATTTGCCTTGAAATGAACTGAGTGTGAACAATTAGGGCCAAGGTGTGACCCATCCCAGGACCTTAAAAAATATATAAAGCAAGACTTAGAGACTTAGAATGATTCTATAGCTCTATTGCTGAGTATTTTTACACCTAGAGAGTGAGAAAAGGTTCAGGAACTCCTATATATGGTAATAAAGGACTACTCAGAAAGCATTTAATTAAAGGTGCCATTTCTGTTTTCTATTACTGCAGTAACAAATTACCATAATCATAGAGGCTCAAAAAACACATTTATTATCATATAGTTCCAGAGGGTGGAAGTCTAATATAGGTATCAGTGGGCTAAAATTAAGATATTGACAGGACTGCATTTCTCTCAGGAGGTTTTAGGGGATCAATTTCTTTGTCTTTTCCAGCTGTTAAGAGTTACCCACATTCCTTGGCTCATGATTTTTTTCCTTGATCCTTAAGGCCAGCAATGATGCCTCTCTCTGTCTCTCTCTCTCTAATCATTCTTTGAGGTTACATTTCTTCTGATTCTCCTTTTCTGCCTCCGTTTTTAAGGACCTTTGTAATAATATTGGACACATCTGAATAACACAGGATAATCTCCCCACCACAAGCTCCCTACCCTTACTCACAGCTAGAAAGTCCCTTTAACCATCTAATGTAGCGTATTTACAGATTTTGCGGATTAGTAAATGGATGTCTTTAGGAGATTCCTTGCCTTTTTCAAAGGTATTACAAGTGGATGATATTGCCTCTTAATGTACATTGCCTATATAGTAATTAGAGAAATTTTGGGAAGGCAAGTTTATCAATTATTTCAAGTGCACACACACTTACTGAGCATCTAGTGGGTAGTTGGCATTATGGTCGATGTTGGATATCAAATGATGAATGAAATATGGTTGATGATACCCTGTCTTACCTGGCCTTCTTTTAGAAAGAGACAAACATAACAATAGTAAATTTTATGATGTATAGTATAAAGATAAATAGCAGAGTGTTCTGATTCATAACAAGAGGTAATTTAGACTTGGGCTTAAAGTAGAGCCTCTAAGGATGTTACGTTTAAACTAGGAAAAGTGCTTGTGGTAGGAGCAAAAAATGTGAATTTCCTATATTGATTATCAGTGTTTGTGTCTGAGGAAATGAAAACTAACTCAGATTACTACTGGAGTTGGAGTAGAGAGAGAAAAAGTGGTGGGAGGTAGGATTAATAGGTCATCCTGTTGCAGACCTTGAATTGCATTGCAAATCAAAGAATGATACTGAAGGATTTTAAGAAGGAGCAAGGTAGGAACTGATTTATTTCCTTAAAAAGTACACTGAAAATGGATAAGAGATACAATCATTAGGAGATAATTTAATTAATCCAGGTGAGAGAAAAATGGGGATTTAGGTAAGCAGGGTATCAGTAGAGATGCAAAGACATAAAGACTTTTCTGGTTTGTTTTTGAAAATGGCATGGACAAAATTTAGTGACTTAGAACATAGAGGTCAGAGTTTACTCTCAAATGTATGATTTTAACAACTAAGTTGCCAAACATTTAATATACTAAAATAGAGACTTTATTTTCCCATTTACGGATTCTGGATGACCTTAGAGCAAATATTTACAATTTTGAGAAGTCACAGACTGTCTTAGTTTGTCAGGCAGCTATAACGAAATACCAGGCTGGGTAATTTATAAACAACAGACATTTTATGTCTCACAGTTCTGGAAACTGGAAATCCAACATCAAGGCTACAGCAGATTCAGTGTCTGGTGAGGGCTGCCTCCTCATAGATGGCAGCTTCCTTGTGTCCTGACATAACATAAGATCAAAAGAGATGAAACACTGTGTCCTCACATCCTAGAGGTCCCACCTCTTAATACTATTGCTTTGGGGATTAAGTTTCAGCATTAATCTTGGAAGAGGACAAACATTCAATTCATAGCAGAATTCAAGTTGAAAAATTCATAGAAAACATTTTTGCACACAATTTTGAGGGTTAACAAATCCTCTTAACACTGTTTCACCTACTAGATTAAAAACTGTCTTATGGATCTTCAGCAACTCTACCTCTTTTTCTCTAAGCTAAACTTTTACATATAAGATATACTTATTTTGTGTTCAAAAACTTTATCTTATTAAAACTTACTCCTCTAATTCTATTGTTCATCATCTTAGAACTATGTTGCATCCCAGATAAGCACGCATCTTTATATATTTGTGTTTTTAATGACTTTTCCCCTTATACTTTGTCTCCTCCCATGACATTTCTACCCATTCAAAACCTACCTCTAATAGTCCTTCATCCACTAAGCCTTCTTTTAATCCTGTGAGTTAGCATTAAGTATTCCCTTTTTTTTTTTTTGGCGTATTAGGCTGTTTGTGATCCTGGATGCCTCTCCAAATATAAGATACGTTCACTGAGTACAAGAACGCAGTCTAGCACCTTTGATTCTCCATTATGACCAGCATAAAATAAGTCTTAATAAATACATATTAAATATGATGATCAAATTGATTTCTCACATTTTCCCACAGATGATAGTAGATCTTTCACAGAAATATATGTGTTAAATAGGATATTCACTTAATAGATTGCAAAAAGTGGTATTCTCTGTTAATAAAGAGACATCATTTGGCTTCAAATATAAATCACTGTAAAGGGGTCTTCAGTGGAGACAGATGATCCCATAGAAGTGTGTCCAGCTGCACTGAGCACTAAGAGCTTGCATCAGGCATCCAGAATCCAAGCAGTTAACAAACCTGCTTGAAATCATGACAATTTGTCATTATATACAGTATATTTCAACTTGAATTTAAAGACTGATGATTAACTTCGAAATTCCCTACAAATTGTCTTATTATATACAGTACCGAGATTAAACTACTAAATTATGTCATGAATGCATAAAATATATGTAGATACTAGTCTTTTTTTATCATTTATTGCCTTAAAATCCATACAATGTATTATAGAAAGTCAAAATTTATCAAAAGCCTAATGGTGATCCACTTCCACTTAATAAATGGTAAATATATTTTCTCATCCTTATTTTCTTAATAACATTCTCTTTAGTTTACTTTAAGAATACAGTATATAGTACATAAAACATACAAAAGATGTATTCATTGACTGCTTATGTTATCGGTAAAGCTTCTGGTCAAGAGTAGTCTATTAGTTATAAAGTTTTTGGTGAGACAAGTTATATGTAGATTTTTGACTCTTCAGGGAGTCAGTGTTTCTAAGCCCTGCGTTGTTCAACAGTCAAACATATGTATTTTGTAAACATATCTAATACACTTCATAAATTTACATTCATTTTTCTTCAACTGGTAAAAACATAGTCTAATTTCTTCAATGTACATTTAATAATGAATAATAAATCTATTAAGGCCTGAAATTAAAAAAAAAAAACTATGTATGTCCCCACCTCTCACTACATGGATTATGAAATGCACTCAAGCAATAACAAGACTTGCCAATTTTCTATCCTGGAATAAGTGACAATTCTTTGACTTGAGCACAGACTGCTATTTGCTAATCACATGCTCTCTCTTTACTGCTTTAAAATATCTCTTTGACCTTCAACTATATGTCTCTTGACAAATAGTACATTCCTTTTATTACTCAAGCTCCTAAGAAAAGTTAAAGAACCTGTATATTGCAGTTCCTCTGCCCCGCCCCTTAAGTTAACAGCACACTTGTAATTGCTAATGAGAGTCAAGCTCTTTATTATAATAATCATTATTATTATTTTGAGACACTGTCTCACTCTGTTGCCCAGGCTGGAATTCAGTGGCACGATCTCAGCTCATTTCAAACTCTGTCTCCTGGGTTCAAGCAATGTTCCTGCCTCAGCCTCCTGAGGATTACAGGCATGCGCCACCATGCCCAGCTAATTTTTGTATTTTTAGTAAAGATGTGGTTTCATCATGTTGGCCAGGCTGATCTTAAACTCCTGACCTCAGGTGGCCCACCCACCTCAGCCTTCAAAAGTTCAAGTTTTTTATTATTATGGCTCAACATCTGATAAAGCAGAAGAAAAGTCTGCTGCACATACCCATCAGGGCCACACCAGAGGATTCTGGCTTCACTGTGGCGATACGAGCTTAGGGGGATTTATTGTAAAGTTATCAGTGTTTCAGAGAGTCCCTGGGAGGCTGGAGAAGCCAACTCAGATGGATAAAAACCAATCAAGCTCTGAAGAACAAAAGAGCAACAGAACAGTCTATCTAGACTCCAGCTTCCTGGCTGCTGCAAAGAATAAGCTCTGAAGAATAGAGTCTCACTGCATTGACAATACAAAATCCCAGATATTGTGACTCCTCTGAAGGCGTGGAGGAGGAAGATCCAGTTGCTCTGACCACTCTCCACCAGGAAAGCATGCCAACCATGTAAAGGCAACTTCCCCAAAGGAGATCAAGATGCTTAGGAGGAAGGTGATATGCTGGACAGCTAAAGAAATGACATATTTTTACTACTGCTTAATATAATGAAAGACATGATATATCATATTTACTCTTGATCCTTAAAACATAGTTTTATGCTTTCCCTTGCCCTCCTATTATTATTAGTCCATACTCCAAGAATTGCAGTAGAGAGAGGGAGAGAAAGAGAGAGAGAGAGAGAGAGTGTGTGTGTGTGTGTGTCTTTACCCAAAGAATGAGGGGAAAGAAAAGAACAACTTGTGATTAAGCATCTACATAAAATTTCTGCCCATATATACCAAAGAAGTTCAGAGAAGGGGGTCGTCAAAACAGGTAAGGAGGAAGTATCTTATAAATAGAAAACAAATACCAAAACACATAGACCACACTCTAAACTATGTTGCCCATTATCAATGTGACTGTTTTTGTTAATGACAAATCAATTTACTTTGTTTTTAGACACAGGTCCTATATCTTTTGAATAGGGATATCAATCTAAACTAACTCATGGGTTTAAGTTATGTAATATACAATATGCTCAACCTGACATACAACAGGTGCTCAAAAATATGTGCTGCTATTCTTAATATTAAGCATTGTGTATCATTATTATTAGTAGTAGTATGGTTTAGGTAGAGAAGTTCACATTCAGCAAAAGTTTCTTAATGGCTGGCTCTAAAATAGCCCCAAAATAATCCACTGAGTGCACCACTGCACTGATGGTAATTGGTACTGTGGGAAATTGCAAACAGGAAACCTAAAGCTTATTATGGTGTGTTGTTTCTCAGTGCTGAACATTAAAAATGCTGAGCTCTCTAATCTGGAATAAAGACAATTTGACCTCCAATTTTTATTGCAATCTTTGTTACAGCTGCTCAAAATATCTTCTCCATAGCAGCCACACAAAGAAATGTTCTTCTGTTTGTAGTTAGGCTGGAATAGATAGCATTACTTCTCAGCCAACAAATTTCGTGTTTCGTGAGTTGTTGCCAAATGTATTCAGATCCAATGCTTCAAATTAAGAAACTGGAAAAGGAATTTAGTAGAGAATAAGAATGGCACCTTCTCTCTGTTAGTTCTTTGGAATGCCACAGTTCACTTTAATGAGAAAAAAGCTTATTTTGATGAAAACCAGGAGAAAATTCATAGGAACATTTAAATACAACTTCCATTGTATTTGGAATGGTAGTGTCAAAGGAAGAGTTAAAAAAAATTTGTGAAAAAGACTATTATTTTGGAAGCAATTATAAACTGATTTTTTTTCTTAAGAAAAATTCCTTCATCTTGAAATGTTTTTAACATGTCGTGATCTTCATTGACCCCTTAACTTTATCTGGAAAAGATCTCCAGTTACCAGGCTTTCTGTTAACCTAAATTTTCTCTGCAATGTTGAATATTTTATTAAGTACCTACTGAGTGCAGCGCTTGGAGGATGAGGAGGGTGCACATAAAAGATATAAAAAACTTAATCCACATTCTGTTCTTAAAAATTACTTCTGAATACTGTGAAATATTTTCCAGAGTTTTCCAGGTTAAGAATTCATGAGATTCATAGGCATCTTTCAGTTCATTACAAATCAGTAATACAAAAATGACACTTTTTCTTTAGTTCTATATATTAAAATAAAATAGTGTTTTATTTTGTCTATAGTAAATCATGACAACTTAAAATGCATTTTGCTTCAGTTAATTGCTTGGTAAACTTAATTGAGGAAGTTATATTGTAGATAGTATTATTTTCCTGGAAACTATTCTCAATGGTTTTTCTTATATTGTTTCACCTTCCTAAAAACACATCTAATTGAAAATTAAGTTGTATGTCACTTTGAAATTAAAACTGTCTTTCGTAGAAAACTTTAGTATTAATTTTGTTTCTCTTTTATTCTATATAATTTAGTATAGAATTTACCCGCTATTATTCAGCTTTAAAATTGCAAATATCTTTTTTTATTGAATATTATTCAACAAGCTAAACAAAGACGGGCAGGGACTGTTTTTGATTATAGATAATGCAAAGAATCAAAGAATGTGTGGACTTTAATTTCCTATAGATAAGAGCTTTGTCATAAAAACTATCTAGCTCCTGTGTTGTCAAAATGATGGTAATAAGTTTGAGTTCTAAAAGGGAAATTTGCAATTTATGTTTATTCTAAAAATGTAATTTTGATTAAAATTTTTGAGAACATTACCTTTCCTACAATAAGAATCATTTTAAGAATGTCTATTGGTGTTTCTCAAGAGATGGTGGTAATAAAGCTTTTTCAGACACTTTTGAAATATCAATACTAAAATATTTCTAAATTATTTTCTTCTGAGATTTATTTCTGACATTCTAGATTTCTGTTGAGATTCCAAAGTCTAAATATTGTTGTGTCCACACAGCACCCCTAAATCAGAGCAAAAGCTAAGCGCCAGGAAAAACCTATTGTTTAGTGTCTATGGCAACACAAATGAGAGAAAGGTCCAGTGTGTGAATTATCCGACATTGACTTTATAAGGAGGCAGAAGGTTGTAGCATGTAAATTGATTATTTCTACCACATTCTTTTACATTTATCAATACTTTTTTAAAGAAAGTATTTTCTCACTATTGTAGAAAGTTATACAATGAGATCATAATACTTTTTATTCTAAAGTTGTTTTATAATTTTTTAATGTTAACATTTTATTAAACTTCTCTCATGTAAATTTTTAATTAAAAAATTGTGATGTAACATAATATATTAAAGAGAGCATGGAGAATAGAGTAACACATATGCATGAATCCTGCTTTATTCCTTATCTGATGAGTGGCCTTGAAGACACCTGTTAGCCCATTCTAAATCTCTGTATTCTCCACACTAACCAGTACTTAGAATATGTAGAACAATACTTAGAATTGTGGGGATTCATTGACATAAAGGCTATAAAGCATCTAGCAGAGAACACATAATAAGCTCTACAAAATGTTAGGTGATGTTCTCCTTGCTCCATATTGCAAGAAGGCAAATCGAGGTAATGTTTTTTGCCAGCTTTAAGTTAGAGGAGATACAGTAGTTGTGAACCATATAGCAACTCAGGTGAATCCTCTATGGAACCAAAGGCAATTCTATCTGGGGACAAGGTGATAATATATAAAAATATAAATACAATCAGTTTTTAATCCAAGTAATCTTTACCAAATAAGGAGATTTCCAAACAAATGTCTTGGTTGGATAATTTTTTAAAAAATAAAATGTCTTTAAAACTATAAGAATGTTTTGTTTGTTTTGTGTTATCACATTTGAGGTCTGTTTTCCCATTCTTGATCTCCAATGAAACCTGAAAGACTAGAAATCTAAAAAATGGATACTCAAAATACTTCCTGTGAACCAGCAGCATCATATCACCTGTAAGCTTATTATGAATGCTTATCTTCAGCCCCAATCCCAAATCCACCGAATCAGAAATTCTAGAGGTAGATCCCAGAAGTCAGTTTTTCAATGAATGTTTGTTATACCTGCAAAGGTCTAGGAGCCACTGGTCTAAGTAATAGTTTTTCAAAATAAATACTTGCTTAAAAATGCACTAACGAGTATTTAGACTGACACCAAAGGAATAATCCATGAATGAAATTATTAATAAATTGACTTCAACAAAATAAAAAATGTTTTGCTCCATGAAAGCCCATGTGAAGAAGACAAAAAGACAAGCTACACATTGGGAGAAAATGTTAGGAAAAAGACTAGTATCTAAGAAATCTCAGAATTCAACATATAAAAACCTGAAAATTGACGGAATACTGAACAGACCTTTCACCAAGATGATAAGCAGATGAAAATCACACTCATGGAAATATGTTGAACATCATTAACCACCAATGACATCGTTACATACCTTTAAAATGGCTTAAATTAAAAAAAAAATAGTGATACCACCAAATGTTGGCAAGGATGAGGAAAAACTGATTCATTCACATCTTCTTGATGGGAATGTAAAATGGTACAGCCACTCTGGAAGTTTGGCAATTTCTTATAATAGTAAACATGCAATTACCATGAGACTTAGTAACTGAACTCTTTGATGTTTATCCCCGATGAAAGAAGACTATGTTTACACAAATACATGTATAAAAATGCCCATAGCAGCTTAATTTGGAATAAGCAAAAACTGGAAACAGCCCTGATGTCCTTCAGCAGGTGAATTAGTAAAGAAACTGTGGTACAACATTTCATGTAAGACCACTACGAAATATAAAGAGAAACTACTGATAGTTTGATACAGGTAACAATTTAGATTAAATTCTGGAGAGTTATACTGACTGAAAAAAAGTTACTCCCCAAACGATATATACTGCAGGATTCCATTTATATGAAATTCTTTAGATGACATTTTAGAAATAAATGATTGATTAGTGATGCTATATGAGGAATCCTGGTGTTGGAATTGTCCATAACTTGACTTGGTAGTGAATTCACGAAAATTCAAATATGATAAAATTGTGTAGAACTGAATACATATATACATATACAAATGAATACAAGTAAAGCTGGGGAAATCTGAATAGGATCAGTGGATTGTATCAATGCCAGCGTCATGTCTGGTGTGTGCATCTCTCTGTGTGAATCTATAACTGTCTTAATAATTCAATTAAAAAATTAAAAGTCCTCCTTATTACTCCTTAATTATCTCTAAGCCTTCTTCTTAACTTTGCCATAAAAATTATGTCAACGTAAATGGTATATAGATTGTGTTTTAGGCATCTCATCAATTTATTGAGTTTTTCTTCATATTTCTATGCTAATTACTGTGACATAATTGATCATAGAGAAATAAAAATTTATCAAATCCTTTTATGTAAGTCAAACATTTAGATGAACCGTGAATATTTTCAGATAATACCATAGTACTCAACATTCGTAGCTGCAAAATCATTATGGAAATCCTTACCTTAAATCGTGGTTGAGCTCATCTAATATAATTTCAAGTTGATTAGTTGTAGTGATTGAGGCAGCCCTTCTGGATCAGTGTCTGTAAAACCATTAAGTAGATAAATCATGCTCAACTATTGATCATAAATCATAAAGATAAGAACTTAATGTTGTACATAGAAAAATGATTCTTAGATTCCAGAACAGAATTATTAACCTACAGTTTCCTAGTATTTTGTTAATTTTTATTTTTATGTTATTGCATTTTTTGTTTATAATAGCATTAAAACTGATATCATGACTAATTCCTTTATAAATATATAAGCTGAACATTCATCACATCTAAAAATTACTATGAAAAAATCACTAAGAAAATAAAAAAGTGATAAAAAAATCAAAGTATATACTTTATATTTGAAAGATGCCTGTTTTTCTCTACTAATCACTCATAGAAACTGCGAAAAGGTGGAAGGTAGCTTAAATATTAGGGTAAAATTCTCAGACATATTTTGTCTTCCTTTTATATATTTTATATTTTCTTATTTTTTCAAAAAAAGAGTGCTTTGTGAATGATAATTTTCTTGTTATTCAGCCAAGCTTGCTAAACATAATAATTTCCAAGTGTAGGTGGATTAAAAATTGATTCTGAATTTTAAAAGAACATATAATATTGAAAACTAAGGAACATACTTCTTCACAGTGTTCGTAGAAATGGTTGAGATATCATTTGGCCATCTCATAAATCAATATTTATTTAAATCCAATGAGACTTAACGGTTCATTTTTTTAACCAACCCAAACTGATTTCTTCTATTTTCTGGCTAATGTTAAGTATAATTTTGATGTCAGTCAATATTTTGTACTCAGAATGATTTTGCTTGGTCTGCTATTGCATGAAACTCAAAGGTCACAAAAGCCACGGACCCTGAAGCATGATAAAAGGCAGAAGAATGCTATGTTTCCACTTAAAATTTCTTTTCTGCTGATTTTAAAAGTGCTAGATCCCTGGAAGACATACTGTCTCAAAGAATAAATGTTTCACGTGTTTTCCTTGACATCATGACTACTTAATCCTTTTGCCTTGCATATGGATCAGATAAGAGGATGCAAGACTGGTGATTGATTTTATGTTTTGTTAATTGGCACAAGTTATCACTTGGGTATTCAGCAGACAAAACAGATGATACATGACTCAACAAATAAACTAAAAAGGTACTGTACAAATGCCAAAACATTTTATAATATTTGAGATGTTGAATTTATCTTGTGACAAAATATTTGCTATAAAAATCTTTCATCAATATTATGAGATAGGATATTATGATAGATATGATAGATTTTTTGCTAAAAAAAGGTGATATATACAAATACATGTTTTGGAATGATGAAGATTTATGAATAAAGAATAGTTACCGGCATCTTCATACTATTTTCAGTGATATTATCTTCAGTATAAATTGTGACCGTCAGTCCCACTGAGAGGTTGAGACCGAGTTTAGCTCACTTTTTCCTTAAAAATCGTGAAGGGTATGAGGAGAGGTAATGTAAATTATGTCCAGTGGAAAACTGAGCCATCAGAGAAGGATATAACAGTTAAAGTTCTCTATAAGATGACTCCTTATCTTAAAAGATAATTTCAATAATCATATGGTGATACATTTTATATTTTATTTATAAAAAAATTCCAGTTTCATCTAAATGTACAGCAGAATCTTTATCCTAGTATTTTAAAACTCTTAAGGGAGAACTTCAGGGCTTTTGGGTTGATGTTTAGTTTAAAAAAAAAAAAGAAAACCAGTGAGATGAATTTATTGCAGCAGTTTTCTCATATTCACTTGGCTCCAGAAGGACTGAAGTTAATGCATGCTATGTGAAATGTGACGTTCTCTTGGTTACGGACCAAAGAGACTATAACGATAAACTGGAGTTCATCATATCAAAGATGGTGTTTACATTTTTTCATCTTTGTACTGAATTTAGGCTTGGCTTCTTGGGATACTTTTAGTGCTCTCCCTGGACTGAAAATGTATCTGACTGAACTATCCACATGTCATTTCTCTATCCTTCCCTAAAATTCAGGGCATCAATCAAGCCCACAACCTTGACCTTAGACAAGTCATCAGCAAACCTAACGGCGTATTTTACTTACACCTGAAGTACCCTCCCCACTGAAGGATTGTATGATAATCTCACCAATATCCATTTGACCTCTATCTCATTGTAGCAAAGGTACCGTATTAGGATATGGATACCAACATCAGGGGTGAACTCTAAGAGACAGACTCTGCACTTCAGCAGCCATGTTTAAGCCAAGTAGGGCATAATATTATTCAGTTACAGTAAATGTTCTGGACCTAATCCTAGTTAAAGACATTTAAGAGAGTGTGCTGGGGATTTTGTTTCCTTCTTTATGTGAAAAAGCCACATGATGAGATGATCTCTTTTCCTCCAGTTACTTTTGTGCAGAGATGGAGCTCCAGAATTGTTGCAACCATTTTGCTTAACAAGAAACCAAATCAGACTTGATAAGGGTCAAAATAAACTACAAAAAAAGGAGATGGAGTTCCTAAACTTGATCAACCCCAAAGCCTTCCCTACCTCTGGACTTCCCATTACCAAAACAGTCCCTTTTTGTTTAAAGTATCTGTATTTAGTGGTCTGTTACTTGTAGCCAAAGTCCTTCCAATGTACAGTTATCTCTACCCATTCTTCAAAATTCAACTAAATTAGACCACTTTATAATAATAATCATTGATGTTTGTGGAGCTTTTACTAGATACCAGATGCTGTTTTCTGCACTGTACTTTGCATGGATTTACTAATTAATCCTCTTAACTTTGTGAAAGCATTCTATTATCATATTCAAAATTTGTAAGTTCACAGAAAAATCAAGTAACTTACCCAAGATTCTAATAAATAGTAGGAAGAATAAGCAATAACCTAGCAGTATTACTCCAGAAGTCTCATTCTCAACCATGACATAACATTGCCTCATTATATGCCAACATTCACATCAGCGCCCTATAAACTCTTCTGTTAGAATTGTTTTGCATTTATTGCCTTAACTGCACAATTAGTACCTGATATTAAATCATTCTCAGCTAACCTATTTTATAGCTATTATTTTATATGTGTATCTTTTCCTTTTTGATTGGTTTTCTTTGGAATGGACATGGCTTGCAGTACTCTCACATTTTATAATATTTTGCAAACACAAAGAATCCAGTATACATAGCAATATTGATACAATCTCAAAATCTTACGAAGTTCAGCAATAATAAATATAGTCATCACATTGCAATATACTTGAACTATGGGCTGTTATTAGGATAACTACCTTCCCTCCTAACTCTTCATTCTGTTGCTGAACACTCCCTTACTTCCCCTGCACAACTGAGAATCATAAGATAGGAATTCTTCAACATCCTTATCTCACCACACTTTCAACTAAATTACATCACTCTAATGTGTGCTCTCATTAATTTTGTATAAGGCATATTTTTCTATCATTACTCTGCCTCCCATCTCAAGTGCCAGATGATTTTGGTTCATTGGCTCTTTGATTTTTTTCACTTACACATATATAATAGACACTTTAAAGTTTTATAAATATATAAAGTACAAGTGTTATGATTTATGAATATAATGTAAAATAATTAAATCAAGCTAGTTACGATATTCATTGTCTCAAATGTTTAACATTATTTGTGCTGAGAACATTAGGAATTTACTCTCCTAGCAACATACAGACAGTCTTCAATGTACAATTTTTCAGTTTTATGATGAGTTTATCAGGACAAAACTCAATTATAATTTGAAGAGCTCCTTACAATTTACAATGAGTTAACAGTTTCTATTGAATGTCTATCACTTTCACATCATTGTAAAGTCTCAAAATTGTAAATCAAACCTTCATAAGTAAGGGACCATCTACTGTGCTGCCCTCTTTAAAATAATTTGAAAAGATTCCCTCCTTTTCAATTTTTTGAAAGAGTTTGAAAAAAAACTGGTATTAGTTTTTCTTTCAATGGTTGATAAAATTCAGCCACAAAATCACTAGGTCCTGGAATTTTCATTACTTAATCAAAATTCTTGCTCTTTATTGGTTGGTTCAAATTTGCTATTTCGTCATGATTCAGTTTTTGCAGGTTGTATAGGTCAAGAAATTTATTTATTTCTTCTGTGTTTTCCAACTCAGTTGCAACGTGTCCTCATTCATTTCTGATGTAAACAAAATTTAAAAACCTTTAGCTAAACTAAGAAAAAGAGAGAAGGCTCAAGTTATTTACTTATCTTTTTCAAAAAATAACTTTTCTTTTTTTAATTTTTTGAATTTTTTTACTGTTTTTTCTATTTATACCCTGATATTATCTCCTACCTTCAGCTATATTTTGGCTTAATTTTTTCTTTTTCTAGTTATTTTCTTATTCATTCAATCACCCTATTCTTTTTATTAGAGAATTTAATCCATTTATATTCAAAGTCACTAATGATATTTCTCCCCCACACTTTTTTATTTCATAATTACATTATTTCATAATTTGGTTTCCTTTAAAATTTATTTTAGCTATACTTATTACCAATAGTTTTATCTTTTAACCTTTGTACTATAAATAAACTTGCCTTACACAACATTATTATAGTACTAAGATATTCTTAACCTGGCTCAGTTTTACTTATATCCTTGAGTTTTTACATCTGTGTGTTTCATGTTACTAATTAGCAGATTTTTTTTTTCCAGTTTAAAGAACTCTCTACTTTGTCAAAGATTAGATGGTTGTAGGTGTGTGGCTTTATTTCTGGGTTCTCTAACCTGTTCCCTTGGCATATATGTCTATTTTTATACCATTACCATACTGTTTCAGTTATTGTGGCCCTTTAGTATATTTGAAATTGGGTAGTCTGTCAACTTTGTCAAAGACCAGATGGTTATAGATGTGTGGCTTTTTTTCTGGGCTCTCTATTTTTTACCATTGGTTCGCATGTTTGTTTTTGTGCCAGTGCCATGCTGTTTTGGTTACTGTAGCCTTGAGTATAGGTTGAAGTCAGGTAATGCGACATTTCCAGCTTTGCTGTTTTGCTTAGGATTGCTTTGGCAGACTTTTTTTTGGTTTCATATGAATTTTAGAATAGGTCATTCAAATTCTGTGAAGAATGTCATTGGTAGTTTGACACAAATATCATTAAAACTGTACGTTGCTTTGGGAAGTATGGTCATTTTAACAATATTGATTCTTCCTATTCATGAGCGTGGAATGTTATTCCACTTGTTTGTGTCATCTCTGATTTCCTTCAGCAGGCTTTTGTAATTCTTTTTTTTTTTTTTTTTAGACAGAGTTTTGCTCTTGTTGCCAAGGCTGGAGTGCAGTGGCGCGATCTTGGCTCACTGCAACCTCCTCCTCTCGGGTTCAAGCGATTCTCCCGCCTCAGCCTCCAGAGTAGCTGGGATTATAGGCATGTGCCACCAAGTCAGGCTAATTTTGTATTTTTAGTAGAGATGAGGTTTTTCCATGTTGGTCAGGCTGGTCTTGAACTCCTGACCTCAGGTGATCCTCCCGCCTTAGCCTCCCAAAGTGCTGGGATTACAGGCGTAAGCCACCTCACCTGGCCTATAATTCTTATTGTAGAGATCTTTCACCACCCTAGTTAGCTGTATTCCTAAGTATTTTACTTTTTGTGTGGCTGTTGTGAATAGGACTGCATTCTTCATTTGGCTCTCAGCATGGACGTTCTTGCTGTATAAAAATGCTACTATTTTTGTACGTTGATTTTGTATCCTTGAGTTTTAGCGAAGTTGTATATGAGATCTACGAGATTCTTGGCAGAGATTATGGGGTTTTCTAGGTATAAGATCATAACAAAAACAAACAATGAGGAAAGGACTCTCTATTCAATAAATGTTCTTTAGGTAATTGGCTAGCTATATGCAGAAGATTGAAAATGAACTCCTTTTTTCACCATATGCAAAAATCAATCAAGATGGAATAAAGACATAATTGTAAAACTTAAAATTATGAAGACCCCAGAAAACCTAGGAAATACTATTCTGAACATAGTCTCTGGCAAAGATTGTGTGAAAAAGTGTCCAGGCCTGCCACGGTGGCTCACGCCCGCAATCAAAGCACTTTGGGAGGCCAAGGTGGGTGGATCACCTGCGGTAAGGAGTTCAAGATCAGCCTGACCAACATGGTGAAACCTTGTCTTTATTAAAAACACAAAATTCGCCTGGTGTGGTGGTGCATGCCTGTAATCCCAGCTACTCAGGAAGCTGAGGCAGGAGAATTGCTTGAACCCTGGAGGGAGAGGTTTCAGTGAGCCGAGATCGCGCCATTGCACTCCAGCCTGGGCAACAAGAGTGAAACTCCGTCAAAAAAGAAAAAAAGAAAGAAAAGAAAGAAAAGAAAGAAAGAAAGAAAGAAAGAAAGAAAGAAAGAAAGAAAGAAAGAAAGAAAGAAAGAAAGAAAGAAAAGAGTGCCCAAAAGCAATTGCAACAAAAACAAAAATTGACAAAAGAGTCCTAATTAAAGATCTTCTGCACAGCAAAGGAAACTATCAACAGAGTAAACAGACAATGTGGAGAATGAGATAAAATATTTGCAAACTATGTATCTGACAAAAGTCTAATATTTAGAATTTATAAGGACTTAAACCAATTAATAAGCGAAAAAATGAACAACCCAATTAAAATGTGGGCAAAGGACATGCACAGATAGTTTTCTAAAGAAGACACATATTTGGTCAACAAGCATATAAAAAAAAGCTCAATATCACTGATCATTAGAGAAATAAAAATCAAAACCACAATGAGATACCATCTTACATGAGTCAGAATGGCTATTATTAAAAGGTCAAAAAGTAACAGATACTGGTGAGGTTGAGTAGCAAAGGAACAACTAATATACTGTTGGTGGAAGTGTAAATTAGTTCAGCCATTGTGGAAAGCACTATTGTGATTCCTCAAAGAGCTAATAACAGAATTATCATTTGACCCAACAATCCCATTACTGGGTATATACCCAGAGGAATAGAAATAATTTTATCATAAAGACACATGTATGCAAATGTTCATTGCAGCACTGTTTACAATAGCAAATACATAGAATCAACTTAAATTCCCATCAAAGGTAGACTGGACAGAGAATGCGGTACACATATACCATGGAATACTTTGCAGCTACAAAAAAGAATGAGCTCATATCCTTTTCAGAAACATGGATGGAGCAGGAGGCCATTATCCTAAGCATATTAATTCAGGAACAGAAACTAAATATCGCATGCTTTCACTTATAATTGAGAGCTAAACCTTAAGTATACATGGATACAAAGAAGGAAACAATAGATATTGTGGCTTGTTTCAGTGTGGAAGGTGGGAGGAGGGGGAGGACTGAAAAACTACTGACTAGGTACTGTGCCTATTACCCGGTTGATGAAATAATCTGTACACTAAACCTCCATGACACACAATTTATCCATGAAACAAAGCTGCACATGTACCCCCCTGAATCTAAAATAAATGTTGGAAAAAAAAAAGAACTCTCCTTATAAATTTTTGTAAGGCAGGTCTGATGGTGATTAACTCACATAGGTGTTTTTGTTGTTGTTGTTGTTTCTGTCTGGGAAATATTTTTATTTCTTAGCCATTTCTGAAACTCACCTTTGCTTGAAAAATTATTGCTCATTAAAACTTTTCCTTTTTTTTTTATTTCAAGCACTTTGAATATATTATATAACTGTGTCCTGGCCTGCTGTGTTTTTTTTTTTCCCCATGAAATCTACGCATAGTCATATTGACACTTGTTTCTATGCAATGTGTTTCTTTTCTCTTGTTGCTCTCAAAATGGTTTATTTGTCTTTGATTTTTGACGGTTTGAATATGTGCTTAGATATACTTCTCTTTGGGTTGAATGTGATTGAGAATCTTCATGCTCACTGTACTTGAGTGTTGGCATCTATCCTCAAATTACAAAATTTTTCTGTCATATTATTTCAATGTGCTTTCTGGCTTTTTACCTTTATCTTCTCCTTCTAGAACTCCTATTATTTGAATATTTAGTTCCTTGATTGTGTCCCATGATTCCCATAAGCATTCTTCATTTTTAAAAATTCTTTTCTTTTCACCCCTCTGGCTAGACAGTTTCAAATGTGTGTCTTCCAGCTCACTGATTCTTTCTGCTTGATTGAGTTTCCTATTGAAAATTTTAATGATTTTTTTCAATTAATTCATTGTGTTATTAGTTGAGTTTCTATTTCTTTTTATTGTCCCCATTTTTTTGTCAATATTCTCAAATTTCATGGATTGTTTTACAAATTTCATTAAATTTTCAGTAAGTATATTATAGTTGGCCACACCACTTTATAAGTATTATTCCAAATTCTAGGTCAGTCATTTTACAGATCTCAATTTCTTTATGTTCCATTATTGGAGCTTTATTAGTTTCTTTTTTCTTTTCTTTTCTCTTTTTTTGAGACGGAGTTTCGCTCTTGTTGCCCAGGCTACAGTGCAATGGTGTGATCTTGGCTCATCGCAAACACTGCCTCCCAGGATCAAGAGATTCTCCTGCCTCAGCCTCCTGAGTAGCTGGGATTACAGGCATGTGCCACCATGCCCAGCTAATCTTGTATTTTTAGTAGAGGTGAGATTTCTCCATGTTGGCCTGGCTGGTCTTGAACTCCCGATCTCAGGTGATCCACCTGCCTCGGCCTCTCAAAGTTCTAGGATTACAGGCGTGAGCCACCAAGCGGGGCCACTTCATTAGTTTCTTTAGAAGGTGTGATAATCCCTTAATTCTTTGTAATCTTTGTATCCTCTGTTGCATTGTTTTCTGCACATTTGAGAAGATAGTCCTTCTTTCTGGCCTTTATACATATTCCTTGGCAGGGACAGAGTTTCACTATTTTGTTTAGCCTGCAATTCTTGAAGGGCCAGCTGATGATGACCCCAGCCCAGCAGAATTTGCTGTGAATTCTCTAGTTTCTGGGGTGCTGCCTTTCCTCTGATGTCAAGTGAGGCTGCTGGCGGTTATCCGCTATCATGTGGAGCTACTGGCTGGGTATTATGAGGGCTTCTAGCCAGGTCAATCACAAGATGTATTCTAGGGTTGGACAATTCCACTCTTTGGGGTCTTCAGTTGGACAGGGCTGTAGGCTGGGCTTTAAGGTTAGGCGGAATTATTGCTCAGGAAAGGCAGGAAGGAGGCTATGCTCCTTAGAAATGCTCAACTGAGGATTGCCTCCCTGTCAAGGGAAGCCACGGTGTGGGCTTTTGGCTGAGTTGAGTAGCTGTTTAGCTTTTTTGGTAGAGTTAGCCTCTATAATTTTCCAAAATCTGTGTGGAGGTGGGAGTATCACTCCCTAGGCAGGGTTATAGAGCAGGCTTTTTAGCTGAGTAGAACTACTGCTTGACTTCCTGGGTCAAGCCACTCTAGCCCACATCCTTGTTCAAGATGCATGAGAGTGGAAGTGTCTCTTCCTGAGCAGTCATTGGGAAAGCCTAATGGCTGAAAAATGGAGATGCCTCTGGGTCAAGCCAGGCTAGTTTCATTGCGTCTCTGAAATATATAGGAAGTAGGAGTCTCCCTATCTGGTTGAGGTGAGACTAGAGTGGGCTTCCTTGGAAAAATTTTGAAATGTTAGGGACACTAAATTACTGCCTCTTGTCCTCTTTTTCTCCCCATAGAAACTGTGGTACAGAAAAATCCTCTCCATCTGGTGTTCTGCCAACTTGTGGGATGGGGAAATGGTGCAGTTGGAGTAAGATTGTTCTTTTGAGCATTCTAATTCAGATTCCATCTAGTTCTACAGACCGCATGAGTATATCAGGCTTTTTTCCAAGTGCTGGGGTTTTAAAAAGATGTTCTAGTCTGTGGATAGTTGCTAGTTGAACTTTCTGCAGGGGAATTGGAGCCTGAGACTTCTTATTTTGTCATCTTGGTGATGTCATTTCTCTCTCTCTCTCTACATATATATATTCAACTTATATCCCTACTGGTTCCTTCAGCTTGTAAACTGTGCTCAAATCCCATCTGGGGAATAACTAAAAGAGATGCTGTGTTCCACTCCACACCCCCACTCAGCTTCTTTCATATTGTTCATCTCTTTTGATAGCCAAATTCTCTGAAAATGCCTTCCTTCTCATTTTCTATTCATATTTGTTCTATCATTTTTTTTTTTCACTCCAACTCAAGGGAAACTAAATCTGTGTTGCTAAAGTCATTACAGTGGCCTTTTAAATGACTGTACTTTCTGCTTCATTTTTTTTCCCATTAGATGTTTTCTTCAGTAGCTTTCTTATTCCTGAGCTTCACACTTTTCTCTTTCCTTGTTGACTTCCTAACTTCCTATTAATCTGCTTTTAGATATTTACCTATGAGATTCTCTTTCTCTGTCAATACTTCAGATACTAGTGTTTCTCATGCTTGTACCTGGAGATTTTCCTTATTCTCATTTTTTTAAAAAAAGTTTTGTTGCTAATTAGGAATTTTTTTATTTGTTTTTGTTTTTAGTTTCTAAAGAGTAGAAGTCCTTTTCGTGAATTATCCCTTGCCCGATACCTGAAATGTCAACATTAGTACTAGGCTTTTGAGCAAAATATTCTGATTTCTATAAGAATAAAACATAGCTTCCCTTATTTATCTTCTAATAAGAATAATAGTCAAACGACATGTGCTATGTGTGGTCAATGTTAGAAAGTGGAGAATGATTATAGTCTTATGTTGTGAGGATGTGAGGGGCAACTCTCATCCACTTAGCAATTTTGTTGATGATGCTGACTAAACAAATAATAAATGATTCCACCATTAATGTCTCAGGCTAAGGTGACTTTTCAATACCTACTTTAAGTTATATCCTCCTAATACTGAAACCACTATAAAGAAAATTTTTAAAATTCAGTTTAGTGTAAAACATCATATTTTAAATGCTCTAATGATTGGAAAAAGGGAAAGAGCTTTAAAGGATTGATGGGAGTCCCTGTTGCAGAGCTGTATTATAATGTATGCTCTACTTTTAGACTTTGGCTCTTAAAATGATTGTTACCTGTGAAGGAAGAATTTTAAAAATTTCAGAGAGCAAGGAAGGAGGGAGGAAAGGAAGTAAGGGGAGGAAGGATGCAGCAAAAAAGAAAAGGAAGGAGTAAAGGAGAAAGGGAGAAAAGAGAGAGAAAGTAGAAAAAATTAAATATATATATATATGAAATTCTATTAGTGTTCTTCACTTAAAAGCCCATGTGGGGATAAAAAGAAAGAAGGAAAGAAAGCTTACTGGCTGATAATAATTAACTAAGGGAGTCTCCTAATAAATATTGCTGTATTGTTTATTTTACAAGGGGAACCCATATTACCTTTAAGTCTCCTTTCCCATGGCCTACGTTGTCTAAACTTGCACTACATTTAATCAAATTTGATGAGCTGCATAACAAAGGAGGAATTCCAGATAGTATTTACCCTCATTCTTTTATTCCCTGGGCAGACACAGGGAAAAGGCCAAAACATGAGGCTGAGGAACGAAGACATTTCAGAATAATACATTGACCTGTAGAACAAACTGGTTCCACGTGGAAGTATTCATGTTCATAAAAAGGTTAGCATCATTAATTCCATGATCTCTTGTTTTGACAGCCAAGATGAATCTATCTGTTTTCTTAAACATTCTATCCTCTTTCCAGAATAGAGATCACATCTACAATCATGGCAGTGAGTCAATTAATACATTTTCTTGAAAGGATATATAAAATAATGACCATCGGACAAATAGTGAATGGATTCCAAGCATTAATAACAACATAAATATTATAATTGTTTTACAAATGTGTGCGAAAATTTCCTCCCAGTCTTTGTCTATATCTATACTTACTTTGAATGTCACAGCAAATGAGCTGATACCATCAGTGCAAAGTATCACGCAAAGTAAGAAAGCTACAGTGAAATGGGAGCTATATACTCTTCATGACCCAGTATAAATAGTGAAAATTCCTTCAGAATTGATTGCAACCTTGAATCAGCATGTTTTCATTCTAGTGTCCTCCAGATATGGACAGCCAATGAACTTTTACATTGTCTAGCTAACCCAGCTCTATAAAATGATGAGCATCAATAATAATTTTCTCAATGAGTTATTAGAGCCATAGCATTCAAGGAGTCGGGTCCCAAAGTGCAGAAATAGATAGTAAAGAAGGGATAGGTTCTAATTATGCCTTTGTAAGTGGCATGAGTTAAAGGTGTTTTAGAAGGATACACCATGAATAGTTAGATATATAAAACAGAGAGACGACTGTTTAAAAAGAAACTTCATGCATTTCCTAATTTAACATAATGTCAATGTTTATGCACAGACATATTTCCACCATGAAAAAAACTCTAAGTGCATGCCAACTCTTAAATTTCAGCCTCAGATTGTCAACCACTAGCTTAATCAGAGCAAAACAGGATTTATTTTTAGACATTCAGGGCAGATCCTCTTAACTGACTACACAAAAGACTTCCCATCCTTCTCTCTTTTACTCCCTCCACACAAGTAGCGGGAAAGCCAAATAATTATTTTCCTAGGGAAGTTTTATGTTATAGTAGCTATTTAATCCAGTCTCAATCTCTGCATAACAAGCAGAATGATGCTGATGCGGAGGAGTTGGTTTGAAAAACAAACAAAAAAATGTTTCCCTAATAACAAAGGACATGGCGGATTTTCCAGATTTGGCCATTCTTGTTGCCTTCACAATAGGTGACATTCATAGGGGTCACATGCCCATAGAACTACAGGGAGAGAGGCAAGCAGAGAAAGCCAATATGCTTAGGGTGACAAAGTGGGAAGACAGTAGTAGCCTACCTGTCTAATTTAATGCTTGAGGTCCCCCAAAATTCCACTAAAATCTACTCTGAGATTACTTATGGACAAAAAATACTATTTGTTTAAACCACAGTATTCTGGCTTTCTGATTCTTGCAGTTCAGTATATGTCTAGGTGATTCAAGGTCTCTTCCAAAAAATATTTTTAGTGTTTTATAAATTATAAACATATTTGCTTTTATTAATCTAAACCTACAAATATGATATACTTTTTTGACAAGAGTGCCAAGCTGATCATATTAAAAAGAAGCCTAACAGACCATTTTAACTTACTGATTCTGTCTTCAAAATCTTGGTGGAGTTTCTTTTTTTTAATCTCTATTATCGCATATATCACTTGTTTTATCAACTCTTTAGCCTCGCTGTGTGAATCTACTTGCCCTCCCATCATTCCCTATAGTGATAATGAAAGGACATTGCATGATTCATAAATTGTGCCACTAGAAAAGGCATGTAGAATAAAAAATATGTGACACCATGTTGTCATGCAATAAATCATTAAAAAATTATATTTTTATAGCTCAGCATTTGCCAGACATCTACAATTATATAGTGTCAGCATCCATGGCCAATCCAACTTTTTTTCCACTGCTCTTTTGCCAAATCAAAGAAGCATAGTGCAACACAATAAAAAGAACACAAGGGTATGAAACTCGAGTTTCAACTCTGTACAATCTACTATCAAAGTAACTTCAGAAAATTTTATCACTTTCTGATTCCTTCACGTTTTTCTTTTAAAATTAAATAACAATTTTTGAAATCCACTTTAGAACTTGGTACATATTAAATATTTAGTACAGTCAGTAGCTTTCTTTCCTTTTCTAATATATGCATTTGTTTTTGTTGTTGATGTTATAAAATTATTCATATTTTCCTCCATACATGCTTATTTAAGGTAAAATAAAAGGTTAGTTCATTTTGGTAAAAGCAAAAGAATACACACAGCTGTTTCCTGCCTGCTGTAATACCTGTAGAGTACAGAAGATAAAATAGAAATTATCAGTATTATCTAATTACATAATAGTTATGAACAAAATTGTTAGCTGTATGCTTGGCCTTCTGTTATGATTATAAGTGGATTACTATTTTTTACTAGAACCTCTCAAAAGCCCAGTGAATTAGCACTCATTTTGTCTTATGCATTTCAAATGAAGGCTTGGAAATCTGGAAAGCTTTTAAAACCTGCCCAAAATTCAACAGCTCATCAGTGGTGGAGTCTGGTGGACTTGGGATTTTAATGAACTCACTCTGACTCTGCAGGCTAATCTACAGTTTCTCTTTATATCCTGCTGTAAGAGGTGTTAAGAACATGTAATAGGTCAAATATCATACAGTGGCGGAAAATCTAAAACTCTAGCAATTGTTATTTTTTAACTGAAACTTCTCAATTTTAATTTTAAATTATCTTTACCCTCTTATATTTTACAAGTAGGGGATTACTTCAAAAAATTATCTGTTTTTATCTTTTATTATCCATAAGGTACATGGTTAAATTCTATTTTAAGGAGCATGTTTGTTGCAATGTTAAGTGTAACATCTGGCTGGGCGTGGTGGCTCATGCCTGTAATGCCATCACTCTGGGAGGCCGAGGCGGCTGGATCACCTGAGGTCAGGAGTACAAGACCAGCCTGACCAACATGACGAAACTCCATCTCTACTAAAAATTCAAAAATTAGCAGGGCGTGGTGGCCCATGCCTGTAGTCCCAGCTAATCTGGGAGGCTAAATCAGGAGAATTGCTTAAATCCAGGAGGCGGAGGTTGCTGTGAGCTGAGATTGTGCCACTGCACTCCAACCTGGATGACAGAGCGAGACTCCATCTAAAAAAAAATATATATATATATATAGCTTCTCAAATTTTTGAGATATAAAATCCAGAATTTGTCTTTTAATTCAGTAGCTTGTATGTTATGTCAGCACATATAACTAGATCAGCAGACTAACTTAAATAAAGCCAAACAAACTAAATTTCTGAATTACACTCTGCTGACTTCTAAAAAATATTTCATGTCCTACATTCAGGAATTTTCATGTGACAAACTCAAAAAAAATTTAAATAAATTGCCTAGTTCTGTTTATTCATATCCTTAAGAGATGAATGTAAGCAGATCTAAAGTCTTGCTTAACTTTTAATGTATTTTTTTATAAAATAAGTGAATTGTGAATAGGCTGTTTGAAGTGAGCCTTATAAATCACCTGAACTGCTCCACTATTGGCATGTCTTGGAGTCATTATGTATAATTGGTTAATGGTGTATTTATTCTCACATTATTGGATCAGCTCCAGGGATAATCACTGATGAGTTTCAAAACTCCAGGAGGATTTCTATGCAGAGGTAAATGAATTAAAACACAAGATAAAACTAATTACTTTTATTTAAATTCAATTTTGGGGGTAATCGTTCTGTCTTGGGGGTTTTCTAGCAGTTTTCAAAACTGATAAATTTGCTTTAGTTTGCTAAGTTGCATTTCCTTAGAGCTAAGGGATTAAATCATTGGGACGAATATTAGAAAGGAAGTAATTTAAACTAAATTTTGTGGTATAATTTCCCACCTTAGTTCTTCATGCTCTTTTTGATGCTTCTCTTAACCAGGCATTTGAAAACCTGATAAATGAGAAAAAAAGAACCACTTTCAATGCCAAAATTAAGTGCACATTACTGAAAGGTGTTAGGAGTTCCAGAAATTAAACACCATAATCAAAAAGACTCATATATACTTTGCTGAAAGCATCTATAGGACTGGACAAGACACAGACAACATGAGTCATGTAGAGCTATAATTTTCGTGTAAAGCAACTGGATGTAGATAAATAATAAAAATTTAACTTTTTTCCTCTCCATATGCTTGGCTGGGTGTGTATTTTTTTTTAATGTCTGATATTATACCTGTCCAGCCAGTTTCCTTTGACATGAGGCTATATTGCCATGGGAGTGGGAAAATCACTGAAATAGGTTTATAAATTAAGTATTACACTTAAGGCATGCTTCTTGAGTTAAATAGGACCTTTCATGAAATGTGACTTGGGATTAGAAAAGGGGTGCAGTGAGTAATTAATTGCATAAAGCATTGGTGAATGTATCAATTAAAATTAGATTTTGCTACATGTAAAGAGATATCTAAATAAATGTCATTGTACAAGAAGTGAGTTCTCTCATAAAACAAGTCTGCAGTAAGGTGTTGCCAAATTGGTGTGATTACTCTATCGTCATTAGGGATCAAGGATCCTTCTATTTTCTCTTTTTTTCTTCATCTCACTTACCTATTGAAGCAATGAATATCACTGATTGAATGGGTAGAGGAGAATAAAGATGATTGACAAAAGATCAGTAATACAAATTCAACTATGTGTGTGTTGTAGAAGCCAGAAAAAGCCAAACCGCCAAATCTCACGAAGGTCAGCAAAAAGTCACTACCTGATAAACTAAAGAGAGATTTGTAGAACCTCAGAAAGCTCTGGGTGCCTGGAGAATTCAACGTTAGCAGAACTCAGCTGAACTCTGACTTTTCTAACTTCTAATTTCTTCATTACTATAAAATAAAGGTTAAGATTTCAACGTCATTAGTGTTTAGGAGCTACCTAGTAGCTCTGTACCTTGAAGTGTACTATAAGCTGCTTGTCTGAAAGAAAATTACAAAAATACTGCATTCTGTTTTCTAAAAAAAATGCTGTCTTAGAGATCATACCACTGCTGAATAATGAAAATCATTTGATTTTTCTTTTTTTCTGTCAAAAATATTTAAAGCCAATGAAATACATATTTTTAAAATGTGTGTACCATATGAGGATGACTTATCATTATACTGTCTTTAAAAAACCCAAATACGTGAAAATCAGATATAGTTCAGAGGTGTAACTTCGAGAATGGTACAGCTCTTTGAATCCTATGTAAATTGCTCTTCTCTCTTTAAGATTTCAGTAGAGAGTTAAAAAAAAAAAGAAAAGCAAATTTTTGACAAGTTGCCAGTTCTTGGATCTTTTAGTTTGTTTTATTTATGGTCCTACTTTGAGGAATGATGAGCCAAGACTATTATCTACAAGCCTTACTGTCAGAGACTTTTACATTGGATACTGGTAGAGAAGTGATTCAGAAGTGGCTCTTGCAGAAATGGGCAGATACTAAAAGCTTATGACCAATCCCTTTTCAGATATATTATATGCTTATTATCTATTGAAATCACTGCTGCCATTCAGGTCAGGGGCATGAGAGGGATGGATTAAAGAGAGCTGTATCAAAGCACCAAAACTAGTTTGCCTGTTATTATTCATATTCCTTTAAAGTAATCTTGGAAAATAAATGATAGAAATAGTAAGTACATTTCATTCTTATTGTATCTTTCTGGAAAGATTCTTAAGTTTTAGGATAAGTAAAAATTAACTATTGACCATAAAAAGTAGAATCCAACTCAAGTGAATGTGATTCAGTGGGTCTGGGATGAAGCTCACAGAGTTACATTTACAACAACATCCAAGGTCATTTTAATATAGAGAGTTATTGGAACACTCTTTTAAAGACATTGATCTGTGACATTGAAGTATTTCTCATGATCTGAATACAGGAGCTCATTATGTTTCTATTTTGATAAAGAAACTAATTGATTTTGTTTTTAATTAATTATTATGAATATTTGCTTAGGCTGGTAATTATATACATAACTATACTGATTTGAGGGATATAAAAATCTTCACCTCACCCCACATGACCTCATAAGTCCTACACAGAAGGGCTGAAATATAACTTGCTATAATGTGGCATGAGTTTCTCAGAAACTCACTCTAAATGCATTTGTAATGAAGTTTCTAAGGGAAATGTACACTTATAATGATTTCACCACAGGCAGTATAGGAGAACTACTTTTCAGATTGTTTTCTGTTATGATTCCTACTGAACATTTGAATACATTTACTGGTTTATGAAATACCCATAAAATACATAGAAGTATAATGTAAAGATATTAAAATTTTGGTTTTTGGTCTCCTTATTTTGTTATCAGTTTGGAGGATCTTCAGAAATTTAATTGACATTTGCTGTCTCCAAGGATTCTGCACTGATGGAGGAGATTCCCAGAATAAGGTTTAGGTTGAAATCTGAAATCCCTCTCAGATTTTATCAGGCATAACTTAAATTCCTAGCATTGGGAGCATTCTAGAGCAATGCTTCCCATAAGGCAGCCCTCCTGAGGCTTCCAAATTCTCCATCTGCTGCTATTCACAGGATCCTGCCTTTTACCTAGAATTCTTCCCCCAAAGCAGCTCCCTGGCTTCAGTCAGTCCCATCCATTTTCACTTATAGAACAATTTCGTTTCTAGCCTTCAATTAGCACTCTCACATCAATCAAGTAACAATGTAATTCCATGTCTGAAATACATATACTTTTAAAATCTCAAGCAGAAAAGAATAGAAAATCGAATCATATTTCAGATTAAAAAATCCAGTTCCCATTGTTGACTATCCTGGGAAAGGTCTCAAGAACAAGGAAAAAGATAGTGGCATGAGGACATAGCAAGTAATCTGGAACATTCTGCTATCTTAATGACAGATCAGTGAATAATGGCAATATCCTTCATTGATAGGAAAACAGTCAAGGAGTGTTTTGGGAGTATAATGAAACAAGAATCTGTGACTTCTTATCCAATGAACCCAAGTTTGTATCCTGGCTCTTCCACATACAAGCTAAATGGCCTTTGATAAGTTATTTTACTTCTCTGGATTGCAGTTACCCCATTACTTAAAATATGGCTAATATTTATTTTGATGGAGTATTATAGCAACTAAATTAGACTTTGCATGTAAAATAATTATTACAGTGAAACTTAGCTTAATAAATAATACTTGCATTTCATGGTTTATCGTTTGGTTTTTATATTAAAGTTTTGATAAATTTGGCAGCATAGTCTTCATTGCATTTCCTGCTAGGTTTATGGCATTGCTGATTTTCTATATATACAGATGCAAAAAAATGTATTTTTTAAATAAGTATGTTTATTTTTTAATGTCAATTTAAAGAAATATAATTTGTAACTAGTATAGAAAAGACTTGGATCTTGACAAATATTTTAAACTGGACCTAAGGTTGAGAAACTACCATATGATACACTGCCAATTATGCATTTTTCTTCCTTAATAATTCACAGATTTTTTATTGTTGGATTCACAAAGCATAACTTCAGAATAAGAGTGATGGACGGATACTGTCATTATTCACTTCATAAGGGGAAAAACCCATATGTATTTCTTCTTCAAAATACCATTCCTTTCATAAAGTTCTCTGCTAGATGCTAACATTTCATCACAAGGCGATGAGGCCATAACAAACTGTACAATGGAGTCTGTACAAATGTACAAAACTGTACAAATGGAGTCAAATCAGAAACATAGGTGAGGCAGAAATATTCCTCTTTATCCAGTCTCTCATTAGAGGCATGAAAAAAAATCACTTGTTTACTAATGAGGTACAAGCCTCAGAATTGATCATTTATTAATGATTAACATGGCATTCCTCTATATACTCAATGAAATAGTGTCTTTTTTAACAGGAAAGTATATGGAAGATGGCATTTAAAATATCAGAACAACAATGATTTCTGCTTTATGATTTCATTCAGAATCAGAGAGGAGATGTAATGAGGTCAGAGATTAATAGGATTTTTAAAAATAATGCTTGTAATCTTGGGAGGAAGTTCAAACTGCAAAGAAAAAAAGATTAAAAAGACCAATAGTTGTTTTATAAATTGCCAGCATGTTTACATGCAAGGAACAAAGCAAAACAACACAGCACACTTGCTATATTAATTTCTTGCAAACTTGGAAATACGTGTACTTCCATATCTTTCTCCCTCTTTCACATATGCACGTCCTCACATCCCTTATGCACCAACCCTGAGAAAAGTATTTCAGAAGATGCTGACCGAAGTTCTATCTACCTGGAAAGTTACCGAATAGTAACTATTTTATGGAATCTTCAGACCTGTTGGGCCTCACAAGAGTTTCCTCACGTCCTCCTGAAAATAATTGTGGGAAAAGCAATTCTTGTAACATGTAGTCTGAAATGTTTTTAGTCCTGATTAAAATGCTCAACAATTGGTGTGACTTTGAATTCTTAGAAATCGTTGCTTATCAAGTGCTTTAAAACAAACATATTATATTAGGTTTGACACAGTCTATCCAAAGGAGAAGTTTACAAAATATTTAATTCATTTTTCTTAATTTACTACAATAGAATGTTTATGGGAGGATAAAAAAATAAAATAACTTGTGTCAGAAAAACATATTATGTCATCAAGACCAGGCCATATTTTCTATTTACATGTTTGTATGTGGCCCTGTTACAGCATAAGCTGTAAAACTAGTTACTGCTCCCAGCAGGGAAAGTCAGTTTGCAAATTCACAAATCATTAATGTTACACTTCTGTTGCAAAAGCTGTTAATTTGTTGGTTTAAATAAAATCTCTAATCTCAAGTACAGATGCTGGTGTGGGGCAGTATTACCACTCTCAGCCACAGATAGAACATACAACTTATGAATTATTGGGGTACTTATCAGATAATCCTGCATTAGCAATTATGAAACATTACAAAATCAGAAGCAATACCTCAAATAAGAATGAATGTGGAGACTTTATATTAGACCTCTCAATTAGGTGCTAAACTGATAAAATACATCACATGCTTTTTTTTCATGTAAATATTAACCATTATTAAATGCTTCTTTGTGACTTACTTTCTGTACCTTTTTGTGGGTTATAGGGCCAGGCATATAATTGTACAGAAACCTTATCAGTATTTTACAGATAACCTGCTTTATCATCAAGATAACTAGAGGTGCCCAGTGTTCACCTCCTCCACAAAAAAAGACCAAAACAAGAAATAAATAATGGCACTTTGAGTAGAAAACACTAGAATTGAACAAGGAGGACAGGAAAACCCTCTGAAGCAAGGAATCTTGAAATTGCAGCATAGAGAGGTAAGAGAAACACCTGGCAAGCACTGGCTTCAAATGAACACAGACTCCTCATTGCAGAGAAAAGGTAAGTGGTAGATCCCCAGCAGTCACCATTACCAAGATGGATGCCCACTGTCCTGCCTACAGGAGAGCGCCACAGTCCTTGTGGGTTCTGAATCCAGTATAGAGACTGATCTGGAATCCATGAAACTGCACTTTTCCAGAGAAGGAACTCTCACTGGGTTCCCCTGCTCCCTGGGATCCAAGCTACTAAAGGCAGTGTCTTCAATAAATGATCCCAGAAAAACTAGATAACCACATGCAGAAGAATGAGACTAAACCCTTATCTTTCATTATGTACAAAAATCAACTCAAAATTGATTAAAAACTTAAATGTAGTAAATGAAATATGAAAATACTAGAAAAAAATAGGGTAAATATTTCAAGACATTGGTCTGGGTGAAGATTTGATAGATAAGTCCTCAAAAGCACAGATTACAGAAGCAAAAATGGACAAATGACATTAAGTAAAACTAAAAAGCTTCTGCATAACAGAAAGCAATCAATAGAGTGAAGAGTCACCCTGCAAAATGGTGAAAAATATTTGCAAACTATTCATTCAGTAAGATATTAATATCCAGAATATATTAGGAACTGAAACAACTCAGTAGCAAAACAAAACAAAAACAAAAACACAAAAAAGCCTGATAAAATAATAGGCAAATGATCTAAATAGAGATTTCTCAAAAGAAGACACAAATGTCAACAATTACCAAAAAAACCATGCTTCCTATCCCTAATTATGAGAGAAATGTGGCCGGGCACGGTGGCTCATGCCTGTAATCCCAGCACTTTGGGAGGCCAAGGCGGGCAGATCACGAGGTCAGGACATCGAGAACATCCTGGCTAACATGGTGAAACCCCGTCTCTACTAAAAATACAAAACAAATTAGCCGGGCATGGTGGCAGGTGCCTGTAGTCCCAGCTACTCAGGAGGCTGAGGCAGGAGAATGGTATGAACCTGGGAGGCGGAGGTTAGAGTGAGCTGAGATTGTGCCATTGAACTCCAGCCTGGGCGACAGAGCGAGACTCTGTCTCAAAACAAAAAAAAAAAAAAAAAAAAAGAGAGAGAGAAATGCAAATCAAAATCATGAAATATTATTCAACTTCAGTTGGAATGGCTAGTATCAAAAGGACAAAAAATAATCAATGCTGTTGAGGATAAGGAGATAAAGAAACTCTTAAACATTGTTGGTGGAAATGTAAATTAATATAGTCACTATGAAAAGCCGTATGGAGGCTGCTCAAAAAATTAAAAACAGGCTGGGCACAGTGGCTTACGCCTGTAATCCCAGCACTTTGAGAGGCCATGGGTGGGGGATCACTTGAGGTCAGGAGACCAGACTGGCCAACGAGGTGAAAACATGTCTTTACTAAAAATACAAAAATTAGCTTGGTATGGTGACAGGTGCCTGTAATCCCAGCTACTCGGGAGGCTGAGGCAGGAGCATCTCTTGAACCCTGGAGGTGAAGTTTATAGTGAGCCGAGATTGTGTCACCACACTCCAGCCTGGACAACAGAGCAAGATTCTGTCTCAAAACACCAAACAAACAAACAAAATTAAAAACAAATCTACTGTATAATACAGTAATCCCACTACTGGGCAAATAACCAAAGGAAAGGAAGTAAATATGTGAAAGATACCTGCATCTCCATATTTATTTCAGCACTATTCATTTTAGCCGATATGAAATCAATCAAAATTTCCATCAACAGATGAACGAATAAAGACAATGTGGTAGAAATACACAGTGAAATACTATTCAGCCCTGAAAAAAATCCTGTCATTCATGGCCATATGGATAAGCCTGGAGGACATTGTACTAAATGAAGTATGCCAGGCATGGAAAAGACAAATACCCCTTATTCTCACTCATATGTGGAATCTAAAGAATTAGATCTCATAGAAGTAGAGAATAGAATAGTGGTTACTAAAGGCTGGGATGTATAGAGGGTAGGGAGATATAGAGAGCTCGATTAACAGATACAATATTACAGCTAGATAGGAGGAATAAGTTCTAGTGTTCAATAGCACTGTAGGGTGACACTAGTTAACAATAATTTACTGTATATTTTCAAATAGCTAAAAGCAAAGATTTTGATTATTCCCAACAACAAAAAATTGGTAAATATTGTAAGTGTTATGGATATGCTGACCCTAATTTGATCATTATGCATTGTATATCATACAATATCATTTGTATATTATATCAAAATATCACAATCTACCCTATAAATATGTATGATTACTACATGCCAATTAAAACTAATAAAAATAATAACATTTCTAGATGTTTTTACTTACTTAAAGCATACATAGGACTTGAAGTTGTAGTCCTGTACCATGATGCCATTCTTTAATGAACCTCTCTCTCACAAGTCGGTATGATATATAAATTAAATAATTTATACAAAATATATGTATCAGGGACAGAGGAGGGAATGATACCAGTACGTACCCTTCCATTTTTGAAATAAAGTTCTAGTGTCTGTGTTCTCTCACTCTGCCCCTAAGCATAAATAAAGGCATGGCTTTCTGTCTCTCTGTCTCTCCCTTTCTCTCATTTAAAGTAAATGCTCCCTGTGTGCTTGTGTATGTAGACACCAAATGTGCACATGATTATATGATATATTTCATCTAAAATGTAAAATCTCTAGGATTCTGCTTCCTAATCTGATCACTGGTTGACTTGTACCGCACTGTCTCTAAAGTTCCCTTATAGTTCTAAAAGTTTGTTATGGAAACTAGCTGGGAAAATGGTGGATAGGAGGCAGGACTAACTTGCAGCAACCACTGGGATGGACAGAGCAGTGTGTGGAGATCCACATTGTGAACTTTTGCTCCAAGAACTATTGCAGAAACATACCAGGAAAGCCTAGACAATCCACAGAGCGTCTGAAGGAACTGGATCACTGCTGCAGGCTCCATGAGACAGTCGAGAACTGTGAACCCGCTTGCTTTCGCAGCTGGGAGTCTTGTAGCCTGGGGCAAGTTCTCAGCCCTGCTCTCAGGCTGCCTGGAAATAAACTTGATGCTGTCAGCGGGGCAAGGTGGGAGTGAGACTAGCCTTTTGGGCTGTAGGCTGCACAGGACCTGGGTGAGGCCTGTGGCTGCCAGCTTTCCCTCCTTTCCCTGGCGAAAGGTGTGACACAGCAGAGACAACCATAATCCCTCAGGAATATAATGCCATTGGCCTGGGAACCACATCTGCATCCCCCACAGCAGCCGCAGAAAGCCCCACTCAAGGAGAGTCTGACCTCATATATACCTAACCATGCCCAGACTTGATGGTCTTTTCTACCCACCCTAGTAGCCAAAGACAAAGAACATAATCCCTTGGGAGCTCTATGACCCTGCCCATAGAGCTGATCATCCCTGTACAACCACAGCGAATGTGCTCTTGAAAGCGCCACCTCCTGACTGGAGGCCAACCAATACAGAACCAGTGCATTGAACAAAAATACAACCAAGGACCTTCCCAGAGTCCACTTCACTCCCCTGCTATCTCCACTGGATAAGGTGCTGGTAATCACGGCTGCAAGACCTGAAGATAGATCACATCACAGGTCTCTTTGCATCAACCCTAGTACCAGCCTGGTGCCTGGTAGCTTTGCTGGGTGGATAGAACCCAAAAAGAAATAACGATCACTGCAGTTTGGCTCTCAGAAAGCCCCATCCCTAGGAGAAAGAGGAGAGCACCACATCAAGGGAGCACCTCAGTGGGAAAAAAGAATCTGAAAAGGAGCCCTTGAGTCTCAGATCTTCCCATTGACATAATCTACCCAAATGAGAAGGAACCAGGAAAACAATTCTGGTAATATTATAAAACGGTGTTCTTTAACACCCCTAAAAGATTGCACTAGCTCACCAGCAATGTATCCAAACCAAGAAAAAAATCTCTGAATTGTGAGAAAATGAATTCAGAAGGTTGATTATTAAGCCAGTCAAGGAGACACCAGAGAAAGGGGAAGTCCAAATTAAAGAAATTAAAAAAAATTCAACGAGACACCAGAGAAAGGTGAAGTGCAACTTAAAGAAATTTTAAAAAACAGATACAGGATATGAATGGAAAAATCTCCAGTGAAATACATAGCATAAATAAAAAACCAATCACACTTTCTGGAAATCAAGGACACACTTAGAGAAATACCAAATGCACTGGAAAGTCTCAGCAATAGAATCAAACAAACAGAAGAGAGAACTTCAGAGCTCAAAGACAAGGCTCTCGAATTAGCCCAATCTGACAAAAACAAAGAAAAAGAATTTTAAAAAAATGAGCAAAACCTCCAAGAAGTTTGGGATTATGGTAAACAACCAAACCTAAGAATAATTGGTGTTCCTGAGCAAGTAGAGAAATCTAAAAGTTTGGAAAACATATTTGAGGGAATAATAGAGAAAAACTTCTCTGAGATTGTTAGAGATCTAGACATTCAAATATACAAAGCTCAAAGAACACCTGAAAATTTCACCACAGAAAGATCATTGCCTAGGCATATAGTCATCATGTTATCTAAAGTCAAGATGAAGAAAATAATCTTAAGAGCTGTGAGGCCAAAATATCAAGTAACCTATAAAGGAAAACCTAACAGATTAGGCAGATTTCTCAGCAGAAACCCTACAAGCTAGAAGGAATTGAGGTCCTACTTTTAGCCTCCTTAAACAAAACAATTATCACCCAAGAATTTTGTATCCAGCAAAACTAAACTTCATAAGTGAAGGAAAGATACAGTCTTTTCCAGACAAACAAATACTGAGAGAATTCGCCACTACCAAGCCAGCACTACAAGAACTGCTAAAAGAAGCTCTAAATCTTAAAGCAAATCCTCAAAATGCACAAAAATATAATCTCCTTAAAGCATAAATCTCACAGGATCTATAAAACAATAACAGAATGAAAAATTAAAAAAAAACATATTCAGAAAACAAATAGACTGATGAAAAGAATAGTACGTTACATCTCAATACTAACATTGAATGTAAATAGCCTAAATGCTCCACCTAAAACATACAGAATGGTAGAATGGATAAGAACTCATCAACCAAGTATCTGTGGTCTTCAGGAGACTCACTTGACACATAAAGACTCACATGAACTTAAGGTAAACGGGTGGAAAAATATATTCTATGCAAATGGACACCAAAAGCCAAGCAGGAGTAGCTATTTTTATATCATACAAAACAAACTTTAAAGCAAAAGCAGTTAAAAAAGAAAAGAGGGACATTAGATAATGATGAAAGGACTAGTCCAACAGGAAAATATCACAATCTTAAATATGTATGCACCTAAAACTAGAGCACCCAAATTTATAAAACAATTGCTGCTAGACAAAAAAACTGAGATAGACAGCAACACAATAATAGTGGGAGACTTTAATACTCCACTGACAGCACTAGCCAAGTCATCAAGATACACAGCCAACAAAGAAACAATGGACCTAAACTATACAACAAATGGGCTTAACAGAGATTTACAGAACACTCTACCCAACAACCGTGGAATATACATTCTATTCATCAGCACATGGAACATTCTCCAAGATAGACTATATGATAGGCTACAAAGCAAATCTCAGAAAATTTAAGAAAATCAAAATTATATCAAATACTCTCTCAGACAACAGTGGAATAAAATTGGAAATCAACTCCAAAAGGAACCTTCAAAATCATGCATATACATGGACATTAAATAACCTGCTCCTGAATGATCTTTGGGTCAACAATAAAATCAAGATGAAAATTTAAAATTTCTTGAACTGAATGATAATCACACAACCTATCAAAAACTCTGGGATGCAGCAAAAGTGGCACTAAGAGTAAAGCTCATAGCATTAAATGCCTACATCAAAAAGTCTGAAAGAGCATGAATAGACAATCTAAGGTCACATATTATGGAAATGGAGAAACAAGAACAAACCAAACCCAAACCCAACAGAAGAAAAGAAATAACCAAGATCAGAGCAGAACTAGATGAAACGGAAACAAACAAACAACAACAATAATACAAAAGATAAATGAAATACAAAGGTGGTTCTTTGAAAGAACAAGCAAAATTGATACACCACTAGATAGAGTAATCAAGAAAAGAAGATCTGAGAAGATCCAAATAAGCACAAGTAGTAACAAAATTGGAATATTAGAACTGACATCACAGAAATCTAAAAGATCATAACAGGCTACTATGAACATCTTTACACATATATGCTAGAAAACCTAGAGAAGACGGATAAATTACTAAAAATATACAACCCTCTTTGATTAACCAGGAAGAAGTGGAAACTCTGAACAGACCAATAACAAGCAGCAAGATTGAAATGGTAATAAAAAAGTTACCAACAAAAAAAGTCCAGGACCAGAAAGATCCATAGCTCAATTCTATCAGATATTTAAAGAATTGATATCAATCCTATTGACACTATTCCACAAGATGGAGAAAGAAGGAATCCTCTCAAAATCGTTCTATGAAGTTGTTATCACTCTAATACCAAAATCAGGAAAAAAAATAACGAGAAAATAAAACTACAGACTAATATCTCCAATGAATATGGATGCAACAATCCAGAACAAAATATTAGCCAACTGAATCCAACAGCATATTAAAAAGGTAATCCACCATAGTCACATAGGTTTCATACCACAGATACAGGGATGGTTTAACAATCTCAAGTCAATAAATGTGATACACCACACAGACAGAATTTTTTTTTAATTCTGTGATCAACTCAATAGATGCAGAAAAACATTTCTCAAAATCCAGCATCCCTTTATGATTAAAACACTCAGAAAAATCAGCATAGAAGGGATATACCATAAGGCAATACAAGCCATGTACAAGGAACCCACAGACAGCATTATATTGAATAGGGAAAAGTTGAAAGCATTTCCCCTGAGAACAGGAACAAGACAAGGATGCCCACTTACACCACTTCTATTCAACATAGTACTGATGTCCTAGTTAGAGCAATCAGACACTAAAAAGAAATAAAGGCCATCCAAATAGGTAATAAGGAATCAAACAGCCACTGTTTGCTGATGACAAGATTGTATACCTAGAAAACCCTAAAGACTCATCCACAAAGCTCCTAGAACTTATAAATGAATTCAGCAAAGTTTCAGGATACAAAATTAATGTAACAAATCAGTAGCTCTGCTATATACCAACAGCGACCAAGCTGAGAATCATCAAGAATTCAACACCTTTTACAAGAGCAGAAAAAAAAAAAAAAAACTTAGGAATATACTTAACCAAGTACATGAAAGACTCCTACAAGGAAAACTACAAACACTGCTGAAATAAATAATAGATGATTCAACAAATGGAAACACATCCCATGCTCATGGATAGGTAGAATCAAAATTGTGAAAATGACTACACTTCCAAAAGCAATCTATAAATTTAATGCAATTCCCATCAAAATACCACCATCATTCTTCACCATACTAGAAAAAATAATCCTAAAATTTATATGGAACCAGAAAGGAAGCCACATAGCGAAAGAAAGACAAAGCAAAAGAACAAATCTGAAGGCATTATATTAGCTGACTTCAAACGATACTGTAAAGCCACAGTCACCAAAAGAGCATGGTACTGGTATAAAAATAGGCATATAGACCATTGGAACCGCACAGAGAACCCATAAATAAACCAAAATACTTTTAGCCAACCGATCTTCGATAAAGCAAACAAAAACATAAAGTGGGAAAAGGACACCTATCCAACAAATGGTGCTAGGATAATTGTTGAGTCACATATAGAGGAATGAAACTGGATCCTCATCTCTCACTCTATACAAAAAGCAACTCAAGATGGATCAAAGACTTAAATCTAAGACCTGAAACCGTAACAATTATAGAAGATAACATTGGGAAAAGTCTTCTAGACATTGGCCTAGGAAAAGACTTCATGACCAAGAAACCAAAAGCAAGTGCAAGAAAAACAAAGATAAATAGATGGAACTTAATTAAACTAAAAAGTTTCTGCACAGCAAAAAATAAGAATAATAATAATCTGCAGCATAAACCAACAACCCACAGAGTGGGAGAAAATCTTCGTGATATATACATCCAACACTGGATTAATATCCAGAATCCACAAGGAACCCAAAATCAGCAAGAACAAAATGAACAGTCCTATCAACACGTGGGCTAAGGACATGAATAGATAATTATCAAAAGATGATATACAAATGGCTAACAAACGTGAAACAATGCTCAACATCATTGATTATCAGGAAAATGCAAAGCAAATGCACAATGTGATACCACCTCACTCCTACAAGAATGGTTGTAATCAAAAAATAATAGACACTAGTGTTGCTGTGGTGAAAAGGAAACACTTTTAAACTGTTAGTAGGAATCTGAACTATTACAACTGCTATGGAAACAGTGTGGACATTCCTTAAAGAAGTAAAAGTAGATCTACCATTTGATCCAGCAATTCCACTTCTGGGTATCTACCCAAAGGAAAATAATTCATTATATGAAAAAGATACTTGAACATGCATGTTTATAGCAGCACAATTTGCAATTGCAAAAATATGGAACCAGCCCAAATGCCCATCGATCAAGAATTCGATAAAAAAGTGATATATATGTATATGCGCGCGTGCACACACACATACACACACACACACACACACACACACACACACACAGCATGGACTACTACTCAGTTATAAAAAGGAATGAAATAATGGCATTCACAGCAACCTGGATGGCATTCAATGCCATTATTCTGAGTGAAGTAACTCAGGAATAAAAAAACAAACATCATGTGTTCTCACTCATAAGTGGGAGCTAAGATATGAGGGTGCAAAGGCATAAGAATGATACAACTGACTTTGGGGACTTGGAGAAAAGAGTAGAAGGGGACTGAGGGGTAAAAAACTACCACTGGGTACAGTGTATACTGCTTGGATGATGGGTGTATGAAAATCTCAGAAATCATCACTAAAGAACTTGTTTATGTAACTAAACACCACCTGTTCCCCAAAAGCCTATTGAAATAAAAAATAGTATGTTAAGATTATAAAAGGAAAACTTTATCAATGTATTAAATACAGAGAAAACAAAAATAAGGTTTAGGTAGGTAGTTTGAACAAGGTAGAAGGTAGAGAAATGAAAGTAAATAAGGTATATCAACTTCACAAGAGATTGAAATTTGTATGGTTTCTTCAATTCTGCATTAATAATGTATGAAACCTATGCATTTGGAATTTTTGAATGCATCCATTCATGCATAAGGGAATTCATGATTGGATGGATGGAAAAATTCAACAGAATCAATTGAAGCAAAGTTGAGAAAATAGTGACTAAGAACATGACCTATGGAATGTTTAAGGCCTGAGTTTAAAATCTAACTTAGTAAATTATCAGCTATGGGATTCTAGACAAGTTACAACTCCTTGAGCCAAATTTCCTCCATATAATACCTTTAGGTAACGAGTATTACTATTTTCCCCATGTTTCACATGGGGGCAATTAGATTCGGAGAATGGAAAAATACGCTTCACCACTTGCTAAAAAGGCTGCAAGGTCAATGGATCATTCGTATAGGGATGGGAGGAATTGGGAGAAATTGTAGTATTTCAATCTACCACATTCTATGTAATAGCTACTCACCACTAAAATTAGCACTAAATCCCATTTAAAACCTGCTGTTCTTTGCCTTTAGTGTCATCCTTGAATGTAGTGACTTGCTCATGATAGCTGTTGATTATACTTGATTGAATATACAATTTTGAGTAAAGAGAAATAATCTAAATTTCCTCAGGTAGTTCTTCCCTTATAATTTACACTTTTAATTAACACACTTGTTTTAATTAACTGTATTTAAAGTAAAAAATATCTCCTATTTTGGGGGGTACATGGAAACACTGTCATGTAGAGAACACAATAATTTAATTAAAGTAAACTTAAAATTTGCTCTCTAGAATGTCATTTAAATTCACTGTATCTGGTTCCACAATAAAATTTGGAAACTGGTTTGATTTTCTTACCTACCAGTCAAATGAGACAACATGTGACAGAATGTAACATCAATTATTAAGTGAGACAAAGTGTCTTAATAATAACTAACCAAAGGATATCTTTGGACTTAATTGTTTTAAAAATGAGACTTTGTTTATCTAGTTATCTATTTCTGTGTGCATTTTATAGTCTTGTAATGCAAACCAATGACCTTTTGATTAATTGCATTAAAAATGTGAAGCCAGTACACATCAGAGGCAGTTGGGGTACACACTCAGCCACTTTAATAGCATGAATTTCTCAGAGTCTTCTAAATTTTTTGTTCTCTTTGGACTTAAATGGAAGCATCTCTTTAACTTAGTGATTCTCAACTGAGGTGGTTTTGCCATTCAGAGTACATTTGGCAATGTCTAGAAATATTTTTGATTGTCATAACTCGGAAGGCATGGGCACTTGTGTCTTGTGATTAGAGGCCAGAGATGCTGCTAAACATTCTAAAATGTACATTCCAGCTTCTCCATCTGCCCAACAAGAATTATTCCACCCAATATGTCAATAACCAAGTCTGGGAATCCCTGTTTTATCTGAGTAAATAATGTACTGAGATGTTGTTTTATTATGAAGGTAGTTAATGATGCAAATTATGATGGCAGCAGTACAAGGGATGTGGAGGGGGATTCTTTTCTTTTCTCATTCTTTGGAAGTGACCACTTTCCCATAAAGGATGGGAAGGTGAAGAGCAATCTAGATCTTAGGCACTTTGTGAACCTGTGTCCTTCTGGTGTTTCCCTGTGCTTCCTATGCTGGCTCATCATCTCAGTGGCCTCCTCCTTATCCATCTTTATGCCAGCATTTTCCTATTATTATGTTCTTGGAGCATTATCTGAGCTACTCACTGGGTCTTTAAATTGATGAGGTACCATCAGCCATTTCAGTTTTTATCAAGGGAGCAGACGTGAGGGGGAGTTGAGTTCTGGCATGTGTTTGGGAGGTGTTTGTTTTGACTGTCTGATGGCTGCATACCAGCCTGAGGGAGTCACAAATGTCACTGGTGTGCGATGGTATAATTTTCCTGCTGCTCCAAAGAGTCTTCTGTGTTAATCTCCTGGCATGTCTGGCAACTTTCAAAATAGAAGTAAAAGGCAATTCCATGGAGCAGTGAAAAAAGATTCAAAGTCTCCATTTGTCTTTGTAAAGGACAGAGAAAATTGCTAGCGTGCAGTTGGCCATTTTCATTATTGAGAACATAGAGCAGCTCAATTTTCACCAGGGCTAATTGATTTTCACAGCTGGTGCAGGAAAGTCTAAGGAAGATATGAGACTTTAAAAGTCCCTTTGTGCAGACTCTGAAGTTCATAAGTTCTGCAGGGACTTCAAATTTGGACTTCAATAAGAGATGCTGAAATCATCTGAAATAGCTTTGGGCACCAGCTGGAAAAGAATCACTGGTTTATGTATGCGTGGTGTGAGTAGGTTTCGGCCTGCCATGTGGCATCAAAACAAATTCGTCGTTATCCTCCTTACATGAAGTATCAGTATGTTAAATTGCACAAACCTGGTTTTCACCACTACATGTTAGATGATGTAAATGTCTATCTTTCCTTTGCTTTATAGTTGACAGAGGACACTATCTACTAGTAAGTAGCCCATATCATAGACATTTTATATTCCTTATTATGAAAAGGTGGAAAGACAGTAGCAATCTGAGGGAGGGCTCTCATGCAGGATCAGAAAGCAGGGATGTAGATATTGGTACTGAGGTGGAAAGGGAGGACTTGATCACAGGGAATCATGTCAGAGTCCCAATGGAATGAGCATGCTTATAGAGGCAGGACAGTATAGTGAAAGGCATGAATACTGGATCAGATAATTTTGGCTTCCCAGCAAAATGTTGAGTCCAGATGTTGAGTCTGGAATCACAGTACAAACCTTTTGTACTTCCAACAACAGCAGAACGGGATATTCTGCTGTTGTATATTTTGAGATGTGAAAGGAGGGCTATTTTATCAGAAGAATATCTAGGAATCACATGAAGTAACAGTAAAATAAATCATTAAATCCAATAAAGATGATTATTGGAAGCAGCAACCAGCAAATATTCGGGCGAGGTAGACTTAGATGAAGCCCAGGGAGCTGGTTACCCTTTACTTAACTTATTCCCATTCCCATTCTCTATTTAAAAAAAAAAAAAAAAAAACCTTTATGACAAGTACTTAGAAAAAAAATTAGCTGCTTCTAGTAACATATGAGGCTTGCATATTATTTACATCATAAGAGAAAACAAGCTTAGTTATGTGATGTGGTATTAGCTGACAATCTTCATAAAATTACCTAGACACTGGACTTGATAATGTATTAAAGTTATTTAAAAAGCACAATTATTTAGCAAGATATCTCCAATAAAGTGTAAACTTACAAGCAAACTAGGAATTGGCAGATTGTAAATATCTACCTGGATGTAAAAACACATTAGGAATATGAGTGGAGGATAATTATTACAATCCATACTGGCTGAAGATCCCGTTATTGGAAAAAAATATTGATCAAAGAGCAGTGATGACTCAAATATGTATCACTACACAATTTAGTGGTGCTTATGAACTCACAATAAGCAAAATATATAATGACAAAACAGAAAAAAAGGTTATTTTTACCAGAAGGAAAAAGTCCAGAAATTGTATGGAATATTCAACTCTATACATTGCTAATCATATGTTGATAGAAAGTGTCCTTACCTAAAACTGTCAACTTTTAGACTTCATGGGTATGTTTGTATAGTAGGAACTTTATAGAATTGCTCAGCAGCCAAACTTTTTAAAATATTAAATGTAATATCCATTAAACTACATTGATACACAGATGTGCTTGTTTAGCATTATGAGGCTTAAAATGCTTCCTTACTTTGGTGTCCTTTTTTAAATTCAGCATCTCTATTATCCTCTCCTTTTCTTAAAATGCTATAGTAATTCCAAAAAAAAAATTGCAGATTCCTGGGCAAGATGGCCAAATAGAAACAGCTTCGGTCTGCAGCTCCCAGTGAGACCAATGCAGAAGGCAGGTGATTTCTGCATTTCAAGATGAGGTACCCAGTTAATCTCAGTGGGAATGGTTAGACAGTAGGTGCAGCCCACAGAAGGTGAGCCAAAGTAGTGTGGGGCATCACCTCATCTGGGAAGTGCAAGGGGTTGGGGAACTCCTTCCCCTAGCCAAGGGAAGCCGTGAGGGACCATGCTGTGAGGGACAATGCTACCTGGCCCAGATTCTACATTTTCCCCACAGTCTTTGCAACCCACAGACCAGAAGATTCCCTTGGGTGCCTACACCACAAGGGCCCTGGGTTTCAAGCACAAAACTGGGAGGGCCTTTGGGCAGACACCGAGCTAGCTACAAGAGTTTTTGTTTGTTTGTTTGTTTTTTCCCCAGTGGCACCTGGAATGCCAGCAAAACAGAACCGTTTACTCCCCTGGACAGGGGTTTGAAGCCAGGGAACCAAGTGGTCTTGCTCAGCAGATCACAACCCCATGGAGCCCAGCAAGCTAAGATTCACTGGCTTGAAATTCTCGCTGCCAGCACAGCAGTCTGAAATCAACCTGGGAAGTTCAAGCTTGGTGTGGGAAGGGGCATCTGCCATTACTGAGGCTTGAGTAGGCGGTTTTCCCTTCACAATGTAAACAAAGTCGCCAGGAAGTTCAGACTAGGCAGAGCCCATCACAGCACCCCAAAGCTGCTGTAGCCAGACTGCCTCTCTAGATACCTCCACTCTGGGCAGGGCATCTCGAAAGACAGGCAGTGACCTCAGTCAGGGGCTTATAGATAAAACTCCTATCTCCATGGGACAGAGCAACTGGGGGAAGTGGCGGCTGGGGGTGCAGCTTCAGCAGACTTAAATGTTCCTGCCTGCTGGCTCTGAAGACAGCAGCAGATCTCCCAGCACAGCGCTCGAGCTCTGCTAAGGGACAGACTGACTCCTCAAGTGGGTCCCTGATCCCCGTGCCTCTTGACTGGGAAAGACCTCCTAGCAGGAGTCGACAGACACCTCATACAGGAGAGCTCCAGCTGGCATCTGGCAGGTGCACCTCTGGGACAAAGCTTCAAGTGGAAGAAGCAGGCAGCAATCTTTGCTGTTCTGCATCCTCTGCTGGTGACATCCAGGCAAACAGGGTCTAAATTGGACCTCCAGCAAACTTCTTCCAGAAGAAGAAGGACTGGACTGTTAGAAGGAAAACTAACAAACTGAAAGCAATAGTATCAACATCAACAGAAAAGATGACCACACAAAAATTCTATCCAAACGTCACCAACAGCAAAGAGCAAAGGTAGATAAATCCACAAAGATGACGAAAAACCAGCACAAGAAGACTGAAAATTCCAAAAACGAGGATGCCTCTTCGACTCTAAAGGAACACAACTCATTGCCAACAAGGGAACAAAACTGGATGGAGAATGAATTTGATGAATTGACAGAAGTAGACTTCAGAAGGTGGGTAATAACAAACTCTTCTGAGCTAAAGGAGCATGTTCTAACCCAATGCAAGGAAGTTAAGAACTTTGACAAAAGGTTTGAAGAATTACTAACTAGAATAATCAGCTCAGAGAATAACATAAATGACCTGATGGAGCTGAAAAACACAGCATGGGAACTTCACGAAGCATACACAAGTATCAATAGTGGAATCGATCAAGTGGAAGTAAGGATATCAGAGATTGAAGATCAACTTAATGAAATAAAGCAAGAAAGGATATCAGAGATTGAAGATCAACTTAATGAAATAAAGCATGAAGACAACAGAGAAAAAAGAATGAAAAGGAACGAACAAAGCCTCCAAGAAATATGGGACTATATGAAAAGACCAAACCTATGTTTGATTTGTGCACCTGAAAGTGACAGGAAGAATGGAACCAAGTTGGAAAACACATTTCAGGCTATTATCCAGGAGAACATCCCAAAACTAGAAAGACAGGCCAATATTCAAATTCAGGAAATATAGAGAACATCACAAAGATACCTCTTGAGAAGAGCAACCCCAAGACACATAATTGTCTGATTCACCCAGGTTGAAATGAAGGAAAAAATGTAAAGGGCAGCCAGACAGAAAGGTTGGGTTACCCACAAAGGGAAGCCCATCAGACTAACAGTGGATCTCTCTGCAGAAACATACAAGCCAGAAGAAAGTGGGGGCCAATATTCAACATTATTAAAGAAAAGAATTTTCAACCCAGAATTCCATATCCAGCCAAACTAAGCTTCATAACCAAAGGAGAAATAAAATCCTTTACAGACAAGCAAATGCTGAGGGATTTTTTCACCACCAGACCTGCCTTAAAAGAGCTCCTGAAGGAAGCAATAAACATGGAAAGGAAAAACTGGTACCAGCCACTGCAAGAACAAACCAAAATGTAAAGATCATCAATACGATGAAGAAACTGCATCAACTAATGGGCAAAATAACCAGCTGGCATAATAATGACAGGATGATATTCACATATAACAATATTAACGTTAAATGTAAATGGGCTAAATGTCCCAATAAAAAGGCACAGACTGGCAAATTGGATAAAGAGTCAAGACCCATCTGTATGCTGTATTCAGGAGACTCATCTCAAGTGCAAAGACATACATAGGCTCAAAATAAAGGGATGGAGGAAGATTTATCAAGTAAGTGGAAAGCCAAAAACAAAAACAAAAACAAAAAAAAACAGCAGAGATTGCAATCCTAGTCTCTGACAAAACAGACATTAAACCAACAAAGATCAAAAAAGACAAAGAATCTCATTACATAATGGTAAAGGGATAAATGCAACAAGAAGATCTTAGACAGTTAGATAGATTAACGAGACAGAAAATTAACAAGCATATTCAGGACCTGAACTCAGCTCTGGACCATGCAGACCTAATAGATATCTACAGAACTCTCCCCTCCAAATCAACAGAATATACATTCTTCTCAGTACCACAGAGCAGTTATTCTAAAATTGACCACATCATTGGAAGTAAAACACTCCTCAGCAAATGCAAAAGAATGGAAATCATAAAAGTTTCTCAGACCAGAGTGCAATCAAATCAGAACTCAGGATTAAGAAACTTGCTCAAAACCGCATAACTACCTGGAAACTGAACAACCTGCTCCTGAATGAATACTGGGTAAACAATGAAATTAAGGCAGAAATAAATAAAATAAGTTCTCTGAAACCAATGAGAACAAAGACATGACATACTAGAATCTCTGGGACACAGCTAAAGTAGTGTTTAGAGGGAAATTTATAGCATTAAATGCCCACAGGAGAAAGCAAGAAAGAGCTAAAATCAACACCCTAACATCACAATTAAAAGAACTAGAGAAGCAAGAGCAAACAAATTCAAATGCTAGCAGAAGACAAGAAATAACTAAGATCAGCAGAACTGAAGGAAATAGAGATATGAAAAACCCTTCAAAAAGCAATAGAGGAGCTGGTTTTTTGAAAAGATTAACAAAATAGACAACTAGCCAGACTAATAAAGAAGAAAAGAGAGAAGAATCAATTAGACATAATAAAAATGATAAAGGGAATATTACCAATGATCCCACAGAAATACAAACTACCATCAGAGAATACTATAAACACCTCTATACAATTAAACTAGAAAATCTAGAAGAAATGGATAAACTCCTGGACACATACACCCTCCCAAGACTAAACCAGAAAGAAGTCAAATCCCTGAATAGACCAATAACAAGTTCTGAAATTGAGGCAGTAATTAATAGCCTACCAACCAAAAAAAGCCCAGGACCAGATGGATTAACAGCCAAATTCTACCAGAGGTACATGAGCTGGTACCATTCCTACTGAAACTATTCCAAACAACTGAAAAAGAGGGACTCCTGCCTCATTCATTTTATGAAGCCAGCATCATCCTGATACCAAAACCTGGCAGAGACACAACAACAACAAAAAAATTCAGGCCAACATCCCTGATGAACATTGATAAGAAAATCCTAAATAAAATACTGACAAACCTAGTCCAGAAGCACATTAAAAAGCTTTTCCATCACAATCAAGTCGGCTTCATCCCTCAGATGAAAGACTGGTTCAATATACTCAAATCAATAAATGTAATCCATCACATAAACAGAACCAATGACAAAAACTACATGATTATCTCAATAGATGCATGAAAGTTCTTTGATAAAATTCAACACCCTTTCATGTTAAAAACACTCAATAAACTAGGTATTGATGGAATATATCTCAAAATAATAAGAGCTATTTCTGACAAACCCACAGCCAATATCATACTGAATGGGCAAAAGCTGGAAGCATTCCCTTTGAAAACTAGCACAAGACAATGATGCCCTCTCTCACCACTCCTATTCAACATAGTATTGGAAGTTCTGGCCAGGGCAATCAGGCAAGAGAAAGAAATAAATGATATTCAAACAGGAAGAGAGGAAGTCAAATCGTCTCTGTTTGCAGATGACATGATTGAATATTTAGGAAACCCCATTGTCTCAGCCCCAAATCACCTTAAGGTGATAAGCAACTTCAGCAAAGTCTCAGGATACAAAATCAATGTGCAAAAATCACAAGCATTCTTATACACCAATAATAGACAAACAGCCAAATCATAAGCAAACTCCTATTCACAACTGCTACAAAGAGAATAAACCACCTAGGAATACAGCTTATGAGGGATGTGAAGGACCTCTTCAAGGAGAACTACAAACCACTGCCCAACGATATAAGAGAGGACACAAACAAATGGAAAAACATTCCATGCTCATGAATAGGAAGAATCAATATCATGAGAATGGCCATGCTGCCCAAAATAATTCATAGATTCAATGCTATTCCCATCAAGCTACCATTGACTTTCTTCACAGTTAGAAAAAACTACTCTAAATTTCATATGGAACCCAAAAAGAGCCCATATAGCCAAGACAATCCTAAGCAAATAGAACAAAGCTGGAGGCATCATGCTACCTGACTTGAAACTATACTACAAGGCTACAGTAACCAAAACAGCATGGCACTGGTACCAAAACAGATATATAGACAAAAGGAACAGAATAGATGTCTCAGAAATAACAGCACATATCTACAACCATCTAATCTTTGATACACCTGACAAAAACAAGCAATGGGGAAAGAATTCCTTATTTAATAAATGAAGTTGAGAAAACTGGCTAGCCATATGCAGAGAACTGAAACTGGACCCTTTCCTTACATTTTATACAAAAATTAACTCATGATGAACTAAAGATTTAAATGTAAGACATAAAACCATAAAAACCCTAGAAGAAAACCTAGGAAATACTGTTCAGCATATAAGCATTGGCAAAGACTTCATGACTAAAATACCAAAAACAATGGTAACAAAAGCCAAAATTGACAAATTGGATCTAATTAAACTAAAGAGCTTCTGCACAGTGAAAGGAATTATCATCAGAGTGAACAGGCAAGTAACAGAATGGGAGAAAATTTTTCTTATCTCTCCATCTGACAAAGGGCTAATATCCAGAATATACAAGGAACTTAAACAAATTTACAAAAAAAAAAAAAAAAAAGTGAGCAAAGGGTATAAACAGACACTTTTCAAAAGAAGACATTTATGTGGCCAACAAACATACGAAAAAAAGCTCATCATCACTGGTCATTAGAGAAATGCAAATCAAAATTACAGTGAGATAATATCTCATGCCAGTTAGAATGGCAATCATTAAAAAGTCAGGAAACAACAGATGCTGGAGAGGATGTGGAGAAATAGAAACACTTTTACACTGTTGGTAGAAGTGTAAATTAGTTCAACCATGGTGGAAGACAGTGTGGCGATTCCTCAAGGATCTAGAACCATAAATACCATTTGACCCAGTAATCACATTACTGGGCATATACCCAAAGGATTATAATTATTCTACGATAAAGACACATGCACACGTATGTTTATTGGCGCACTATTCACAATAGCAAAGACTTGGAACCAACCCAAATGCCCATCAATGTTAGACTAGATAAAGAAAATGTGGCACATATACACCATGGAATACTATGCAGACATAAAAAAGAATGACTTCATGTCCTTTGCAGGGACATGGATGAAGCTGGAACCCATAATTCTCAGCAAACTAACACAGGAACAGAAAACCAAACAACACATATTCTCACTTATAAGTGGGACTTGAACAATGAGCACATATGGCCACAGGGAGAGAAACATCACACACTGAGGCCTGTCAAGGGGTGGGGGGCAAGGGGAGGGATATTAGGAGAAATACCTAATGTAGATTATGAGTTTATGGGTGCAGCAAACGACCATGGAACATGTACACCTATGTAACAAACCTGCACATTCTGCACAAGTATCCCAGAACTTAAAGTATAATAAAAAAAATTGCATATTAAATTTGTATCTATTGCCGTGTTATTTCCTCTTACAGTGAATTGACAAGTGAAAGCCTTCAAAGTAGTATAGCGTATCAAAACCAAAAGTAAAAACCCAAACCAGACATATTCAGGTTATGTGATTAGACTCTGTAATCGTAATGGTCAATATCTGAATTAATAAGTTAATATAATTTGTCACTGTAAATATTTGTCGAAATGCATAGAAATCTATCCTTGAGGTGCTGGTAATTACACTCATTTCACAATGGAAATATTCATGGGATTTTATAATTTAGTCAATTTATTTCTTCATCCCTTTTTAAAAGAGTTGTGTACATTTTAAATAGAAAATGTATGAAGATAATATTATGTTCTTGACGTTTTCTTTCTGATAAAGAAATGCCAAGCCCATTGGAAATGCTTTGGGCTGAAAATGAATTCTTGGGTTGGATGCATTCTATAGTACATTTGCAATCTGTCACTTCTTATCTTTTGAGAGCAGGAAACAAAATGGTTTCTGGACATGAATAGGATTGCAACCTACCTAATGACCGGTTGAGATTTTATCCTGAATCTCAGCTCAAATGTTTCCCATTGGGAGTGGGCACTTCTGGAGGATTGTGTGTACATCCTATTAATAAACCAAATATCTCTTAACAATTGCAAACCCAGGTCTTTAAAGATCCCTGAGTAAACTCTTGACTGAAAATCCTGGTCGTTGTACATTTATAATATTTACCAACAAATTTCAGAAATACTACAAGCTAATTAACTTACATGTCTCTTGCATCACAACTCTTAAACTATGGCCCTTAGCAATATGATTTACAATGAATATTTTCATCCTATGATGTCTATATTCAGATCTAGATGCCAGATTTGAAGAGACTTTCACCAGCAATTACCATTTTTGTTTGTTTTAAATGTATCCTCACTCTTTTGACTTTTTTTGACCTGAAACAGAGTTGTAAGAGATTACAACTAACAAAATAAAAGTAGGAGAAGCCAATTTCTTTTTTCCACTGGCATTTACTTTCTGCTTATTCATTTATTCATATATCCAATAAATACATGTTGAGTGCCTGCCATGATCTAGGCATTTGGATACAGTAGCAAACAAAATTAAGTTTCTTATCTTTATGTTACTTACTTTCTTAAGGAGGCATTACAGATAAAAATATTAAAAATCATATATAAGTAAATTATTTTGTTATAAGTAGATAATTATTAATGATAGAAGAGAAAGTAGAGCAGAGTAAAGAATATCAAGAGGGGTGGACAAGTCAAGGAGGGAGAGGTGACATTATTCAGTAAGATGGTCAGAACAGGAATTTTAAAAAACGTATATAAGGAAATTTGCCAAGAAAATATCTGGCAGAATTGAGTATCAGGGTAAGAGAGAAGTAAGTGCAAAATCCCTAAGGCTAAATCTGCCTTTAACTTTCATTAACTTTCATTAATTTACTCCGTAAGCATTCACCATCCACCTAAGAGATTGTAATTCTGTACAATTGACCTCAAGAAAAGGAAGGATGTTTTATAAAGACAGAGTAAAATGTTTAATTCCAGATATAAAAAAAGTTAAAGTAATATGAAAAAGGCAGAGTGACACTGAGGTGAGATAACTGAACTGATAATGATACAAACAAATGTAGAAATTACTTTTTTCTACTAACTGCAAGATTTTCATGTGGCCTCAGTCCTCTGAAACTCAAATCAGTAAAATAAGGAGTCGAAGAAAATTGTGTTTATAATATCTCATTTCACTGCTATATTCCTAAGTACCTAAGACAATAAATATTTTTGAAATGAAATGTGGATTGATCTGTTATGTAAGATCCTTCATGATTTGGCCCCAATCCAATTTTATTTATTCTATCAAAAATATCCCCCAAAATATTTACATAATGTCTTCCCTTATGTCCTCTTAGGCAATAAATTTAAACTTTTATGTTGTTTTTTCTCTTCTGTATAATAGAGATGATGTTGATAACAACTGCCTACTTCAAAGAGTTCTCATAAGATTTAAATATTAATAATGACATATTCTACTTACATTCTTAAAAATGTTTCTGGTGCCTAGTTAATGTTATGTACACTTTGACTGTCAATACTCTTTGTATTTCTTTGTAACTCTTCTAGAAAAATAATTAGGTAAGCATTTGACAGCGATATTCCTATCTCTTCTATTCAATTGTTGTTCACAATTTGAATGTGGGTTCTCCATCAGGATTACATGCTATAAGCCCTTGAAAGCAGCAGAGTCAACCTTGTGAGGAGGCAAATAGTATACATGGATACATCAGTCAGAACACCCATTGACATATCAGTCCATGAGTTTGTTGTGTAATAAAGCCCAGTGCCTTCATTCATTCATCCAACAAAGGTACAGATAATAGGGGTTATCAGGACCATGACTAATGCAGAGATTGATGACGCCAAAACAGAGGAGGTGCACGTCATTCATCTTGTTACATTCAGAGTAAATATTCACAAATGCTGCTTGTCATATCATTATTAAGACCACCTTAATTGAATAACACTCAAGGTGGTCTTAATAATGTAATGTAATAAAAGTATTCAAGTCGTTACTTAACAATGTCTTATCTCAACCTCTCACTATGTTTCCACTTGCTAATAGATAGGCAGTCATGGTAAGAAAGCACAACAAACTGTGTGGGAAAAGTTCTGAGCATCGGAATTGTACTACATTCCATCTTTATGACAGAGCTCTACAAGAAAGGCACAGACAATAAGTATTTTTGAAATAAAATGTAAATTGATATGTTATGTAAGATCCTTCATGATCTGGCCCCAATCCAATGTTATTTATTCTAACAAACACCCTGGGTCCCAAAATTAGCTTTCCACAATTTTCTTCCTTATGTTCTCTTAGGCACCATTCCTTAATGCCATTCTAGCTCTTATTTAAAAAGGCCCAGCTATGGAAATGTGAGTAGCAGGACAATTCTTTCCCAAAGAAAGTCTTATATCTTTCCTGATCCTACAAAGCAAGACAGCAACAATAATGAAACCTAATACTCAGTGAAAAACATTGGTTTGTGGGTTTGTAATTAACCAATCATTCAACATATATTTATTAAAAACAACACACATTCAGCTTTATTAAGGCTCATTGGGAGAGAAAAGTGTCAGTCCTCTGAGCCCAAGCTAAGCTATCATATCCCCTGTGACTTGCACGTACACATCCAGATGGCCTGAGGTAACTGAAGATCCACGAAAGAAGTAAAAATAGCCTTAACTCATGACATTCCACCATTGTGATTTATTTCTGCCCCACCCTCACTCATCAATGTACTTTGTAATCTCCACCACCCTTAAGAAGGTTCTTTATAATTTCCCCCACCCTTAAGAAGGTTCTTTGTAATTCTCCCCACCCTTGAGAATGTACTTGGTGAGATCCACCCCTGCCTGCAAAACATTGCTCTTAACTTCACCGCCTATCCCAAAACCTATAAGAACTAATGATAATCCACCACTCTTTGCTGACTCTCTTTTCGGACTCAGCCCACCTGCACCCAGGTGAAATAAACGGCCATGTTGCTCACACAAAGCCTGTTTGGTGGTCTCTTCACATGGACGCAAGTGAAATTTGGTGCTGTGACTCAGATTGGGGGACCTCCCTTGGGAGATCAATCCCCTGTCCTCCTGCTCTTTGCTCCGTGACAAAGATCCACCTACAACCTCAGGTCCTCAGACCAACCAGCCCAAGAAACATCTCACCAATTTCAAATCCGGTAAGCGGCCTCTTTTTACTCTCTTCTCCAACCTCCCTCACTAACCCTCAACCTCTTTCTCCTTTCAATCTTGGCACCACACTTCAATCTCTCCCTTCTCTTAATTTCTCTTTCCTTTTATGGTAGAGACAAAGGAGACACGTTTTATCCGTGGACCTAAAACTCCGGCACAGGTCACAGACTGGAAAGGCAGCCTTCCCTTGGTGTTTAATCATTGCAGGGACGCCTCTCTGATTATTCACCCATGTTTCAGAGGTGTCAGACCACACAGGGATGCCTGCCTTGGTCCTTCACCCTTAGCGGCAAGTTCTGCTTTTCTGGGCGAGGGGCAAGTACCCCAACCCCTTCTCTCCATGTCTCTACCCCTTCTCTGACATTCTGGGGCAGGGGCAAGAACCCCTCAATCCCTTATCCTTCACCTTTAGTGGCAAGTCCTGCTTTTCTAGGGGGCAAGAACCCCCAATCCCTTATTTCCACAACCCGACCTCTTATCTCTGTGCCCCAATCCCTTATTTCCATGCCCCAACCTCTTATCTCTGTGCCCGATCCCTTATTTCCATGCCCTGACCCCTTTCCCGCTTTTCTGGAGGGTAAGAACCCCCAAACCCTTTTCCCTCCATATCTCTACTCTCTCTTTTCTCTGGGCTTGCCTCCTTCACTATGGGTAAACTTCCACCCTCTATTCCTCCTTCTTCTCCCTTAGCCTGTGTTCTCAAGAACTTAAAACCTCTTCAACTCACACCTGACCTAAAACCTAAATGCCTTATTTTCTTCTGCAATGCCGCTTGACCCCAATACAAACTTGACAGTAGTTCCAAATAGCCAGAAAATGGCACTTTGAATTTTTCCATCCTGCAAGATCTAAATAATTCTTGTCGTAAAATAGGCAAACGGTCTGAGGTTCCTGACATCCAGGCATTCTTTTACACATTGGTCCCTCTCTAGTCTCTGTTCCCAACGCAACTCATCCCAAATCTTCCTTCTGTCCCTCCCGCCTGTCCCCTCAGTCCCAACCCCAAGTGTGAGTCTTTCTAATCTTTTTCTACAGACCCATCTGACCTCTCCCCTCCTCACCAGGCTGAGCCAGGTCCCAATTCTTCCTCAGCCTCTGCTCCCCCACCCTATAATCCTTTTATCACCTCCCCTCCTCACACCCGGTCCAGCTTACAGTTTCATTCCGTGACTAGTCCTCCCCCACCTGCCCAGCAATTTACTCTTAAAAAGGTGGCTGGAGCTAAAGGCATAGTCAACGTTAATGCTTCTTTTTCTTTATCCCAAATCAGATAGCGTTTAGGCTCTTTTTCATCAAACATAAAAAACATAGCCCAGTTCATGGCTCGTTTGGCAGCAACCCTGAGACGCTTTACAGCCCTAGACCCTAAAAGGTCAAAAGGCCATCTTATTCTCAATATACATTTTATTATCCAATCTGCTCCCGACATTAAATAAAAATCCAAAAATTAAATTCCGGCCCTCAAACCCCACAACAGGACTTAATTAACCTCGCCTTCAAGGTGTACAATAGTAGAGGCAGCCAAGTAGCAACCTATTTCTGAGTTGCAATTCCTTGCCTCCACTGTGAGACACACCCCAGCCACATCTCCAGGACACAAGAACTTCCAAACGCCTGAACCGCAGTGGCCAGGTGTTCCTGCAGAACTGCCTCCCCCAGGAGCTTGCTACAAGTGCCAGAAATCTAGCCACCAGGCCAAGGAATGCCCGCAGTCCGGGATTCCTCCTAAGCCATGTCCCATCTGTGCAGGACCCCACTGGAAATCAGACTTTTCAACTCACCTGGCAGCCACTCCCAGAGCCCCTGGAACTCTGACCCAAGGTTCTCTGACTGACTCCTTCTCAGATCTTCTCGCTTAGCAGCTGAAGACTGACACTGCCTGATCACCTCGGAAGCTCCCTAAACCACCACAGATGCTGAGCTTCGGGTAACTCTAACAGTGGAAGGTAAGTCCGTCCCCTTCTTAATCAATACGGAGGCTACCCACTCCACATTACCTTCTTTTCAAGTGCCTGTTTCCCTTGCCTCCACAACTGTTGTGGGGATTGACAGCCAGGCTTCTAAACCTCTTAAAACTCCCCAACTCTGGTGCCAACTTAGACAATACTCTTTTAAGCACTCCTTTTTAGTTATCCCCACCTGCCCAGTTCCCTTATTAGGTGGAGACACTTTAAATTATCTGCTTCCCTGACTATTCCTGGACTACAGCTGCATCTCATTGCCGCCTTTCTCCCCAACCCAAAGCCTCCTTTTTGTCTTCCTCTCGTATCCCCCCACCTTAACTCACAAGTATGGGATATCTCTACTCCTTCCCTGGCAACCGATCACATGCCCATTACCATCCCATTAAAACCTAATCACCCTTACCCTGCTCAATGCCAATATACCATCTCACAGCACGCTTTAAAGGGATTAATGCCTGTTATCACTCGCCTGCTACAGCATGGGCTTCTAAAACCTATAAACTCTCCTTACAATTCCCCCATTTTACCTGTCCTAAAACCAGATAAGCCTTACAAGTTAGTTCAGGATCTATGCCTTATCAACCAAATTGTTTTGCCTATCCACCCCATGGTGCCAAATCCATATACTCTCCTATCCTCAATACTTCCCTCCATAATCCATTATTCTGTTCTGGATCTCAAACATGCTTTCTTTACTATTCCTTTGCACCCTTCATCCTAGCCTCTCTTTGCTTTCACTTTGACCCTGACACCCATCAGGCTCAGCAAATTACCTGGGCTATACTGCCGCAAAGCTTCACAGACAGCCCCCATTACTTCAGTCAAGCCCAAATTTCTTCCTTATCTGTTACCCATCTCAGCATAATTCTCATAAAAACACACGTGCTCTCCCTGCTGATCGTGTCCGATTAATCTCCCAAACCTCAATCCCTTACAAAACAACAACTCCTTTCTTTCCTAGGCACGGTTAGTGCGGTCAGAATTCTTACACAAGAGCCAGGACGGCACCCTCTAGCCTTTCTGTCCAAACAACTTGAACTTACTGTTTTAGCCTAGCCATCATGTCTCCGTGCAGCTGCTGCTGCTGCCCTAATACTTTTAAAGGCCCTCAAAATCACAAACTATGCTCAACTTACTCTCTACATTTCTCATAACTTCCAAAATCTATTTTCTTCCTCATACCTGACACATACTTTCTGCGCCCTGGCTCCTTTAGCTGTATTCACTCTTTGTTAAGTCCCACAATTACCATTGTTCCTGGCCCGGACTTCAAACTGGCCTGCCACATTATTCCGGTTACCACACCTGACCCTCATGACTGCATCTCTCCGATCCACCTGACATTCACCCCATTTCCCCATATTTCCTTCTTTCCTGTTCCTCACCCTGATCACGCTTGATTTATTGATAGCAGTTCCACCAGGCCTAATAGCCACACACCAGCAAAGGCAGGCTGTGCTATAGTACAAGCCACTAGCCTGCCTCTTAGAACCTCTCATTTTCTTTCCATCGTGGAAATCTATCATCAAGAAAATAACTTCTCAGTGTTCCATCTGCTATTCTACTACTCCTCAGGGATTATTCAGGCCCCCTCCCTTCCCTACACATTAAGCTTGAAGATTTGCCCCCACCCAGGACTGGCAAATTAGCTTTACTCAACATGCCCCGAGTCAGATCACTAAAATACCTCTTAGTCTAAGCAGACACTTTCACTAGATAAGTAGAGGCCTTTCCTACTGGGTCTGAGAAGGCCACCGCAGTCATTTCTTCCCTTCTGTCAGAGACAATTCCTCAGTTTAGCCTTCCCACCTCTATATAGTCTGATAACAGACCAACCTTTACTAGTCAAATCAGCCAAGCAGTTTTTCATGCTCTTAGTATTCAGTGAAACCTTTATATCTCTTATGGTCCTCCGTCTTCAGGAAAAGTAGAACGGACTAAAGGTCTTTTAAAAACACACCTCACCAAGCTCAGCCACCAACTTAAAAAGGACTGGACAATACATTTCCCACTTTCGCTTCTCAGAATTCAGGCCTGTCCTCGGAATGCTACAAGGTACAGCCCATTTGAGCTCCTTTTTATTAGGCCCCAGTCTCATTCCAGACACCAGACCAACTTGGACTGTGCCCCCAAAAAACTTGTCATCCCTACTAACTTCTGTCTAGTCATACTCCTATTCACTGTTCTCAACTACTCATACATGCCCTGCTCTTGTTTACACTGCCAGTTTACACTGTTTCTCCAAGCCAGCACAGCTGATATCTCCTGGCGCTATCCCCAAACCACCACTCTTAAAGTAAATAAATAATCTTCACTGGCAAGGCTATGCTCAACCTCCTTAGGCACTCTCTAATTAGATGTCCTAGGTCCTCCCAATTCTTAGTCCTTTAATACCTGTTTTTCTCCTTCTCCTATTCCGTTTAGTTTTTCAATTCATACAAAACTGTATCCAGGCCATCACCAATAATTCTAAATGACAAATGTTTGTCAGGCCTCTGAGCCCAAGCCAAGCCATCACATCTCCTGTGACTTGCACGTATACAACCAGATGGCCTGAAGTAACTGAAGATCCACAAAAGAAGTAAAAATAGCCTTAACTGATGACATTCCACCATTGTGATTTGTTTCTGCCCCCACCCTACCTGATCAATGTACTTTGTAATCTCCCCCACCCTTAAGAAGGTTCTTTGTAATTCTCCCCACCCTTGAGAATGTACTTTGTGACATCTACCCCTGCCCGCAAAACATTGCTCTTAACTTTACTGCCTATCCCAAAACCTAGAAGAACTAATGATAATGCACCACCCTTTGCTGACTCTCTTTTTGGACTCAGCCCGCCTGCACCCAGGTGAAATAAACAGCCATGTTGCTCACACAAAGCCTGTTTGGTGGTCTCTTCACACGGGCGCGAGTGAAAAAAAGTAATGTGTTTATTTTTTCCCCATTTACTGATACCACAACTCATTTTAAAATAAAATACATGCAGCTTATGAGAAAAATAGATTTAAATAAATGAGGAAATGAGGACAAAAAATGAAGTAAAAATAGTTGGTAAGAATAATAAAATCAGTTATATAGCCCTTAACAGAAGCTGGTGATGAACTACTAATTCGAATTTTCCAGCAGCCAGAAGAGCGAACAGCCAGAGAAAAGAAAACTTAGAGGTGTCATGGTAACCATAGCTGTGAAGACAAAACTGAGAACATGATTACATGATTTATTTCCATGGGATGATCTGCTCCATGAGGGCCACGATTTTATTCGCCTCTATAGTCCCAGTCCCAAACATCGTATTTGTTGAGTGCAAGTAGGCACTCGATAAGTGCATATTGAATTAGCATGTGATTATTTTAAAATTTGAAACACTTGACATCAAATCACATTTATTATGTCTTTAAAGTAAAACATCTGTAAAAGAAAATCAAATACTATGCAATCAGAACTCTCTCAAAACATCAGTTACACATCGTTGGCATTGTTGCTTCTGTAGAAAATGTATATTTGCATAAGTGACACAAGATTAATAAAATGGTATTAATTGAACTGTAGCTTTAGATTTATTATGTATAATGTTTTAAAGAAATATCTCAAAGACCATAATTTCTTAATCTGAGTCTTATAACTAGTAATTTTGGGTAAATAACATTTTTATTTTTAATAGATGAAACTTGCTCTTCTCCACTTTTTCTAAGTCATATCAAAATCAATTTAATTCCATTAATGCTAATGAGGATCCAGGAACAAATCTTGTTCAATTTTGTTATTAGAATATAACATTCTAATAATTGTGTTTAATTTGAAAAAAAGAATCATTCATCACCTTCCTCCTTTCTCTGATGAACCTAATGTCAGCAAAGTAACATCTCTTCAAATACTCAATATGAAGGTTACAGAATTTTCTAGAGCCTACCATTCTATTCTCCTTTTATCCTGGAAATTGCTGGATAGATACATCCTGCCGGTTTGATGATTTATATTAAAGCTCATTAAGAAATCCAGAAATGGCCAAAATCACACTACTACAATATAGGCAACGTTACAGAAACTCAACATCCAAATCCCCTGCTGACAGAGCTCTGATGAGGGTCCTTTTACTCTAATTAGAATTAACTGGGCATTGCTGTGTTACTTAAAACTTTCTCTTTTGGATGAATATAGGGATGCTGCCATGTGGAATGCATTATAAAAGTTCACACAACAAGCATACAGGAGAGAGGCAAAGAGGCCTTCTGTCTACCTCTTTCCTGCTCTCCCTAACCAAACAGCTGAGAATGTTGATCTTCTGGGGAAAAAAAATCTGGTCAAGACCTACTCACTAAAATTGATAAAATGCTCCATTACCTCAGGATCAAAAAGATGTCAAGACAAAATTATACCTAAGGGGACCAGTAGAGCCCATCGGAGCCCATCAACAGGCAGACAAGTGACAGACCAGGAAGCAATTGCAGAGCCATCAACCTAACGGTCTGTGAAATCTACCCTGGACCCACGCTCTGCCACCCGGAGAATATCATCTCTAGATGAAAGCACCTGGGACCTGTCAGTCATCCAGGCCCGGAGAATTAAGAGTTATATTATAATTGTCTTCAGTTCATAGCCTTAGTTTCCAATGAACTGGAAAAGTACTAGTCTCAAAAACAATTTGCTTTTTAAAGGACTCTAGTACACAAAAATTGATGTAAATTTTTGTGGTTGTTAAGATGGAAATGCAGAACAAATTGTATTGAAACGTACTAACAAGAATATATTTCATTTTTCATAGTCATTTCAACAGTGTTATCCAAATGATGACCCTCATATTACTAGACAATTATACTGTAGGGTCATTTTCTATATACACAATTGGTTTTTACAATGCTTACCTGATTTAACAATACATTTTGTTTAAATCACAAACTCAATTCAATAACCTTTGATTCTTAAAGAACAGTAGTTATTTGACACATTGAAAAAGTTCAAGTCCATTAAAGAGAGCAAAACAGTTTATTTTGTGTTTGTTGGTGGTATGTTTCTCCACCACACGTTGTTAATTTGATAAATGTTTTCATTTTTAAGAGTCTTTATTCTAACAGTGACGTATCTGATGACAGATCTTCAAAACAAATAGCACAATTTATTATGATAGTAACAAGTTCTTCATTAAACAAATCCTCTTTTAATAAGGATGGAAGTCATTCCCAGGATACTTAGAGGTCTAAACAACTAAGTACTGAATATGATACAATGTGGCAAATTTGTACCATGGGTTTGAAGTTGCCCTTCATAGATGTGGAGGCTGCTGGAACTGTCCCAGTGGGAGGGAGTTACTTAATTAGTGATAAATTATAGTTTACAATTCCATAGCACTTCACACCTAGAAAATTTTTCCCATTTGCTATTAGAACGTCACAGTATTAGAACGTCACAGTAGCTCTATGAGATAGATAAGCATGCTTTTATTATCTTCATATCTGGGTTCTTTGTATGCAAATTCTAGTTCATAACAATCAGAGACATTAAATTTGAGCACAATCACGCTACTGGTCAGTAGTGAACCTGGGGCTTGTGTCAGGTTGTGTCGCTCCAAAGTCTCGTTTTTTTTGTTTTGTTTTGTTTTGTTTTTTAAGTAATCTTATCAAGTACAGCAGATTAACCACTGTTGTCTACCCAGTAGGCAATTGTCTATTGCCTGATGTGTTTGCATAACTTTGTCATCAAAAGTTTAGCTACTGCTACTATTTACAAGTTTTACATAGCTATGTTAAATATTTAAACTGTAATTTGGTCACCCTTATTGTTAAGCAGAAATACCATGCACCAGTATCAATTCCTAGGAGGGGAGCATCCTGCATTGGTTACCAATCCCAGGGGAGAGTTTTAAACACCTTGCCAATTTCTACTTAAATGTCTAAGTCTGGCAGGAGGTTTTGCACAAACCCAGCTGCCAGAGTATGAATCCAGTAAGACAGAAGACTTGCACAAAAGTTAGGCAAAGAAGCTTTGTTACACATAGGCAGCAAGAGAACTAACACAAGACTAGGATTCATGGCAAGCTGGTACCCCAAGGCTCAGGAAAGCAATCCAGTGTGGAAAGAGTCTTGTCTGTGCCCAATGTCTTACAACGGTTGACTGAAATTATTCTACTCTGGGTTTTATACCTTAGGTGATACTTGGGCCACTAGGCTGATGTATTACAGTACATCCTTTTTTTAGGAGGGATGAGTACAGAACCAAGGCTGTTCTAGACAGTTCTTCCTTGTCTTAGAATGTTGCATTTTCAGTGCATTCTGCCTGAAAATTGCAAGGAAGAGTGTATGGGAGACTAGAATATACCGCCAAATATGAACAGTTGTTGAGCTGAAGGCATTTTAAGAAATAGCAGATACAGAAAAACCTCATCCTTCCCCTATCTGGTAAGAGCAGGAAATAGATTTAAAAAGACAAAATATACCCTGCCCTTCTTCTAACTAGGAGAACAGAAGTTAACCACTGAAGACAACTTTAGACCCTTATCATCTTCAGATGATACCAGAAGAATTTACATTAATAAACTTTACTAACTAGTGTTTATGTGTCATTTATTTGTCTTTCTCCAAATCATGGTTCTAGAGAATCAAAGGCCTTTTTCTTTGTCTCTTCTCTAAAATGTTACTGTTCTTTGCTGAAGATGTTGTAAAAACTGGAATTCAAAGCCACCTCTTTGAGAACTATTAGTACTAATTTCCTGGTGTCTCCCATGTATACACGAAATATACATGTTAATGTACTTCTGTTTTTCTATTGCTAATTTTTCTTTTATTACAGGGATTCATTCCAACTAAAAACCAATTGTTGAAGAAGAAATTGTTATTCTTTTTCTATCGAGGCAAGAGCTGGATCAGCCAAGGTGGTAGGGACCTGTCCTCCTGCACTAAGCATGTTCAAAAGCTGTCTTGGTCTCAGCCTCATGAGACTGTCACCTGCGTTTTAAAAGCAATGAACATTTTACAGTACCTATGATAGGTTTTTATCCCCAATTTCCTCTGGTTGTCCAGCAGAAAAAAATAATCAAATGTTATATATACGGCATACATTTTTCCTATACCTTGCATTTCATTACTGTTAGTGATTAAGAGCTTGCTGGTTAAAGGCAGCTTAAAGTACACTCTTGGCACAGGTGAAGCTCTTCTTCAAGGATTTGTCACCTCTCATTTTTTGTGTCCTAGACGAATTTTAGTATTAGTAAAGTTTGCCTTTGGTATATCTTTATCTTCTTTCCCAACACATGTACCGTATAGTAACTCCAATAACTCCGCCTTTGTTCTCAAAGCTGGCAGAACGATTATGCTACCATTATACTGGTATTCCAAAGTACAAAAATCCTTTGAATTCTTCCTGAGTTCAGCCAGCTGATGTTTCTTGACTCCAGTCACATGCAAACATGACTTAACTGTCTTCTGTTTTGCTTTCTCACATCCTGTTGTCCTCACTTTATTATCCATTTATTCTCAATATGGATGAAAAAATTTTAAGTCACATCTTTATAGCAGCATTTTCCATATATACTTTTTTCTCCTCCATTAATATTTATAATGTTTTTCTGATGGTATGGTTTAGGTTAGCTGTATCCACAAATAATATAAAAAATACTGAGTCTTGAGAAGTATGTAAATCAAGCATAAGTAATGTTGCTTGGGTGGTGGGAGAAGGGGGAAAGGAAGGGGAGGCTGAGAACACTGAAACTCTATCCCTCCAAATAATAAATGAAGGATTTCCTCTCTTCCACAGAACCAATCTTTCTCTCACGCCTTATTTCCTTGCAGCTAATAAACCCTAATGAGATAGCAGTGCTTGTGCAAGTCTGTGTTATACAGCTGTTCTTTCTCACTTTGACTTCTCCAGTGACTGACTGACTGACCTCTCTCATTACATGGACTCACTCTTCCCCTCCTCACATCTCCTTTTTTCATTCATTCTTATACCTATGGTACACCCTTCTCTATCTACTTCGATCTCTCTCTCCCATCCAGAGATAAAGCAAGCAGAATATGTTAACTCCATTCTTAATACCTGAGAAAACATTGCCACATGAGTGATAGATAGATAGATAGATAGATAGATAGATAGATAGATAGATAGATAGATAGATGATAGATAGATAGATAGATAGATAGATAGATAGATAGATAGATAGATGGCCTAAGAGGATGTCGTAATGCTTCTTGAGTTTGAAATGCTTAGCCAGAAAGCTAATAGCTGGAGCACAGCATGGGACCTAGTGACCCTACTGAATTCTAAGAATAGTATTATAATTTCAGGATTTTTTTCTTTCCCTTTTCCCCCTAACATGAAAATAGTTGGTATGACTGCTTTGCAAAATAATGTCTTCTTAGAGGTGTTCTCTTTGAACATCTATATTCAGATTTACAAAACTGTTCCTGTCTCATGGAGACTTCTGGCAGATTTTTCATAGAAAGAAAAAGAAATAAAAGTACAATGTGAAACAGTGACTTCAGGTCTCTACTTTGAGATGCTTACTAAAGAATAGGAAAAGCTGGGAGAAATTTAATATAGACCCATAATTTGCAACAACTTTTTTGCTAGTTTGAAACCATAAGGTTCAAAATAACAGGAAACAGCATACTGCTGTCTAAGACTCGTGAGTATTTTATTAGAAATTTAATCCATCTGTTTATAATTCATTGACTCTGTACTCATCAAAATATTGTTTGCTGAGGGTGAAAGCGAATCCAAAAAGACTTCAAAGCCATTTTTATTTTTTTTAACAGAAATTTAAGGGCTGCCAAGAATAAAAACATTCTACACCACACAAATTCTTATTTTGCTCCTAGCTAGAACTTGGGAAGGTGTAATTCTGCTCTAAGAATGCCAGAACCAATGCATTTATTCAGGCTCCTTTCCCGGTGTGGTTGATGGCATTGTTTAGGTGGATTAGAAAACTTTCTGCTTCTTTCCAATAAGTATAACCCAAAAGGAGTAAAATGCAATTTCATCACTTTTAACATTTTGAAGGTGGAATTATGTCTGGTCTTTCATAGTGGACAGAATTTATTTTGTTCTCCCTTCAAAGAAAGCATTTGGCAGGAGCTAATGTACAGAAAAGACAAAAAAGACAGACATTAAACATTACAAGATGTGAACTGAATGGTTAGAGGGTAATTTGCAGATCTTGCTGACAAGAGATACACATGATAGTGGGAAACAACAGAGAGGTTTTAGATTAGCTGTATGATGAAGGAGATGTTCTCAGAGGGTAGAATAAGGGGCTTTACAAACTTTTTTCCCCCTTTCTTTTCAAAGATGTGATCAAATTGGGGTGTTTGGACAATGGTTCTCATAGTTTCGGGAACTGATGATCTCAGGATACCCTATTGTTTTCTGATGCAAGAACATCTAATGATCATGAAACTGAAGAAAACAATTGTCAATTTGAATGATGCACAAATCAGGAATGGGAAAATAAATTTATATTAAAAATATATAGACATTAACATTGTAAAAGCATCAATGACAAATACATGAGCTTCTGTGGTACTCCTGATCCTTTCTTAGAGTGTTATTTAAGGATGATCTATACTTTGAGAATTTTTGCTTCCTAATCTTAAATCAGCCCTTACTCAGTGGCAACAGAAGTTTCCATTTCCCTAAAGAAAATTAGCCCAGGTAGACGTCAATGCTTAGGACCTTGGCAATGTTGAAATTACTTCAGACAATTGCAATGAATTGCTTGCCCATATTGTATTTCCTGAAAGCTATAGTGATCTCAGAGAAATAAGAATTCGATTTTGTCTAAATCATAGTCTTCATTGGCCTGATTTATTTCACTAGCCACCTGCAATGAACAATGGCCTGGCAACAGCCCTTGCTCTTATCAAATTAAATTTTACATGATAATCAGGGGGTTATTTTCCTATTTAGAATAGCTTTATTGAGATATAACACACTTATCATAAAATTCATTCTTTTAAAGTTACATTTTAGTGTCTTTTAGTATATTAACAGTGTTCTGCAATGATAACCATTATGAAATTTTAAAATATTTTCATCACTCTCAAAAGAAATCTCATCTCCATTAGTAGTCACTCCCCATTTCCAATTTCCTCCAAGCCCTAGTAACCACTAATCTATTTTCTGACTTTATGTATTTGCCAATTTTGGATTTTTAACATAAATAGAATCATGTAATATGTGGTCTTTTGTGATTAGCTTTTTTCTTTAGTTTAATGTTTTAAGTTGATCTATGTGGTAGCTTGTAGCGCTTCACTCCTTTCTGTTACTGAATATTATTCTATTGCACAGAAATAGCACAGTTTGTTTATTCATTAGATGGGTATTTGGGTTGTTTTTGCTTTTTGGCTATTATGAATAATGCTGCTATGAACATTTGTACACAAGTTTTTGTCTGAATATTCATTTTCATTTCTCTAGGGTAGCTATTTAGGAGAAAAATTGCTTGGTATTATAGTAACTGTATGTTCAGTATGTTGAGGAGCTGCCAAACTATTTTCAAAAGAGATTGCACCACTTTCCATCAGCAATATGAGAGTTGTCATCTCTCCACATTCATGTGGCACTTGTTAATGTCCCACTTTTTAATTACAGCCACTCCAGTGGATATGAAGTGGCATCTTATTGTAGTTTTAGTTTATATTTCCCTAATGACTAATTATTTTAAGCATCTCTTCATGTGCTTATTGTCATTTGTTTATCTTCTTTGAAGAAATATCTATTCAAATTATTGTCTATTTTTTAAATTGGGTATTTGTCTTCTCATTGTTGTGTAGTAGAAATTATTTATACTTTGTTGATAATAGTCCATAATAATATACATGATTTCAAATATTTTCTCTCATCCTGTGTGTTCTTTTCAATTTGTTTTTCTGACAGTGTGCTTTGAAACCCAAAAGTTTTTAATTTTGATAGGGCCAAATTTGTAATTTTTTTTCTTTTGTTGCTATAATTTTGGATTCATATGAACTAAACCATTACCTAAATCAAGGTGATGAAGGTTTACTCCTATGTTTGCTTTTAAGAGTTATATACTTTTAGCTCATACAGTTAGGTTCTACAGTTCATTTTGTAATAATTTCTGTCTACCATATGAAGGAAGAGTACAACCTTATTCTTTTTCATGTGGATGTCTAGTTGCATGAGCATTATTTGTTAATAAGACTGTGTTTAGAGACAGAAGCATACAAAATATCTGGCACACAGTTAAAACTAGGCTAAAAAGTAAGTTAATGGTGCTACATGCCCAAATCAAAGAGTTAGAAAAATCTCAAATTAACAACCTGACACTACACCTAAAGGAACTAGAAAAACAAGAGCAAACCAACCCTGAAGCTAGCAGAAGACAAGAAATCGTCAAAATCAGAGCTGAACTGAGAGAACTTGAGATGAAAATAGCATGCAAAAGATCAACAAAACCAGATGCGGGTTTTATAGACCACTAGCTGGACTAATGAAAAAATAGAGAAGATTCAAATAAAAACAATCATAAATGACAAGGGGGACATTACCACTGACCCCACAGAAATAAAACAAACCTTCAGAGACTATTATGAATATCTCCATGCACCCAAACTAGAAAACCTACAAGAAATTGATAAATTATCAGAAATGCACAACATTGCAAGATTGAGCCAGGAAGAAATTGAAACCTTGACTAGAACAATAAGGAGATCCCAAATTGAATTAATAATAATAAAAAATCCTACCAATCTGAAAAAGCCCAGGACCAGATGGATTCACAGTCAAATTCTACCAGATGTGTAAAGAAGAGATAGTGCATCCCTACTGAAACTATCTAAAAAATTGAGGAGGAGGAACTTTTCTCTACCTTATTTTATGAAGTCAGCACTATTCTGATACTAAAACCTGACAGAAACACAGCGGAAAAAGAAAACTTTAGGCCGATATCTTTGATTAACATAGATTTGAAAGTTCTCAACAGAATACTAGCAAAGCAGACCCAGCAGCACATAAAAAATCTACTCCATTACAATCAAGTAGGCTTTACACTTGGCATGCAATGTTGGTTCAGCATATGCAAATCAATAAATGTTATTCATCACATAAACAGAACTAAAAACAAAAACCACATAATTACCTTAACAGATGAAGAAAGACTTTCGATTAAAAAAAAAAAAAAATTCTTTCATCTTAAAAACTGTCAACACACTAGGCATTGAAGAAAGATTCCACAAGTAATAAGAACCATCTATGACAAATCCACTGACAACATCATACTGAATGGGCAAAAGCTGGAACTATTTCCCTGGAAAATCAGAAAAAGACAAGAATGCTCACTCTCACCACTCCTATTTAACATAGTACTGGAGGTCCTCACAGAGTAACCAGGCAAGAGAGAGAAATAAATGGCATTCAAATAGTAAGAGACGAAGTCGAACTATTGCTGCATATATATATATATATATATATATATATATATATATATATATATTTTGGCCCAGAAAACCCTATACTCTCTGCCCCAAAGCACCTAGATATGATAAACAACTTCAGCACTTTCAGGATACAAAATCAATGTACAAAAGTCAGTAGCATTTCTATACAACAACATCCAAGCTTAGAACTAAATCAAGAATGCAATCCTGTTCACAGTAGCCACAAAAAGAATAAAATACCTAAGAATATGGTTAACCAAGGAGGCGAAAGGCCTCTACAATGACAATTACAAAAGACTGCTACAAGAAATCAGAGATGACACAAACAAATGGAAAAACATTCCATGCTCATGGATAGGACCATATTTCCCAAAACAATTTGTTAAAATGACCATATTTCCCAAAACAATTTATAGATTTAATGTTATTCTTATCAACCAACCAACAGTATTCTTCACAAAATTAGAAAAAAAATGAAAAAAATGAAAAAAAACGAAAAAAAAAAATGAAACCAATAAAGATCCTAAATAGCCAAAGCAATCCCAAACAAAAAGAACAAAGGTGAAGACATCACATCATCTAACTTCAACCTATACTCAAAGCTACAGTAATCAAAACAAACATGGTACAGGAAAAACAAAACAAAACAAAACAACAATATATAATTCAATGAAACAGAATAAAAAGCCCAGAAATAAAGCTACACACTTGTAACCATCTAGTCTTTGTCAAAGTTGACATAAACAAGTAATAGAGAAATAATTCTCTATTCAATAAACAGTGCTGGATGTAGAAGATAGAAACTAGATGACTTCCTCACACCCTATAAAAAAATCAACTCCAGAAGAATTAAGACCTTAATATATAAAACCTTATACTATAAAAACCTTTAAAGAAAATCTAGAGGCTGGGCGTGGTGGCTCACGCCTGTAATCCCAGCACTTTGGGAGGCCGAGGCGGGCGGATCACAAGTTCAGGAGATCGAGACCATCCTGGCTAACACGGTGAAACCCCGTCTCTACTAAAAATACAAAAAATTAGCCAGGCGAGGTGGCGGGCACCTGTAGTCCCAGCTACGTGGGAGGCTGAGGCAGGAGAATGGCGTGAACCCTGGGGGGCGGAGCCTGCAGTGAGCCGAGATTGCGCCACTGCACTCCAGCCTGGGTGAAAGAGCGAGACTCCATATCAAAAAAAAAAAAAAAAAGAAAAAAAAAGAAAATCTAGAAAATACTATTCTGGACACAGGTCCTGGTAAAGATTTTATAATGACGACACCAAATGCAACTGCCGTAAAACAAAAGTTGACAAATGGGACCTAATTAAAATAAAGAGCTTCTGCACAGCAAAATAAACTATCAACAGAGTAAACAGGCAACCTACAGAAAGTTCAAAAAGTTCACCTATTTTGTATTTTGGGAGAAAATATTTGCAAACTATGCATCCAACAAAGGTCTAATCTCCAGAATTTATAAGCAAATTTATATTTAATTTTTATTTATAAATTTAATTTATAATTAAATTATATTTATAAATTAAAAATTTAAACAAATTTACAAACAAAAATCAAACAACTCAATTAAAAAGTGGGCAACGTTCATGAAGAGACACTTTTCAAAAGAAGACATACATGAAGCCAACAAGCATATAAAAAAATGATCACCATCACTAATCTTTAGAGAATTGCAAATCAAAATAACAATGAGATACCATTTCATACCAGTCAGAATGGCTATAATTAAAAAGTAAAAATATAACAGATGCTGGTGAGGTTGCAGATAAAAGGAAATGCTTATATGCTGCAGATAGGAATGTAAATTAGTTCAGACCCTGTGGAAAGCAGGTTGGACAGTTCTCAAATAACTTAAACTAGAATTACCTTTAACCCAGCAATCCCATTATTGGCTATATACTCAAAAGAAAATACATTGTTTTACCAAAAAGACACATACGTATGTATATTCATCATAGCACTATTCACAACAGCAAAGACATGGAATCATTCTAGGTGCCCATCAACACTACACTGGACAAAGAAAATGTTGCACATATATAGCATGGAATACTACACAGTCATAAAATCAAACAAGATCACGTCCTGCGCAGGAACATGGGTGGAGCTAATGGCCAATATACTAAGAGAAATAATACAGGAACAGCAAACCAAACACTGCACGTTCTCACTGAGAAGTGGGAGCTAAACACTGACTACGCATGAACACAGAGAAGGGAAAAATCGACACTGGGATGTACTTGAGAGATGAAGGTGGGAGGAGCATAAGGATCAATAAGCTATCTATTATGTACTATGTTATTACTTGGGTAATAATCTGTACACAAAACTCCAGTTACATGGAATTTACCTATATAACAAAGCCAGAAAAATGTAGCCCTGAAAATAAAATAAAAGTAAAGAAAAGAAGACCATGAGACACTGTTGTCTAAGGTCCATTGACCAAAAATGTGTGGGTTTATTTCCGTACTCTCGATTCTGTTCCACTGCTTTATATGTCTATTTTTATGCTAATACCACACTGACCTGACTGTTGTAGCTTTATAGTGAGTTTTCCATTTGGGAAATATGAGTCCTTCAACTCTGATTTTGTTCTTTTTTTAAAAAAAATCGTTGGCTATTCTGAGTCTTTTGCAATACTATGTGAATTTTAGAATTAACTTGTCTACTTCTAAAAAAAAAAAAACACTGCAAAATTTGAGAAGGATTATTTTTGGATCTGTAGTCAATTTTTAAGAGTATCGCCATCTTAACAATATTAAGTTTTCTCTTTCTGAGGATGCCTATCCTTTTAACTAAGTTTTCTTTAGTTTCTTTCAATATGACTTGTAGTGTTTAGTATAGGAATCTTGCAAATTTTTTGTTGAATTTATTCATAAGCATTTTATTATCTTTAATGTTAAGTGATTTTTTATAATTTGTGTGTATTATTGTTTTTAGTACAAAGGCAATAGATTTTACTAATTACCTTTATTAAAGTTAACATGTTAACTTCATATCATGCAAATTTACTGAAACCATTTAGTAGCTATAATAATTTTTTGTTGACGCCTTAAGATTTTCTACATGCAATCATGTTATCTGAGAAGAGAAATAGTTTCACTTGTTATTTTCAACCATGTCTGGATTTTCTTTCTTTTTCTTGCCTAAATCTCTTAGCTAAAGCCCTCAGTGCAATTTTGAATAGAAGTGCTAAGAATTAACATCTTTGTCTTATTCCTGAGCTTAGGGAGAATGCTGTCAATCTTTCATCATTGAATACAATATAAGCTGTGGGTTTTCTTAAATATCCTTTATCATATTGATTATATAACTATTTCTAGTTTTTTTAGTCTTTTCTTACATTATGAAAGCATACAGAAATTAATAATTTGTAATATTTCCTGTTATTCTTGTTTATTCAGACTGAAAGTTCACCAATTGATACTTTCAAAAAGCTAACTTTTAGGGTTTATAAATTTTCTTTACTTTTTTATATTCATTTTATTTATTTCTGCTGTGATTTTTACTGTTTTTTTCTTTCTACTTGCTTTGGGTTTTATATGTATTCCCAGCTTCTGGAATTAAACCTATCATTCAAATAGATCTCTCTACACGACTTTGAAAGAATAAATGCATGAATGAATGAAGAATGAATACTTAGAAATCTCATTGCTAATCCACTTGCACCAATTTCTTTTATGGTAATGCTGGCTGGCAGGGAAAGTTAACAATAACATAGTCAACAATTAAAACTGAAGAGGATGAAGGTCATAATTTCTAGTAGGCAGAATGCTGTGAAGGTTTGCAAGACAGCAAAGAATTAGGCCTTACGGGGTCTTTTATTTTTAACTAGAAATATGTACTCTGAAAAGACCTATTTTGGATGTCATGAACTAAGCATCTTATTCCTACTGCTTTCTGATCTCCACTGTGCCCCTCTCACCATCAGAGAAATTTTATTTCAGATCTAGATTTTATTTTAATAGCTTTCCCTCACTTTGTTTCTAGCTTCTGACAAATGGAAGCCCATGTCAGAGCAATACCTAGTATAGAAAGAAAGAGAAAAAGAAGCAGACCAATCTACCATAATAGATATTAAAGCTGAGAAGAATTTGAATTAGATTTTGATTGTCAATCTTAAGAAATACAAATAAAAAAACTTTGAAGATTTTCTATTATGTTGTCTATTATATCTTTTAAATATCTAGGAATATAATGGTAATTCATGGTTCTGTAAATAAACATTTTTTTCTTCAACAGGAAATAGTAAATGAAAAACTAAAAACAAGAAAACAATTTTTTAAAACAAAACAAAAGCATAAAAAATATATTAGATTTTGGCCCAAGAAAGTGCCTAGAAATGCAAGTTATAGAATCCTTGTTGTTCTTTTGGTAAATAAGTATCTAAATAAATACATATGCACATATAAATCCATAACATAAATGACATAAAATATAAATGACTGTATTGTACCCTCCATGTCGCTATGACAAAATACTATAGACTTGGTAATTTATATACAACAGAAATTCATTGCTTACAGTTCTGGAGGCTGGAATTCCAAGATTAAGGGACCTGCATGTTGAGATGCTGATGATGACTCAGTCTGTGCTTCCAAGATGGCACCTTATTGCTGTGTCCTCTAAAGGGGACAAATGCTGTGTCCTCACATGGAAGAACAGATACAAGGGGAAACTCACCCCCTCAAGCCCTTTATAAGACACTGATCTCGTAATGTGGATGAAGTCCTCATGGCCTTATCACTTCCTAAAAGGCCTCCCCTCTTTATACTGTTACACTGGAAATTTAATATCAATATGAATTTTGGAGAGGGCACACAGATATTCATACCATAGCAGTGGTCAAGTGGCCAAATGAACTGAAAACATTTTTCCTGATTCATATTTATGGCAATACTTTGACATTTTCACAATCCATATATTCTCCACAGAAATGTATCCAGACATGTGAAAATAGAGAAAATAATTCCCAAAATACTGTAAAACAGATATTATAAACTACATTTTATAGGCTGCTGTATTACTTTTTTCCTTAACTGCAAAATATTATATAGCTTTATCATAAATTCTTTGAAAATCAATACCTTTGAAACTAATCATCAATGTGAGGGTAGAAATAGCTCTAGGGAAGAAGGTGTGTGGAAGGAGTGCATAGTACTGGCTTTCTTATGGCGGGAATGACGGGAGAAACAAATATGTTAATTTGTTATCGAAACACTATGGGGGGATGTGCCATCAAGGGGAAGACTGTCTCTGAGTAGAGTAAGAAAGCATATGGTTGGTGTTCTTGATAAATAAATTTGATGAGCAATCTCAGATAATAGAGAAATGTAGTCAGAGGATTATGAAAAGAGTTGATAGTAGATTTGGTCTTATAAGCATAAAAAATCACTATTTTCATGTTAATTATTAGAATAGGCTCACACCTAAACTAAAGGATAGTTTTATTTTTCTGTAAGTAATACATGCTCTGATTATTTGAATTTTCAATCTGCTTTACTAATGCCTGAATAAATATGTTTTACTATGTGCAATTTGTTTTAAGTATTAACTGTTAAAGAGGATCTAGAACAGATAAATGGAAAATCTAAGCCTTGGAATGTCTAATATTAAAGCACGTTAAAGAAAAATAAAATATACAACAGAATTAGGAAATACAAGTTGAAATTTTAGTGGATAATAAATTCATCAGTTTGGGCACGGTTAAAAAATGAGTGATTTTTAAATATTACCATGGCTTCTCGTTTTGCTCTTCCCTGCTATCTCCCAGTTCCCCTTCCTTCATGTCTCCCTCCTTTTGGTGACCACGGTAGTATTTTGATGCCATTAACATATTTCTAGTCTCTGAGTATTCATGGCTTAAGCTTCATTTTACATCTAGAAATTGTGGAATGAAGTGATATAACAGAGTTGTATCATGGAAGAGGCAGCAGGCTTAGAAAGATTATTAACATTTTATTCTTTAAACAAAATTTTGCATGAAATGTTATCTTCCTTTTCAAAACAATTTGGTGGCTCTAATGAGTGTCCTGGGCCAATTGTAATATTAGCTAATGGAAGAAAAATGATTGGTAAGTGGAAAATTATGTCATTTTTACTAAGAAATAGGACAAAATTTTACCCTTTCAAAAGCTCCTAAGTGCAGAATTAGGGAAGATAATAGACTTGAATGCAACCAGTCTCCAGCTCAAACTGAATACACTTGTGTATTACTAGCTGAATTTTAAGGCCAGGCCTACAGACTCAAAGATAAGGTCAAATTGAAAATTCTGAGCATAGTTGATATTCTGAGCCTAGGTAATTATATTCATGGTTACACGTATATGAACGTTTCCTGAATGCATGAATGAGCTACTTAACTATTGATGATCTAAGATCACACACAATAAACATAAGCATTCTTTCCCCTTTGTCAATGGGTTGTGATTAATTCAATAGGAATTCTTTTAATTACTCATACATTAGCGAGGTATTAAAACATTAATTGTTCGAATTTATCTAGCATCTATATATATTTCAGATGGCAGAGAGATTCACAACCAAGGAGCAACATATAATTTTTCAATAGCCCACATGTTCATGTGGACCAGCAGGATACTTAATAATTACATAATATCTAGAATTCAGTTTTAACTCAGCTAAATGAATAATTAAATTTACTCAACTATTTTCTTTATTATACAAATTTTTAATACATTGAAAAACAAGGATAAATGACAAGAGGTTCTGCATTGAAATTTTTCAACAATAAACTTCCAAATACTTTTTTGAAATATGTCTTTGAGTACAGTTAAACCGTCCTATTTACTCAGATCTTGCCAGATCTTTGTATTAGGAAACTCCAGAATAACCAAATGTTTTAATCAGTTTTGACTTTGTCCCAGTCATTTACAAAGATAAAATGCATACACACACACACACATACACACACACACCCATCAATATATACATACACACTATATATATAGATCATGTAAAAAAGATATATATATCTTTATATATACATAAGATATTCATATATATATATATATATATATATATAATCCTGTTTAAAAAAAAAACCTGTATTATCTGCATTTCACCAATAGTGTCAAGCACTATATTTTTTTTCTTGAGATAGGGTCTTTCTGTCTTGCCCAGGCTAGAATACAGTGGCATGATCATGGTGCACAGCAGCCTTGACCTCCTCGGCTCAAGTGATCCTCCCACCTCAGCCTCCTGGGTAGCTGGGACCACAGGTGTGTGCCACCACTCCCAGGTAATTTTTTGTAAAGATAGGGTTTCATCATGTTGCCCAGGCTGGTCTCAACTCCTTAGCTCAAGGAATCCTCCCACAATAGCCTCCCAAACTGCTGAGTTTACAGGCATAAGCTACAAGAACTTTGAAAATGTTTTAATAATTGTAATTATATGAAACTGAGGGGGCTTTCTTGAGTGAAACTCTCCTAATAAAGATTTCATGAAAGAATTTAGTAATGAGCATTGAAGAGTACCTGGCTACATTCAAGGATTTCAGAGTTTGAGTCATCGTGTTTGGTGATGTGGCTTGAAAAACAGGAAACAAGTATAATTTTCCCCACGCATGGCTTTTTTTCTAATGTTTGAGGTTTAGAAGACCAGGGCATATGAATATCTTTTGCACATGGCTACATCAGAAAATCTAAGAATGATGGGAGTGAACTTTACTAACCAAGGCAGTCCAGAATGTCTTTGAGATAGAAAAGATGCATTCTAATTCAGGAATAAAGTCTGTATCTGAGTACCTAACTTTAATGTTATATAATTCCAAGTTTGATGAGTTTTAAGTATAATCTTATCCAGCCTCTTCATGCTCTTTTTGAAGAAACAGATCTGTAGAGTGGATTCGTAATTGACCTTTAGCCACACAGCAATTTATCAGCAGCACTGGTCAATGTCTCATTGGCCCTGTTTGCCATGAAACCACAGAAAGCCTGAGAGTCAACAGGTATGAATTGAGTTCAGGTCTTGACCAAAGAGTAAAGATTTTTTTCCAGGGTCTACGTCCTAAGTTCAGTATGTAAGAGCTAAATTAAGTAATATCAAAATTAGCCTAGAAAATCCTTTTCAGTCATCCAGAATGTACGGCATGCATTAATAAATCTAATTTGGCCAGTATTCCTTCCAGCATTGAAAGAGGTCACGATTTCTTTGCTAATATAAGATGAAGTAATTGATTAGGGTTTAAATGACACTGTACAAAAAATGCAGGCCTTTTTGTATGCTTGGTGAATTATTTATTTTGTTGACTATTGACAGCACATAGTGGTTCTCCTCCACAATGAATTGACTGACCCTGGGCAAGTTACCTAACATGGTTTAACTTCAATTTTTTTCATCTCTGATTTCTTTTGTTTTAATCAACTGTTCTTTAAGCTTACTTTCTAAAGACGAATGTAATCATGTTAGAAATATAGAGATATCCAGGTATTAATTAAAATGGTAGGGGTTTTGGTTACTCACAAGAGCTATAGGCTTTGATCCTTATCATCTCTGTATGCCCCATTACACCAACTACATGGTAGCACCTCGATATACGCTTATTATGTGATTAATATTGACTTAATTAATAAGTGGTGGTTATTGATGGTAGGTTAAAAATTTCCCCTCAATCTTATTGCATTTAATTATTTAAATTATTTGCATCACATTAGTATTTCTATTTAAATCTCTTCTCTGTAAAGTCAGAAAAAACCAATTTTTAAGGATATTAATGTTTGCATACAAAGATACACACACAAACACATTTATATATTTACACACGTATGTACATATGAATATAACAAACTTTCACTAAGCTGTTTCATTTCACATTGTAAATAATTGATTAAGTGACCTCAAATCTATTAGGTCATAGGTATGATAGAATAACAAATAAACAATAGGAAGATGAAAGCCAGAAGACAAATGTAGACAGCTAGATGGCATCCAACATGTCAATTACAGTAGTGAAATGTAGTTATTGTGTGAAGTATTGCAAATCATGATTATTCTTGCCCCCAAAACAAATAAATCAAAAAAACCTTTTTTTTCCATTTGCAGCAAAAACCTTTTTGTTTGTATATCAAAATGTAAAATTGCTGTACAAAATATGGCAATTTAACAGTCATCCAGTGCCAGCAATATAGAGCCAGCCATGAGCAGAGTTAGCACATTGAACACTGCAGTGACTGGTATGATACCCATAAAAAGTTTCCACACATCCATGTTGCAGTCAATTACCAATTATTTTGTGCTTACTAAAAAAACCCTTTTTTTCGCCAGATATAGAGCAGATCTAGGACTTCTGTGAGTCCCCTGACTCATGGCCTAAATTTTCCAGGATTCTAGGGTTTGTGTTTGAGTCTTCAATATGTTTAAGGGGCTCTCACTCTGGCAGCCAAATCATCAGGTAGGAAAATCCATAATTAGATTAATTTTGTTTTTTTCAAAAGCTGACAGACAGTTGCTTTCATTAAGCTGTGCCTCACCCAGTGAAGCTCACAATTGAGAACTATTCCTTCATTCACCAAGTATGAAACTTTCTTACTGAGGTCTCACTAGATGGGGCCTGTTAAAAACCACACCAGAGGAATTTCCTTATTGCAGACCACTCATTCATTTAATGAGGCTGAGCAAATCATTGAGCTAATTTAGCAAGTTCACATATTTTATAGTTGTACTCTTACAATATAAATGGACCCAATAAATCCTGCCTAGTCCTTGGCAGATCATATTCTCTACTCCTGTTTTCAGAATTCTTCTTTTTCCCTCTGGTTTGCGAAACCTATAGTAAATGCACTACAGTTTAGCTGGTGTAGTGTGTTTACAGAGAGAGGTGTGAGGCACTTCCACAGATTAAAGATGAGATACAGATCCATGTTCCAGGATGACATCCTCTGCTCCTATGTGGGTGCTCTAGGGGCATTCAAATAGTGACTTGGAGTGTTTCTTCCTGCAGGGTCTCTTTATCATGACATATATTTGAACAGGGTTTTCCTGCATTACACACACATTTTGGCTAGAAATTAGAAAACAAAAATAACAAACAATAATTTATTTTGGAAATGACTAAAAAAAACCGAGAATATAAATTCAGGAGAGAAGAAAGAGGTCCCTTATAGCAATAGTAATGCTTGGCAGATAAATGTTAATCTGAGTAGCTCCTAACTGTTTAGGCTATCTAAAATGATTCCTTAAGAGGGAAAAAAGGAAAATAGAGGCAGACTCCTTGGAGAGTATCAATTTATTGATAATGAAAAACAAAAAGCATAGGATGAAGATGTGATCAATGAAAGGAAATGTATACAATTATAATTTGTCAATTGATAATAAAAATTAGCAGCAAGTAAAAATTTTAGAGTGAATACTACAATATCTACAATTTAAAAATTACCATTTTGGGCTTAACAACTTATTAAACATTGTCAAAGAAAAGATAAGTAAATTAAAGATAAGAAAATAAAATGTTTCCAAATTGAAAAATAGAAAAAAAAAATTAAAACAATGAAAAGGTCCTCAGTTACTTGAAGGATAATATCAAGTAGTCTAAAATATGCATAATTGTAATTACAAAAGAAAGAAAAAGAGATGTGGATAAAACTACTTAAATAAAATATATTTTTCCCAATTGCAATAAAAGCCATGAATATGTAGATAAAATAATTATCATGAATGCTAATTAAAAAACAAACAAAGAAAACACCACCAAGCTTATAAAAATCACATTGATAGAAACTGAAACTTTAAAAAATCTCAAAAAAAGTCAGAGGAAAAAAATATATATCATCTTCATGAAGTAAAGCTAAAAATTACTGATGGCTTTTGAAAAAGAAACAATGTAAGACAGAAGGCAATGGAACAAAAAATTTTCAGGTTAGCGCAACAAAAATTCACTATACATATAAAAGACACATATTCAGTCAAATAAATATTAAGATTTTTTCATTAGACATATAAGAGCTATGAAAATAACCTGAAACTAAGCAAAATATAGGCACACAAAGCATGTGGATATATATGATTTTGACATCAAATATATTTATAGAGCCCTATACCAAGCAACTGAAATACACAAGTTGTTTGTGTACTCATAAAATAGTCACAAACACAGATAATATTCTCCATCATAAATCAAGTCTCAATAAATTTCAAAAAAGGGAAATAATAGAAAATTAAATTAAAAACAATAATGGAACACGTGGATAATCCAGAAATATTCATAAGGTAAACAGCACTACTCTTTATAACTTCTGGGATAGAAAAGAAATCACACAAAAAAATTACAAAGTAGGTTGAAATATTTTAAATTAACAACTCCAAAGAGTAAAATTTGCAGGATACAACTCAAAGCATTTTTTAGAGAGAAATGTATTTTATATGTTTATATTAGAAAAGAAGAAAGCTTCAGAAAACAATAATCTAAGCTCTACTTTAAGAAGCTATGAAAAGAAGAGTAAATCGAACCTGCAGTATGTAGAAGGGAGAAAATGAAAACGGAAGAGCAGAAATTTAAAGAAATGAAATTGCACAAATAATGAAGAAAATTAATGAAACCAAAGCCTGATTGTTTTCTAAAGAGATGACACTAATTATGAATATTGGGCCTATATTAAATAATGGACAAAATACCTATGCTACAGACACATAGAGACAATAAACATATATTATGGACAATTTCATGGCTAAAATATTGACTACTTAGATGAAATTGATCAATTTTTTGAAAGGCACATTAAGAAAACTGCATAAGAAGAAATAACCTGAGTGATACCCTCTAACATTTAAAACTGTATAAACTGTGTTCTCACTTTGGGAAGAAATGGTTATAAAATAAGTCTAAAAAAATATCTGGAGTAGAAAACAGCATTCCAGGATAGTTATTTTTTTTTTTATCTTTTATTTTTATTTTTTGGTCACCAACTTTTGTAGAAACTTGGGCACATTATTTAACCTTTCTTGGTTTAATTATTTATAAAATGAAAAACAAAACTATCAGTGTTTTTGATCTGAGTCTTTTTTTTTTTTTGAGACAGAGTCTCACTCTGTCACCCAGGCTGCAGTGCCGTGGTGCGATCTCGGCTCACTGCAAGCTCTGCCTCCTGGGTTCAAGTGATTCTCCTGCCTCAGCCTCCTGAGTAGCTGGGATTACAGGTGCGATACCACGCCCAACTAATTTTTGTACTTTTAGTAGAGACAGGATTTCACCATGTTGGTCAGGCTGGTCTCAAACTCCTGACCTCGTGATTAACCCGCCTCGAGCTCCCAAAGTGCTGGGATTACAGGCATGAGCCACTGCACCCGGCCCTGAGTCATTTTTTAAAATTCAGATTATTGGGACCATTCCTCATCAGTTGAATTATAATTTTTGCAAAAGAAGTTCAGAAGTCTATAGTTTGAAGAAGCCCCCTGTGTGAGCAGAGTCAAATGCATAATTTGTATAGATCCTCTCAAGTTCAAAGTTCTGTGATTCTATGAGAATATGAAAAAACTATGGACAACATAGAGGAAAAGAAACAATAAAGACGGTACATTCATTTTGTAGAACAAGTTTGAATTGGCCTAATTTAGACAACCTTTGTTCTTCTTTTATTCAAATTGAATGCCTCACCTTCAGATTTGTATCAAAACTTGAAACCATACGTCTTAAAATTGAAAGGCTTTAGTGTCTTAAATAGTGTGCCCACTGTAGGAACTAAATTTCTAATTGGTGACTGACTTACATTTGTGATTATAGGAATTTCCTCTATAGGTCATTTACTAGTTGAGGTTCATGACTTTCCTTTGCTTTTCTTAGAACATTTTCTTAATAGGACATATTTATTACTAATTAATCCAAAGTAAAATTAAGTTTTAGCTCCCTACCATATAGCCAAACACTCCTTAAGAATAAAAAATGGAGATTCAGAAGCACAAAACAAGCCATCATTATGGGTTTGGAAAGTTAATTAGAGCACAAATTAGCAATGGTTCCTGTAATGATGGCCAAATGTGTGATTGTTCCCAGCAGTCAGAGAAGCCAATTCCTATGCAGGTTTTCAGGTTCCTTGGGGTTAAATTGTCAGACTTAGCAAAATAGTATTCATATATAGGACTGGGTTCATCTACCAGGGAAGATCAATGTCAGTGACCTGCAGATTAAAGCATAAGAACATGGAAAGTTCATTGAGGGCAACTCTGGACCAATAATGATTTTGGCATATTGCAACCAGAGCTTTTGAGTCTTTTCCACTCACTTTAGGTGAAATGTGTAAGTTTAACTTATTAATGATGGATGAGACTATTACAGGATTTCTCCAAGACTACGAGACTCATACACTTTTAGAGCAACAGCTTAAATTTCATGGGATCTTTGATATTCCTTTTCAAAAATTATTGATTTTATTGTAAATACTTCCTCAAATTCCTTTGCATGTTAAAACAGACAGAAAATTTTCAACCTGCCTAAGTTGTCTGTTGGTACAGTAAAGAAAAAGCACATCATCTTTCTGCAGGGAAGAAGTTTAAGCTTCCCTCTGAAGGTTTGATTAATGGAGTTTGTTGCAATAAACTTTATAATAAATAGATTAACAGGAGAAAAGACAAATAAATTTATTAACATGCACATGTGCCTGGGAGACACATCAAATATGAGGCTCAAAGAAGGGTCAGATGGCTGAAGCTTAAATAGCACCCTCTTCATAGGGAGAGGAAGATGGGGAAAGGCAGGCAAATTTGAGGGTAGTAAATTATTTTTAGGAGAGTTGATCAGGCCCAAACAATAGTTTATAAAGGATTATTTGTAAAACTGATTGAGACCTCAGGAATAGACAATAGCTTGTGACAAAGTCTGTCCATGTTTAATGACATTTCTCAGCCTTCCTTCCTGAGATATGAGTTTAATCCTCTCTGGTTAATGAAATTTCATGGTGGGGAACAAAGGTAGTTGTTTGCTTCTGGAGGAGCTTCAGAGAAGGAAACTTCAGAGAGAGAGTTCCATCCTGTGTTTTTTGGGTAGGAGAGGCAGAAACAAAAGAAGGTGAGAAAGTCCTTGTTTCTAAGATTGTTTCTAAGGCCTTTTAATTTCCTTTAGATCAAATTGCTGAACAGATCAAGCTCTATACTTTGGGGTATTGTCTGAGCCCCAATATCTTCACATATTTGAATGCACATCACTGTCACATAACTCCCTCAACCATTGCCAAAACACTATATAAACCCGCATTATAAACCTTTGTCTTCACTGGTTCACTGAAGCAGAAGTTGTCCTTCTGATAAGAAGCTTTGGCTTATTTCTCTAAATAGTCTAGCAGGGTTTTTTTATTTTTAATTTATTCATTCAACAAATATATACTGAGGGCCAACTCTATGCCAGGCATCATGTTAGGTGGTAAGAGTCAAAAGAAAATGAGAGACATTTTTACAACCTTCATGATGTTTATTAAGACCAAGATGTTCTTATTGTGCCCCATATTAAAGTAAATGCTGAGAATTCCCATTCCAACCATGACAGAGTTGTCAGGATTGAATAAACCCATGCACCATGAATAACAGTAAAACCAGACAAGATTTTCAGACATTTGGACATCAAGTAGTACAGAAATGTGATGCTTAGAAGAAGGAAAACCAAGATGGTAATCTCTACATTCTGGTTTTCTGCCTAGAAGCCCTTTCCAGACCACACCAGAGGGAAGGAAATCCCAAGTAAAATATATTAGTCATGCTGATAAAGATTGGAGGTCAGGGAGGTGAAAATGGATGGAAGTATCCATTGAGTACCATAAAAGAAGGAGCTACATAGAAAAAAGGGCTTCAAAAATCTGCACAGGGGTTTGCTTGAGAATGTAGCTATACAAATATGTGTAGAAGTGAAAAAAAAAAAAAAAACATTAAACATACCCAGAGCTTGCAAAGAGCTAAGAACATGTTTGATTTCCACCCAGAGCTGTGGGACTTTGCTAAACCTTTAGAGCTATCAGTAGAGACCCCCAAATGGTGACTCTTTAAAAGGACTATTCAGTTCTAGAGTAAATACTATTCAATGCTAATATAATGGGCTTAAGAGGAAACCTTGAAAGAATCATAGTAATCCACAAAAAACGTAACAGCCTTTTAAAAATTTACTTAAATTCTTTGTAAAATCAAAGCAGACATCAGAATTCAAACACTGAGCAATGTAACATTTACAGTGCCCTTCATCCAAAAGAAACTGCCTGGCAAATAAAGAACCAGAAAATTGTTACTATAACCAGAGGAAAAATCCATCAATTAAAATAGACCAATACATGACAGAGGTGATGGAATTAACAGAAAAGGAAGCTTTTAAAAATCTATTATAAATATGATAATTACGCTCAAGGATTTAAAGAAAGATAGGAACAGAATAGAAAGAAAAATAAATATATAATAAAAGAACCAAATAAAACTTTTAGAGGAAAAATAAACCATATAAGTCAGACAAAAAGGAAACATCCTTAAAATACTAAAATACTTTTTGTTGCCTGAGCTTTATGTGTGAAATCCAATAAATTCTTGCCAACATCAATGTTTTGAGGTATTTCCCCTCTATTTTATAAGAGTTTTGTAGTTCCTGGTCATACAGTTAAATATTTAATATATTTTGGGTTTATTTCTGTGTATGGTGTAAGATAAGGGTCCAATTTTATACTTTTGCATGTGGCTACCCAGTTTCCTCAACACTATTTGTTGAAAAGACTGTATTTTCCCCCTTGTGTCGTTATGGCATTCAAAGATCATCTGGCCAATATATGAGTAGTTTTATTTCTGAGCTCTCTATTCTGTTCTATTGGCTATGTCTGTCTTTATCCCAGTACTATAATGTTTTCATTACTATAGCTTTGTAATATGTTTTGAAGATAGGAAATACAACACCTCCAGCTTTGCTCTTCTTTCTTATGATTGTTTTGGCTATGTGGAGTTACAGAGGAATTTTAAAATTGCTTTTTCTATTTCTGCAAAAAATGCTATTGGGATTTTTATAGAGAATTACATTGACTTTGTAGATTGGTTTGGGTAATACAGGCATTTTAGCAATGTTAAGTTTTCCAATGTATGAGCATGTGATTGCTTTCCATTTATTTCTGTTATTTGCAATTTATTTCACCAATGTTTTGTAGTTTTTGATGTACAGACAGCAAAGGAAACAACACAGTAAAATGGCAGCCTACAGAATGGGAGAAAGTATTTGCAAATCATATACTTTATAAGGGGTTAATATCCAAAATATATAAGGAACTCCCTCAACTCATTAACAACAACAACAACAACAACAACAAATAAGCAGATTTTTTAAATGGGCAAAGGACTTAAATAGATATTTCCTCAAAGAAGACATACAAGTGGCCAACAGGTATATGAAAATATGATCAAGATAATTAATTATCAGAGAAATATGAATCAAAACCACAATAAGATATCACCTCACACCTTTAGTGTGGCCATTATTAAGAAAAGAAAAAGATACATACTGGTAAAGATGTAGAAAAATTGGAATCCTTGCACACTGTAGGAGGAAATACAAAATGATATAGTATGGAGTTTCCCCACAAAATTAAAGATAGAACTATCAGATGATCCAGTGATTCCACTTCATTCAATTAAAATGAATAAGTTTTTAAATTAATGGATGGATGAACAAATTATTGAATAAAGCCTCTTGAAGTCTTGCTCACTTATCATTTATATCATTTGATCATTTATCATTTATCAACCCAAGCATTACCTCAGATAAAAGTATGTTTTATGTTATATACATTGAAAATATTATTATATGAATTGATACATGGTGTATTTTGCCATACATTTAAAATTTAATATTGTCAAACATGTCTATAATTTTTTTAATGCTTGTAAAATGGGCCACATTTTATTTTCTTCTTGATAGATAGCAAATTATATCAGCATAGTATAAGAAACCATCTTTCTCTTTTTATATTGAAGTACTACTTTTGTCATAATTCTCTTAAATATTATAAATTACAAGTTTTTTATTCTGTCATAGTGAATTCCGTAGTAGTCATAATATTTGAAATACAGGAAATTTATATTATTGTTGTCTATGGTAAAATTTTAAAAATATTTCCACTGCACTTTTTTTCACAGTTTTAGAAAGTATTTTCTGAAGTCTTTATATTTTATAAAAACTTCGAGATACCAATTCAAAGCAATACTGAAGTTTTGACTTGGAATTACATTAAATAAATACTTTTTATACTTTTCTGTACTTTTAAATACAACATCTTCCTATTGATCAATATGGTATATATTTTCACTTCTTAAACCATTTTGATCTTTGTCCTGAAAGACTCTCTTATTTTCTTCATATAGAGCCTATATCTTCCTTTTTAATGTATTCTAAAATAATTTAGATTATTGATAATGTGTGAAATATTTTTTCATTTTCACATCTGGCTAGCTGATAATATTTTCATATTCAAATATTATTTATTTCTCAAGTTTTAACAGATTCATCTTGGGTTTGCTTATTATATGCATTCCTACTCTTTAATTAAATTTTTTAAAAGTTGCATATATATATTTTATTTTATATATATATATATTTGAGACAACGTCTCACTCTGGCATCCAGGCTGGAGGGCAGTGGCATAATCATAACTCACTGCAGCCTCAAAATCCTGAGCTCAAATGATCTTCCTGCCTCTGCCAGCCACCTGAGTAATCAGGAATAAAAGCATGCACGCACCCTTAATGCTAATATTTTTACTTTTCTATAAAAGTGTGGTCTCACTATGTTGCCCAGGTTGGTCTTAAATTCCTGGCCTCAAATCCTCAAGCAATCCTCCTGTCTTGGCCTCCCAAAATGCTGTGATTACACATGAGCCATCATGCTCAGCCAAATTCTATATATTCTATACCAACACTTTCACAACTCTGAATTACATATATTTGATAAAATATGATGGATCAAATATTTATGTTCTTTACATTATTGGTCAAGTACGATAAGGTATGCCACGGAAATAAATCATTCATTTTTATTTTCAATATGTAGCATGAGGTTAAATATGATTTTTCATATATCTGTGATTATATCTCATTTCCTCATTTTCAAGTTTACATGTTTTATTATTTATTTATCTGGTAGAAATTACAAAAAAAACCCTTTTTTTTAAAGTTGGCATTTTCATAGGCATAGCTTTTGGATTCATGTGTCCTTTTTTTTTTTTTTTCCCACTTTTATTTTTATTTTTTTGAGACAGAGTCTCACTCTGTCACCCAGGCTGGAGTGCAGTGGCGCAATCTCGGCTTACTGCAACCTCTGCCTCCCAGGTTCAAGCAATTCTTCTTCCTCAGCCTCCCGAGCAGCTGGGACTACAGGCGCGTGCCACCACACCTGGCTAATTTTTGTATTTTTAGTAGAGATGGGGTTTCACCATGTTGGTCAGGCTGGTCTCAAACTCCTGACCTGATGATCTGCCTGCCTCAGCCTCCCAAAGTGCTGGATTTCAGTCATAAGCCACTGTGCCTGGCCTTTTTTTCTACTTTGTAACTTAACTTTTTCTATTCGTAAATATTTTTTCCAGTTTTTCTTGTGTTTTTGTCTTTAAGTTTCTTTAGATAGTTGCTAAATTATTTTAATTTAATGGACACATTGATTCATAGTGGTTAGATAACTAGTGTTTCACGAGGGGAAATTATGTTATATACTATTTCAACAAAAAGGTCACACACTTAATGATTAAAGCCAAGTATTATAGAATACTTATCATGAGCCAGGAGTTGTGCTAATCCATTTATCTATTTTAATTTCTAAATGTATCCTTTGGTTTAGCTACTATTTTAGCTCCCATTTAAAAAATTAGAAGAGTACCCACAGAAAGCTCAGGTGTGTCAGAAACGGGATCAAAACATTGGCTCTCCTCTTCCAGACTCATGTGTTCAAAATCCTGGCTGGTTTTAATTTTTTTTCATCAAGGAACATTAATAATAACAACCAAACCAAACCAACCAGACCAAAGCAACAAATGCATTATGATGTGAAGATATTTCAAAATAAATATAAACTTCAATGTCAGCATGTTCAGAATTTAAATTAAATGCAAACACTAATGAATATTATTAAGGTGAAGTAGTATGGAAAACCAATAAGACAAGGAATAATTTGTTTAAAAAAATGCTAATTTTTAAAAGATCTCATAAACACCTGAGTCACATTAAAAGGAAATTTAATAATATCTCATTAAACACTTTCATTTTATTGATATATATATAGCCTCTTATTAATAAATGGATAAAGTCTAAATGTATATATTTAAATACTGGGAAACTTGCAAAAATAAACAAACAATACAAAAACAACCAAAACATAAATCCCATTTTATTGTAATGGAAAATTGGCTGAATTTTGGCTTTTTATCTTATAAGCAAACTTTTCTCAGAGAAACTTTATAAAGCTTGTTTGTTGTAAGAGACTGTTAATAGCAAAACCTGGAAAATGTTACCTGTTATTAGCTCAAACTGTTGTATTTACCTGTTATCCTTATATCACTGCCAGAATAGTCTGTCAGTGTTTCCATTTTATTTAGAAATCGGCCACAGCACTTTGCTTTGGGCTAAAACCTGGCATATGAGTCTAAAGTCAGTTTTCTTTTTCCTTAAATAAATTTTGAAATACTTTCAGCTAAGCCATTTTAGTTAGAATAGAACATAAATAAATGTAACTGACTCCAGACACTTTTGGTGCCCATGGAGAAACAACAGAAAATATATGTTTCTTAAAAAGTAAAAAATGAATCTGAAAGCCATGACCAATGCGTGCCCTTACTCCATATGAACTGGATGTCTTAATTTAAATTTGTGCTCACCTTTAAATTATTCAGAGACTGCATGAAATTCAGCTCTCTCTGTACATTTATAGCAACCCAAAATCTTTAGATACTTTATATAACATTTATTTAATTCATGATTTTAAATAAAATCTATATACCAATAATACTTGAATTTGAGTAATGCAGCATTATATATGCATAAAATTGGAAGACCCGAAAGCCATCCTTTGCCTAATAAATCTGGTAAAGATTAGTCCCATCCTCCACGCTTTCAAATATATCATAGAACCATTGCTCTGTGTTGACTCAGCCTTGGAGAAAGGCACCCAGCAGGTTGGCAGGATAAAAGCTTTCCTGTTTATTCAACAATGTGCCTCCGTAGGGTGTTCAGTGGTAATCAGACTGGCAGGGCCTTACGTGGTGCATAAATATTTCATTTTCCAAATCCACCGAACACGGTTGGCAAAATGGAAAAAGTGAGACGGACCACCAGCAGATCTCAGGCTCACCCTGAAAAATGTGAGGCGTAACTGAAACAGCCTGTTCAGGTGTCATCCGCCACCTTCATTTGTATGTTTTCTTGGCACTGTGGCAGCCCTCAGTACTCTGGCTGCATTACTCTAATCAAAGCATTTAGTAGTTGCTAAATGGTTTCGTAGTGCCACAGCATTTAGTAGTTGGATCTACACTGATGAGCTTCCCAACATTTCAACAGTGTAGAGGTTCAGGGTTGGGAGGATCTCCAAGCCTTCTGGGAACAGCTATCTTTAATCTCCTATTCGGCATTCCACAGAAGTCACAGGCAGAAGCAACGCATTATTAGATACTCAAAGCACTGACCCAGTTTCCAAAACATTTTTTTTTCATGCCCAATCAGAGAGCTTTACCAAGGAAAGAGAGAAAATAAGTTTAATGTGGAACTAGGCCTATTAGAACATTAATTTCAGGGTTAAATAACCTAAGCACATTCTCCCTCCTTCCCTTTCTCAGGAAACCCAGCTTAGTCTAAACTCAACTTCCACAGCTGTAAAATGAGAATAACAACAATAACTTATTTCCTTTATAGAACTGTGAACTTCAAGTAAGAGATTGTACCTAAAATACATTATAGAATTGTAAGACACCCAGAAGTAAAAAGGTTATTTTTAACAGAAAATAAAATTAGGTGATAAATATTAAGAAAACTACTAATATTATTAATATTAATTTGATAAGGTGGTATAGTGAAACAGAAGATACAAATACCATCCCTACCATGAACTACCTGCGTGATCCCAGGAAGGACACAAGCTCTGTAAGTCTGAAACTTCTTACCTGGAAAAGTGGATAACATCATTCACCCCAATAGGGTTGTTGTGTGAAATAAATGAGTGCTCAGAGAAGAATGCCAGTAAATGGTAGAATAGTTTATTAGAATTAAAGCCAACACTCATGTATTAATTTTAAGAACAAATTTCTCAGATAGGATTGAATGCAGCTGTCTAAAGCTTAACAAATGGACAGTTACATTTCGTCACATAACAGGAAGTCCAAAGACAGGCAGACCTGAGCTGGGATGTGGCTACTTGATGGTATTAGCACAACAGATTTTTTCATCTTTTCATCTGGCTTCATGGTGTGTGGCTTTTGTTCTCCTAGTCATGGGATGATTTTTCCATTTTCAGGTGTTGCATCCACATTTTAGGCAGAAAGAAGATAAAGAGCAAATGGCAAAAAGCTGCTGCCAACTGAATTTATCCTTTTCATCATTGAAACAATGACATTTTCGAATATTCACAGGAGATGCTTTTGTTTATACCCCAATGGCTAGAACTGAGCCAAGTGGGTGCTTTCCGTTTGTAGGTCATTTGAGAAGGTGAATATTTCAACAAGGCACATTATTACCAAGATAAAATCATGATTATTTTAAAAAGGAAGTAGGAGAGATTGGTTAGACTTTCATCAAAGTCAGCCATATGTTCAAAAGTTAGAGAAATGCCTTTGTTATCTTGGCAGACTCCCTACATAAGGGGTTGCCTCCCCGAAGACAGGCACTATCTTTGTCACTTTGCTTCCAAGAGCCACAGCATGCTACACAAGTTGGTGTGTGCTATAGAAACAATATAAACATTATTTTTTAAACAGTCTGAGTTAAAATGATAAAATCTCTGTAAATTAAATTCTTAGTGGATTTTCGAAGTACAAAATAATTTCTTCTATCTCCCCAGCTCCATGAAAATTTCCATAGGTTGTTAAACTGTCCTCAGAGATATCACTCACAGGTGAGGGAAGCCACTTGTATTTTATCAGAAACTTCTCTATGGAAAAGTCTTGTTACTGAGTAATTCTACAAACAGAAAATGGTATTACAGTGACACTTCTATAACTGCAGACCTTATTAGACATCAAAGTGTTTCTTTATAGCTCTCTGAAGTATAATTATTTGTGGATTTATTTTTGGCCTTTATAAATGTCTAAGAGAACATAGCCCTATTAAACTTCCTTCCTTCCCTCACAACTTAGCCCAATGAACCAGAAAAAAGATCTCACCTAGAGTAATATTTATCGGAAATGTTCTTGCTCCTAGGCTGTTCCTATGACTTATGGCATTTATGTGATATACAGGTAAGAGGATCATAAAGATGTTTATAATCAGCCTTCTAATTGTTAGAAGCCCAGATAATAGGAAGGTATTCAAGAAAGGCTTATTAATTGGACTATTTACAAAATGATATGTTTAAGTAGGAATTTGAATAGTGTATGTAGACAGGCCCATATAATGTATCTCTAATGAATAATATAATTTTCCCTGCCTGTATCTAATGACACTCATGTAAACTCAGCTTTTTGGAAAGGGTCACGGGGTTAAATCTTTTTCTCCTTTTGAAGATTTTAGGAAATAATATCTTTAATGACTTTGCATTTCTATCATCAGTCTTTTGCTATAATAGCTTACTTCTAGGGAAATCATTCAAGCTAACATTTTTTAGCATGCTGTTTTTTGGAATCACAGAGCAACTACAACTTCCAACTGTTATTCACACAGACAGACAGACAAACATATGTATATGAGATTCTGTAATTTGGGCCCTGGTAGTTTCATTTCTGCTGAGGCCAACTTTACATCCTCAACATAATTCTTTTTAATTTAGGAATTTGCTACACACCCCATCCATCAGCACCTCAGATTTTAGACACATTTAACGCTGATTTCTACTCTCAGTAAATGTATTCACAAGGCTTACATGACATCTTGGCTTATTATACACCCAGACTGATTAAATAGGTTCACAGAATAAGATGATTGAAGAAAAGAGTCTTATAATTACAGAGCAGTGTGCTTAAACCCAACTCAGAGGTTACTTTGCAGATTTATTCATTTAGCCTCTTATCATTCCCCCAAAGAGCATGTAGCATTTTTCCCAATAATTTAACAATGTAATACCATGAAGATTTTATATAATCACATCCAATTCATGCATGTTTCATTTATAGGTAAGACGATTCCAAAATTTACATTTCTGTCTGTGACATCATATTTGAATTACATTTGTAAGTTCTCTAAACCATTCTCTAAAACTCATTAAATTCAACTCACTAAATGCCAGTGGCAAATTGGGTGCAGAAAAAAAGCCTAGCAGTTTTTTGTGTTTCCTTTTTTCCCCTTATTGCCCCTTATATCCAATGCATTGGCAAGTTGTTTGCCCTCCGCATAAAGCCTTCCCTGAAGCCCGTCACTATTTTCACATCCACTGTGATCATCTCCAAACTGGCTCCCCATTTTAGTCTTGCTTTCCTTGATTCCATTTCCTACATAGAATCCAGGGTAATCTTTTCAATCCATTAATCAAATAAAGTTCAAAAATCTCAGTTGATTTTTGTGTTTTATTTTAATGATTTTTTTGGGTAAAAACTGGCAACCTACTGTAAAACTAATACGGAATATTCAAAGTCATCTTTATAAAGAACAAAGTTGAAGGATTTATACACATTATTATATAAGTTCAACACTTATTATGAAGCTAGATTGATCAAGGCAATATAGATAAACAGGTGGATTAATACAACAGAAAAATAGTTCAAAGATAGATTTACTTTAATACAGTGGTTTGGTTTTCCTGACATTTTTCAAGAGAATTTTCCCCTCCTCTGGCTGTATTTGAAAACTTTGTTTATTCTCTGGTGTTTCCCAGTTTCATGATGTGCCTAGGTATGGATTCGTTTTTGTTTTTATTTTTCATAATAGAGGCATGGTCTATAAAGTCTGAGTTAATCCTTCCATTAGCTATAAAAAGTTTTCTGCATTTTTATCTTTAAAATTACTTCTATGATTTTTATTTTCTCTTTTAAAATCCCAATTAAATATATATGTGTGAATGTTTAACATCAGGCCTTGGCTCATGGAGACCTATTTGAAAATTTCCTTCTTGGCCAGATGTGGTGGCTCACGCCTGTAATCCCAGCACTTTAGGAGGCCGAGGCGGGCGGACCACCTGAGGTCAGGGGATCGAGACCAGCCTGACCAACATGGAGAAACCCTGTCTCTACTAAAAACACAAAATTAGCTGGGCGTGGTGGCACAAGCCTGTAATCCCAGCTACTCAGGAGGCTGAGGCAGGAGAAGTGCTTGAACCTGGGAGGTGGAGGTTGCAGGGAGCCGAGATCACTCCATTGCACTTCAGCCTGGGTAACAAGAGTGAAACTCTGTCTCAAAAAAAAAAAAAAAAAATCCTTCTTGTTCCCCAGCACTGCTACTGTGCCAAGAGTTAAAATAATCATGAATGTCAATCTTACACATGGACTGTGGGAGTCCTGCAGGCCGGGGACTGAGTAGCTAGAGTAACATTCAAGGTTGATGGGAAATAGAGCTGCAGCTCCTATATAGCTCCCACATACCTTGGGACTTGGATAGCTTTGGTGTCTTTCGATTAGATGAAGCTTCTAAACTTACTGCATCTCCTGCCTGTTATTCTTCTACAAAGTTAAGTAACCATAATACTAGATTATAGCCTATTTAATTTTCTTTGGTATGATTGCCAATTCCAACTGTAAGGTACATGGATGTGCTTAGGTCAAGAATTAGGCTGAGGCAGACATCCAGGCCTGCATGACTTAGCGGGATGGGTGCACAGGTGCATACCTCCACTTGTTACATAACCTGTTTGTGTAAGTGTGTAAGGTCATACTTGGCTCGAAGCCACTATTGTTTGGGGAAGGTATAACTTCCCTGCTGATGCTGTACAGGTGCTCTTGTGCAGGCGCTTATGGCAAAAGAGAGAGAGAGAGAGAGAGAGAGCCAAAGCTATCCATCTTGCAGATGGACAGGAGGGAGCCAAGACGCAGCTCTGCTCACTCGTGCCCAGAGAGAGAAAGAGTTAACCTGCTGACCCTGAAGGGAGAGCCGGCCCCAAAACTGTGCGTTAAGGAGCATCCTGAGCAAGCAGCTGAGACAGAGCAGACAGTGTGAGAGAGCTGCTAAATAAAACTACATTTCACCTGCTTACAGCCCCGAGTGTTCTCTCAGCTATTCGCCCATCCGCCCACTCCCCTCAAACCTCAGCAGGGACTGGAACCTAACCCTGAACCTGATAATTGCTGTAGTCATGAAATAACACCAATCTGAAAAAGCAACTATATACCTAAAGTATGTTTTACAACTTTTAGTTCTAGTCTCTTTATACTCCCTGACTCTTTAAAGTCTTTTTCTCAAACACACACACACACACGCATATATGTGTGTGTATATATATATGTGTGTGTATGTGTATCTATCTATCTATATCTATATCTATATATATATATATGGAGAGAGAGAGAGAGAGAAAAAGAGAGAGAGAGGTGGGATGTGGGGGTTCTTTCTCCATTGCCCAGGATGGAGTGCAGTAGCGTGACTGTAGCTCACTGCAGCCTCAACTTCCCAGCTCTAGTGATCCTTCCACCCTCAGCCTCATGTAGCTGAGACCACAGGTGAGCAGCACCACATCTGGCTAATTTATTTTAATTTTTAATTTTTTTGTAGAGACAGGTTCTCTCTATGTTGTCCGGGCTGGTATCAAATTCTTGGCTTTAAGAAATCCATTCACCCCAGTCTCCCAAAGTGCTAGGATTACAGGAGGGAACTGCTGTGCCCAGCCCATCTTTCTCATATCTTTATGCTCTGTATCCTTATCCCTCTGCTGCATTATAAATGAGTTTCCTATCCACAAATTCTCTCTTCAGCTGAATCTCATTTTAACCCATCATTTAAAGGTTTTTGTTTTCATATTTATCATTTTCATTTCAAAATTTTGTTTGGTTCTTTTGCATGACTGCTTGGTCACTTTTACAGTTACATCTTCACTTCAATTAACAGTTCATGTATAATTACATTGTAGTTTGATCATTTCAATATTTAAAATCCCTTCGTCTCAAATTGACTTTGTTTTATTGCTCCTGTTATGGCAACTAAATCCCTGAGGGTTTGGTGATTTTCATTTATGAGCTCATATTTGTTAGATTTTAATCTTTGATACTCCTCAGGCCCCAGATTATGGAGATTTTTTTCTAGTTATGTTTTGTGTTTTTGTGGGGGAGGTGGTAATGTTACTGAATTGGGGTCACCAGATCATCATTAGAGGGTCCCCAGATAAATGCAGCAAAATTTCAGGTTCAGCTCACAGACTTTGAGATTGTTCCAAGGCTTAACTTCCAGGCTTGAAATCTTCATCTTGTCTATTTGTTCATCACTTGTAGCTATGGCTTTAGTTCACTGCAGGAGAGGGGAGGCAGGGGTGAATACGGGGATAGGGAAGACTTTGAGATGGGTCTAGCAATAAAGATTTAAAAAATATGAGATTTCATTATTTGGTAAGAGTACAGGCTTTCAGAGTATATCTTCTATATACTAATAAGAGCTGATGTCACTATTTATTTTCCTATTCGCTGTAATTTTATCCTTATCACTGAAACGTAAGTTATATAAAAGTAGGGGATCTTGTAGGATCTTTTGTTTTATTTTTATTCCAACAATGTTTACCCAGCACCTAGTATACTCTGCCCATTTGCAGATGAAATGCTTTCTGAATTTCATCCTAACTGTTCCCCAAATAGTGTATTAGTCTCTTCTGAATTTCACACAACATTTTTTAATGTAACTTCAACTTTTATTTTAGATTCAGGGGGTACATATGCAGGTTTATTACACAAGTATATTGTGTGATGCTGAGGTTTGGGGTATGATTAATCTCGTAACCCAGATGGTGAGCATAGTACTCGGTAGTTAGCTTTTCAACCTTTGCCGGCCTTTTCCCTCCTCCTTCTAGTAGTTTTCAGTATCTATTGTTCCCATCTTTATGTCCATGAGTATCCAATGTTTTGCTTCCGCTTAGAAGTGAAAACATGCAGTATTTGAATTATTTTTTCCTGTGTAAATTTGCTTAGGAAAATGGCCTTCAGCTGCCTTTATGTTGCTGCGAAGGACAACATTTTGTTCTTTTTTATGGCTATGTAGTATACCATGGTGTATATTTATCATATTTTCTTTATCAAATCCAAGATTGATGGGCAACTAGGTTGATTTCATTGCTTTGCTATTGCAAATAGTGCTGTGATAAACATATGAGTGCATGTTTCTTTTTAGTAGAATGATGTATTTTCCTTTGGATATATACCCAGTAATGGAATTGCTGTGTTCAATGGTAGTTCTGTTTTAAGTTATTTGAGAAATCTTCAGACTGCTTTCCACGGTGGCTGAACTAACTTACATTCCCACGAAAAGTGTATAAATGTTCCATTTTCTCCACAGCCTCATCAGCATGTTACATATTGACTTTTTAACAACAGCCACTCTGACTGGCATGAAATGGCATTTTAATGTGGTTTTGATTTGCGTTTCTCTGATGATTAGTGATGTTGTGCATTTTTTCATGTTTGTTGGCCACAAGTATGTCTTCTTTTGTGAAGTGTCCATGTTCTTGGCCCACTTTTTAATGGGCTTGTTTCATACTTGTTCAACTATTTAAGTTCCTTATGGATTCTGCATATTAGACCATAGCTTGCAAATATTCTCTCCCATTCTGTAGGTTGTTTGTTTACTCTGTTGACAGTTTCTTCTGCTGTGCAGAAGCTCTTTGGTTTAATTCAGTTCCACTTGTCAACTTTTGCTTTTGTTGCAATTGCTTTTGAGGACTTAGCCATAAATTCTTTTCTGAGGCTGATGTCCAGAATGGTGTTTTCCAGGTTTTCTTCTAGGATTCTTATAGCTTGTGGTCTTACATTTAAATCTCTAGTCCATCTTCAGTTAATTTTTGCATGTGGTGATAAATAGGGGTTCAGTTTCATTCTTCTGCATATGGCTAGCCAGCTATCCCAGTACCATTTATTGAATAGGGAGTCCTTTCCCCATTGCATATTTTTATCAATTTTCTCAAAGATCAGATGACTGCAGGTGTGTGGCTTTATTTCTGGGTTCTCTATTCTGTCCCATTCGTCTATGTGTCTGTTTTCATACCAGTACAATGCTGTTTTGGTTACTGTAGCCTAATAGTACAGTTTGAAGTTAGGTAACATGACGCCTTCAGCTTTGTTTTTTGTTTTTGTTTTTTGCTTAGGATTGATTTGGCTATTCAGACTCCTTTTTAATTCCATATGAATTTTAGAATATTTTTTTCTAATTCTGTGAAAAATGATTTTGGTAGTTTGATAGGAATAGCATTGAATCTGTAGGTTGCTGTGAGTAATATGACCGTTTTAACAATGTTTAACTGACTCTACTTAATTAACTTTACTCTGCAATAGAGATGAAAAATACCAGTGAGATTTGAGAATTTCAAAGTCCCTTTGTTAGTTTTTCAGAATTGGGAATGCTTTGTACCTAACATTAACATTACTAATAGTGATGAAATACCTGGGATATACTGTACAACCTCATTTAAAATATTACACTTTATAAATATAAATATTTGTAGTCATATAAAACGTAGTACAATAATTCTAGCACAGCACTAGCAAAGTAGAAAAGTTTAAAACAATAATCATTTATTGAGCACCTACTCTGTGCCAGGTGATGTACTAAGCAATTACTAAGCAATTATTTACTTATTTACTAATTAGTTATTTTACTAAGTAAAATAATTCTAAAAATAATTCTTGGTACTGAACATGAGCAATTTTTCCATCACAGGGCTCATGGCTTATTTTTGGCAAATATGTTATATTTCATAGTCAGTGATGGACCATGATGAGAAAAAAGTTTAATGAATAGAGTGCTAAAGTAGATAACAACTTGAGAAACAATATTTTTTTAAAGAGGATGCAGTATTTTGATACTTTATATCTACATATTTCATTTTCAATCTTTTGGATTTCCTTATTTTATGGAAATCAGTAGTAAAACTCCTATGTTGATGAACTTTATTTCAAACACATATGGGCAGATATGCATTATGGAATTGAATCTTAGAGTTCAGTATTTTTGTTTTTATTATGCTAATTGTATTCATGTTTAAAAGAGCCTCCCCCAGATCCTTTTAATTGTTTGGCAAGAAATTGTATTGGTCCTGATAAATGATAGATGATCATGATTTACATTATGATAAACATAAACACACACAATGCACACCAACATACCAAGCAGTAATATCTTTGCATATATTCCTAATGTGCTTCATTAATTGTCTTCAGTTAGTATTTTTAAGCATTGGCTTGCTCTGAATATTTAAAGCACATTCTAGATAAAAAAAAAAAAAGGGTCTACTGCTGATATAAAGTGAGATGGGGAATACATACTAAGTATCAGTCTTTTATTGAATTGTTAACCAAAGCCAGCTGGTCAGAATCTCAGAATTCTGTACCTTAGTTAAAATATTTTATATGTGTTTTGAACTGGTCTGAGTATTTGCCAATATAGATATTAGTTGGCTTTTTTGTTGTTTTCTCTTTGCATTTCTTGCCTTCTGTCTCCCTCCCTCTCTCCTTCCTTCCTTCCTTCCTTCCTTCCTTCCTTTTCTTTCTTGTTATATCTTTATTTCTTCTCTGTAGACTATAGTAGCTGCCAATGGTTGGCTTCTGTGAGCTCTTTCTCACAACCTCACTACAGAACAACCTGACCAAATTCTGCCTCACATGGCAATTTTTATTAGGCAAACAGGCAAAGAAGCAATCATGCAAGCATTCAGAAAGGTTAAATCATCCCTAGGACTATGATATTCAGTTTGTGTCACTTATTTTGCACAAGAAGTTCTTTTGAGATAAACCCAATACTTCTAGAGAGGACTTAGTCAACCCTACAACATTCAAATCTCTTAAATTTTGGACTGAATACATGAACTCATTAAGAGTTCACCTCAGGCACCATACTGAAACGTGAAAGGGGAATGGCTTAATACATTTTAAGTTTCTACTCATGCAAGACTTTCCTAAAATATGCTACACTTCCTAACATAAGCCAAAAATATGTTGTCATCTCTAGTATCTCCAGTAAATAAAGCATAAAAATATAGGACTTTCTAAACATACTATCAAACACCAAGATTTCCGTGTCAACTTTAGTGTTAACTGTCTGCATTAAAAATTTGCTGGAAATTCCTTCTCTATAACAAAAATCATATTAGACAATACATAAATGATATGACCAAAAATTAGACATCTGAAAAACCACTTCTCAGACAGGATCTAGCAAGGAAATGGAAAACGCTTAGGTATCAGGACTAAATAGAGAGAATTGGTTAGCCAGGTGATAGAAGACCTGAAGGACCTATAGTAGATAGTGCGGTAACAGTAGGACATCTTTCCTGGGATGGGGAGATGAGAAAACATTAACAGAACCTGAACTTGGAGGCCACCTCTGGCCTTTTAAATGGAAGCTGGAACCATGGAGGAGATATAACCCTTGCTGGAAGAACTACCAAAGGAGAACAGGAAAGGGAGAAATATCCTTTAATCTCTAATTTCAATTCAGTCTTTTGTTCCTATCAATTTCAGCACTAGTGCTGTGAACACAGATTCCTGTCCTTTCTGATTAGTATTGTATACAATGTCTATCATCACCCACATTGTAACACTAACAAAACAGGCTTGATCTTCCTTTGAAAAAGGCAGATTTGAAGATTTGTCATAATTTGAAAAATGTAAGATCTCCTTGAGAAGTTTTCATATTTCTACTGCATTTTCTCTTAAAATTTAACTCACATTGGTTGGGAATCCAGAGTGATTCATCTCTCTCTTAATTAAAAATGAAGTATTTCAGTTGATAAAAATATGCAATTTTCTAAATTATAATTTGCATTTTTAAACCAGTGTGTTCAAGAGCAACACTTGTTACTTATGAAATGCTGAACTCTGTGCTGAAAAGAACTTGGAATAACACTTAAAATACAGAAGAGACACATCTCCAAGGCTCTCAAGTCACATTACTAACATTGACATCATGTACTTGTCATCACATAGATGTAAATGGAAACACACAAACAAGCTAAGAGTCTGAGGCTCAGCTTTAAAGGATTGGTCTTCCAATAAAAAGATATAGCTTTGGCTTAAAAAGTCAAATATTCAGAAAAGAAATTGAAAAGGGAAGAAAATTTTTGGTTGTTTCTATTATTAATCTCTAGATTTACAGTAATCCTGCCAAGTATGTATTACTAAACTCTGCTTCAAGTAGTCATAGAAATGATTTTAAATACTAAAAAAAGGAATTTATAACTGAGGACACAGTCATAATCCTTAGCCATGACAAAAGTTTCAAATGCTGATTTATATAAATTGAGACAAATTCAAATTCATAATAATGGAGTCTTAAAGCACCTGTAAGAACACCACAATTGGATTTACTAGAAGTTTTATATTAATGAAATCTTGTACCTTAGTGATATTTTTATTGCCAAACAACTTACTAGGTTTTGGACCATAAATGGGTCAGTTTAGAAAAATATTTAGGAGATTTTTCCTCTCATGATTGGTCACTGCACAATATGTTTATTTTGTGTTTGAAGAGATAGGAAGGTGTGTTATCTTTAATTATTTTACCTCCATAATGACTACTGTATCCTTATCATTTGTGGCTAAATTGATCTTACCATTATTTGTCATAATTACTTTTAACTGCTTGAGAGTTTTTATGCAAGAGATGCAATAAATCTTGTTCAACCTTTCTGTAGATGTTACCACTTGGATTGATCTACAATTATTTATTCAATGCATGTGAAGGTTAGCTCTAGTAAAACATGATAAATTGTCTGTCTACACCTCTGCTATATTATTCAGTGAGTCCCAATTCATGAGATGTTTAAGATGCATAATGAATCCAGATTCAAATAAAGCAGAAAAAAGTGAAGAAAATGTAAACATTATTATGGAAGCAATCAAGAAAGTAAGAATTGAAACTCTGGGTGGTCTCTTAGAATACATCAAGTATTTTCAATACCGAGGACCACACAGAGGATGAGAAAAACTGAAGCATTTTATTATATTGTTAACAATTCTTTTCAACAAAGTTTTTCCAGTTGTTAAAATTTAATTACCTTGTGTGTGTGTGTGTATCTTAGAACTTCTGTGTTGGGAAGTCCCTGGGATTCTTATCAGCAGAAACAAATAAAATAAAAAGGAAAAAAAAAAGTTTACACTCCTTGGAAAATTTGAAGTTAGGTAGGGTAATCTCATGTGTAACAACTGTTCGTCTAGCTTTCTATTTTCATTAGATAACTGAGTTTAAACAAATACTTATCTTCCTCTTTTGATCTCCCTTTTCTTCACCTTCTACATGAAGACACTGCTGTCTGGGGCTGTATCCTTCACAGTGTGTGGTTCCGCCTACATTTCCTTTTCCATTTTTGTGGATTTTCTCCAAAACCAGTTCACAGCAACTTGAAAGGTAATTTAATAAAGCCCATCTTGCCAATAATGTTCAGCTTGTTTTCTTCAACACAATTTAATAATCGTCTAGAAATGTATGTCCAATGCTCTCTATAATATTGCCCCATGTACATTACCACATGCTCTTCCACCATTTCCTCTGCCATCTTGTTGTGGCTTTTGTAGTTCAGCAAGTGGGAGGAAATGGGGCTCAGCAGCTTTTTCCTGTGACCTTTGCCCAGGGCTTTGCTTGGGCCCTGCCAGCCTCGCTCTGCCCACTCAGCCCAGCAGGCTGCACTTGACTCACTCTACTGGCCTGAATCCCACACCTGCCATGGCTCCATGTTAAGCCTGTGTCTGGACCTGGGTGTGCCCCAAGTGGCTCCTGTGTTGGGCGCCAGCATCCAGACAAGGGGGACCTGGTGGTGCCCAAAAACCTGAAGATTCCAGCAATCACGGAGCCCCAAGGGATGTTACAGCTTATGCTAGGGGAGTCCCAAAGGTGTGAACCCCCAGGAAATGTTACAGGTCTTTCTCATTCCCACCACTGGCAACTCAGCAAATGGGGGGCATGTTATAGCTCATTTGTTCCTGCCACCAACAGCTTGGTGAGTTCCCGGTTCTTGTCCTGCAACCCAGAGGAAAGAACCAGTCAAGAGAGAGAAGGTAAGATGGGGATAGTTCTCACTCTGGTCATGAGCTCTATCCAGAACCAGCAGCTTGGTTTTCAGGCTTTAAACCATCTTTGGCTTGAAGGTCAGCTTTCACTGGGGACCAGTCCCTGTCTGCCTAGGAATTTGTCTATCTCCTGTCACTATCAATCTCAGGTACACTATCACTGCTATCCATTCTCACTGAGTAATTTCTTTGTCTGATGAAAAGTGTGGCTTTGCATCAGGTTTATACAGCTACACACAATTTTATAGCTTAAAATATGATTTTTCACATCACATATTTAATTCACAGTAAGTCTATACACAGTAATACTATGGTTGTGATTATTTTCCATTTTGAAAACAAGAAACCTTGCACGCAATAAGACTAAGGAGTATGCCAAAAGTTTACCTATTAATAGAAAATACATATTTGATTTTTTTTCAGGGACCTGGAGGCTTTGTAATCAAAATAAGATGCAAAAATATCCAAGTGCAGACTGCACACAACAAATCCCTTCAACTTGCTGGAAGGACTCAAAGATCATGATCTTCTTTTAATTGCTACCTCATCTCAAATATTTAACATAAACACTTATATTTTATAGTCCACTTAATAAGTGACTATAAAATGAAAGAAACAATAACAAAAATATCCTAAGTAGAATGGTTCATTCTAGTTCATTCTAACCTAAAAACAAACAAGTAAAAGAATAAATGTTTTGTTTATATATTAACTTATTATATATTATGTTGTAATCTAGTTCTTTTTCTTTCACATGAACTACAGGAATCAGAAAACTGTGACTGAGGATTTTTTTCTTCTTTTCTTTTTCTTTCTGGCCACCTGTTTTGGTCCTCAATGCATTATGTGACATACATATTTTTCCTTAGGTATTACCCTGTGATCAGAAAAGTTGCTAATGAAATACGGCAGAAGCAGCCTAAGGCCTGTTTCTCATCTGGAATGTGCTGGATTGCAGACTCTTCTTTATCCTGATGAATTGACAGTAGAACTCCAGAAATGTAGTACAATTTCCTGCCCTAGACAGGTACTGTGAATATTAACCCTTCAAAATTGTTTTCGTGAAGGATGGCACATATCATGACTTTACAAGATAAACACACCCACCCTCCTCTCTCTCTTTCAGGCTTTTAATTTTTTTGCTTTTTTCAATTAAAAAAAAAAGAAAAAATGGTATTTTACATCTGCCTCTCTCTTTGCAATTATAAAGAGATGATGCATTAAGAATGAAGTGCTGCATCAAGAAGTAGTTCTTGTCATCTCGTCATTCAAATACGATAATACGATACCAGTCCATACAGAATTGTAGAAAGACCTAGGTTGCGGAATGACTGTGGGAATTTCTTATCATTTTCTTTTAAAATTATCAGTAGGGAAAGTTCCTTGACTAAATATCTCCAAGTTACTATTTAAATATGCTGCTAGGGTCTCTCAATGACCTCTAAGCACATGATGGTGCCATGTTGACAGCAAATGAAAGCACTAACTCAAGCTGCAGGAGTGCCACGTTCAGTGCGCTGAGATGGCGCATTGCTAACTGCCTTTGACAAAATTTGATCCCCATCACAAAATGCGTACAGTGGAAACATTATGCACTGCAGAGTGAGATTATAACTAAGCAATAAATGCAGATTGTATTTTCTTTACAAGTCCCCAGACTTTAGTCCTATTGAGTTAGAACAGCATCATGGAAAATGCCACAGGCCTAAAAAGCTAAAAAGGATGAGCTGATGGCTCATAAAAATTATCCAGAAGTGAGGGTCTTCCTTTATCCAGCCCTTTTAAACTATTCATTATTCCTGTATTAAAATGTTCCTTTAAGGAGGAAAAAAAGCAAGAAAACTTTTACTTCCAAAGATTCATGTTAATTGGGGCTGAACTAAGACATAAGGACACATTGAGCGTATTAATAATTTAGTATTATGGAAAAGCTACTGATGTATCCATGCTTTAAAATTATATTAACTATTTGGTTAGCATTTATTTAAACAACGGAATGTTGTTTGGGAAAGATTTGTTGAAAGTGGTATGGCCGAATTTACTCTATTGGGTTCAGTTCAGTTCTGGCCTGAAAATCATCTGATCATTAGCCAAAACCCCCACCCCCAGGTCTTCTCTGGCATAAATTTTGGGGATCTCATTTCTCTTTCAAAGGATCTGTCAGTGTTTTATCCTCAAATGCATAAAATTTTCTCCATAGGATTTCTGGTAAAAATAATTTTTGCATTTGTATTTAGTATTTTTCCAATAATGTTTTAGTATTGAAGTGATATATTTAGGTCCTCACCTAGTGGGACCTGGAAAGTAGTTTGATGCTTCTACTGTTGCTTCCACATCTACCACCCAAACCACCACCATTAGCATATTACCATGAGGGTAATACAATCACTGACATCACCATCACCATCACCATCAGAATCACTGCCAGGCTAGCACCATATGAATTGTTAATTTAAGTTCAGCCTAAAGCTGCCTCTTTACGTGGTTGTTTGTTTGTTTGTTTTCTGAGATGGATTCTCACTCTTGTCACCTAGTCTGGAGTGCAGTGGCGCGATCTTGGCTCACTGCAACCTCCGCCTTCCAGGTTCAAGAGATTCTCCTGCCTCAGTCTCCTGAGTAGCTGGGATTACAGGTGCACACTACCATGCCCAGCTAATTTTCTGTATATTTTTAGTAGAGATGGGATTTCACCATGTGGGTCAGGCTGGTCTCGAACTCCTAACCTCGTGATCCGCCTGCCTTGGCTTCCCAAAGTGCTGAGATTACAGGCATGAGCCACCGCGCCCAGCCCTCTTTACATATTTTAAGTTTAGCTTAAAGGTTTCTCTTTACACAGTAAACTGTAACCTAACTGTATGTATAAACAGATTGCATGCTACTTTTGTGGCAACCACCAAGTTTCAGCCAATCAAGGGTGGCCAACTGTTCAATCCATGTTCACATAAGGCAAATGTTGAGCTGTAACCAATCCAGCTGTTTCTGTGCCTCACTTCCCTTTTTCTGTCCATCAACTTTCTTCCACCAGACAGCTGCCCTAGAGCCTGTTTGAATCTATTCTGGTTAGGGGGCTGCCGGATTCATGAATTGTTTTTTGTTCAACTAAACTCCTGTTAAATTTAATTCATCTAAGGTTTTTCTTTGAACAGTATCTATAAAACAAGTTACAAAGAAAATTGTTTAGGTCACTGCTTCTGGAACTTCAATAAGCATATGATCATCAGATGATCTTATTAAAATACAAATTCTGATTTATCAGATTCAGAGTAAGAGTCTTCATTTCTAATATGCTTCCAGAGAATGCCGATGCTGCTGTTACACAGACCAATCTCTGAATGGCAAGGCTTGTGCTTGATTCTATACAAAGATAACCACAAAGACTGGACCCTTACCTATGAGTAACCAATAACTGCATTAGAAATCTCTCTTAAACATATCTAGTATGTATCAATGTTAACTTCCACACAAGATCAATTAGAGGTAACTAATCCTATAAAAACTTTACTATAATACTCCTTTAAATAGCAAATCAATTAATGTTTAAAATATGAGTCTCTTAAAAATATGTTAACCTAAAACCATTCATGGACACAGCCTTCTACTTAAGGTGGTATACTTAAATAAAACAAGCACACATACCAATAAAGACAACCACATATAAGGGGTATAGACATAACATAAAAATATTAAATTAATGTAGAAATCTATCATCAGACAAATATATTTTAAAAATGAGTAAAAAGTATGCACATTACATTTGGAGAGGTCTCAGGAAGACTAGCATGAGATTTCACCTGTCCATTTAAGTTTTAGTGAGTTCTTAAACACTATTTCATAACTTCTCTTTGAGACAAGTAGTTTTTACATAGAAGTTAGTCTAGGAGAGAGCTTAACATAGAATTGAGGTTTTGGCTGCTGTATGTCTAAGAGGCAGCTTTATTATTCTCTATTTTTTCCCTCCTGCCCTTTCAGACATACAAAACTCAACAATATTCTTCATTGAATTTATGAGATAGAACTCAAAGGTTCTAGCTATTTTATCGATCTAATTGTGATGTAGACCAGGACTAGCAAATGTGTGTAATTCTCATTGCTCATAGTGGGACATCTTATTCTTATGAGCCCCCTAACATTCCTATTAATTTTCATCCCCAGATCATGGCGATCTATAATTTCCTTTTACCTAATTATTTCAATTTCTGCACCTACTTGAAAATCTCATTTATGCAGTTATGAAGACACATTATCTCCATCCTGTTTCTAGCTATTATTTGTGAATGGACATCTCTCAGATGTAGTGACTAAGCCTTTAGACCTCTGTGTCTCACATATTCTTCAGTATTTGCAGCATGAGCCTGAATTACAATTTCTGAATGGTGGGTAGCCTTCCCTTCCTAGCTGCAGACAGAACAAATGTGCTTGTTCCCCAGAGAGGTAATCAGAAGTTATCTTCCTCCTGGGACAAAAGAAAATCAAGCAAGATTATTTAGTTCTGTTTTAAGTGCCAGTGAGCTGGTTTAGACAAGAGAAGACTGCTGCAAGGTCCCTATCTAACTCTTCCGACAGATGTGTTCAATCCCAGTACATTTCAGCACATTTAGATGTAAAAATAGAGAGTGATTTTTTTTACATAAACAGTGCTTTGTATTCCATGAATAATCATTTGAATACAATTGTACATTTCAAGTGTATTGTGTGTTTTTAATAAAGAAAGAACACAAAGATCGCATCATTCAAATGGAAATGATTTTTCATCTAATCATTATCTAATGTGTTGCTGGCAATCTTATAGCAAATGAATAGTTGTCAAAGCTAAGCAAGGTTGCAAGAATTTCCCTGGCATCTCTGTAAATATGACAACTGCCTCAAGTATTAAATAAGAGGATACTCTGGCATTAGTAATTCTAGCTGTGCATCAGGTGGAAGATTAATAAAAAGCAAATTTATCATTATTGCATAATAATAATAAGGTAGGCCTGTTTGTTTCATATTCATATACATGATGATTTTATTATGAAGATTGTGTCCCTCATATCTAAGTTATATAAATGAAAAAATTCTATCCTTAATATTAGGTGTTATTTGGATTAAACTGGTATGTTGTATATGCAAGTAGTATTTATAGTCAGTATCGGTAACTTGAATAAAAAGATAATCCCCTAGCCCCTTTTGAATGCTCTATAGATGACATAATTTTTAAATAATGCTTTGAGCATTTTTGTTAATTATAAAAACCACTGAGATTCAGGTGCTATTTAAGTAACAGGAGGACAAGAAAGATTTGCACACTCAGAACACACTCTAAAACAAGCCAAGCCAACAATCAGGTCACTATTCTATTTCTACTCCACACTGTGCATTTAGCCCATGCTAGTCCAACCAGATGCTTCATGGTGTTTCTATGGTAAAGAATATGTCAAAATTTGGGAATGAAAAAGTCGTAAATCCAAATAAATAAAAATCACAGTTTTAAATTACTTACTGATTTATGGTTTTGCTTATTGTTGCAATAAGATCCAAGCATGGGACCTCGCCCCGGTTTGCTGTCTTGCTCTTTCCAACTCTGCTTAGGTCTAATTAAGAAGATGTCTAAATACAATGTTTGGTTACCTTTCTATGGTAGGATCGTGGTTATCTTTGAGTTATTATTGAAAAGCACTATACAATTTTAACATTTACTTGACTGTCTCTATCCACACCTACATTGTGTATCTATGTTTATCTACATATATGTCTATATATTCTATGTATTGTTTACTTTTTACCTTTCCTTCATGATCACGAATAGCCTCTAAGAAATATAAATAAAACACTACTATTGGTGAATGTATTTTCAGATAAAACTTGGTAATCACAGTATCTTTTATAAAAAGTATTTTGCACTGTGACCTATTTACTCTTCAATATACTCCCTTTGTTCTTCTGAACGAATACATGGCTCTCTTGATTTAAAATTTGCCTGCCCTTTGATTTTGTAATAGCCTACCCACCTCTCAGTCATTGTTTGCCCCTTTACAGAAAAAAAAATTTCTTATTAGCATTTACAAACAGCTGTCACAATATTACATATTTCTTTATGAACTTGTGTTTTGCCCTTCTCCCAGTATGAGTTCTACAAGTCCAGAGATTCTGCCTAGCATGTTCACTACTTTTGAACTGGGGTATATATATCTACAGAATGATTTATTAACAGAATATGCGCCTACATGCATCCATTCATTCTGTCAACAAATATTTTTTAGCCATTGCTATCTAGCAGCTTTGTCTTAGACCCTACAGATAAAAAGGGAAGGGGGGAAAAAGTCATGTTAATCCCCTTCAAGTCTCACGGGGGAAACAGATGACTGCACACGCAGTTTGAAATGCAATGTCTTAAGTGGTTTAATGGAGGAAGAACAAAGAACTGTTGAAATTTATAGGAGGGACTCCTTACCTATTAAGGTGGGATTGATATAGATACTCTGGTGGAAGATAGAACTTAAAGAGACCTGAAAAATAAGGAGGAAAGAGGGTGATGGAAATGAGGTTTTCCAGGCAGAGGAAACAAACTTTAGGGAGACATGAAGATGAGAGTTGCATAACGATGATATAAGCAAGTGCCCCGTGTGTGAGGGAAGTGGAAATACCTCCAGATTGACAGGGCCATTGTGATATCTGCAGCAGTGAAAGGCTCTTGAAGGGGCGTTCAATGCTCTTCCTGGAGTTCAACATGTCATGAAAATACTCCAGGATTCTTTATGTAGATGTTTTCCAGATCATGGGAACAGGATGACTTTAGATGAAATGAAAGGCCATTAAATGTACAACAAACAGAAAGAAACATTGTTTCAGAATAAATTTATCCCACCTCTTGAAATTTCCTACATTAGAAGGTCACAGAATCAAATCTGGTGCCTGGACAATTTAAAGGTCTGAGTAGTTTATTTCATTGTTCATTAATAACGTTTGCATTTTTGTCTTAAGATAACAATAATCATTTATCATATTTCAGTGAAATAAACCAATTGCAACTAAAATGGAGAGTTCTCTGCCCTCAGTTCATGATGCAATTGATGTTAAAGGGTAGAAAATAATTGAAGCAATGGTGTTGGCCACAGAAAACCCAGCAATCTGCAGCTTTTACTCTCAACTAAAACAAATTCTGGTAAAGATATGTTTCTGGTTTGTTGTTGTTGTTTTTAGTTTGTTTTTGCTTTTTTAGCACCAAGAAAATATACCTGTTTCTGGTGCACAATAAGTAATTTTCTTAATATGTGTTTACTTATCTGAGTACTGTATCTGCCTTTCCTCCTGCTTAGATCTCACTCATTTGTTCAGATAACATTGGCCATTGACTAAGGACCCACTAGATGCCAGGCAAAGAATGAAGCAGTGAAGGGGTAGTCAAATTAGTAATACATGATTCCAAACAGAAAGACGTTTCAAAATTATATTATACTATCTTCCCTTTACAAAGATACACAATGCACATTATTTTATTAATAATTCTGAGTGTTTTTTTGTTTGTTTTTTTGATTTTTGAGATGGAGTCTCGCTCTGTCGCCCAGGCTGGAGTGCAGTGGTGCCATCTCAGCTCACTGCAAGCTCCGCCTCCTGGGTTCACACTATTCTCTTGCCTCAGCCTCCTGAGTAGCTGGGACTACAGGTGCCTGCCACCACGCCTCGCTAATTTTTGTATTTTTAGTAGAGATGGGGTTTCACCGTATCAGCCAGGATGGTCTCGATCTCTTGACCTCATGATCCACCCACCTCGGCCTCCCAAAGTGCTGGGATTACAGGCGTGAGCCACCGTGCCTAGCCAATTCTGAGTTTATATTAATGTAATATTTTTAATTTTGTTTAACCACCATACTTTATTAAATTGCAGAATCATTTATCATGTGACTTCCATTTAATAGATGTGTAATGCTAGCATTTGGAAACCAAATTAAGAAAAAAAAAAAAAAACTAGTCTGATGGGATAGTACACCAGCCTTCTTTTTTTTTTTTTTTAGAGAATTTATCAGTATCTTGAGGATAGAGATAGAAAACCTCCATCTATATATTGTTCTTTCTCATTTGAAATGAAGAGAAACATTCTTCATGTTATTCTTGATGGTATTTTTCAAATGCATATGGCTTGTATTTGACAATTTAAAGAAATTTAAAAAGTTCATTTAAATTCATTTAAATGAGGGTAGTGTGACAAGTTACTATTTTCTATTTTCATAGCGATGACATTATAATTTCTTGGACTCATGTAACCATTTACTTCTTAATATTTGTGAAACAACCTTGTTTTGCCATTCATAGACAAACTATTCCTAGTAAGATGCAGAATGATGATTACCCTTAATGTAGTATCTTTTCCATCCCTAACAGAGCTAGTTGTTCCAAACTTGGTGGTTACCATGGCTCTTGAACCATAACTTAGCAAGACCACTTAGGTTTCAATACTTTTATTTTTGCTTCTCTGTCATTAAAATGTAGGTTCTGCTTATTCTTGAGGGATTGGGGAGATGAATGAATAAACTCAACAACAACAACAACAACAAAAACTAATTTAAAACATGAGAAAAAGACTTGCAAAGATGTTTCTCTAAAGATACACAAATAACCAATAAGCACATAAAAGGATCCTCACCATCATTAATCATTAGGGAAATGCAAATCAAAACCACAATGAGATACCACTTCACACCAATTAGGGTGGCCATTAGCAAACAAAAACAGAAAATCACATGTTGGTGGAGAAATTGCAACCAGTACTCATTACTGATAGAAATGTAAGATGATGCATCCACTGTGGAAAACAGTATTGTACTTCCTTAAAAAGTAAACATAGAATTAGCATATAATCCAGCCTTTCCACTTCAAAGCATATGCCAACAGAATTGAAAGTAAGGACCCAAAGTTATTTGAATACCCACATTTGTAGCACCATTATTCATACTAACCAAAAGGCAGAAGCAACACAAGTAACCATAGATGGTTGAATAGATAAATAAAAGATGGTATATACATGCCATAAAATATTATTCGGCCTTACAGAAAAGGAAATTCTGACACATGCTACTATATGGATAAAACATGAAGACATTATGCTAAGTGAAAATGGTTAAAAATTGATTTAAAAATGGTTAAAATGGTAAATTTTATTTCATGTTTTTTCCACAATCAAGAATGAATGAATGAATGAATGCAGGCTTTGTGTTACCCATTTCACTTTTAGGGGACATGGAAATTATCTATAAAAAGAAGAGAAAAAACACTACAATGCTATTGTTGCCAGGCAGCAGGAAATAGAACAAAATATGCCCTCCAAAATGTTATTAAATGATAATGGATTATCTAAAAAATAATGATAACTGGCTGGGCATGGTGGCTTACACCTGTGATTCCAGCACTTTGGAAGGCCCAGGGTGGATGGATCACTTGAGGTCAGGAGTTCGAGACCAGCCTGAGCCTGCTCAACACGGTGAAACTCTGTCGCTACTAAAAATACAAAAATTAGCCAGGCATGGTGGCAGACAACTGTAGGCCCAGCTACTCAGGAGACTGAGGCAGGAGAATCACTTGAATCCGGGAAGTAGAGGTTGCAGTGAGCCGAGATCATGCCACTGCACTCCAGCCTGGGTGACTTAGCGAGACTTTGTCTCAAAAATAATAAAATAAAATAAAATAACCATTAAAATAATTACAACAACAAATTTAAAAAAGACAGTATTACTTAATTATATTTATATATTCTTCCTAAGAGAGCTGTTAACCTGAAATGTGCTTTCTCTTTTGGGGAATTTCCAATACCCGGCTGACATATTTTGTGAGTGGTCATCAAAACATCAAGAGAAGCCTCAATCATTTGATGATCCAGATTTTCTAGTGTCACTCAATGCTTGTTCATGCACCGTATAAGTGCTGTTTATCTTACTCCAGTGACAACGAGCCCACGTATACAAAAACTGATTTTGTCTAGCTTTCTCCTTTTATAAATATTTATTGTATGAATTAATAAATCAGGAAACTGTGTCCAAGAAACTTTAGTGACTAAATACCTTAAAGTTGTCTGGCCGAAAAATGCCAACACTTGATATTACATTCTGGTTTTCCTGCTAAATAATGTCATTTTTCTACCATGTCAGTCGACTCAGGCCTAAAGTAAGCAATTATTTTTGGCTATAGAAATGTCCTATATTATGATCACTGCATGTCCTGCAGTCTCTATGACTCAAAGTACAAATGAAAGCAATTTAAATAAATTACCTGATTTTACTTTAGGAAGGTAGCATGTGTCTCAACTGCTTGCTTTTAAATATTTTAAAAGGAGTCTTCATAATCTTTCATATTATGAGACAAAGAATACTGCCAACACATTGTCTCTTTGTTTCTATAAAGACATTTTCACAATATGCCTATTCATCTAGATAAAATGAATCATTGAGTTCAGAGTAACTATACATATGAAGAAACTAAAAGACATTTAGCAGTGATTTATGAAATCTATTGAAAACATTGTCATTTTTAATGATAAAATTGAGAAGACAATATTTAAAGTACAGTACCAGTCTTTTACAAGCTGGGGATTTCAAGGGAGTAGTGAAAGCTGGTGATAATGTAGCTCAGGGGTGAATTACTAGTATCTCATGCCAGTTCAGCAGAATAACACTTTGGAAATGGCCTGTTCAATTGGGTTGCTCTCTCTTCTGCTTTTTTACTGGCTTGCTTTTGTCTAAGCCCTTTCTTTTTCCATAGGTTTCAGCTAGTCATCTGGGGGCTTGTCTGGGATTCATCAGAAGTGTGAGAGAACCTGAATCTATGACTCTTCACTTTTCTTTACGAGGCTTCTTGTCCTCAGACTTTTCTCTGAAGGCAGACGAAGAACTGAACCTCTGATTAGCTAGTTAAGAGCAAATGGAGCAGCTACAGAGGACAGGGTGCTGGAGGAGGACCCTGCCACCCCCCATCCCCTGTGACTCTTGGGTGTAGGGAATCCTGGCTTTGTTTCCCTTAACGGAGGTCTAGTTGTTGCAGGATTGGAATAAGGTTCTGGGGCAACTGAAGGCATCTGGCCAAGGCCACACCTCGGTGTTGCCTGAAGGCTCCTAGACTGGCTCCAGTTCCAAACCACCCACAGAATTTTGGCCAAGACCCCTGGACTTTTCTATGGCATTTCTCCCACTTCTTTCATGGATTATAATGGCTCCTATCTCTTCTTTTATAAGGTTAAGAGTGTTGTGGCAGACTACACAGATATTACTGGGTAGGATGAGCACTTGGCCCAGTCATCAAAAATGTAATTCAGAGCAACATGGTTTTCATCTATTCTTAGAAGCAGGGAGAATGCAACAGTTAAGATGTTTTTTTTTGTTCTCCCTGTTGAAAAAATCAATTTGCATAGAGCAAGAGCCTTTTTCCCCCCAGGCACCTTTCCCTCCCTGCACTAAAGCTGTTTTTTTTTGTTGTTGTTGTTTTTTCCTCTTTTTTTCCACCATGTCAGGATTTCACATAGCCCTGCAAATGCAGGGGGCTTTTCAATGTGAGAGGTTTTTTTTTTCCCCTTTTGGGAAGCATCTCACTAGGCTAGGTCTCCAATTCACGGGACTTCCCTTCTCTCACTTGTTTGAGAAGGGCCTGGTTTCACAGCTTCACTTTAGCACTCTGCTTATAATAGGGAAGCAATGGAGGAGCAGCCCCACAGGCTGCTGGCTATAAATTTGGTGAGGGCTACCTGGGACTTAATTTAAATAAACCCATGCACACTCCTGAGGTACCATTTTGTCACAAGCTCAATTCCAAGCTTCGGGTTGAAGCCCTAGAAAGGAAAACTAGACCTGAGGTATCCAAAGGCAGGCAACATGGAAGTCAAGGGGCATAGCATAGGTGGGTAGGACTAATTCCTGCTGATTAGGTTTCCACTTCATGGAAGGAGGTCATGTTCATATTCATGTCATAGATGAGGTCTAAGGACATCAAAGGCTACTGACAGCAGAGGAGATAGGCAGCAGGTAAGGGAGTGTAAATAATTCCTACTTTCTAGGCCCATGGATGAAGGTTGCACTGGTACCCATGGGCAGTGCCTGACTAGGTTGCTGGGACTTGGGGATAAAAAGATGGAAGACAAAAAGGGGATTCCCTTTCTTTCTCTCCCTCACACATTCTGGGATTTCACTGAAAGAGAGAAAGGAACTAAAGGACACATCTTTACCTCTCTTTCAGATGGGTAACCAACCATCTTTAGTCTACATTCCTTTGGAGTGTATCCTGAATCACTGGGACTGCTTTGACCCTCAGACTCTGGAGAGATAAAAAAAAAAGTCTCACAGCCCTTTGGACATGAGTTTGGCAAAATTGTAATTTGCTGAAATGACTGGCTTGGCCTCAGGAAGGCCATTTGACACTATCCTGGAGCTGGACCTTTTCTGTAAATTGGAGAGCAGATGGTCCAAGGTCTCATATGTGCAGGCTTTCTTTACCTTGCAGAGTAACTCAGACCTTTTCTGACATTGTAAGATTAATACAGCCCTCCTATTGGCCATCTCAGGAGAGGCTGCAAAGGGCAATGCCAGGGAACTAGAGAAACCCCAGAGACTCCTTCAGCAGGAGAGCCAGCTCCTTTTGGCCCTGCTACTCCAAGTCCACCTCATCGTTCCATCCAGTTTTTCTCTCTCACTTACCCCATTCTAGAAATCCTCATTTTAGACAGGCCCCAGTCTCACTCCTGCCCCTACAACAGATGTCTGGTGAATATGGCCCCAGTAAGGTGCAAGTACCCTTCTCTCTACTGGACTTGCAGCAAATTAAAGGGGATCTTGGCAAATTTTCAGATGACCCTGACAGGTATAGAGATGCTTTCCAGAATTTAACTCAAGTATTTGAACTTTCCTGGAAAGAAGTTACGTTACTTTTGAATCAAACCCTGACTAGCACTGAGAAGCAGGCTGCCCTGAAACTGACAGAGAGATCTGGGGATGAGCTTTGTATCTCATATAGTGTCAGGCAAGAAGATGAGCCTTATCCAATTGGAAGAGTAGCAGTACCATTAGAGGACCTTAAATGGGATCCCAATGATGAAATGTGAGAATGGAATAGGAAACACATTCAGGCATGTATAATGGAGGGCTTACGAAGGACTAGAACTAAACATCTCAACTACTCCAAACTGTGCATGACAGTTCTGGGATTTAATGAAAATCCCACTGCCTTCCTGGAAAGACTAAGAGGGGACTTGGTAATGCACACCTCTCTATCTCCTGATTCAGTTGGGGACAACTAATCCTAAAGGATAAGTTTATTACTCAGGCAGCCCTTGATATCAGGAGGAAGATGCAGAAACAGGCCATGGGACAAGATAGTATGTATTAGTCTGTTCTAACTCTGCTATGAAGAAATAATCAAGACTGGGTAATTTATAAAGGAAAGAGTTTTCATTGACTCACAGCTCTGCGTGGCCAGAGAGGCCTCAGAAAACTTACAATTATGGTGGAAGGCACCCCTTTGCAGGGTGGCAGGGGAGAGAATGAGTGCCCAGGAAAGGGGGAAGGCCCTTATAAAACCATCAGATCTCATAAATAGTCACTCACTATCACAAGCATGGGATGGGGGAAACTGCCCCCCTGATTCAATTATCTCTACCTGGTCCCTCCCATGACATGTAGGGATTATGAGAACTGCAATTCAAGATGAGATTTGGGTGGGGCCAGAGCCAAAACATATCATTCTGACCCTAGTCCCTCCCAAATATCATGTCCTCATAATTCAAAACACAACAATGCCCTTCTAACAGTCCCCCAAAGTCTTAACTCATTCCAGCATTAACTCAAAAGTCCAAGTCCAAAGTCCCATCTAAGAAAAGGCAAGGCCCTTCTGCCTATAGGCCTGTAAAATCAAAAGTAAGTTAGTTACTTCCTAGATACAATGGGGATACAAGCATTGGGTAAATACACCCATTCAAAATGGGATAAATTAGCCAAAAGCCAGAGGGTACAGGTGCCATGCAAGTCTGAAATCAAATAGGGCAGTCATTAAACCTTAAAATTCTAAAATGATCTTCCTTGACTCCATATCTCACATTTAGGGCATGCTGATGCAAGAGATAGGCTCCCATGGTCTTGGGCAGCTCTGGCCCTGTGATTTTGCAGGATGCAGCCCCCTCCTGGCTGCTTTCACAGGCTGGCACTGGCACTAAGTGTCTGTGACTTTTCCAGGTGCACAGTGCAAACTGTCAGTGGATCTATCATTATAGGTTCTGGAGGATGGTGGCTCTCTTCTCACAACTCCACTGCAGTGCCCCACTGGGGACTCTATGTTGGGGCTCCAACCCCACATTTCGCTTCTGCACTGCCATCACAGAGGTTTTCCATGAGGGCTCTGCCTTTGCAGCAAATTTCTGTCTGGGTATGAAGGCATTTCCATACATCCTCTGAAATCTAGGCAGAGGTTCCCAAACCTCAATTGTTGACTTTTGTGCACCCAAAGGCCCAACACCACGTGTAAGCTGCCAAGGCTTGGGGCTTGCAGCCTCCAAAGCAATAGCCTGAGTGGTATGTTGACCCCTTTTAACCACAGCTGTAGCTCAAGAAGCTGGGATACAGGGCACCATGTTCTGAGGTTGCACTAGACAGGGAGGCCCTCAGCTAGGCCCATAAAACCATTTTTTCCTCCTAGGCTTCAGGACCTGTGATGGGAGGGGCTGCTGTGAAGGTCTCTGTCATGCCCTGGAGACATTTTCCTCATGGTCTTGGTGATTAACATTTGGCTTATTGTTACTTATGCAAATTTCTGTAGCAGGCTTGAGTTTCTCCCTAGAAAATGAGATTTTCTTTTCTATCTCATAGTCAGGCTGCAGATTTTCCAAACTTTTATGCTGTGTTTCCTCTTGAATGCTTTGCCACTTAGAAATTTCTTCCACCAAATACCCTAAGTCATTTCTCTCAAGTTCAAAGTTCCACAAGTCTCTAGGGCAGAGGAAAATGCCTCAGTCTCTTTGCATAGCAACAGTCACTTTTCCTCCAGTTCCCAACAAGTTCCTCATCCCCATTTGAGACCACCTCAGCCTGAATTTCATTGTTCAAAGCCATTCAATAATTCTTTAGGAAGTCTCAAACTTTCCCACATATTTCCGTCTTTCTCTGAGCCCTACAGATTGTTCCAGCCTCTGCCTGTTATCTAGTTCCAAAGTCACTTTCACATATTTTGGTATCTTTACAGCAACACCCCACTCTTTGTGTTACCAATTTACTGTGTTAGTCCATTCTCATGCTGCTATGAAGAAATAACTGTGACTGGGTAATTTATAAAGGAAACAGGTTTAATTGACTCACAGTTTTACATGGCCAGGGAGGCCTCAGGAAACTTACAATCATGGTGGAAGGTACCTCTTCACAGGGCAGCAGGGGAAAGAAAGTGCCTAGCAAAGGGAGAAGCCCCTTATAAAACCATCAGATCTTGTGAGTTCTATCACAAGAACAGGATGGAGTAAACCACCCCCATGATTCAATTACCTCCACCTGGTCCCTCCTATGACATGTGGAGATTATGGGAACGAAAATTCAAGATAAAATTTGGGAGAGGGGGGGATCCAGTGAAACCATATCATAGTACTTTAGAGAGCCTCCTGAAAGTGGCCACCTTGGTCTTTTACAATACAGATAGGGAGGAGGCCCAGGAGAGAAAGAGGTACACTAGAAAAAGACAGAGGCTTTATGGCCGACTTTCAGGACCACCAACCCCAGGATCTCCAGGGTTAACTGCTACAAATGTGGCAAGTCAGTGCATTTTAGGAAAAACTGTCCAGACAGCATGTGGAAGCCACCTCCACCCTGTCCAACCTGCAATGGGGACCATTGAAGGGTGGACTGTCTCTGGAGATGCAGGTCACAAATCCAATCTCCTAAATGGTCCAGCAGGACTGATGGGTCCCAGGACCCCTCTTCCCAGCTACAGTGGTCCAGACCACCATTACCATACATGAGCCCTGAGTGAGTCTGAAAATCAAAGATAGGAAAGTGAACCTCCTCCTGGACACTGAAGTAGCCCTTTCAGTTCTCCTCTCCCTGTCCTCTGTCAGCATGACCATGAGTGGTGTCTCAGGAAGGTCTTTAAACTGATATTTTTCCCAGGCCCTTAGTTGTAGTTGGGGGGACCTCTTGTTTACCCATGCCTGTGTAATCATGCCTGAAAACCCAACCTCTCTGCTGGGCAGGGATATTCTGGTCCATATGGGAAGCACCATCGTGATGGCTCCAGGACAAACTCTTTGTCTCCCCCTAGTGGAGACCAATATTAACCCAGAAGTTTGGAAAACTCATGGGAAAATTGTCTGAGCCACAACTGCCATACCAGTCTGGATCCACCTTAAGGATCCCACTTCCTTTCCTAACCAGAGACAATATCCCCTGAAAGTAGAGCTTGATATTTGTAGATCTTATGATCACATTTTATTATTTTGCCTATATGGCTTTTATATTTAGCTTTAGCATTTGATAATGAAATTAATGCATTTTAGGACTTTCTAGTCAATCTTTGTGTGCACTTTTTACGAGAAACTGAAACAAATACATTTAAATTGTTATCAGTGCCAAGAAACTGAAAGTAAATAAATAAAAACTATTTGGATGACAAATTAATCAGACAAACAGGAGGGAAAGCTTGGAATTGTCTATGGGATTTAGAGAATTAAAATATATTTGGATGATGAGACCAGTAGCCTCACGAATATCATTGCTGTGGAAACTTAAAATGTGATTTAATACTTTATATGAATGATTTTTAAAAACATACTCAGGCATACTGGTTAACTAGAAAGGTACAGCACAATGTAAAAACTCAATTTTTTGATTATTGAAGAAATTCACTTGCTTTTGTTTGCTTGCTTTCTTTTTTGCTACATTGAGTCACTTTTTTGTGCTTGTGGCAACATTTCGCAGGAAAAAATGTAATCACCTTCTCTATCCTCTTGGATGGAGATACCAGACTAAATTATCTCCAAAGTCTGACTCTCAGCCTCCTTTTCCTTGTGTAAAGGGAAACAGCGATTTTATGTTTCTCTTGGCTCTGTGTAGTTTTGCTTTGTTTCGTTGCTATGTTATGTGTGTTTTATTATGAGATAACAGCCTCCTCCTCATAACTATTCACGTGAGTTGTAATAGGGTTACTACTACTACTAGTAATAATAATAATTGTTCAGTAGAGAGGAAAAGAGAAAATATGAGAAGGAAACTGAATGAAATTGGAAAAGAAAGAGAAGAGCAGAGGATTCTGAACTAAAGGAATTATCCAGAGGTGCTAATTCCTGGGCAGTCTCTGGAACTGGGCTGATGGAAGAACCACTATAAGGAAAAGGACGTAGTGTTATTCAATATTACTCAGCCCAGAGTACTTGCCAGCTCTCTGTCTGGTTTTCTTGAAAATGACACTTCATTTGCTCTTGCCACAGACGATTTAGTCTTCTACAAGTGGGGACTGCATACCTGTTCCTGCTGGCTACATGTCAGCTAATCACCCAGTTTCACACCTTGCTTTTCTGCAAAACCCTCCCTGCAATGCCTTCTGATCCAGGATGCCTGTGAGGCGAAGGAAATATCCTGTACAACCAGCAGTGTGACAGGCTCTGTTGCAGTGGTTGGGGTAAAGATGAAAACTCCAGGGAATCCACAGCTGGAACAATGCAGAAGGGACACCTACATTTTGCAGGTAAGCTGGCTGATTCACCTTTAAAACTAATGTGAACTATTTTTATTCCTCATCCTTATAAAACAAAGTAGGTTTGGCTTAATAAAATAAAACAGTTGTCAAAATTGCAGGTTCTTCCTTTCTTTGATGTATAGGATTATGGAAGACACAGGAGGACTTTGGGGATATAAGAGCAGACTTAGGTGGCTGGTCACCCCAGAGAGTCAGATGATCAGTTTGCTCATACTAATTTTAAAAATAATAAATAGCTAGCTGCCCGACGCAGTGGCTCATGCCTGTAATCCCAGCACTTTAGGAGGCGAAGGTGGGTGGATCACCTGAGGTCAGGAGTTCAAGACCAGCCTGGCTAACATGGCAAAACCCCATCTCTACTAAAAATACAAAAATTAGCCAAGCATAGTAGCATGTGCCTGTAATCCCAGCTACTGGGGGCGCTGAGGCAGGAGGACTGCTTGAACCTGGGAAACGGAGGTTGCAGTGAGCCAAGATCATGCCATTGCACTCCAGCCTGGACAACAGAGCGAGACTGTGTCTCAAAAAAGAGAAAAAAATAAAAATGAAAGAGTAGACTGGGCATAATAAGTCATAGTTTTGGTTCTGAGTGACTGGCAGCATTATGCCTCAAAGGATTAGTGGAAAGTCCTCGTGCTATCCGAGAAAAGAAAGTACCTGCAACCCAGTTGGCAAAGTCCAAAAACGAAGATGGCCCCCACAAAGTGGATATAAGAGGAAGAGTAGCTTTAGCCTTTAAATACTAACTTAATGGCTGATTGTTGATTCCTAAAATGAACAGTTACGAAATTCTTCGGAAATATGTCTAATAGTCAATGTTTATGGCAATTCCTTCTATTGTGATTTGCAAATTAGTATATTTTGGGGTTCCTGATAATTGCTGTTACTAATTACTTATTTACCTCCTGCGGATTTATTTTGTCTTCATTGTCAAATAAATGTGCATTATCCATAATTATTTAATATAGTTTATCTAAGACTAATCTTTACACACTTGAAAGGTGATTCCCCTCCTATTTGGAATTTGGAGATTTCAAGGCGTAGAACTGAATCAAATAATTTATCCAAATATATGTTATGAAAATTTCTATGTTGATCAAAAGCAATCAGTGTAACTATTGATACTGCATATTATTTTGGGATGCTCTTTGTCAACATTTTGTTGAGGAAGTTAATGTATTTCAGTGTTATAAATATTGAGAACATAAAATATAGACTATATTCACAAATTAAAGCAAGAGAATTTACTGTATCAACTACTCCTGAACACATCTTTCATACACATCTTACTTTTGACATGATCAAAGGAAAATTGCTATCATATGCTGGTACTGCTTTCTTTTTTTTTTTTTTTTTCTTACTTTTTTTCTGTAAGCAAAAACTACAAGCTTAAAGGGCACAGGAAACTATGTATGCATAACTTCAAAAGGTATACTGATCAAATTATTAAAGTAAATTGGATGTTTGACATCATGTACAGGAATAATTTTTTGGCTGACAGAATATTCTATTTTCAACTTGCTGTGATGCATTATAGACTTTAGACTTGAAGAACAAGTAAAAAGATTTTTAAACGTTGATATCTCACTGTATTTTTGCAGAATTCATCAAAAGACTTCTTAAAGTTAGAATAAAAATTAGGTTTTGCTTTTCTAATTTTGTTTAATAATGATGATGATGGGCCGGGCGCGGTGGCTCACGCTTGTAATCCCAGCACTTTGGGAGGCCGAGGCGGGCGGATCACGAGGTCAGGAGATCGAGACCACGGTGAAACCCCGTCTCTACTAAAAATACAAAAAAATTAGCCGGGCGTAGTGGCGGGCGCCTGTAGTCCCAGCTACTCGGAGAGGCTGAGGCAGGAGAATGGCGTGAACCCGGGAGGCGGAGCTTGCAGTGAGCCGAGACTGCGCCACTGCACTCCAGCCTGGGCGACAGAGCAAGACTCCGTCTCAAAAAAAAAAAAAAAAAAATAATGATGATGATGAAGATAATATCTTCTATTTGTTGAGTATCTACTATTTGTGTTATTCTACATAATTTATTTAGATTTAAAGAATTTGGGTGTACTAAGTGGAATAAAATGGGAATAAAGAACTGTACAGACAATAAATTTTTGTAAAAAATAAAATAACTTTTAATAAAATAATTAAACAAGCATTAGGCCAAGTCTACAAATCCTCAAATTTCCACCTAAAGCAACTTCAGTAGAAAGAGAAAGAGGAAGAAGAGCAAAGAAGGGCAAGCAAACATGAGAATGGTACCGGCATTGATCTCTTTGTAAGTAGTCAGAGTGGGAAGGCAAGACATCCTCAGAATGGCAGACAGGGACCTACAGTACATGCTGGAGATAGGAGTAGGGACTTCTTGCAGCAGGAGAGAGAGTTGAAAGGGGGCATACAATTGTTTGGCTAATGTTAGAGTCGTGTTCAAAAGGATAAGCACAGGGACACCGCAGTGGTGGTGTCACCAGGACTTGAGAAAACAATCAGATAAAACACAAGACAGATGAAGTTTGAGAGTGTTCTACAGGTAGTACGATTGGCAGGAGGGCTGTAATCAGCAATGTGAGAAATATTCAAGCACTGGAGAATAAACCAGACACAAAGAAATGATATAAGTGGACACCTATGTAAATAGAACTTGGAGACATGCAGAAATAAGCAGACGGCACTTCCTGAAATACAGAGGTCCTCCTTCTTTTGTGCAATTGTTTTCACAGTTCTGTTGTGAACTGAGGAAGACAAATGCTATATTAATATCTTATTTCGTGTCCCTGTTATAAGGCAGGCTGGTGACCTGGGAACACTTTTTATATTAGAATTTGAGGATCATTCATTGATTGGGTGCTGTTGATTGACTAGCTGATTTATTTTTGCATTTCATTCTTTCAACAGCTGTTTATTGAGACACCATTATGTAGCAAACACTGACTTAGACCCTGGAGATAGACATAAATAAGACAGATAGGGTCTTTTTGCTCTCATGAAACCTATATACTAGTGAGATGCAGTAAAAAATACACAAACAAATGTGCAGATTATTGCACAAGGAATTATAACTGGCTATAGTAGGAAAGGACTGAGTAACTTACGATTCGAATTTAAAAGATAATAATAAGTTATGAAATTGACATGAGGAAATGACATTTTATTCAGAGACTTCAAAGCCCATTGTAAAGGCCTGTACGTAAAAGTGAGTTTGACTAAATAAAATCTAAAATAAAGCCACAATATTGGAGGATAATCAATACAACAAAGTGGTAGGGAATGAAATCTGAGATACAGGCTTCATGAGACGAAATAAGAATTTGGAGTTTTATTTGAAATGCAGTAGTAAGGCACTGACATATTTTTAGATAGAAAGCCTACTGGATTCCTTTTTTTAAAAAATTATTTTTTAAAATTTAAGAGCCAAAGTCTCTATGTTGCTCAGGTTTGGGTTTAGTGGCATGATTATAGCTCACTGTAACCTTAAACTCCTGGGCTAAAGCAATCTTCTCACCTCAGCCTTCTGAGTAATTGAGTTTACAGGTGCATGCTATCATTCCTGGCTCTAGTTCATGGTTTTAAAATAACCCTCCACAAAATAAATGCAGAAGAACTTATAGAGAGTAGAGATAAGAGTGGGATCAAGGAAATTGTTTAAGAGACCATTATAGTTCTTAAGAGTGTGAAAATAAGTAATAGCAGTGATGATGGAGAGAAGTGAATGAATATGAGATGTGATTCTGAGAGAGGAACAGGAGGATTTGTTGAGGTCTGTGGGATATGGAGGGAGAGGAAAGAAAGATTTTTGACTTGTACATTTGGTTAATAATAGAGTAACCTAGAGGGAAGCGAAAGTGTGGTCTCCAGATAATACAACTGCAGAGAATGTATCAAGAGTAATGTTTTAATTACTTAAGTTTGAGGCACTGTTTTAAAATACAAGTAGAGAAGTCAAATAGGCAGCTGGATATTCAAATATGAACTTTCAGGAAAAGCTTAAGTTCATATATATATGCAATAAAAAATCATCATACCAAAAGTAGCCTTTAAAATGCTTATTACAATGAAATCGCCAAGCAACTAGCTTAACACCTCGCACATAGTAGGGGCTCAGAAAGCATTTCTTACATGTATTGCTATATGGAAGGTATAATGCTAATGACAGGACATAGAGCAAACAATATGAAATAGATCGAGCCAAGCATGGTGGTGCACACCTGTAGTCCTAGCTACTTGGGAGGCTGAGGCAGGAGGATCACTTGAACCAAAGATTTCCAGGCTGCTGTGAGCTGACATTGCACCACTGCACTCCATCCTGGGCAACACAGTAAGACTCTGTCTCAAATGAATGAATGAATAAATAAATAAATTGATTAAATTAAGACATGGTGGGTTCATTTTCTATGGCCACTGTAACACAATACCACAAATTATGGGATTTTCAACAACAGAAATTTATTCTCTCCTAGTTCTGGAGACCAGAAATCTGAAGTCAGTATTCACTGGGCTGAAATGTTCTCTCTGGACACTTTGAAAACAATCTTTTCCTTCCTCTTTCAGTTTCTGGTGATTGCTGCCATTCCATGGCTTGTAGCTTCATCACTCCAGTCTTCAATGGAGACAGTATTTTCGAATCTTTGCTCTATCTATATGTCACTTTTTTCTCTGTGGCTGTATCAAATCTCCCTCTGCCTCCCTTTTATAACAATACATGGGATTGCATTTAGAGCTCACCCAGATAATACTCTCATCTCAAGATCCGTAATCAAATCCTCAATGACCTACTCCCTTCCGCACTTAGCTTAGGAGATGGATATGTTTTGGTGATATTTTTCAGTGTACCACAGATGGTATTGAGTTTGACAATTTTACAAACCTTAAAATAAGGAAATGTAATTACTGTTAAAATAGAGTACTGTGTAAAGTATCATAGAAGCATGAAAGTAAAACAAATCAATTCTGGAAATGACCAAGAAGAAATACTTCTGTGCCCTGGGTCTTAAAGGAGGGCTAAGAGTTTCCAAGTTTAAGAGTGGGAGAACTGAACTCCAGGCATAGAGAAATGCATAAAGAGAGACAAGGAGCTGTGAGTGAGTATAAGCAAAAGAAAAATAAATGAGTGAAGACTTTAACCCCAACTCTGAAGCAAGGGATTTTTATTGAATCCCTATTATTGTTCAGTCTTTGTAGAATACAAATTAATTTAAGATATGGTATTTGTAGAAGTCAAAACATAGGTCTTCCTTGGGGAAACAAGATGGTCATATCTGGAACAAATAGAGTACAATATAATCAATATGTAATTATATGCTTACTTTTAGAATATTTACTAAACCTTCAAGAATAGAGCAGAATAACCAGGAAACAGATTTCTACTGGGGAGAGGTAAATATGGATCTTAAAACATGGGTGCAACTTGAGTATATGGAGAAGGTAGAAAGTGCAGGTAGTTTAAGTAGAAGAAAGAATATGAGTTAATACAGAAATGAAAACTGTGAGAGAAAATGAGACCAACAGCATAATTGGAGTTCCTTGGAGGGTAGCATGAAATTAGATTGGAAAAACCAAGATGCAGTCCTGCTATTGAAGGGTTTAAGAACATAGGGAAGGTGCTTCCTCAAATAGTACAGACTGTCTTGACACTTGTATTTTCCCTGTGCATTTTAGACTGTGTATTTATTGTCATTCATAAAGGAACAATGACTTAAACAAAACATGTTTTGGCAGCCTATCAAATGGTGAATTCTCTGAGAGCATAGTGCATGCCTTATACTTTTTAGTTTTTCTCCAATCTGGAGGCAGGAAGTACTGTAGAAAACCATTATTGAAAAAGAGAGAGACTGACACAAAGATTTAAAGGAAGACAGAAATTTCACTGTTGACTAGTCTCTAGCATTGCACAGAATGAACACAGTGTGTGAAAAGCTAGTAGGAGAGTAATTTAAATGATTGATCCACATTATAGCCTGATCATCTTGTCTGTGGTGATCTTCATTGACTAGCAGTGAGCTGAGAGGGACAGATTGAGCAGACTCTAGCATAGTGAGGCTAATTTTTACCCAACACACACACTCACACATTTACACACACACATGCTCACATATGCTCTTCTCTTGGCCTCTGTCATCTGGAGCATAAGCGTAATATTTTCAGCCTGTCTGGCCTAGTAGATTTGATGAGATAATATTTACAAATTGCTTTGAGAAACATGAAAGTTGTCCTACTAATAAAAAAAAATATTTTCCTGACCTGACATTTGATTTGAAATGCTTGAAAATTGTCTATGTACACTTAGGGGGTTATTGTAAGCAAATGGTACAATTTCAGTACTCAGGAAAGAAGAGGTAGAGCTGGCCTTATGTATCCCTCTGCATATTCTCTTTGTTGATTTTACAAATATTTCAGCATTGATTTCAAAACAAGCAATGTGCAAGGATATGGCTTTTAATTTTGTTCTGCTTTCAATTATGGATGGAAATAGCCTATGACCCCTTTTCATGCATTCATTCATTTTCTTCTTGACTTTGCTCTAAACACACTTTCCCCGAGGGCATGCTATGCTTCAGATACCGTATTAGACTCGGGAATACACAATTCAAAAGGAAGGGTCTCTTCTCTTGACATCACAATATCATATGAAAATGGATGCAGAATCCCAGAAATATCTGTGTAATAAAAATACCATGCAGCAAAATAGATAATGGAAGTCATTTTGGGGGAATTTTGAATTGCTTTGTTCTACACAGGGAGTCAAGGACAGGCCTCATCAAGGAAATATGAGTAGTTACAGAATGAAAAAGGAGACTCTTCCAGGAGAATGGAATAATAAGGAGATTTCCAATCATATAATGAAAATGACAAAAAGCTCAGATGCCTGAGAGAGGAAGGCATATTTGAAAATCTTTGTCTTTGAGATGGTAGGGGAGTAGAGTACCAGGTGAAATGGCCATAGGAAATGAAGGGACATGTAGGAAACTGAACTTCATGAAAGTGACTTTCTGGGGAATCATCAACACAGTTTAATCAGGGGAGAGTAATACAGTCAGATTTATATTTAAAAGTAACTTTGCTGAACAAGATGAATAAGCATCAGTGAAAAATGATTTTTTTTTATAAATATGAGTTAATAAAATATTTCTAGAATGCATATTCTATGGCATGATAATTAGCATTCGTAAGTACTTGTCCTTGTTCTAATACTGACTACTTCCGCACCCAAGTATCAGCAGCTGGTGGATAGAATTGGGTTTGGGACCTCTTTTCTATTTTCGATTCTGGCAGTCTGGTCACTCTGGGTCTCGATTTGTTACTATTTACTGTGGCAGTTCTATTACTCTTAATATGGTAATTCAGGAACCAGCGGCTTGGGTGGGCAGGTCAGGACTTGGTGGAGTCTGAGAATAGTACTTAAAGGGAGAGAAACCAAGGGAAAGTAATTACTATAATATAACGTGTCCAGAGAGGGAGCTTGACCTTTCAAGATCCCATGAGTAGCAGCGGATGCTCCAGTTGTCTTAGCTAGTAGCAAGATACATGTCCCCTACCAGGCTAAATACCCTTTTGGAGAGAACCCCCACCGAGGAAAAAAGTGAGGGATTTATGTCTGCTGAGTTAATGCAGACACAGAGGTGTTTGGAAGTCCAGGATTGGATGTCAAAGAAGAGAAAAAGAATGTATAATCCTAAGAGAAATTAACATATATTCAGAAGTATAAGATTGGTTAATACTTAAGTTATTAAAACTGAAATGTTCCGGGTAAGGAGAAATGACAAATGTCTTTCTGAACACAGCTCTGGATACACTTTAATTTAACACAGCTTCTTTGACACCCCTGTCCAGGTCAATTTTCTTGTGATCATAAGGCCTCATTCAAGATCTTCAGGGCACTCTTGTCAATCTTCAAATAGACTTTAATTTGTGAGATTCAAGTCTGTTTCTTCTACCATGAGAACAAAGGTCAATGTTAGTGTCTATTTTCTATTATGTCCACTGGGAATCCTGGAAATAGTAGACACTCAATAAATGAATGAAATTACCACTTACAGAAGACCTATTGTATTACATACCAGTGATTGTCAAATTTTAACAGTCATACAAATCGCCTGAGGACCTTGCTAAAAGGCAAGTTTTGATTCAGTGGTTTGGGGTGGGCTAGGGTAAGATTCTACAATTCTCTAACAAGCTCCTGAGTGAGGTCAATGCTGCTGGACCACAGGCCACACTTTGAGAAGGAAGGGGTTGACATTTATGAGACAACATAGGAAAGCTGGGAAGCTTAGTAACTTGTCCAGTTCACCCAACAGGTTAGGAGGAAACCCTGGATTCTAACCCTGACCCTGAGAGTCAGGTTTGCCCTGAGTTCTCAAGTGTGCTATTTGCTTTAGTCAACTACAGTCATTCTTAAATTTGACCACACAATTCCCCTGTCATCTTTTCAAAATTGTGCCTTCTTTTCTTGACTCCTGAAAATACTGCAAAAGGAACATGCATAGTCTGCCCCTGACTCAGGAGAAATGCAGGTTATCATGAACAGAGAAGGTTGATGCCTTTTTAGAGATAGTACATTATGGAATGGCTTTAATATTTCTAGACTTCAAATAAATGAAATAGCTCCAGCAGTCATAAATTCAAATTGGAATTTTCTGAGCACAGTGTAGATCCTTGGACTGTGATGAAAGGCTTCCTTTACCCATCTTAGCAAAAGATACCTCAGCAACAGCACCCAGAAGTAAGATGAAAGAGGAATGGTGAGACCAGAGATAAGAGTTTAGAAATGAGGGCAAATTGCTCAGGGCTGATACTTTCAAATATGAAGATTTTAATGGATGCTAATTATATGTTGGTCTCTAAAATATCAGTAATTAAACACTGGAAGAAAATATAACAATTTAACCTCATCAGAAGTCTCTCTTGCCTTCTTGAAGCAGTTTGTGTGAGTGTACATATGTGTGTGTGTGCGTGTGTGTGTGACTCATACTAGAACATGGCTGTGATAATGTACCATATGTCTTTTGGTTTCTACCGGTGGGTTTTACAAGAAAGAATAGGCAGGGTTTCATTTTCTCAGCTGTAAAGATGCAAAAACTTTAAATTAAAAATAACCTTTCAGCTGATTCCTTGCATAATTGCTATCTTGTTTTGCTAATACTGTGGCTGAATTGTAACTTGCTGAAGCCTTGGGGATTTGCATGCTGGTTTATCCTCTGAATTTGCATTGACATGGTTTTCAGTCAAGTGCGTAACTAAATCCTGTGGCCATAAGCAAGGCTGGCAGTATTTGCATTGAAAATCAGTAGGAGATTAGACGAAGAATGGCTCTGTGCAGCCTCCCTAAATAGATTCAATGATGAAAATTTTGGGTCTCTCAAAATGCCGTTCACTTCCATTAAGTGACTGTGGCTGCTGAGCCTCTACTCGTATCAAAAGACCAAAACAAGAGACAACAAGGGGAAAACAGACGGACAGCTACCACAATATAACACGTATATTTGAAATGACCATTTGCCAGCATTTTAAAAAATGCGTATTTGGGAGGAAGATTGAGGACATTCTTGCTGAAAATAAATTTTCTGATGCAAAAACAAAAACATCATTTTGTTTTCTTGTCAGGAACAAAATGTGCAAAGGCCAGGATGAGCTTAGCATCTTTCAAGATGTCCTCAAACTGGCTTAGGAAATATTTTAAAAGCAGCCAGTGGGATATTGTATAAAGTAAAAGTAAGTGAATTTCTTTATAGGCTGAGACTTTTTCTTTCCATGCATTGCTTCCATGTTGCGATTTATATCTAGTGTGCTTATGCTCAGTACTAAAGGAGGACAAAACAACTTTGACCTCAAACCAAATGTGTTGTTGAACTCTGTGATTGTAACAACTGCTTTTACTCGGCATCACAGACTCTTCCCATTTGCGAGCTCCTCCAATTGAAAGCTGAAAACATTTGAGAGTGTATTTAGATTCATCCATTGAAGGAAACTAAGTTCCTAAGAAGTTGAGAGACATTTCCAAGGCTACACATTAGCCACTAGCTAGCATTTGTAAATCAACTTGCTGCCAACAAGAACATGGAAAAGATAAGATTTTTTTAATGAAATGATTATATAAAAATGATGCCATGACATTGATGAGGATTCCTATTTTCTTGTGTTCACGTTCCTCATGATTGTTAATATTACTGTGAGAACTGGATTAGGAATGCAGCGTTCCAGAAAATTACTCTATTGTTATGAGGGAGCCTGGGTTCAGGTGCAGTTAGAGAGCAAACACAGACAGGCAGTTCTTGCTCTCACTTAAAGAAACACATTTAAATTGGTTTGTGGACCAGGTGTGAAAGCATGTTCTTGTTACCCACACATGATGCCTGTTGTTGGTGTTCCAGGTCATAAAGCAGCAAGAATGGCTAAGCCCACAGAGTCAAAGCAATTGTGGGCAGTTCCTGGAGATTCCAGATATGATTGAACAGGAAAAGCCACAACCCTTAAGGTCTATATAAATTTGTAATATAAACAGCTTAGAGAGCTGGGGATATCTTAATAACTCTAGACAAATAATGTTTCCATAAAGAAAGAAAGGGATTTTGCAAAAAAGTTACATCACTACAATAATGCTTATTGTGATAATAAAGCTTATTCTGTTATGGAGTAATGGTATAAAAAATACACAAAATTATAAAGGACAAAGCAACAATATAAAATACCATAAGGTAGCACCTCAGGAAGCTACAGAAAAGGAATAGAAGGATGCCTCAAGACTTCAGAAGGCTGAGGAAGATATAGAAAATTATTTTGCAGCCAAGTTCAAACTGCTATAACAGAGTTAAGTTGCCTATTCATGTTTCCTCCTTCAATTTTCTGGTTCCTCTTTGGTTTTCTGGACAAGTCTGAAGAAGAAGAAGAAGGAAAAAAAAAAACACACCACCGTTTCTTCAAAGAAAAGAAAGCACATTCTCCTTGTTTTTATGATTGACTTATCTCATCATTTCACATTTTTGTTTTCACCAGCGGCCATGGATTTTCACTGGAGGAGTAAGTTGATAGTATAAACCTGTGGTTCTCATAGGTATCCCCAGACCGCAGTTATCAGCATCACATGGAAACTTCTTTAAAAAGTCATATCAGAAACTTTGGGGACAGAACCCAGCAGTCTGCTTTACAAAGCCCTTCAGGTGATTCAGGTACATTCTAAAGTTCGAGAGCTACGGTTATAAACTAAGGCTCCTAAAGTTTTTATAATCATGGGAGTTCTCAGTTTATATTTTTTTAAACAAGCTATATCATATTTATTACAGTCCATGATAGTTGATATTAAAAAACTGAAGCTAGGAAGTGTTTCTTTATGTAGAAGAATAAGCATCCTGTTTAAATAGTTTAAAATAATTATTTTGCTATAAATTAACTACTAGGCTAGGCTAATAGTAATTCTTCATAGATATTTAAAAATGTTTGCTCTGATTTTTATAGAACTAGATATTTTTCATAAAATGCTTTTATTACATAAAGAATATATTCAATAAAAATAAATTTAATAAAATGAAAATTGTTTTAGAAGCTAGTCCCCCAAATTTCAATTTATTTACAATATACCAGCCCTTCCTCACTCTCTTTATAAGTTTTGGTTGTCTGGAAGCAATGTGCCCTGTTGTTAACTATTTAAGGAATGTCATCAAGTATTGAGCACTCTAAAGTTCCTGTATGAAAGTATTCAACAAAATTAATGTTTTCACTTAATTTTACCAGTGTTTCTCTGCATGTTTTATTCTTTCCTGAGCAGATATATACATACATACATGGATGATATATCATTATTTACCTATGTTTTTAATATACAAAATGCTCAACACATTTCGAAATATTTTAACTTAATTTTGATATAACCATCATTCAAACAAAACATATAGCAGATGCAGTAAAAATCTCCAAACAAGTATCTATAGAATAAAATCTTTTTCAAATATCATCCATAATTTTGAAGTGAATAGGTTGAAGTAATGACTTCTCCCCTTTTTTTGTTTAGATTTTCAGCTGCCTCAGTGAGATCTTCCATGAGGGCTGGTACTGGAGGCGTTGTGACAAAGGAAGAATTCATTAGGATTTTGGTACCTTATACATTCAGTACATCAGATATTTACAGTAAATTACATTTTGTTATAAAATTCCCCATGCTGTTTAGCAACTTAAAGTGATTTGGATCTGCATTGTTTCAGTTTCCTCTATGTTTAATCAACACAACCATCTATTGATGTCATAACTATGTAGTCAGGAACCCATGTTGGATGTAGGAAAAACTCTATATCCATTCAACTGGGACAACAGGCAAAAAGGCAATGAAAGCTTTATCCTTGGAAAATATAAATACATATTTTGCTATGCATGTGTATGTATGTGTCATATGTGTCATGTATGTCATATATGTATCATATATATATGATTTTTTACAATTAAATTGCTTTTACTTTTCAAGAGCTTCTGCAATGCTTTTCTATTAAAAGCTAAAGCAGATGGGTTTTATTAAACTACCCAGACTCTACTTTCTCTAATCATCTGCCTCGCCCAATCTGAGGGGAAAAGGGCAGACATATGAGGAATCTATTCCTCTCTAACCCTCTCTGCAAGGCATCTGCTAAGACCTCATTCATCACTGTGAAAGCTGTGAATGGATAGCTATGCAATACCCCAAGGTCTCATTGGGAGTGGTGCTGTAACGCCTAACCTCTCCTCTGGTAAAGCAAAAGCAACATGTCCTTTTGTCAAACTGTCAGCAAACACTTCTCTCTTGATACAGTTTGCTCAACCCAACCTTCTGCAATGTCAACTGGCCGCAAATGTTTCATTTTAAAGAAAACCCCCAACGGTTGCCTTGATGTGGTTCTCACAAATGAGTACTTTTGCCTCTGTGGTAGCTACGAGTGTGTAGGATTTGTTTGCCTCCAGAGAGGTCCACACTATTTGAGAAACAAAATGACTTTCAAATTTGGTTGTCAAATTATACTATTAGGCCATGTAGGGTACATGGCTGCTTAATAAAATCAGCCCCAAACATCTCCTTTATGAATCTTTCTAAGAATGATAGATGATTCTTCAATCATTCACAGTATCCTAGAACTCCGACTCTCCTGGCAGTCTTGAGGAATAATAGATGATTGTAATATAAGCAGCCAGACACTAGTCCCTCCCTCCCACTTCACTCCTCAAGTGGGACGGAATGCTAATCTAGTGTTGACTATATGGCCCACACTTACTTTCAATCATGAGCACCATAACTGTTCAATCAAATGAAATTAAGGCTGGAATCATCATCCACTTGTTAATTACAGTGTGAAATATCTCAATCACTTTGTTTTTAGAGGTGGCATGAGAATTGTGAAAAACAGACAAGGGCGTTTGTTATGCAGTGTGTGAAGTGGTCCATTAAGCCATGGAAACTTCTTCCAAGCAACTGTATTCACCCTGACTCCCCTCATAATTCCATCTCCTAGTTGTTCAAAGAAGAAGATGCTTGAAAAATTATCATGCATAGAGTCACATGAAATCTGTAAATACTCAACCTTTACTTAGTTTTCATGGAGGCTTAAATCACAGAATAGCTTTACATTTTAAAATATTCTTATTTATATTTAATTTTTTATTATTGTTAGAGACTGTGTCTTTCTCTGTCACTCAGGCTGGAGTACAGTGGCAAGATTATAGTTCACTGTAACATTGAACCCTTGGGGTGAAGTGATCCTGTGTCTCAGCCTCCTGAATAGTTAGGACTACAGGTGCACAACACCATGCCCAGCTGTTATTTTCATATTTTCAGTATAGCTATCTCTGCATCTCTTGAAGTTGTTCCATAAGTACTAAGTACTATAGAAGGCACTTGCATTTATAGAGAAGGTATTTCATTTCCCTAATGTCAATGTGAGTTTTGATAACCTCAATGGTGGTTTTCTGTTCATAAATACTTTAATTATTCAATATCAAATTTGTTAAAATTGAATGTCCTAAAGCCAATCATTTTTTAAAATTTTTATTATTAAGTCTTGCAAATGTTAATAACTTTTAAGAGTCCTTGATAAATATTTATTTACAAACACATTTAAATATACATGTCAACATTTTAAACTGGCTTAATAGAATGATTTCATTCTATTTTCTTATTACTTACATTATCTAATTGAAAATAGATCATCTCATGTACTTAAGTGAATTTTATTAATTTATATGACACAATATGAATAATTTGATATTGTCTTAACTCACATTTATATATATGCACACATTATTAGACTTCAACATAAAGTTGATATCAGATTGCTCAACATTATTAAAAACATAATTACAAGACTTATCCTGAAATCACCAAATATATATAGAATATTCTAAAATCCAAATATAAATATCCCAGATTAAATTATTTTAAACATTTTCCTACTTAATTTTAATGTTAAGAAATGTAACTCAATAAAAAATAATTATACTGTCCTAAAAACCTTGATGTTACCTACTCTGGTAGCTCTGAAAAGGATGATGACCAGAGACATAAATTGGGATTTGGATGATACATGCTGAACTCATTTAGAGTCTTTAATGGGGCCTTTGTTATTTAAATAAAGTGGTTATTATACAAGTATCTGTGTCACATTATTACCTGCTGTTGACAACTCACAGAAGTCTGCAGACATCATCAAGATGCCATGTCACTTAACAAGATCTTGTATTATTTTGTCTTTTTATACGTTTATGTGAATTCTCATGTAGTTATACCAAGTGGTTTGAATGGACCATACAATTTTTTAAGATAATAAAATCAAATGTTTCAATTCTCTTTTTTTCTTATAGTTCAAAGGTCTATGTCAAGTATCTATGAGTTGATCAAGACAAGTACCTATGTCAAGTATCTCACTGCTACTATTCAACATAGTGCTGGAGGTTCTGGCCAGAGCAATCAGGCAGGAGAAGGAAATAAAGGGTATTCAATTGGGAAAGGAGGAAGTCAAATTGTCCCTGTTTGCAGATGACATGATTGTATATCTAGAAAACCCCATTGTCTCAGCCCAAGGTCTCCTTGAGCTGATTGGCAACTTCAGCAAGGTCTCAGGATACAAAATCAATGTACAAAGATCACAAGCATTCTTGTACACCAATAACAGACAAACAGAGAGCCAAATCATGAGTGAACTCCCATTCACAATTGCTTCAAGGAGAATAAAATACCTAGGAATCCAACTTACAGGGGATGTGAAGGACCTCTTCAAGGAGAACTACAAACCACTGCTCAATGAAATAAAGGAGGATGCAAACAAATGGAGGAACGTTCCATGCTCATGGGTTGGAAGAATCAGTATCGTGAAAATGGCCATGCTGCCCAAGGTAATTTATAGATTCAATGCGATCCCCATCAAGCTACCAATGACTTTCTTCACAGAATTGGAAAAGACTACTTTAAAGTTCATATGGAACCAAAAAAGAGCCCGCATCGCCAAGTCAATCCTAAGCCAGAGGAACAGAGCTGGACGCATCACGCTACCTGACTTCAAACTATACTACAGGGCTACAGTAACCAAAACAGCATGGTGCTGGTACCACAACAGAGACATGGATCGATGGAGCAGAACAGAGCCCTCAGAAATGATGCCGCATATCTACAACTATCTGATCTTTGACAAACCTGACAAAAACAAGAAATGGGGAAAGGATTCCCTATTTAATGAATGGTGCTGGGAAAACTGGCTAGCCATATGTAAAAAGCTGAAACTGGATCCCTTCCTTACACCTTGTACAAGGATTAATTCAAGATGGATTGGAGACTTAAATGTTAGACCTAAAACCATTGAAGTCCTACAAGAAAGCCTAGGCAATGCCATTCAGGACATAGGCATGGGCAAGGACTCCATGTCTGAAACACCAAGGGCAATGGCAACAAAAGCCAGGATTGACAGGTGGGATCTAGTTGAACTGAGGAGCTTCTGCACAGCAAAAGAGGCTACCATCAGAGTGAACAGGCAACCTATAGAATGGGAGAAAATTTTTGCAATCTATTCATCTGACAAAGGGCTAATATCCAGAATCTACAATGAACTCAAACAAATTTACAAGAAACAAACAAACAACCCCATCAAAAAGTGGGCAGGGGACATGAACAGACACTTCTCAAAAGAAGACATTTATGCAGCCAAAAAACACATGAAGAGATGCTCATCATCACTGGCCATCAGAGAAATGCAAATCAAAACCACAGTGAGATACCATCTCACACCAGTTAGAATGGCCATCATTAAAAAATCAGGAAACAACAGGTGCTGGAGAGGATGTGGAGAAATAGGAACACTTTTACACTGTTGGTGGGACTGTAAACTAGTTCAACCATTGTGGAAGTCAGTGTGGCGATTCCTCAGGGATCTAGAACTAGAAATACCATTTGACCCAGCCATCCCATTACTGGGTATATACCCAAACGACTACAAATCACGCTGCTATAAAGACACATGCACATGTAAGTTTACTGCGGCACTATTCACAATAGCAAAGAGTTGGAACCAACCCAAATGTCCAACAACGATAGACTGGATTAAGAAAATGTGGCACATATACACCATGGAATACTATGCAGCCATAAAAAATGATGAGTTCATGTCCTTTGTAGGGACATGGATGAAACTGGAAAACATCATTCTCAGTAAACTATCGCAAGGACAAAAAACCAAACACCACATGTTCTCACTCATAGGTGGGAATTGAACAATGAGAACTCATGGACACAGGAAGGGGAACATCACACTCCGGGGACTGTTGTGAGGTTGGGGGAGGGGGCAGGGACAGCATTAGGAGATATACCTAATGCTAAATGACGAGTTAATGGGTGCAGGAAATCAACATGGCACATGGATGCATATGTAACAAACCTGCACGTTGTGCACATGTACCCTAAAACCTAAAGTATAATAATAATAAAAAAAAAAGTATCTTAGAGTTGAGCAAAGACTTGAAATGTGATCATCATTTACACCTCTTTGCAAACCAACTTTCATGTGTGTTGTGCCTATTTCGAGGACTAACCAAGCTTTCTCCCTCTGGTTTCCTGTTTATAGCGAATATTCTTTGGCAAGAAATCCATAAGGAATGATGTCACCTGCCAGTCGTCTATAATCTCACACCCTTTTATCTCTGTCATGATTACTCGATGCATATGTCCTGATTCTGTTCAATAGCTTTGATTGCTGGCCATCCACACACAATAAAATGACTGCCCTATATGGAATTAATGAAAGACTGCTATGCTTTAATCCCTAAATCAAATCCTGTCAGATCTGTGAGCTCCTTCTCCATTATTTCACTGAGATGGAACCACAGATGTTATGTCTCTAGAATTTATAGAGATAGTTCTTAAGCCATGCTGGTCAGAACTCTAGGTCATTCTACCTTCCGGGTAATAAAAAGAAACAGGGACATCAAGCAATTGGAGACCTAAATCTTGCTCACCTGCTTCAACTGGCATGACAACCCTTTATTTATTTATTTTGCTTTGTTTAGATGAAGCTTATGTCTATATACCACAGCTTTCCAAAAAAATATAAATCTAAAATAAAATGAATCAAAACAAACACTTCCTCCCCCCTGCCACATTATCAATACCAAGAAAGTGATATTTTCCAAAAGTCATTTTTATTCCCCAACAATACTTTGTCTATAATCTAGTGAATGGATAAATAACATGCTGTTATGTGGCTTAACATTATGTTTGGTGTAAGAAAAAGTAAAGTTTTTTTAAAGAGATACTGTGGGATAACAGAAAGATAATCAGGCTAAAAGTTAGAAAAGCTAGCTCCTTCCTGTAACTAGTTTGCTGTGCCAGTTCTAGATATAGGGATGAGATAACCCTATTGATGATGAGGTTCTAATTAAATTGGGTAATGCCAATTTGAGCACTGCTTCAGGAAGGCAGGAATATTATGGTTAAGAACTTGGGCTTTAAAGCTAGACTGCTCAAGTTAGAATCCTGGCTGTGATTTACATGTTTGACCTTGGACAAATTACATAATTTTCCTAAGCCTCAGCATTCCTATATGTAAAATGGAAATAAAAATTGGACCTCTCTTGTGGTTTTGTTGTTGAATGAATTAATTCATGTATAACCTGCAGAATCACTAAAAGAATTAAATAAGGAAATTCTCTAAACAACATTAAGCACTAGGCAGTAAAGATGTTACTCAAGTTTTCTTAATGTTTATAATTTTCTGCACCAAGAAATTACAGATAAGGAAAATGCAGTGCAACTTTTTCAGCTACTCAGCATTTCAGAATTCTCAGAAGAGTATCCTAATTATCATATTTTTATATGGTTTGCATTAAAACATGAAGTCAAAATCATGATATTATTATCATTATTGACAAAAACGGCTGTAACAGTATCGGCCTGACTGCTTACCCAGAAGTAATGTATACCTGGGCCATTTGGCAAAAATTCATGTTATGACATATATTCTTTATTCCTGTATTGTCTTTTTCTCCTTGAGGTAAGTGTCCTAAGAATAGGCTTCCAGGGTAAAAAAAAATTCATCCTGGTTTGCCTGGAATTTTCTGTTTTAGCACTAACAGTTCTATATCCATGTACCCATGAGGTCTGAGCAAACCAGAAAAGTTGACTTGCTCCTTTCAGGTCTCCTTCTCTATCCCCAAAATGTTTAGCATAGTTTCTTGCATGTAAACCATGTTCAATTAACATCTATTGAATTAAAATAAATTTACTTGAACCCCATCAGAATCCACCTATCAGTTCACTATGCACCAGGTGTTTTCCTTGACTGCATAGCCAAAGAAAATATCCTGTGCCTATGTGATTGAAAAATTACCAAGTAAATTGATACAGGTTTAGGAAGGTCAAAGAAGATTAAAAGAGAAAGTAAATCCTATAGTGCAATAAAAGTAAACTGTCCAGAAAATTTTAATATACAGTAATTAAATTTCTTATTCATCTATTGGAATGCATGGGAGAGGTTGATATTAACTAGTTAAAGTAGTAATACATTAAATTAACTATCTCCAATTGGCATTAACTTTTATTTTAATTAAGCAGTAATTGTATGTTTAATAAATACTAACAGCTTATTAACATGTAGTGATGGGCCATATGGTAAGGATTTATAAAATATCTTTCTTATTTAAGGATTCAAAATATTTTAATAAATGATACTTGTTGAAAATCATACATGATTAAAGGAAGACATTAAATATTTCTGCCTTAAGAAAAGCATGGGTAAAGACCTCTACTAATTATTAGTGCTAATGCTTACTAAAGGAGTCTGCTTGGTTATTCATCTTTTGAAATCCCTTCAATGACTGCTTGGTCTTGGCAATCCCTTGAGAGCTAATGTAAGCTTGAGATATTCACACTTTGCACTCCCAGCTTTAGTGACAGTGCATCAAAGGGGCAGAGGTTCATAAGTCATACTTTTTGCTCCAGTCCTTGTTAGAAATATCAACAGAACATACTTTCCGAAGAGTTTTCAGTACTTCTAATCACTGTTGGAAACAGGAAGGGCAAAGGTAAAAACACAAAAACGTAAAAAAAAAAGTAAAGGAAACAACATTGAACTTCAAAAAAAAAAAAAAGAAGAAGAAAGAAAAATGCTTGTTTTGCATTTGACTAAGGTTAGGATTTTTTTTCCTCCTGCTTACTAATTTAACCACTCCATGATCCTTGTGAGGACACAAAGTCAAATAGACTTGTCCTTGTGCACTTCTGTACTCTGGGTGACATTTCTAGGCTCAGAGCTCCCACTGACTTCAAAGACGGGAATGGCTGTAGAAGAAATCCACAGGGTGCTGAGGGAAAAAGGCTGAGCACAAAGCATGCAGTTAAATCATCTGCAATGTTGCATCGTTCCTTCATCATCATCTGATAGGCTCAATTAAGTTCTTTCTTTAGTATTATATAGCAGATATATTTTTTCCTTTAGGTAAAATGGAAATATCTCTATGTTCTTGAACATCTGAACCCCCACTAAAAATAATAGTTCTGAGTATTTTGTTTATATTAATGAGAAACCAGAAAGACATTAGGGATGTGGCTCCCTTTCTGCTTTATGGGTCCAAATAATACAGAAGATGCCTGGGCAGTATTCATAAGTTTGATGGAAACTAATTAAGTCTAATGAGAAACCTATAACATGTTCACAATCATTTGATCAGAGATCTGATTGGGTGAAAAAGAGGAGGAGGCCATAAAAATGGATAAAGTCAGGATAAGGTTTGGTGAAGCAACAAAAGACTGCTATTGTGTAATAGTTTTATCACATTAACATTTTTGCATGTGTAAATTTTATGCAATGGTTATCTCATCTCTCCTACCCTCCCATCACCAAATACTTTATTCTTGACCTACATTTGGAGGTGGAAAAGACTAAACATATGCATTTCTTCTTAAGATGCTTCATTCAAAGTGAATTACTCAAAATGTCTATTTTATATAACAACATTTTTACATTAAAAAAGAATTGTCATCTTCACTTGCCATTTTTGGGTCTCACGTCTTATTTCAACTTTATTTTTTTGTTTCTCTACTAGCTGCATGTTGACCATTTTAAAACCCTACCGTCAAACACCATTTCATGGTATAATTTCTAATATTTCCACTAACGTTTCTACATCTCCATGTGGAATTCTTTACTTGAACATTTATGTTATCCTTCCTTTCAAAAATCTAATAATGAGCCTTGCAACTGTGTGACTAATTTCTTCCAGAAATTACCCAGTACTCACGCTAAATATTATACTATTAGTACCTGAGAAGCTCTACATTTACCATCTAGTAACTGATACTTATCTTCCTCACCAGAGTAGACTTAGTTGTTGTAGTATGATGATGGTAACACAGCTCTCTTAAGAAGCTCTTATTCTTGATACAACATATTAATAAATAATAATTGAGAGACTGTAACAGAGAGTAGAGTAAGCAGTAAGCCCATAACCGTGATTTTTCTCTTGCACCTGCTCCTGTATTCTGATTACAAAACCCAGGGTCCTATAAAATGCAGTATGTTGTATGCTGTACTCAAAGGGTAAGCAAACGTAGCTAGTGGGAACCACTGCAGGTTAAATCTGGTCACACTCATTCTTTTCCTTTTGTTTATGTCTGCTTTCACCTAAAACAGCACAACTGAGTAGTTCCAACAGAGAGTAACTACATCATGATCCACAAATGTTAAAATATTTACTATACGGCTTAAGAAAAAGTTGCCAACATCTTCTCTAGCTAAAAAAACAATGATAATTTCTAAGATCAAGTTTCCATCTCAGTTTCCTATTTCCTGTCCTTTCCTTTCCCTGTAAACTATGGTGGCGAACCCAGAAGAAATCTCAAGGTCTCCTTTAACTTTCTGTTTAATTTAGAGCAAGGTTTCTGAATTTGGGGTTAATGACTGAGATTTTTCTTGAGAGACTACCTTTCTTTTCGACTCTTGTATGTGTATCTATTTTCTGGAGCAGTGCAGAGTGAGTGGTTAAGAATATTGTTTAGATTCAGATGGTTCTGGTATTTGAATCCAAGCTTCAATACTTTGGCTGTGTGAGATGTGATGCAGGTTACTAAGACTTTCTAAATTTCAATTTTTGCATCTGAAACGAAATGAAGTGGTTGACATCAACTTGAAAAGACTGTGAGGATAAAAATAAATATGATATTGTATATAAAGTTCATAATGCACATATCAAGTGCTCACTAACAGCTTCATGTCGTTCATTGAGAAATCTGTTAAATACTTAACAGAATGCACTCCTGTCCCTGAATCAAATTCAAGAAAATGTAGCCATTGTAATGATACCAAATAAAGTCTTACTAACTCATTTAAGAATGAAATGAACACTGTCCATGCTTTCATATGCAATAGAATAATGAGGTACAGTAGAATGAGTTGAATAAAATGTAGCTTCAAAGAACATGTATTAACTCAAATGTCTGGCTTATTTCTAAGAGTAGCCACAAGTAAAACCTCAGAATTTCTGTAACCATAAAAACCAGTATTGGAGCATTAACATTTTAAAAAAAAATTACTTGATATGGCTATTACGATTTCACTTTGACAGAAAGTGGACAAAACGGAATAGTTTGTTGGTTCAAAGATGATTCAAAGAAAATAAATAAATCAAGTAAATGTTCTAAAATTCTACTGAATTCTCTTAAGCATTATAAAGCATACATATGTATATACATAAAGATTGAAAACACATGAATTTAACTAATTTTTTTTGCCCAGATAATAGAACTGAAATGATAAGTTTAGTTTTAGAAAACATATCTGCTTATTTCACATCTTTTCCAATCTGAAGTGGTACCAGCAGTGTTGAGAATGACAGTACATATGTTATGACTGTTTGAATTTCAGAAAGCCTTTGGTTAAATTCTGCATAATTGGTTCCTGCTTAAGACAGAGCTCGCAAGAATCCAGGAGGAGACATGGGAGTAGATAAAGAATGAGTGGAAGAAACAAAAAACAGACACTCCTGGTAAGAGAAACCATGTCCATTCTGGGGGGAAGTATTAAGAGGGTCCCACATGGAGCAGAGCTTAGATCTTGGCTGCCTTTTATCTGAATAACTGATTCAGACAGGGAGATCAGATTTAAGTGGTTACATTTGCAGATGCTGATTGGAAGACAGTGAATGCGGAGACAGTTGCCAGAGAAATTCGGAAGGCACGGATGTACTTTATTATAGCACAGGAGACCAGCACATGGCATTTAATACTCATAAACACATTACACTCAGAATTTATTTACATAAAAATGCAAAGGGAAAGGGACATGAGGTAGATTCTTAAAATATAGACACATATGACACAGAGTAAAATAAATATCTATAGAAGCCTGGATTTGAGGTTTTTCACACTTAACACTTCAGGGTCTTAAATATAAGAACCAATTATGTTAAGCTATTTATGTTAACATGATACTACTTTGAGGCTAATCTATATTGCTTGGGGAATTAAGATAGAGTTTAGAATCTCTTACATCTTGGATATAAGTTCAAAGTGCTATAAACAAAGCAGCAATGCAATTCAGTGACTATCCCTCTACAAGTCAATTTGAAAAATAAAATAAGAGAGAAAGGGCACAGTGAGTGTGGTGACATAATCACAATTCTGTAAATATAAATATTGTGGCATAATATGGTCCTGAAAAATTTGAAAAGATGACTGACAACTGAATGAATGAATGCTGAGCTAGTGCTAGAATGTTCTTTGTATTCACTTCGTCAATTTAGAAGTAAGCTAACAAAAATTACCCATTCTTCCAAAATAGTCGCACACACAAGTGTCATCATTCTAATTTCAGTTTAAAGAAAGCAAGTTCATCATTTCCATTACCAGCTTTCAAAATCAATGGGAAAATGCAAGTGACAGCAAGTAAATGATTTTCTTAAAATACACAATCATAGTATATGAACAATCAGATGATTCACAATGATTTTAAAAGGAAAACGCACATATTGTAGCGCACAATGCTATTTATGCTCTTGTTTAAGTGATTGTTCAAAATACTCCAGAGTGATGACAAAAATCTTGCTTGTCACTGTGATCTATCATCTAAGAGTAAAAACAGAATGCAGAAAGTCATTAGACAAACATGTTCAAATCAAAACCTTGAGACAGAGACTTGCATTTTTAAACTGGTCAGCTGATGCTCATAAAAATAACCAGAAATGATAAGAGAAAAGAAAACTTGAGATAGATTAAAGGTCTGGAATTATTTTCACAAACATTGATTCACTTCTGGAATGATCCTATATATTCCAGCTTAAAGATATTTTCTGCTTAATTTTGAGCAACCAAAATTACAGGCAACAATCAAATTCCCTACATTCTCTACTTGGAGAAATAAGACCAGACCTAGATAGCAAATAGGTTTTATCTTTTTTGCTGGTTCTCAGGAATGTGTCAGAAACATCTCAAGGTTATTTCTAGGTTCCTCAGTAAAACAATGCCTTGGGTAATTATCACTGTTTCTTGGAGGGAATGTTGGTAGGTTCTTTGCTATCTTGGAGTTAAGTGTACAACTTTTAAATGTACAAATTCTCCTTTTATTACTATTTGTTAGAGAAGAATTGTGGTAAGTTTTATTTCTCTGTAGGACCATTGACTTGTATTCACTCAAACAAATTACCTGTCCCAACTCTTTCTAGTTTAGTGTATTTTCAGAAATACCACCTTTCACTGGAAAACTAAAGTTCTATGAATTTTTCATGCTAAAAGGTGATATTTATATTTTATCTTTATTTTTCTCTTATTTCAAGAAAAGCATATATTGATCTGTCTCTGATATTAACTATAACACATATGTGATGGGAGATATAAAATAAAAACATACAGTAATAATAGTTAACACTTTTGATGAATCAGTTGTTTCTCAGGTACTACGGAAATGTCTTATGTCCTTTAACTTACTTATATACAACAAGTCTTGGAAGATGGCATTTATTGTCACTGTTTTACTAGTGAGGAAATAGAATCTTAGGGAAGTTAAGTCACTTGACCAATATAATATCTGGTCTAGGGCTTAAACTCAACTGGTCATGATTTTCAGAGTCCATATTAAGAAAGATTATAAAAATCAAGTATACCTGAATTTAAAAATATTTGCTAAGTGCTTATTGTGTAATAGGCATTATTCTGAGTGCTGGAAAAAACATACTGAACATAAGAATGACTATAATGTGCAAGATATTTTTCAACTTAAAATAATAGAGTGTGTGCAAGACTGAGCAGATAGACTACAGTGGATGGTGAAAATCATTTACCAAAGAGAATGAGAATGGCCATCAGTTGGTTTCTTTTGTTATATATAATTTTCTGAAATGAAGCCAAAGTATACCAAGGCATAATGTACTGGGTATGAGCCTCCCACCACTTATATTTTTTATGAGGCTTCAGAAAATTAAACAGATAGATCATATAGAATGAGTACTATGCTACCAGATATGTGTTTGACATACAATGTCCTAGAGAAGTTTGCTTTATCTCCAACTTGAAGTTTAAGAAATCTAAAGGATGAGGATGCTGTACTTTAGAGCAGATTATAGAGGCTCTGAGGTCAGATTTGATTTTCTCCGGCTTTAAATGATGCCTCTATTAAATCTGAAGAAACTAATGTACAAATACTTGGATCAACACCCCATCCCATAAATCTGGTGGATTCTTGAATAGACTGAAATGGATTAGAGATCTCACCACCCTAGCGTTTAAAGTTGCTTGCATGAGCTCTCTCCTCTTTCCCAAACTTTGAAAGGAAGATTTTACAACAGAAAGTCTAAATAAGGGAGAAATCCAGATGTTAAGTATTATTGCATACACCTTTCAGTAAAAGAGGGATAAGCCCTCAATAAAACAACATTGCTTTTATTTCAGCTTTTAAAATTGTGTTTAGCTTAATACAGCTCTACATAAAATCCCTATATCTGTATACAATCTATAAACAGTAGGACAGGATATTTTATCGTATATTGCCTTAGAAGTCCTGCTAGCTTCTATTTATTCTTCTTTCACATGGCTATTTTGCATTTAGAATTCTTCTTCTCATGTGGCTAAAGGTCTGATGTATTAAAATAGCACTTGTTGTATTACTGTGAGATCTAAGAGTGTTTGCATGTCTACCCTGTCCTTGCTTCCTTCCTTGGAATTTCTCTTGTGGTTTCTATATTGATAAAATGAAGAACATTTGTAAAAACTTTCACAGAGACCATCAATTTGAAAAAAGATCCATGTATTTGCTTTAGACATCAATACCATACAACCTTTGCAGATTTTTTTAATGAAAAAGAATTGAGCCATTTATATTGACTAAATCTATAGCAGAAATTATCCTAATAGTGTTCTCTTTTTCTAGCTCTTCTCCTTTGTAAGCTCCAATTGCCTTAATTTGGCATCAGACCTTTCCAATTTGCCCAATAAAATTTGCACATTGCTGACAAATGCAAGCAGGGGTTGTTTTTTATTTATTATTGTTGTTTTTTGCTTCCGATTTAGTTCAATAAATTTTAGCCTTGTTCTGCTCTCCACACAGACCATGCAGGTAAATAAATTATATACCTAGCTTATTTAATAAAATCCTAATATCAATGCTATGGGCAATCTTCTCAAGCCCTACAACCAATGAGTGGCAGAGCAAATTTCAAGCCAAGATCTCTCTGATTTCAAAAATTCCTACCCTGACTATACCACCTTTCAAATTCTACCAGGTAATAAAATTTCATCCACGCGCAGCTCGCTTTTTCTACTCAGCTAAGTACAAACACAGGAATAGAGGGAGGTTTGTAAAGGCATGAATATTAAAAAGGCATAGTTAATATTCTCACTGATATACAAATAATACATCAGTATTGCTTACAAATGACTATAAGGTAGGACATAGAGAGCAGTTAATGACAAGTAATGTATTTCTAGCAAGCATAGTTACTCAAGTCCCACAGTCTGAATCATGTAGACACTTAGGATTGATATGTTACAGGAAAATACAGTTGACCCTTGAACAATGCAGGAGTTAGAGATAGCAACCCCTATCAGTTGAAAATCCTTGTATAACTTTTGACCATCCCAAAAAACTTACTACTGATAGCCTACTCTTAAGTGGAAGCCTTACCAATAACATAAACAGTTGAATAACCATATTTTGTATGTTATATATTATATACTGTATTCTTACAGTAAAGTAAGATAGATCAAAGAAAATGTTATTAAAATATAATCAGAAATAAAAATATATTTCCTAGTCATTAAGTGGAAGTGGATCATCATAAATGTCTTCATTTTCATTGTATTCATGTTGTGTAGGCTAAAGAGGAGGCGGAAGAAGAAAGGTTGATCTTGTTGCTTTAGGGTAGCAGAGGTGGAAGAAAATCTGTGTAAATGTGGACCCATGCAGTTCAACTCTATGTTATTGAAGGGTAAGCTTACTAGAATGTCAGCTCTGAAAAATTCTTAGTGAGTCAAATAGTTTAAAATAGGGTTTACTGTGTATCTATGTGTTAGGATTATAGAAGTTCAGAATTGAAATCCATAATAGATTTTCTCTGTTCCAATTCCTTCATTGTAATGTTGGAGGGCCTGTGACTAGAAGAGGCCCAAATCTGATAAATGGTAAAATATCCTTACCTGCAACCACAGGACAGGCTTGTTCACTCCTAATAAAGTGTGCTTTTTATTGACCAAACTTTCCTTCTCCATCCCTGACACACTCATACGCACAAGGGCACAAACATACACATTCACATCACACTTTTCTTTATACTCACATATCATGAAAACACTCCCTGACATGACGGGTTTGAAGATTTAAATAAGCAATATTTTCTAAATGGTTTAGAAAGATCAAGGAAATTTTATGAGATCAGTGCAGAGAAAAAACCACAGCAAAGAGCTAAAAGCTCTGCCAGAGAAAAGAAACATACTCCTGTGAGTGTTTCAATAGAACTCCTCTGCCTTCTTTAGATTTTTCTTTTGGCACAACTACCATAAAAAGATGGGTCTATGAGCATCTCTGTCAGCCTAGAGGTTTGCATATTTGGAATTCAACTGTGGATTTCTGGCATCTACTCCAAGCAGCGTAATGACCTTGTTCTCATTTTGGATATTGTTAATCAATTGGAATGATAGGATGGCAACTCAGCTAGTGTGGGACAATACAGTTGTAGAAAAAGGAATAAGGAGCTGCCATGGTCTACTTGGTGTTGCCATAAACAAATACCTGAGGTTGGGTAGTTTATACAGAAGAGAGGTTTATTTGGTTCATGGATCTGCAGGCTATGCAAGAAGCATGACATTGGCATCTGCAACTGCTGAGGGCTTCAGGTTGCCTCTACTCATGGCAGAAGGTAAAGAGGGGCCAGCATGTTCAGAGATACATGGCTAGAGAGGAAGTGGGGACACAGGTCATGTCAGGCTGTTTTCAACAACCAGCTTTCACGCGAACATAATGGAGCAAGAATTCAGTCACCGTTAATGGATGACATTAATCTATTCACGAGAAATCCTCCCCCATGAACCAAACTCTTCCTATTTGGTCCCTGTCCAACATTAGGATCAAATTCCAACATGAGGCTTGGAGAGGACAAAGAAGCTATAGCAGGAACATTTGGTAAACACCAGAAATCAGAAAATGCATTTGTATCAACTCACTGATAAAATCCTCTGCTCTTCTCAATATCCTAGGTTAGTGTTTGTGTCTGGCACTCCGTGGTGTCATAGAGCAGATGCCCTCTTCTGTTTTGTTTTTGTTTTTTTGTTTTTTTGTTTTTTTTTTGAGACGGGGTCTCGCTCTTTCTCCCAGCCCAGAGTGCAGTGGCGCAATCTCGGCTCACTGCAAGCTCTGCCTCCTGGGTTCACGCCATTCTCCTGCCTCAGCCCCCCAAGTAGCTGGGACTACAGGCGCCCGCCACTGCGCCCGGCTAATTTTTTGTATTTTTTTTTTTAGTAGAGACGGGGTTTCACCGTGTTAACCAGGATGGTCTCGATCTCCTGACCTCGTGATCCGCCCGCCTCGGCCTCCCAAAGTGCTGGGTTTACAGGCGTGAGCCACCGCGCCCGACCTTCTGTTTTAATTCAAAATAAATGCAATCTTTGGTTCACAGATTTCTAATTTTTACACATAAAAATAGGACAATGATACATGCATTATAGCAATAGAAGCAAAGATGCTTTGAGTCCTTTGGAATCTAATCAAAAGAGAAAGACATTTTTGATATTGTTTATTGCTCTATATGATGTGATACATATGCCAAGATCTCTGCCCAATAAAATTAAATTATTGTTCTTTGTAAAAAGAATTAATATCATGCTCAATCTGGGATCTACTTAATAATTAGTAGCTATGCAAAGCCTGGTTAGGGCAATAGAATAACCTCCTTAGGAAGTCATAAATGTGAACATGCAATTCAGAGAGGCTCTCATGCCAGGCTGACTTCAAAGAGACCAGATACAAAATTTTCTCTTAATCGGATGTCTTTTTTTTAAAATATACATACATAAATGGGCCATTACTGAGAGGGATTTAGGATTAAGAAATATTTCCTATATGATATGTTGGTATTCACTGATTTAATAATTTATTTAATAGATATTTAGTATGTATACCAAGCATGGAGATAAGAAGCAATTTCATAAGAAATAAGAAATTCTGCTACCTGCTCTTAGGGCAATGACAATCAAAATAAAAGACATATTAATAAACAAATAGTCCATTGTGATGTTATCTTAGGAATGTGCACAAAATGATACAGAAGTACAGAAATCCTTTTTAACAAAATATCAAAAGCTCTTTCTTCCCACTACACAAGATGTATATGTGAAAATATATCTATCTACATATTTTGTATCTCAACTGCATAAAGAAGATAAATATAGTGGTCACATTATCATATATACTTCAGTAAGTCATTATCATATCTTTTCAGATTTTGCTTCTTTCTCCAAATAATTATTTAATTTTTTATTTCTCTTCTTTTCTATCCACTATCCTTTTTCAGCAGAACTACAGTGTTAAGTCTGCTTTTCCTTTGGGAAGCAGCTAAGCAAAATTTAAAATGTTTTGCATACTCATGATATTCTGTGTTTTTACTTTATAATGGCTTTTAAATAGTAAAGTACTAATGAATTTGTATTTTTTCTTATTTAGATTTTAGTTACTCACCATTTTTTACTTTCTAGAGAAAGAGTTATATTCCAGAAAAACAAACATACTTTTCAAAAATCTAGGGGAATATGAGAAGATTACAGGATTTTAGAAGATTGTCATATCCGGAATTTATACATCAGTGTCTGCAGAAGGAAGTGAGACTTATTAGAATGATAATATTCTGTCATTACTGAAGTCTGAGTTTGTTAACCTTTGTTTTAGAAACTGTTGGGTTAAAGCAGAAATACATGTATATATCTACATATATATGTACATAGATACACATATGCAAAGTAGTATATATATACATATGCATACATGCCATATATTCATTGCTGTGTATATACAATTTTCAGCAACAAAGTCTGAAACAAAATGAGATTTAGAGAAGATATTACTTGCCCTATAGATCTGGAAATTTCTACATAAGAAATTTAATTTCAAAATTTACCTATCTATCACCTATCTATTCTACCTACCTATCTACCTATCTAGTCTACCTATCTGCCTATCTACCTACCTATCTACCTATCTATCTACCTACCCATCTATCTACCTATGTACCTAACTACCTATATACCTATCTAGTCTACCTTATCTACCTATCTACCTACCTATCTACTCACCTACCTATCTACCTATCTACTTATGTAATCTACCTATCTACTCACATACCTATCTACCTATCTAATATACCTATCTACACATCTATCTACCTATCTACCTACCTATCTACTTACTTATCTACGTATCTATCTACCTATGTATTTACCAATCTATCTACCTATCTATCTACATATCTATCTACCTGCCTACGTACATACCTATCTACCAACTTTACTTTGCCTCTATTATTCCTCGACCTCTAATTGTGATTTGAGGGTGTGTCTTCAAATTTTTACCTCTGGAATAGAAAAAAAAAAATGCTCCTTTGTTTTGAATTAAGAATCAAAAGACTCTCTGATGGGATTTGATTGTCTTGTTTGCATTGAAAGTATCACCTTTACCTCAAAAGTTCTACAAAATTTGAATATATGCCTTGCATATTATTCAGAAAATCAAAATTTTAATAAGGCCCCATAGCAGAAGAGCACGTATCAGACTGCAGCTCCCAATTGAGTTAGTTCTCCAAATGGTAGTGCCTTCTCATGGCATTGAAAGTCAGTTAGAAAAGAAACTTGATCTAGAATAAAAAAGGGCATCTGGGCTGGGCTGCATGTGTGTGGGCACGAGTTTGCATGTGTGTGTGTGTGCATTTATGTGTGTGTTTATTTGATGAAACCAATATTGATTATTATCTCTACCAGGCATATAGGTAAACACTTAGCAGAAAACAGTCAATGTGTTCTTACTGTAAGATAATATGAGCATTTTTATTTCAAACATTAGTTTACTTAGTTTCTTCTAGGTCATCCAGTTTACATATAGAAGAGACAGAATTTGAACCTATGCTTGTTTTTATCATTGTATCCACTTTGATATATAGTATTTGTTGTAAAATTACATTTGTCTCTTTTCACGAAACCTAAAAAAATCACCAAATGCACAGAAAACACATAATATTTTAAATATGGAAAATAAAAAAGGTACAGTTATTTTTCAAATACTTTATATATAAATATGTGCCAGTGCTTAGATTGGTGTTTAATTTGCTTTTCTATTATGCCGTGTTCTTTATCCTTTGATTTTTGTCTCCTCAATTTTCTTATGGGGCCAGTGGAATTTCTTCCCCTTGTAGGTTTTACATTTCCCTTCACTCTTTAACATGTTTACATACATTTGGTTCTTATCCATGTTCATTAAATTGAGATGAAAAAGAGAAGATTATTCAAACAGGTACCAGCAAATTAAGATAAACACAGTTTACATTATCCACTCATTTGTGCACAAGTGTCTCCCTCTGGATTTAAATTAGCTAAGAAGGAATGCAAATTGAAAATGTTTATCAGACATTGTCACTTAGAGCTGAAAAATGGAGGATGTATGTTTCAGTAAAGGGACTTGGCTTATGTTGAGTTCATAGCAGAAATGCATTCCTTCCTACTGCATTAAGTACTGTGACATGGATTTTACATAGAATCTTTCTTTGTGCCACAGATCAGGAGTATGATAACTCCCTAGAAAGTTTTTTTTAGTCAAGAGTTTTACAAACTCAGTTCCATATCACCTTAGAGATGATGCAAGCATTTAAACATAATGAACATATGTACTATTCTCTGAAAAATTAAAGAATCTAGTAACAGAAGTGGCCAGCCACAGAGACAGCTCACTCATTGTCCCTGCTGATATCACATTGTTACTGTATCTTCCTCACTCTATTCTCCAATCACTCTCTGTTCCTATTGCCAATTTACCTTTTATAAGATGATTATATAGCTAGTTTCATCATTTCCTACAAGGAAACTATGAACTCATTGAGAGTTGCAACAAAGTGCTGGTTGTTATTATTTTTTTTAACTTTTCTACATATCTGTATGAGTATCATATATTACAGAATGTTGATGCATGAGTTACCTGAATGAATGGGTGAATGGCAAATTGAGCAAATAAATCCAGATGTTTTGTGTAATGTCATGGTCATCTGGAATATGGTGTGATATGTTGAGAACACTACTAAAATTTCAGGTTACATTCTGGAAGTAAAGTGATTGTAGCTGAAAAGTGCCTTTGCGTTATGTATTGGGGTCTTGAGTTTGGTAAGTCAGACATATGGACACTGTGTTTAAAAAGTATGATAAAAACTGAACACAGCCATCTTAAAGAATTGAGATAAGTTACAGATGCCTCTCAATTCCTATGCAATTAGACATATCCAATTCATCATTAGCAGTGTATAGATATCTCTTTCTTATTAGCTTTCTCTCTAACTTTTTAATAGCTGTGTGCTCCAAGTTTCTCTCCAGAGATAAGTATTCAAATTTTCAAAAATGTTTTAGTTCTGATGTGGTGTTAATAAACCTAACATTATGATAGCAAAATTTAAAACTTCATGGAAAGTTTTAAAGAGCAAAATTGACTCCAAAATACCTAAAACCACTATATGTCGATATATACCACCATAATCTGACCATAAGGAAATTGCCTAGAATGCAGGTAAAAGTAACTTAAAATGATAGGTATGAATGACATAAAGAAAATGTATTTCCAGGATAGCATTTATATATGCACAAAAGTGAGAAATTAGAACATAGGGCATAGAAGTAATAATCAAACATGTGGCTAAGGGTAATTTATAAAAATTAAGTAACAGACAAGCTAAACAGACTTCATTGTAATTTCAGACTATCACAGTGAAAAGAGACACTCAACTATAACTCACTTTGAAAAACATATATGATTTAACAAGCCAATGAAAAATCTGCATGAGAATTCAGATAGATAAAAATTGTAACAATGTATATAAGGTAGCCAGGCTGATGACAGTCTTGTCTCTGCAGTAGTGGATGCCAGAAGACAATAGAAGGCCTATGGTGTTTAAATGGGGAAAATGACCCCTCGTTATAGTAAAAACGTACCCATTGTTATATACCTGTTTGAATGAAAGGATTCAATAGAAAAATCTCATGGGAACCCAAGGAAGCTGCACATTTCCAAATTGGATATATGTCCAGAATGAAGAAAATGGTATACTTATTTCTCCTGGATACATATCAGCTTTTTTCTTCCTTTTCTGTACCAGGCAGTTTTTATTTCATAGTCATAATTTTTGTTTTTCAAAAACACTGGAGAGGCTGTCAGTCAACATTGCTCTCTTTCAGGAACCTTTGTGTTAGCAGGTTGGGTCTTTCTTGGAGGATAGCTTACAACAAATAATCGGGAAGTATTCAATCCTACATTTCTTAGATATCAGTATCTGGGAAATGTCAAATTTGCTCCAGTCTGCCCAGAGGAAAAGCCCGCTAACAATATATAATAAAAACAGGCCTGGTGTGATGGCTCACGCCCATAATCCCAACACTTTGGGAGGCTCAGGGGGGCGGATCACCTGAGGTCAGGAGTTCAAGATCAGCTTGGACGACATGGTGAAACCCCATCTCTACTAAAAATACAAAAGTTAGCCTGGCATTGTAGTTCGTGCCTATTGATCCAGCTACTTAGGAGGCTGAGGCAGGAGAATTGCTTGAACCCAGGAGGCGGAGGTTGCAGCGAGCAGAGATGGCGTCACTCCACTCCAGCCTGGGTGACAGAGTGAGACTCTGTCTCAAAAAATACAAATGTAAAATAAATAAAAAATAATACAATACAATACAATAAAGTTTCAGCAGATATTGCAAAGCCTGAGAAACACATGAAATTGTCCTTATTCTACACCTGTAAATTTATGTTGACGAATGGGTTAAAAACAGAGAGATGGAAGGAAAAATTAGGGTCAGTAATTTGCTTTCAAGAATTATTTTCTTATTCTTATTTATACAGTTGATCTGGGATTGGATTCTTTCTATGTCAACTAAGATAGTAACAACAAAGAGAATGTATTACATAAATCAGCCTGTAGAAACAAATAAAGCAAAGCTATAAATGACACAATTCATAAAGTGAGATGATAGAAGAGCAAGCATCTGGTATGACAAAAGAAGGGCAAGGACTGGCATCCCCTATTAACATACAACTACTTTTTCCATTGAAAATCAAAAGTCTATATGCTTCTAACAAAAACTATGCCTAACAAAGTATCACAAAAAAATAAAAAGGATGAAATGTAGGGGACGAGATAGAACAGGATTGCTGAATGGATGCCTCTAGCAATTGTCCTTCCCTGCAGGAAAATCATATTGAACAACTATCTACACAAAAAAGTACCTTCATAAGAACCAGAACTCATGGGAGTAATCCCAATACCTTATTGTTACATCATATTAAGGAAAGAGGCACTGAAGAGGGCAGAAAAGACAGTCTTGAATTATTGACACCCCCTCTTCCTTATTCTTGTGCAGTAACCATGTGGCATGAAGAGAGAGACTGTGTGCTTGAAGGAGGGGCAGCTCAGGGACTGCGGGACTTTGCATTGGAACTCACTGCCACCCTGTCACAGAGGAAAGCAATGCAGGCAGAGCTCAGCTAGTTCCCACAGAGGAAGCATTTAGACCACTATTAGCCAGAGGCAAATCCTCCATTCCAGTGGTTGGAACCTGAGTTCCAGCAAGCCCCACTACTGCAGGCTAAAAGTGCGCTGGGGCCCTAAAAACACTTGAAAGGCAGTCTAGGCCACAAGGAGTGCAATTCCTGTTCAAGTCCTGTTGCTATGCTGTGCTTGGAGCCAGTGAACTTGGGGTGCATGCAGTCTAGTGAGACACCAGCCAAGGTAGCCAAGGGAATGCAATATAGCTTGAAGGTCCAGGAGAGACTCTTTCCTTCTGCTTGTGGAGAGAAGAGTAAATAGAATTTCATCTTGCAACTTGGATACCAGCTCAGTCATAGCAAAATAGGGCACCCAGCAGAGTCCTGAGTTCCCCATTCTAGGCTCTAGCTCACAGAAGAGATTTCTAAACACACCATGGGCCAGAAAAGAGCCCACTGCCTTGAAGGGAAGGTCCCAGACCTGGCAGGATCCATCACTTGCTGGCTAAAGAGTCCTTCTGCCTGAAGGTCTAGTAGTAGCACAAAGGTAGCTAAGCAATACTCACCATGTACCTTGGGTGAGACCCAGAGTCATGCTGGATTCAAGCGCAACCCAACACGTCTCTAGCTATGGTGGCTATGGGGGAAGAGCATTTCTACTTGAGAAAAGGAAAGGGAAAAGTAAAGGGAACTTTGTCGTGCAGCTTAGGTACCAGTTCAGCCACAGAGGGCAGAGCACCAAGCAGGCTCCTGGGATACTCAGTTCTAGGCATTGGCTCCTGGATGGCATTGCTAGACCTATCCTAGGCCAGATTGGAGCCCACTGCCATGAAGGGAGAGAATCAACATTCACCATAAGCTGACTGAAAGGCCCTTGGGTCTTGAGTGAATATTAGCAATAGCCAGGCAGTACTTGCTGCAGGACTGGGACAGTGGTGGCAACAGGGACAGACTCCTCTGATAAAGCAAAGTGGAGGAAAGGGTGGGAAGGACTTTGTCTTGCAGCTTGGTTACTAGCTCAGCCACAGCAGAATAGAGTACCAGACAGAATACTAAGGTTCCCGTCTCCAGGCCCCAGATCTCAGATAGCATCTCCAGACCTCACCATCCTGAGGGGAAAGATACAAGCTGGGCTAGAGTTGCCACCTGCTAATTGTAGATGCTTTGGGACTTGGCAAAGAAAGGTGGTAGCCAGGCAGTGGTCACTGTGGGCCTTGAGCAATTTGCAGAGCTGTGGTGGCTTCGGGTCTGACCCAGTGCTGTCCCAGTGGTGGCAGCCACAGGAGTGCTTGTGTCACTTTTCTCCCAGCTTGAGGCAGCTCAGAGAAAGAAAGAGAGAGAGAGAGATTCTATTTCTCTAGGGGAAAGTAAGGAAAAAGAACAAGAATCTCAGCCTGGTAATCCAGGGAATCCTCCCAGATTTTACCCAAGAGCACCAAGGCAGTACCCCCACAAATCTGCACTAGCCACAAAGCATTACTACTCCTAAGGTGCCCCCTAAAGCAGATACAGCTGCAGTCACCAAAGACTTAAATCACAACACCCAAGTCCCTCCAAATATCTGGAAAACCTTCCCAAGAAGGATGGGTACAAACAAACTGAGACTGCAAAGACTACAAGAAATACCTAAGTCTTCAATGCCCAGACACTGATACACATCCATAAACATCAAGACCATCCTGGAAAACATGACCTCAACCAAATGAACTAAACAATGTACCAGTGACCAATCCCAAAAAGACAGACATAATTGAACTTTCAGAGTATTCAAAATAACTGTATTGAGGAAGCTCAACTAAATCAATATAAACAGAAAAGGAGTTAAGAATCCTATCAGGTAAGTTTAACAAAGAAATTGAAATAATTAAAGAACATCAGGAAAAAATTCTAGAGCTGAAAATGCAATCAACATACTGAAGAATGCAACAGAGTCTCTTAGCAGAACTGATCCAGCAGAAGAAAGTATTACTGAGTTTGGAGACAGGCTACTAAAAATACATAGACAGAGGAGACAAAAGAAAAATAAAATAGGGAAGAATGAGGTATGCCTACAAGATATGGAAAATAGCCTCAAAAAGACAAATCTAACAGTTTTCTTAAAGATAAAATAGAGGAAAAGAGATTGAGGTAGAAGGTTTATTCAAAGGGATAATAACAGACAGCTCCCCAGACCTAGAGAAAGATATCAATATTCATGTACAATAAGGTTATAGTACACCAAGCAGATTTAACCCAAAGAAGACTACCTCAGGGTATTTGATAATCAAACTCCCAAAGTCAAGGACAAAAAAAAAAAAGGATTCTAAAAGTAACAAGGGAAAATAACAAAAACAAACTATGTTACTTTACAAAATATATTTTGTTACAAAGTATGGTAGCTGACTTCTCAGTGGAAACTTTACAGGCAAGGAGAGAGTGGCATAACATATTCAAAGTACTTCAAGAAATGGTTTATCCTAGACTAGTATATCCAGAAAAATATCCTTTAAACATCAAGGGAAAATAAAAACTTTCCCAGATAAACAAAAGCTGAGGTACTTCAACACCGCACCTGTCCTATGAGAAATGTTACAAGGAGTTCTTGAATCTGAAAGAAATGATATTCATGAGCAGTAAGAAATCATCCAAAGTACAAAACGTATTGGCAATAGTAAGTAAACAGAGGATTACAGAATATGATAACACTGTACTTACAGTGTGTAACCACTAACATTTTAAGTAAAAACCTGAAAGATGAACCTGTCAAAAATAATAACTGTAACATGTTTTGAAGAAATAGTATAATAAGATGTAAACAAAAACAACATAAAGTTTAAAAATGGGAGAAATGAAGTTAAAGTAGAATTTTTATTAGTTTTCTTTATCCTTTTTTGTTTTTGCAATCAGTTGTTGTCAGTTAAAATAATGGGTTATAAGATATTATTTGCAAGCCTCACAGTAACATTAAATGAAAAAAACATACAACAGATACACAAAAATAAAATGCAAGAAATAAAATAATACCACCTAAATCTTCACTAAAAGGAAGACAAGAAGGAAAGAAAGAAAGAAGAAAAGACCAAAAAAAACTAGAAAACAAACAACAAAATGGTGGGAGTAAGTCCTTTTCAATAATAACATTGAATGTAAATGAACTAAACTCTCCAATCAAAAGACAAAGTGGACAAAAAATAAGACCCCATGCTCTGTTGCTACAGGAGCCACACTTCATCTATAAAGATACAAATAGACTGAAAATAAAATAATAGAAAAAGATGCTTCATGCAAATGGAAACCAAAAAAGAGCAGGAGTAGCTTTACTTGTATCAGACAAAGTAGACTTCAAGACAAAAACTATAAAAAAGATAAAGAAGGTCATTAAATAATGATAAAACAGTCAATTCAGCAAGACGATATAATACTCATGAATATATATGCACATAACACTGATGTATCCAGATATATAATGCAAATATTATTAGAAAACAAGAGAGAGACCCCAATACAATAATAGCTGGAACCTTCAACACCTCACTTTCAGCATTGGCTAAATCATGCAGACAGAAAGTCAACAAAGAAACATCTAACTTAATCAGTACTATAGACCAAATGGACCTAAGTGATATTCACAGAACGTTTCACCTGGTGGTTGCATAATACACATTTTTCTCCTCAGCACATGGATCATTCCCAAAGGCAGACCATATCACAGACCACAAAATAAGTCTTAAAAAATTCTAAAGAATTGAAATCATATCAAGTATCTTCTCTGAATACAATGAAATAAAACTAGAAATCAATAAGAGGAACTTTGAAAACTGTACAAACACATGGAAATTCAATAATATGCTCCTGAATGACCAGATGGTCAATGAAGAAATTAAGAAAAAAATTTAAAAATTTTTTGAAACATACAAAAATTGTAACCCAACATACCAAAAACTGTGAGATACATCAAAAGCAGTACTAAGAGGAAAGTTTATAGAAATATGCACCTACATCAAAAAAGTAGAAAGACTTCAAATATACAACTTAATAATGCATCTTAAAGAACTAAAAAAGCAAGATCAAACCAAACCCCAAATTAGTAGACAAAAAGAAATAATAAATATCAGAGCAGAAATAAATGAAATTTAAACAAAAAAGAGCAATAGAAAAGATCAACAAAGTGAAAAGCTGGTTTTTCAAAAAAAGATAAATAAAATTTACAGATCATTAACAGGATGAAGAAAAAAAGAGAGAAGACCCAAGTAAATAAAATCTGAGATGGAAAAGCAGACATTACATCCAATATTACAGAAATTTAATATATTATTAGAAGCTAGTGTGAGCAATTCTGTGCAAATAAATTTCAAAACCTACAAGAAATGGATAAATGTCTAGACACATATCACCTACCAAGACTGAACCATGAAGAAATACAAAACCTTAACAGACCAATAACAAACAATGAGATCAAAGCTGTAATAAAAATTCTACCAATAAAGAAAAGCCTAGGATATGATGACTTCATTGCTGAATTTTCCCAACATTTAAAGAAGAACTAATACTGATCCTACTCAAACTATTTCCAAAAATAGTGGTGGAAGGTATACTTCCATACTCATTCTATGAAACCAGTATTACTCTAATACTAAAGCTAGAATAAGACACATTAGGAAAAAAAAAAGAACTACAGGCCAATATCCTTGAGGAGCATGAATGCGAAAATCTTCAACAAAATACCATGTGACAAAACAGCACAGTAAAAAGATCATTTGTCATGACCAGTGAGATGAGCAGGGATGGAACAATAATTCAACATGTGCAAATCAATCAGTGTAATACATCATATCAACAGAATAAATGAAAAAAAAACATATGATCATTTCAACTGACGCTAAAAAAATTTGATAGAATTCAACATCTCTTCATAATAAAGAAAAAAAAACCCAAACTGTTTTTTTCAAATATAATCCTCAAGTATACTTTAAAAAATATATAATCCTTAAAAAACATTTTTCTTATATTTTTCCAAATATAAGATCATATTATCTACAAGCTGATCATATCATATCATATATCATATCATATCATGTCATATATCAACTTGGGGATGATATTATATTTGGAAAAATATAAAGACTCCACCAAAACACTATTAGAACTGATAAACAAATTCATTAAAGTTGCAGTATACAAAATCAACATATGAAAATCAGTAGCATTTATATATGCCAACTGCGAACAACCAGAAAAAGAAATCAAGAAGGCAACCTCATTTGTAATAGCCACAAATAAAATAAAATACCTGGGAATAAGTTTAACCAAAGAAGTTAAAGATCTCTACAATGATAACTATAAAATATTAATGCAAGAAACTGAAGAGGACATCAAAAGATGGAAAAATATTTCATGTTCATGGATCGGAAGAATCAATATTGTTAACATATTTATGATATCCAAAGCAATGTACAGATTCAATGCAATATTTATCAAAATACCAATAACATTCTTCACAGAAATAGAAAAAAAAATTCTAAAATTTATATGGAACCACAAAAGACTCAGAATAGCAAAAGCTATCCAAAACAAAATGTATAAAACTGGAAGAATCATGTTATCTGGGTTCAAATTATACTACTGAACTATAGTAACCCAAGCAGCATGGCACTGGTATAAAAAGCAGACACCTAGATCAACAGAACAAAGCAGAAAACCCAGAAATAAACCCATACACCTACATTAAACTCATTTTTCGCAAAAGTGGCAAGAAAATGAATTTGGGAAAAGATAGTCTCTTTAATACACAGTGCTGGGAAAATTGGATATTCATAAGCAGAGGAATGAAACTAGACCCTTGTCTCTTACCATACACAAAAATCCAATCAAAGTGGATTAGAGACCTAAATCTAAGACCTCAAACTATAAAATTACTAAAAGAAAACATTGGGGAAATTCTGAAGGGCAATGGACTGGGCAAAGCTTTCTTGGCTAATACCCCAAAAGCACAGTCAACCAGAACACAAAAGGAGAAATTGGGTCACATCCAGTTAAAAAGCTTCTGTGCAGCAAAGGAAACAATCAGTAAAGTGAAGAGACAATCTGCAGGATGGGCAAAAATATGAGCAAATTACCCATCTGACAAGGGATTAATAACCCAAATATAAGGAATGTAAACAACTCAATAGGAAAAAAATTAAATGATCTGATTAAAAAATGGACAAGAGATCTGAACAGACAATTCTCAAAAGAAGACATACAAATGGCAAAGGCGTGTATAAAAAGTGCTCAACATAATTGATCATCAGAGAAATGCAAATCAAAGCTGCAATGAGATGTCATCTTATCCCAGTTAAAATGGCTTGTATCCAAAAGACAGGCAATAAGGAATGCTGGTGAGGATGTGGACAAAAGGACTTTCCTACACTGTTGGTGGGAATGTAAATTAGTACAACTATCATGGAGAACAGTTTGGAGGTTTCTTTAAAAACTAAAAATAGAGCTACCATATGATCCAGCAATCCAACTGCTAGGCATATATCCAAAAGAAAGAAAATCAATACATCAAATAGATATCTGCACTTCCATGTTTTTGCAGCACTATTCACAATAGCCAAGATTTTGAATCAATCTACGTGTCCCTCAACAGACAAATGAACAAAGAAAATGTGATACATATACACAATGGAGTACTATTCAGCCACAAAAAAGAATAAGATCCTGTCATTTGCAACAACATGGACGGAAGAGGAAGACATTATGTTAAGTGTAATAAGACAGGCACAGAAAGGCAAACCTCACATGTTCGCATTTACGGGAGCTAAAGCATTAAAACAATTGAACTTATGCAGAGGCTGGGAGGTGTAATGGGGAGTGGGGAGTGGGAATGGTTAAAGAGCTAAAAAATATAGTTAAACAGAATGAACAAGATACAGTATTTGGTAGCACAACAGGATGACTACAGTCAACAATAATGTTGTTTCTCTTAAAAAAACTAAGAGTATAATTGGATTGTTTGTAACACAAAGAAGGGATAAATGCTTGAAGTGATGGATACCCCATTTACCTTGATGTGATTATTATGCATTGTATGCCTGTTTAAAAATATCTCATGTACCCTATAAATATATTAATCTACTTTGTACCCACAAAAATTTAAAATAAATAATAAAATAAAATAAAAAGAATGGCCAAAGTCACAAGAGGCAAAAGCAAGCAAGGTAAGGGTCATGGTAGGAACAATAATTTTGTACAAAGTAGAAATCAAGGCAGAAATCATTAATCAAACAAAAAGAGAACTTTTCTGTTTCATAATGCATAATCCACCATGAATGTGTAACTGTCAAAGCTTAATGAATCAAATATTATACCACCAACATGTTATGATTTAGTTTTAAAGCCAAAAATGAAATACAATGAAGAGAGAAAAAATAGAAGACATCAAACACATCTTTTTTTTTAAACCAACATGATGTTGGTTTAAAAGTATACATAGAAAACTGTTTTTTTAAACACACATAAAATACGGATGCATTTTTAAAAAAATACGTAGAGAATTACTATTTATATAATAATAAAAGAAACATGGAATTAACCCCAGTGCCCATTAATGATAGATTGGATAAAGAAAATGTGTTGCACGTACACCATAAAATATTATGCAGACACAAAAAAGAATGAAATCAGGTCCTTTGAAACAACATGGATGCAGCTGGAGGCCATTATCCTAAGTGAACTAACAGAATCAGAAAACCAAAGACCAAATTAATAGAAATAACATTATTCAGAAATACGAAATTAAAATCTGATAATATGCATTTTGACAGAATTTCTAGAAATCAATGTTAAAAGTGAGGGAATAAATTTACTACCAACTTATTGGTAGTAAAACAAAAACCTCTAAGATGGAGGTTTTTCGAACCATGCATAATTTACATGATATTTAAATTACTGAGGGTAAATTGTAATTTTTGTTTCTTTTTTTTTTCACCCAGGCTACAGTGCAGTGGCCTCATGGCAGCTCAGCTCACTGCAGCCTTGATCTCCCAGTCTCAAGCAATCTTCCCACCTCAGACGCCCAAGTAGCCAGGACTAAAGGCCTGGTTAATTTTTTTTAGTTTTTTTTTTTTTAGAAACAAGGTTTCACCATGTTGCCCAGGCTGATCTCAAACTCCTGGGCTTAAGTGATCCTCCTACCTCCACCTCTCAAAGTGCTGGTATTGCAGACAAGAGCCACCACACCTGGCCTTAAATTGTAAATTTATAGTATGTTTTCTGTTATCACATTAAGCTTATATTTGCTACCACTTGAATTTGTAAAATGCTTTCATTTATATTTGCCATTAAAACCAACACAATATAATGGTAACTATGTCTCTCTCTTCACAGTCCACAGATGAGAAAAAATAAATTCCTAGAGTTTCACGGATTGTCTTGTGTTCAGAGTCCAGATCTGAGGCTTGAATCATTTATCTTGTATTTTTTAACAAGTGTTTGTTCAATTACATCACAATCATCTCATTTTTATTTTTCATATTTATTATATATAATGTCACTGATCAACAAAAATTCAATATATACAAATTAAAATAGAGTAAGAAGGGAAATCAATATCTGCTTAGGAAATAAAGGGTGTTTCCAACCTTAATTAAAGTGTGTGTGTGTGTGTGTGTGTGTGTGTATGTGCGAGTGTTTATCAGCCTTGCCAGAGGTTTCTGAGCATTTTTAGAGTTGTATATTTCAATTTTATTTATTTATTTTCTTTTTAAAACCAAACTTTGACTTTAATACTTTTCTGTTGTGCTTTTTTCTCTGTTTGGTGTTGATTTGTGTTTTCCAAGAAGAGATGTTTATATATTTGGTACTTGTGAATAGGACCTTATTTGCTTATAGGTCCTTTGCGGATGTAATTAGACTTAAGATGACACATACTGGAGTAGAGTGGGCTCTTAATCCAAAATGGCAGGTGTACTAATAAGAAGAGGAGGAAAGACCCAGAGATGGTCACAGAGGGAGGACAGTCGTGGGATGATAGAGGGAGATTAGAATTAATGTGACTGCAAAATGACAGCAACTACCAGAAGCCACAGGAAAGACAGCATGAAAAAGATTCTCCCTCTGAATCCCCAGAAGGGGACAAATTCTGCCGGCACTTTGATTTTGGACGTCCGGCCTCCTGAATTGTGAGAGAATACAATTGTTATTTTAAGCTACCTAGTTTGTAGTGATTTGTTACGGCAAAGCTAGGAAACTAATACACCCTCATTCTTTGGGTTTAGTTTGCTACTCTATTTTCACTTTTTGAGGCGGATTCTTAGATCACCAATATATAGTTTTTCTTCTATGTAAAAATGCTTCCTAGGCCAGGTGCAGTGGCTCACGCCTGCAATCCCAACACTTTGGGGGGCTGAGGCAGACAGATCACTTGATGTCAGGAGTTCAAGACCAGCCTGGCCTACATGGTGAAACCCCTTCTCTAACAAAAAATACAACAAATTAGCCAGGCATGGTGCTGCATGCCTGTAGTCCCAGCTACTCAGGAGGCTGAAGTGGGAGAATTCCTTGAACTTGGAAGGCAGAGGTTGCAGAGAGCTGAGATCAGGACACTGCACTCCAGACTGGGTGACAGAGTGAGACCCTGCCTCAAAAAAAAAAAAAAGCCTTTTAGGTTATATATTTCTTGGCAAATATTGGGTTAGTTGCATTTTCATTGTTATTCAATTTAATATTTGCTAATTTCCTTTTGTCCCAGGTGTTGTATAGACATGTACTGTGTAATTTCAAGATATGTGAATGCTTTCTATTTATCTTGTTTTATTGAGTTCTAGTTTAATTCCTTTGTGGTCAGAGATGTTCTAAATTACCTTCCCTTCCTCCCTTCCTCCTTTCCTCCTTTTCTCCCCTCCCTCTCTCCCTTCTTTCTCTTTCTTTTCTTTCTTTCTTCTTTCTTTTCTCTTTCTCTCTCCTTTCTCTCTTCCTTTTTTCTTTCTCTTCTTTCTCTCTCTCTTTCTTTCCCCTTCCTTCCTTCCTTCCTTCCTTAATTCCTTCCTTCCTTCGACAGGGTCTCACTCTGTCACCCAGGCTGCCGTGTAGTGGCACAATCACAGCTCACTATAGCCTTGAACTCCTGGGCTTACGTGGGACCTGTGTAGCTGGGACTACAGGCATGATCCATCACACCTGGCTAATTTCTTGTATTTTTTTTTTGTAGAAATGAGGGGTCTCCCTATGTTGCTCAGGCTGATCTCCAACCCCTGGGCTCAAGTGATCCTCCTGCCTGGGCCTCCCAAAGTGCTAGGTTTACAGGTGTGAGCCACTGCACCTGGCTATTTTTAATTTTTTGGAGCTTTTTTGAGAACTGTTTTATGGCTCAGCATAGGATCAGTATTAGTAAAGTTTTAGGGATAATTGAAATAATACATAATCTATTGAGTTAAGGCATAGTTGTTTTAGGTAAAATATGTTAATCAGATTATTTATATCTTCATTATTCTTACTATTTTCTTTTTGTTTTGTCAACTCATACATTTATTGAAGTTATGTTATTAGGTGCATGCACATAGATTGATTGATATCTTAATCATTATGAAAAATTTTTCCTAGCAATTATCTTGCATTAAATTCTACATTCTTTGATACTATTCTTTGAATAGCATAGTTACTTAACTTCCTTTTGGTTATTTGCTTGGTAGTATATACATTTTTTTTTCCTTTTCCTTTTGACATTTCCGTATAATTATATGGAAAGTATGTCAGTATATGCTACAGTTCAGATGTTCATTTTTCTAAATCCAGTGTAATAATCTTTGTTTTCTTTTTATTGTAATATTTATTCTATCTATATCTATGCATGATGATTATTCTATATCTATGTATTTCATATTCAAAAAGTAATTAATTGAAAACATAAAACCTCTTCAAAATTATAAATCTGAGGTGCTCTTTAGGTAATATTGTTAATTTTCTGGAAAAGGAGTAATATGACAAAGATTTTTATTTTATAAATAATTGCAGGATTAAATACATTTTATTTACCATTTCTCTGTAAAAAGTAAATTATATTTTATGTCATAATTAAAATAATAGGAGATTTGGAGGCTTCTTCCAATGATGCCAGCATACTCATCCACATTTGTAAGTCAAGAAGTAAAGAATGGTATGCATTTTCTTGTCTGAATCCTTCAAATGTACTATTGAATTCTGCCTGTTTAATCCTTCCTTGGTGTATTGTGCTCACAGCAAGTTTGCTGTTATGGAATATCATTTTATTCTTCAACCTCTTTAACTTCAAGTAAAAATATATTCTTTCAACTGTCTCTCTTATGTGGCAATAGAAGGAAACTAGAAGGTATAAATTAGATAAGCAACGGATACAATGTTGAAAGAGTGCTACTGAAAGAAGAGCATATATATTGTCAAAAAAAGAAGGAATAAAGTATGTGTCAATAAATGCGAGCTCATTTTAAGACTCTCAAAAGCCCTATTTGACTGAATTAATCTATTCAGCCACTTAATTTTGGAATATATTGTTGTACTTTTTAAATACAAATTTACAGGTGATATTAATGTAATATTCTTTTCTAGCTTGTGATAGTTAATAACAAAAATCATTGTATCTAACAATCATCTACTATAATAGATGAATTGGTATAGATAATTCACATATATACCTATTTAATCTTCACAGCAATCTCATTGAAGTTCTTTAACTATACCTATTTTATATAGAGAGAGTAAGTTTATAGAGGTTAAATAAATTGTCCAAGGACCAGAATTGAGAAATGGGGAAGCCATCATTGGAAATAATTGGTTTGTTTGTTTTTCTTCGAAAAATATTTCCCCTTTTCTCAATTCCTGAAAGCTACTACACAGGTCATAGGTGAGATAATCAATGTTCTATTCAGACTCTGAGAAATACAGGAAACACAAGAGTTTTTTGATATAAATACAAAATGGCGGCATATTTTGTAATTACAGGCTTGTCAGGCGAGGGCATTTAGAAAATAAATACACTCATTTAAGTGTTACAGAAAATCTTCCCTGTCACAACCATGATCTGTCTTTGTAAAATGCTTTTTATATACCACTGTTTTAGTCCTAGACTCTAAGCACACTGGCTTCCTTGCTGTTCCTAGACAAGAAACCTTGTACTCTCAAAGCCCTTGCACGTGCTGTCATTTTTGCCTTAAACTTTCTTTCCCTCAAGGAGCTGTGTCATTGGCTCCCTTGCTTCCTTCAAGTATTTATTTAAAAGGCATCTAAACTGAGTGCAGTGGTTCATGCCTGTAATCCCAGTACTTTGGGAAGCCGACGTGGGCAGATTGCTGGAGCCCAGGAGTTCAAGACCAGCCTGTGCAACATGGTGAAATACCATTTCTACAATGTTTAAAAAATTTGCTGGGCATGGTGGTGCATGCCTGTAGTCCCAGCTATTTGAGAGGCTAAGTTGGGAGGATTGCTTTAGCCTGGGATATTGAGGCTGCAATGAGCTGTGATTGAGCCACTGAACTCCAGCCTGAGCAACAGAGTCTCACTCTGTCTCAGAAAAAGAAAAAATAAATAAATCATTAACAAAAAAAGCATCTAAGTGAGGCCTTCTCTAACCACCTGCCTAAAATTTTCATACTCTATTGTACTTCCAGACTTTTTTTTTTCCTCATTAGAATTGAAGCTCCATTGACAGCAGAGATTACTTGTTTCTGTTTTGTCTCAGTGCCACATCCCCAGTGGCTAGAACGGTGTCTGGCACATAGGACATACTCTACAAATGTTCCTTGAATAAAGGAAGAATCTGTATATGTTCATTTGGTCAACTAAGCAATGAACCTCTTTTAGATGAAAATGGGGAGGTGATGGCTCATTTACTTCTCATCCATCCACCTACCACAGCCATCGCACGCAGCACACCATGATTAATGTTTGCTCTTTGGTGCTGCTTTGTCTCAATGAAATCCTTAACAGGACCCTGCAACTTTCTTCATTGTGTAGACTGTTTTTCTGTCCTGACACTTTGTACAATTATAAGTGTCTTCTTTAATGTTTCATTAAGCTTTTGAAGCACTGAGTGTGTGAGGAGGAAATTATTATCCTAATTTCACAGCCATAGAGATTCAGGCACATGAGAAATGAGACCCATATTTAAGTCAGTGACATGGTCAGGATTATAATTCAAAATGTACTTGGTGCAGGATCCCCTAAGTCATATCTTTCCAATGAATTACCCCTGGATAAATATGCTGGAGGAGAAATAGATCCTTTTGTTTTCATTAGGGAATCTATTTGTTGGCATCTGTCTTTTCAGAGACACAAGGAATGTGTATGTGCGCTTTTTCCCTTCAAGCTAAAGAAAAGAAAAAAAATTATTATCACTAGATATCTTTGAAAATTAAGTATATTTAAGGGGGCAATCAATATCTAGGTGTCATTTCCTTAATTCAAATTACCACAACTCATACAAAAAGAAAATAAAATACACTTAGGGACAAATTTAGTTCAAAATTTTGGGGCATGCTTCAAAATTTCCTTACAAAGAGAAATATAGAAATTAGAACTATAACTCTTTGAAAGAGCCTAAAAATTTAGCACCCATTTGAGACATCTATGCGTGAGTCTACTCAGAAATCTTTCTTAAGTAAATATTTGTGAATAAACATTCAAATTTCTGTCTGAATATAAGATATTTATTTATAAGGTAGGAGTCTTTTTCCTATGGGCTGTTGTTGCAGGATGGTGGATGGAAGAAACAGGAGATGAACTGAAGTCAAAGAGAATAGGTGGGAGTACCTGTCACCTTTTTCTCTGTCAGAATATCCAGATGATTATCAGACATTCAACTCTTTTAGGTTGTAAGGTCATTTTTGATATCCCAAGAAATAGGTCTCACACATCCCCTGATACTCTTCTGTTAGCTACAGTCACACTGAAACATTTGTCCTGCCTTAGCTTGCTTTTCTAATCCTTGTCCCAGTCTCCATTTGGAATGCCACTATGTGAATATTTACTGCTGAACCTGATGATGGAGAACATAAATGCATATGTGAAGAGGAAGCTCAGGTGACATGCCAGATGGGGATGATGGGCCATCTATTATCTCTGGCACGTAGGATCAAAGCTATGCATTTACCAGTGGTGTTAGGCTGTTCTTGCACTGCTATAATGAAATACCTGAGACTGGGTAACTTGTAAGAAAAGAGATCTAATTGGCTTATGGTTGTGCAGGCTGTATAAGAAGCATAGCAAGCTGGGTGCAGTGGCTCATGCCTGTTTTCCCAACATTTTGGGAGGCCAAGCTGGTTGAATCGCTTGAGCTCAGGAGTTCAAGACCAGCCTGGGGAACATGGTGAAGCCCTGTTTTCTCTACAAAAATATAAAAATTAGCCAGGTGTGGTGGCACACACCCATGGTCCCAGCTATGTGGGAGGCTGAGATGGGAGGATTGCTTGAGCCATGGAAGTGGAAATTGCTGTGAGCCAAGATTGCAACACTGCACTCCTCCAGCCTGGGTGACAGAGGGAGACTGTCTTTCAAGAAAAAAAGAAGCATGGCAGCTTCTGGGGAGGGTCCGGAAAGCTTCCAATCATAGCAGAAGGTAAAGGGGGAGCAAGCACATCACACAGTGGGAATGGGAGCAAAAGAGAGTGTAGGGGGAGGTCCCACACAATTTTAAATGACCAGACCTCATGGAAACTCAGAGCAAGAGCTCACTTATCACCAAGGGGATGGCCACGCCATTCATAAGGGACCTGCCCCCATGATCCAAAAATCTCCCACCAGACCCTACCTCCTACATGGAGAATTACTTTTCAACAGGGGATTTGGGTGAGTACACAAATGCAAACTATATTCTTATTTTACCTTGTCCCCCTCCCCAAATCTCATGTCCTTCTCACATTGCAAAATAAAATCATGTCTTTCCAACATTTCTCCAAAGTCTTAAATTATTTCAGCATTAACCCAAAGTCTCATCTTAGACAAAGAACATCCCTTTCACCTATAAACCTGTAAAATCAAAAGCAAAATATTTACTTCCAAGATAAAGTGGGAGTTCAGGCATTGGGTAAACATTTCTGTTCCAAAAGGGAGAAATTGGCTATAAGAAAGGAACTATGGGTCCCATGCAAGTTTGAAATACAACAGGACAGTCCTTAAATCTTAGAGCTCCAAAACAATCTCCTTTGACTTTATGTCCCACACCCTGGGCACTCTGGTGTGAAGGGTGGGCCCCAAGGCCTTGGGCAGCCCCACCCCTGTGGCTTTGTAGAGTGCAGCCCTGACAGGTTCTCTCACGGGTTGGAGCCGAGTGCCTGCGGCTTTTCATGCTGATGGTGCAAGCTGCCTGTGGACCCACCATTCTCAGGTCTGGAGGATGGTGGACACTTTCTCACAGCTCTACTAGGAAGTGCCTCAGTGGGGACTCTGTGTGAGGCCTCCAATCCCACAATTGCCCTCCACACTGCCTCTGCTCTACAACAGGCTTCCTCCTGGACACCTAGGCTCTTCCATATACCCTCTGAAATCTAGGTGGAGGACAAGCCTCCTTAACTCCTGCACTCTGTGCACCTGCAGGCTTAATACTACTTGGAAGATGCCAAGGCTTAAGGCTTACATTCTCCCAAGTGGTAGCTCAGGCTGTACCTGGGCCCCTTTAAACCCGTGCTGGAGGTGGAGCAACTATGATGTGGGAACCAGTGTCCCAAGGCTGCACAGGGGAATGGGGTCCTGGGCTTGGCTCAAGAAGCCATTCTTTTCCTCTAGGCTTCTGGGTCTGTGATGGGAGGTCCTGCCTCTGAGATCTCCGAAATGCTTTCTGGGTCTTTTTTTTTTCCATTGTCTTGGATATTAGCACTTGGTCCTCTTTTAGTTACGCCAATATCTCTACCAAGTGGTTGCTCCACAGCCAGCTTGAATTCCTTTCCCTAAAAAGCTTTTTCTTTCTCTGCCATATGGTCAGGTTGAAAATTTTTCAAAGTTTTACTCTGCTTCCTGGTTAAATATAATTTCCAACTTTAAGTCACTTCTTTGTTCTACATCTGACCATAGGCTGTTAATAGCAGCCACACCACTCTTGAACACTTCGCTGCTTAGAAATTTCTTCTTTTAGATACCCTAAATCATCACACTGAAGTTCAAACTTCCACAGAGCTCTAGGGCATAATCAGAACACAACCAAGCTCTTTGCTAAGGCATAACACCTGTGATATTTGCTTTAGTTCACAATAAGTTCCTTATTTCCATCCAAGACCTCATCATCCTGGACTTCACTGTCCATATTACTATCAGCATTTTGGGCACAACCATTTAACAGTCTCTAAGTTGAAGTTCCAAACTTTCGCTAATCTTTCTGTCTTCTTCTGAGCCCTCCAAACTCTTCCAACCTCTGCCTGTTACTCAGTTCCAAAGCTGCTTCCAAATTTTCTGTGTGTGTGAATCAGAGCAACTCCATCTTGAACAGGAGCTCGGTAAATGAGGTTGAAATTTACTGGGCTGCATTCCTAGATGGTTAAGGCATTCTAAGTCACAGGGTGAGAAAGGAGGTCAGCACAAAAAACAGGTCATAAAGACCTTGCTTATAAAACAGGTTGAGGTAAAGAAGCCAGCTAAAACCCACAAAAACCAAGATGGCCACGAGAGTGACCTCTGGTGGTCCTCAATGCTACACTCTCACCAGTGCCATGACGGTTTACAAATGCCATGGCAACATTACGAAGTTACCCTACATGGTCTAGAAAGCAGAGTCATGAATAATCCACCCCTTGTTTAGCATATCATCAAGAAATAACCATAAAAATGAGCAACCAGAAGTGCTCGGGGGCTGCTCTGTCTAGAGAGTCATTCTTTCATTTTTTTTTTTACTTTCTTAATAAACTTGCATTCACTTTACTCTGCAGACTTGCCCTGAATTCTTTCTTGTGTGAGATCCAAGAACTTTCTCTGGATCGAGACCCCTTTCCTGTAACACCTGAGACTCGGTAATTTGTAAGAAGACAGATTTAATTGGCTCATGATTTTGCAGGCTGTGCAGGAAGCATAGCAGCATCTGCTTCTGGGGAGGCCTCAGGAAGTCTCCAATCATGGCGGAATGCAAATGGGGAGCAGTCACATCATATGGCAAGAATGGGAGCAAGAAAAGAGGGGAAGTGCTGCACACTTTTAAACAACTAGATCTTCTGTGAATGCACAGCAAGGCTCACTTATCACCAAGGAGATGGTCCAAGCTATTCATGAGGGATCCATCCCCATAATCCAAATACCTCCCACCATGCCCACCTCCAACATCAGGGATCACATTTCAACATGAGATTTGGGTGGGGAAAAATATCCAAACTATATCACCAATGCCTTACAAATTTTCTCAGGAGTCGTTCAAGCAAATATGATCCTAACCTCCCTTCTTCTCTATAGGAGTTCAAAACTAAGACCTGGCAGTAGGGTGGGAATTTCTCTTCTTGGCTCTGCTTTATTCAACCCACCTTTACCAGTTGTAAAACATAAGCTCCCAGGTGTATTATAAGAATTGTCATACATGGCATCATGGGCAAGTGGAAGGAGAAAGAGCGAGTTTTTGTACTGTTCTAATGCTATCAATCAATCCCCAAATCTCTGCAAAACCAAAGTAGTTAGAAGATAACTAGACTGCCTTCCAAACAGAGAAAACAGTATGTGTAAAAACATTTTGGTATGAAGATACAGACATTATTTAAGAAATGGTGCTTGGGCTGTGACCAAAATATAAGGAATGTAGAATGAATCACTCGAGAGAAAGCCATAAAGGGAGTCTGGAATCATATTACAGAGACATTTAAGGGATTTGGATTCTTCTTTTAGGTAATAAATTGTTGTAACAAGAAAGAGAAATGAACACATTTTGTTTTCTTAGAAAAGTGCTACTGCTGCACAATGTCCTTAGGTGGAAGGAACAGGGGAGACATTGAAGTCAAAGGGAGCAGATGGAAGGTTATTGCAAAGGTTTAGGTAAGATTTTCCTTCATTCAATCAATATTTATTCATCACTCTGTGTGAGAAGCTGTGCTTGCCAACAGGGATAACATGGTGAGCAAGACAAATGCAGTGAGAGCCCTTAAAAGGCTGGATGAAACTGACCGGTGATCCCAATAAGATGGGATAAATATTTTCAAGGAGGAGTAAGATGCTAGGAGATCCTATGGCAGTATGATATAACATAGTCCAAGGATAGCTTGACCAAAGGCATTGATCTCAGATTTGAAAGAAATAAATTCAAGAGATGTTTAGAATGTCGATTCAACACAACTTCTAGAAAGGGGAGAGAAATTCTAGCAATGAGTCACCCAATTCTGCTGCATCTGCTGTATCTCTTTTCATTTAATTACAAATTGCTCTCATTCTCAAATTTTTAGATATTTTAGAGCACAAAGAGATGTCTGCTAAAATTAGAAATCTCTATCCCAGGGGTTTAGGTACAACATGTATTCAAACTTCTTTTCTAACACATTTCTCAGTAATATCAGGTTCTACACAGACAGGCTTAAGACTTGGGATGAATATACATAAGCAACAAATGTATTTTGAGCACTTATGGTTCTAAGAATTGGCTCACAGGGAACCAAATAGATACACATCTTTGTTCTCATGGAAATTACTTTCTAGGAGGGAGGGAAAAACAGTAACAATAAGAATTAATTTGTACATTTTTTGTCATTTTAAATATTATGAGGAAAACAGAAAGATAATGGGAAATCTGGGATGTGAAGGACTGGATTTTAAATAGAGTGGTTGCCTTATTGAGAATTTGGAATTAAAGCAAAACCATAAAGGAGGTAGAGGAGGGTTTTACCAGGGTATATGAGGGAGAGCTGTCAGATGGATAGAAGGCTCATGGAGTCAGCCTCCTGGGTTCAGGGAATGAGGAGGAGTCCAGCAATCTGAAGCTATAAGACTGAGGGCAGAGCAGTGTGCGGAGGGGCACAGATCATATATGATCTTACAGGCCTAGTGCACATTTTGGATTTAACTTTGATATTGGGAGCCACTTGAGAATTTTTAGAAAAGGAGTGACATGATGAGATTCAGTGTGAATAGCATCGCTATGGCTGCTGGGTTGAATATAATCTGCAGGGGCAAGAGTGAAAAAAGGCCAATTAATTAGGAGAAACTTTAATTACCTAAAGGCATTGTTTTCTTAGACTTCACATGCCTGGGATTCAGAAGTCTTAGCATTGTGGACTTTTCAAGTAACTTGCCATTTGTTATTAACATCAAACCTATGAAGCCTGGAATAAATGCTATAATGATATGAAGAAGCAGATACTTCGTAAGCAGCTAAGCATCTAGGAAAACACGCCACAGTACACAAATGAAATAGATATCATTAAAACCATATGAATGTGATGAAAAGTTATTTCCAAGTTGCTCAGACGCTTCTATATCTATTTCCTACTCTAGTATTCTATACAATGATAAGAAGAAATATAACAACAACTTGGAGTCAGCTGATCTGAATTTTTTTTTAGCCAGTGTTTGCTACTTCATCATTTAGGTACAATCTAAACCAAATTTTTCATTCTGCAGAAAATTAAGATTTTTTTCACTTTGAAGCTTCTGTGATGCTGCAATATAAGGCAAATTCTAGAGAAAAATTATAAAACACGATATTCTAGACTCATTAAATTTGTTACATAGCAATATAAATATTTGATTTTAGTATTAAAATTTGTTAAGCATTTTGGTAATAGAAGTTGCATTTGGTTTTCAAAGAGAAAGAATATAAAACATATTTTACAAGTATAACACATAGTGGGTGATTAACAAATATTTGTTCTCTTTACTTTCCTCTGTTATGGAACAGAGGAAACAATTAGTTGTCATATCAAAATCTGCAAGGCTTTTGTACTATTCCAGGCCTCTATTTTCTTTGTCAGCTGTAATTTTTCTTTTCCAAAATATTTTGTGAATTCCTAAGTGTATTATTCAGAATTAGGTCTGGCTACAGATTATAAGACATCTCCAAAGAACAGTGCCTTAACAAAATAGAAATTTACTTTTCTTTCACATTGATGAAATCAACACTGTTGCGTTGTCAAATAAGAAGCTCACACTTCTTTATTCTTGTTGCTTTGTCATGTGTAGCTTCCATTTCCATTTTAACCTCATTGTACAAAATGCCTACCAGAGCTCCAGCCATTTCATCCAATTTAAAGCCATCAGGAAGTATGATGGAATAACGAATCAGAGGCAAATCAATTTTCTCGTTAAAAAGGTCCCCACATGACACTTTCATTCATAACAATTTGACTAGAGCTTAGATTACTACATTTAACTGCAAAAGAAGCAAGGAAATCATCTAGTTTCTTGGCAGCTACATACCTAGCCATAAATCATAAGTTGTACTAATCTGTAAAAGGAAAGAATGGATATTGGGGCATGACACAATGATCTGTGCCAAATTAAGTAATCCATATTTTAATTTTATCTTACTTTGCTTTTGCCTTCGGTTGTAGCAACTGATCATCTGACAGATTTATCAGCCAATGAGTAATTCGAAAGGGCCCTTAAAAACCTACTTGAAATTTACAGGGAAGGTTTTTGAGCCCTGTCTAGGCTCCTTGTGGACCCTTTGCTGTAAAGTGAAAGCAGAGTGGTTCTTGCAGGAAAAGACATCACACGACAGAACCCAATGCACCAGGCCACGCCCAGGCTAGAATGCAGAAGGGAACCTCTTACTGGGCATGTTAATTGTTGAATTGCAAGGGAAATCTTGAAAAACAGTTACATCTAGTGACACTAGAACTATGACCTTTCCATTGATCCTAGTCAGTGGCAGGAATCTCCCCAAGTTATCCATGTCTAAAGCATTGTGGAGCAAAATTAGATGAGTAACTTTGCCAGTATCCCATCACAGGCAGTGCTTCTAACTAAATCAGAATGTTGTTTCTATCAGGTTTTCTTTATCTAGATAGCAAAGTGTGACAGAGTGACGATTTTCAAATTCTTTTTCTTTTTTTATTTGAGATGAACTCTCGCTCTGTTGCCTAGGCTGGAGTGAAGTGGCGTGATCTGAGCTCACTGCAACCTCCACCTCCCAGGTTCAAGTGATTCTCCTGCCTCAGCCTCCCAACTAGCTAAGATTACCAATGCCCAACACCACACCCAGCTAATTTTCGTGTTTTTAGTAGAGATGGAGTTTCACCATGTTGGTCAGGCTGGTCTCGAACTCCTACCTCAAGCCATCCACCCGCTTTGGCCTCCGAAAGTGCTGAGATTACAAGCGTGAGCCACTGCACAAAGCCTTTTTTTTTTTAAATCTTATTTTCATAATAAATAAATATTTTAGGGGAAAAAAGAGGTGTTAGTTGCCTTATTTGTATGCAATTTGATGAGGAGAAGGGATATTTTGAAAAATTTAAAACAAGTTTAGGGATACTTTGTTTTATCTGTTTCCAGAAAACAAAAGCCTTGGTCATAGTAATGAGTCTGAGGTGTTATCCCGGGCTAGGTGGATGATAAAGGAAAAATATCTGCCTGGCCTCTGAACTAATGCTTAGACAGATTCAGATAGAAGCTTCCAGAGCCATAGGTGGATCAATGACTAAACGCAGAGGAGATGGTTAAAAATCAGATTCACAGATATGCAGCCATTCTCAAATGTTAGTTCAAGTAAAAAACGATCTGGAGTGTTTTATAAAGTTTGGAGTCCTGTGCGGCCCCACTACCTAACCACCTGAAGATTTGAAATTGGCGTCTTTAACCAACATGCATGGGAAAAACTATTAAATGGAAGCCCTGAAAAATACCTAAGGGAAAGTTCGTATAAGAAAAGTGAAGATACAATTCTAGGGAACTATTTAAGCCACAGTGTGTGTGTGTGTGTGTGTGTGTGTGTGTGTGTGTGTATTCTTAGACGGAATGCATGATATTTCCCATTCTTTCTCTATCAATATCTGGTACAGAATGAGGCAGAAACTCCAAAAATTTAATAATTACTATGTTCCAGGTATTATTCTATTAATTAATTTATTTCTTATATATATATTAAAAGTTAAGTGCTAATATTATCCGTAAACTAAAAATCATGAAAAAAAGAAAAAAAAAATAAGATACCATTATGTCAGGTCACCAACCTGAAGTCACAGACCTCACACATGGTAAATGGCAGAGCTGTGAAAAGTAGGAGCTTATCTCCAGAGCTTTCCCTCACTTGCCTATGCTGCCTGTCCCCACAGTGTTCACTGACACTGGAATTCTTGGATGCGGATGCTGAGAGTGTTAGATGTTACTGAAATTAATTTACTAGTTAATCATTTTTGAACATGTACTGATGTTAGACACTTTGCAGACATAAAGGTGAATGGCAAACTCCTTGGTGGGGAAAAGATAAGTGTATCAAAGTCACTCATTGATCAATCCTATGGGAGAGCCGGGCACGGTGGCTCACGCTTGTAATCCCAGCACTTTGGGAGGCCGAGGCGGGCGGATCACGAGGTCAGGAGATCGAGACCACGGTGAAACCCCATCTCTACTAAAAATACAAAAAATTAGCCGGGCGTGGTGGCGGGCGCCTGTAGTCCCAGCTACTCGGAGAGGCTGAGGCAGGAGAATGGCGTGAACCTGGGAGGCCGAGCTTGCAGTGAGCCGAGATTGCGCCACTGCACTCCAGCCTGGGCGACAGAGCGAGACTCCGTCTCAAAAAAAAAAAAAAAGAAAAATCCTATGGGAGAGAATGGAGTGTGGCATGACGGTGACATGGAGAAGGAACACCTACCTCAGATCTGGGAGTACTGGGAGAGATTCAGGGTGTTTACCCCCAAGAGAAGATGAGGATGGCAATTCATAAGGAATGAGCATGAGCTAGCCAGGCAGTGGATGGAGAAACCATGGAGCGGCACGTGGAAACATGTGAGAAGAATAAAAGGGCACAGAGTATTTCTGGTGCTGAGAAGAGTTAGGTGAGGCTATGGGTCTGGGAGCTTCGAGCAGTGGTGGGGAGAGGGAGAGGATCCAGAATAGAAGCAAAGATGCAGAGACCAAGAAGGTCCTTGCTTTTCACGTTAAGGAATCTGGACTTTGTCTTCAATGCTGTGGAGACATTTTAAGTGCAGATTCAATTGCAGAAAGTTCAACCTGACAGCACTGAGAAGAGTGGAATGAGAACCAGGCCTGGGGGATATTAGCTGAGAACAGCTTAGGGGTAAACAGGTCTCAGCACAAACCAAGTGAAGGATGATGAGGATTTGAGTGGTAGTGAGGATAGGGTTTATTGGGGAATAGACTACGCAGTGTTTCCTGAGACTTTTCATTAAAATGGTAGTTCGATCATATGAATTTAAAAATGGTGACTTCTGCATCAAAGCTTGAAATTAAGAAATATGTTTAATTTGCTTAAAGCAGTATTCTCCAAATTACCACAGACTACTTTTCCCCCTCGTCTCCTCCTTCTCCCCTTCCCTCTCCCTCACCTGTCCCTCCTCTCTCTCTTCCACCCCCACTTTCCCTTCCTCATCTTCTTCTCCTCCTCTTCCTTATCTTTTTTTTTTAATTTTTCTTGAGACAGAGTCTCACTTTATCACCCAGGCTGGAGTGCAGTGGTGTGGTTAGAGCTTACTGCAGCCTCGACCTCATGGGCTCAAGTGATTCTCCTGCTTCAGCCTCCTGAGTAGCTGGGACTACAGGTATGTGCATCATGCCTCATAATTTTTTAAAAAATTTTTGTAGAAATAGGGTCTCACTACGTTGCCCAGGCTAGTTTCAAACTCCTGGGCTCAAGCAATTCTCCCTCCTCAGCTTCCTGAGTAGCTAGAACTACAGGCATATGCCACCATGCCTGGCTAATTTTTTAACGTTTTGTAGAGACAAGGTCTCATTATGTGGCCCAGGCTGGTCTCAAACACCTGGCCTCAAGCAATCCTTCTGCCTCTGCCTCCCAAAGTGCTGGGATCATAGGCATGAGCCACCATGCTGGCCTTTTAAAATGTTAAATAACACCTATTTGCAAAATTCATATTCCTTGGAATACAATAAGGTGAAAACCTAGAAATGAGGGTTATTTAGGAGTTAAAATCTTCAGGACTTGATGACTCTCTAGTATTGAGGATGCCGTGATGAACAAAAGTGATGCTTTTAACACAAAAATAAGAATACAAAAGATAAATTTGGTTGTGATGCCACAAGTAGGACTCAATTTTTAACATGCTGAATTTAAGATGCATGAACAACATATAAATGGATATACCTGAGTCCATTTGGGTGTTCAAAATATTTCATTTCAATTTCGAGAACAATTTTTATGAAATCCATTTAACTCTATCTACCTTACAAACATACATATGCATATATGTATTTATTTGAGGCACATTCTACATGTAGGAATTCGAAATTATTTAGCATGCATATGTAAAGGGCCAGCTTCCCCAAGAATTGCTTTCTCTTCTTGTTGTCTATGTACACACACACACACACACACACACAATTTTAATGAAAGTAATTGTTTTTAAAATTTTAAACTTCAATAAAGGAAAACATTTTGTATCTTTAGTAAGTTAAATTTGGTAAAATTCATGTAATAAACTTTAGGGAAATATTTTGCATGGTAAAAAATAAAGAAAAAAATACTATTTATTACGATTCCTATCACTCAGAAGGAGCCAGTAAGCTGTCAGGGTGATGTCAACCATGAGAAGTTCCAATTCGGAATAGTAATCTTTTGAGAAAGATAGAAGTAATGGAAATATTGGCTCAAAATTGAAAATGCTCCTAAAATGCTGAAACATTAATGAGATGTATATCGCAGAAAAGAGAGTTTCACCTGACTAATCCCAAGCGAACAGGTCAAATTGCTTATCCAGACTAAATGTAACTTTACAGCTTTTCTTGAAACAATAATTATACATATTTGTTTAGGAACCTACCTAACTCAGTAATATAACTCAGTCCAGAATCACATATATTTTAAAGTCTGGAAGATAAGGAAGAATAAGAACAAGTGAGTAGGCACTGAGAATAAATTTACTTGGTAATCCAGAATAGAGAAACCCTTAAAGATTTCAGGCTTGGAAGTTGAAGTTTAAAATATTTGATGCTCTTTAAAGCCCTTCAGATCTCCCCTTCCTGCCTGATCTTCCGGGATCATTCCATGTGCTCCAGCTGGAGTTGACTAGCCATGAAAGAAAATCTTTGAAGACCATTAGCACAGAAATGAGGCTTCCTCACAGATATATTTGAAAGAATTGAAAACACAAATATTAAATAGGAGTTATTTGGAGAGGAAGTGGGCAGTTGTTATGAAACACTTTATTTTTGGATAAAGTTCTGAAATATTTGTCTTTATTTTCTATCAACAGAGAACCTATACATTATTATAAAACCCAAAACATTAGGATAAGTGCTATTTCATTGGTTATTAAAGTCATATTAGCTATTTTATGACATTTTCTGTATCTAAGTATAATTGAGTTTATAAAATAGTAACTTGTATTTGCAGCACTAACAAAAATGCATATTTTGGGGGTAAATTCATAGACCTAATCATAGATAAAGTGAAATAACAGAAGGCACCCTATGTCCACAGACTTGAACATGATTTCTAATCACAGATTTGTCACTCACCAAACAGTCAAATGAATCATCATTTGTCAGCCAAATTATGAAATTTCCTTGAGATGTTTTTCTCATCTACAAAGTAGAATGTGTGGCCCAGACAGCGATTTTCCAGTCTGTGCAGAAGGAATATCTAAGATGGTTTAGAAAAATGCACATTTCTAGAAAACTCCTTTCACTGATTCAGGTGAGCTTGGAAATTTTTTTTTAATTATGGCTTAATAAATGACCATATTTTAAAAATACTAGAACAGTTGTCAAATTTCTCCTTTCTAAATTTTACAGTGTTATCAGAAAGAGGTTCCCATTCAGACCCCGAGGGAGGGTTCTTAGACGTCACACAAGAAAGAATTTGGGGCAAGTCCATAGTGTAAAATGAAAGCAAGTTTATTAGTAAAGTAAAGGAATAAAAGAATGGCTACTCCATAGGCAGAGCAGCAGTATAGGCTTCTCAACTGATTATATTTACAGTTATTTCTTGATTATATGCTAAACAAGGAGTGGACTATTCATGAGTTTTCCAGGAAAGAGGTGGGCAATTCCCTGAACTGAGGGTGCCTCCCCTTTTTAGACCATATAGGGTAACTTTCTGACATTGTCATGGCATTTGTAAACTGTCATGGCACTGGTGGAAGTATCTTTTAGCATACGAATGCATTATAATTAGCACATAATGAGCAGTGAGGATGACCAGAGGTCACTTTCATCACCATCTTGGTTTCATGGGTTTTGGCCAGCTTCTTTACTGCAACCTGTTTTATTAGCAAAGTCTTTGTGATCTGTATCTTGTGCTGACCTCCTATCTCATCCTGTGACTAAGAATGCCTAACCTCCTGGGAATGCAGCCCAGTAGGTCTCAGCATCATTTTACCCAGTCCCTATTCAAGATGGAGTCGCTCCGGTTCAAATACCTTTGACAATAGTGGTGGTTTAAAATACAGTATAGCATTTGGAAGAGTGGAAGAGGTGAACAAGGAATTATTTTCTAGCTTACTGCTTAATACTTTCTACAAAATAGGTGGAAATTGCCTTAGAATTTATCTTCAAATGTTTACTGCTAGTTGCAGTGGTTAAAACATACTGATTTGGAGGTGAAAAGTCCTGCTCATCACTTGTTCTGGAAGCACAATGCCACCAACAAGGAGTGCACACAAATGTCTTGCATCCAATCACCTTTGATCCTGACAGCCAGTGTTGTACCATGTGCAGTTGTAAAGATATAAATTATTAGAGCCTTGAGTGAGAATAGTTTGGCAATATGGTGAAAGATTTAAAATGCACACACTCGTTGAGCAAGTAATTCCACTTGGAATTTAAACTAAGAAACGAATCAGGCCAGAACACAATGAACAGATATAATGACTTGGAGTAATTATAGCAAAAAATAGTTGGAATTAAACAAAATGTACAACACAAGATTTACATTAGTGTTTTCTAAATAACCTGGGGAGCTTGTTCAAAATAAAGATTCCTAAGACACATTGCTGGAGATCACCATATAGTAAGTCCAGAATAGGGCTCATGATTGTATATTTTTAAACCATCCCCTACGTGAGTTTCATGATCTGATAAATTTTGGAATCATTACATTTATTGAATGATGCTAAGAAATAAAATGCTATATAACAATTACAACGATGATGTTTATTTTTGTATTGTCATGAAAAGCTATCAAGATATATAATCACTTTTTAAAAAATGGTTAAATTACGCAAGTATCCTGAGCACTTGTTTTTGTTAAATAAAGCATGTTTTTATTGGAAAGGTCTGGAAGGGGTTAGTAGTGTTATCGCTCGTGGGGATGAGGGAGGCATTTTTTTGTTGTTATTGTTTTGTTTTCCCTATTTACCTCTCAACTGAATTTTTCAAGCAATTAACATTCATTGCTGATGTCATTTTAAAAATAAAAAGGAAGAAAAGAACAAAAGAATGGGAGTGTTGGGCTGCAGTGCCGGGCTGGCTGTTGAGTTTGGAGGACAGGGGTTAATTTTGAGTCTCATTAAATGCAGGGTAATGAGACAGTGAGCAGAGGTGCCGGACACTTCACCTTCTTCCCGGGAGTTTGCTGCAGGCAGCTCCTGCTCTGATTCTTCCATTTACATTTGTGTGTTCTCCTGTAAGGTCAGCTCTGGGTTTATCTGAAAACGCTTTTCCAGGAGCAGTTGGAAAAAGGAGTTCAGCTCTATCAAAATCATAAGGTTCAGCTTGGTTTCGCTAAATTAGTACATTTTAGTAAGAATTTTAATTTTAAGTTAATTTAATTCCTGTACGGCAGTATCTAAAAATATATTTACCTAGCCCTTTGCCATTTAAGCCTGTTTGCATTTGCTTGGAACAGAGCAGAGACATAGACTAGCCGAGCTTCACTTAGCCCTACACAAAATGACCCTAATTACACAGATTCAAAAGAATTGGGATTATAGTCAATTTCAACTGAACATTTCTTTCCTCAAGAAAGAATAGAAAGAAGCTTATTTGCATTAAAAAGAAAGGCTTTGGTGGATTTTATTTTCTACAGCCCATTTTTTTTTTTAAACATACAGAGTTATGGCCAAGAAAATGCAAAGATGAGTGAAACTCTTCTGAAATGCATCTCTCATAAAACAAAATATTTTGGCAAGTTGCTTTTAGGGTGCAGAGATTAACTACATACTCTTTTGTGAAATGCTTTGAAGATAAAAAACATTTTCTAAAAGCTTAGCATTATTATTCTAATTATTATTATTTTTCAAGCATTCATTAAAAAAACCACTATACATATTAACCAGCTTAGTAGCAAGCTTCTACTTCCTTCATTTTAATACAAAAATGCAGGTGACTCAGTCTTGAAGCATGTCTTTGCTCTCTACATGGAATTCAGTTGTAGCTTGGTATTTTATATAACTTGTGGGCATTAGATCAGGGCTTGAGAACAAACCTGAGTACAGCTTCTATGGCAAATTTACAGTGTGTGACTCCTCAAGTTCGTTGAAATATCTGAACTCATATTCTCTGAAAGCTTAACACTTTTTAACTTCACGGTTCAGTTGGGATTGGAGTCCATATGCACATGAAAAAGTTTATCTCAACATTAATTTTTAGAAGAAAAAAATAATTAAGGGTCAAGGGGCATTAGTTTTAATGGAAAAAATAGAGTCCATATGAATCTAATCTGTTTTTCCTCTTTTGTAGTCAGACTAGCACACAACTTTCTTCAAGCTCATTTCTTCTCCTCTCTGCAACTGATGTTGTTCCAAAAAATGATTTTCAGGGATCAAACAACAAGAAAAATGTACATTGTTATATTAACTACAATTAATATGGCAAATATAACCATTGGTTCTAAAATCACTAAATGAATACTGTGACTATTGCAGGGATTAATTATGGCTATGAATCAGTGTGGGGAGAGGGTGTTGGTGAAATTAATTCATACCAGGATATTTCCACAAAATACTGGAGTAGCATCAACTACAGTAATCCCAGCAAAGAACTGGGCTACGCTTTTTAAGAATTCATGACTTCACTTTTTAGGTAAGATAAGAAAGAATACATTATTTTGCTCAAAGTGGACACCTAAAGAAAGTCCATTTCAACAAGCTATGGAAGATCAGAACAACTTAATGATATTCTAGTGACCTGGCCTATAAAATTGTGATACACTGAAACATTATGTTTGCTCCACCAGAGCTCTCATGTCAAGAATCTTATGGGTTACCTCTGCTAGGATGGTAGAATTTCTGTGCATATCTCATGTGACTAGGATTAGTTTCATGATATTAATAAAAAAATCAGTGTAACTGGCAGTCAAATAGAAAAACAAAGGGAAAATGAAGGATCTAATATTTTTAAAGTAAGAAAGGATGGTCAGGGGTGAGATGCCAGGAGAAACAAACCATTGCCTAGGTAGAGCAGTACTAAACATGGAAGTTCTACATACTTTTCTTTTCCAATATTTATTTAGTGCACATTTACTGGTGCCAGCCTTATGGTAGGACAGCACCAGCAATTGAAAGATCAAATCCTCTACTTACAGTTAAGCTCGTAAGAGGGACACAGAAACACATACACACACGTGTGTGTACACATGTATAAATATACTAACATATGACAGGTTTTAGAATTGAGACACAATCCCATTGCTAGGAGTGTGCTAAAATAAGAGTTACTAAACTCTTCAGGGGGTTGAGGAAGGCTTAAAGGGTTTTAACATTTTAGGTGACTTTACAATCTGCGTAAGAGCTATTTTAAAAGTTTCACTTGATGCCTTTTTTATGCATACAGAAAACAGCATAGATTATTTGATGAATTTATAGAAAATGTACCCAACTGTGTTAAATACTACCATGATCAGGATAATAAACATTACCAGCACTCCAGAAGCCTCAAGAGTTGCCGTATATAAATGTTCCCTTTCTCCCAAAAGATAACTCCTATTCTGACTTCAATATTTGTCAGGTAGAGAAAAGAGATCAGTGGAGAGTAAAAGAAACTAGGCAGAGAAAATGCCTCCTTCCCATATCAGTAGATAAGAAATGAAGATAACATATACTGGAAATACTGGGCATGTAATGCGTGTGGGTTAGGGGTAGGATAATCCATGGGCCTAAGAACAGTTTGAAAAATATTAATGCTGTGCTTAGCAATATTTTATTTTATTTATTTTATTTTATTTTATTTTATTTTATTTTATTTTATTTATTTTTTAGAGACGGAGTCTCATTCTGTCGCCCAGGCTGGAGTGCAGTGGCACCATCTCAGCTCACTGCAACCTCCGCCTCCCGGGTTCAAGCATTTCTCCTGCCTCAGCCTCTCAAGTAGCTGGGACTACAGGCTAATTTATTTTGTATTTTAGTAGACATGGGGTTTCACCATGTTGCCCAGGCTGGTCTCAAACTCCTGAGCTCAGGCAATCCACCCGCCTTGGCCTCCCAAAGTGCTAGGATTACAGACATGAGCCACCTCGCCTGGCCAGCATTTTATTTTATTTATAGTTTATCATACAGTAAAATAGACTAATTTTTTTGTTGAAAAGTTCTGTGAGACTTAGTATATGTATAGATTCATGTAACGACTGTCACAATTAGTATTTAAAGCAGTTTCATCACTTTCCCATACTTGCCTTACACTCTCGCTTTAGAGTCATGCTTTCTCCTGGCCTAAAACTCTTATGAATCAGTGGTGAGTCCTTCACTATTATATTCTGACCTTTTCAAGAATGACGTATAAGAGGAGTGTTACAGTATGCAGCCATTTGAGCACAATACATTCAAGATTCATCCAAGTTATATGGGATCAGCAGTTCATTCCCTTTATTGTTCAGTGATATTTCACTTAATGGATGTACCACAGTGTCTTTATCCATTCACTTAGTGGAGAACATTTGGGCTGTTTCCAGTTTTTGGTGACTAAGAATGGTGTTGATATAAACATTCCTATACAGATTTCCATGGGAACATAAGTTTTATTTCTCTAGGCTAAATAATCAGGAGTGAGATTGCTAGATGATGAAGTGAGTACTTATTTAACCTGAGGAGAAACAAATAGTTTTGTGAAGTCGTTTCATCAGATCTACTTCATGTATTTTGAATCTCTGTTGCTAGGTACATATACATTTATTATATATTAATTGTCACGTCTTTTTGTGAAATGACTCTTTTATCACTAGGCAAGAATCCCTCTGACACTAGTAATACTCCTTCCTCTGGATTCTACTTTGTCTCATATTAATACAGGGGTGTGAGCTTTCAGGTTTGCATGGTGTATCATTTTTTATACTTTTTATTCTAATTATGTAATTACATTAGAGGTGAGTTTCTTGTATACAGCATATAATGGAGGCCTTTTCATCCATTCTAATACTCTTTTAGTTAGTATGTTTACATATTTAATGTGATTTTTGCTATGTTTAAATTGAAGTCTACCATTTTATTATTTGTTTTCCACTTGTACTCTAATTGTTCATTCTCATGCCTTTGGGGAGTTATGTCAAAGTTTTTTGTCTTCCATTTAGATTTTCTAGTGCATTTTTTACTGCATCATTTTTAACAGTTATTTTCATGGCTGCTCTAGGGACCATAATATGTAAATTTTTAACTTTTCACATTCTACTTAGAATCAATATTTTACCATTTCTATTGGGAACATAAAACTTTACTACAATTTGGGTCCTTTTAACCCCTCCCCTTGATGTTACATATTATATCTCTGTACATTTAATAACTCCATGAGAAAATATTTTAACTTTTGCTTTCTTCAACTGTCAAATATATCTTAAGGAACTCAAGAGAAGAAAAATAGTCTGCTAGATTTACCTAGATAATTACCATTTCTACTGTTCTGCCTTCATTTCTCAGGTTTCAGGTATTATTCTGGAATCACTATGCTTCTGTTTGAATAACTTCCATTAGCAATTATTTTAGAGCAGGTTTGATTTCCTTTACCGAGAGAATATTTAATTCACCTTTATGTCTGACAGACATTTTTGCAGAATAGTGAATTCTATGTTGACGATATTTAAATTTTATTTCAGTATTTTATAAATGTCATGCAATTTCCTTCCGACTCATGATTTCTAATCAGAAATTTGTAGCATTCAAATCATTGCTCTCTCATAGGTAATGTATTTTTTCCTCTGGTTATTTTCAAGGTTTTTTTATTTGTCTTTACTTTTTAGCAGTTTAATTATGATATGATAAAAAGGTTTCCTTATAATGTGCATTAAATGTTCCACACAGTTTACCTCTTGTTTATTTACTTTTGTTTTTCTGCAATTGTTCCCTAGATAGAAATTTTGTTTTTATAGTGAGATTTTAATTATTTGAAAATGGGAGCCAAAATTTTGTTTCTTCTTTATCACAAAACAATGTAGGTACTTGGTAAAGGCATATTCATTGGGAATAAATTAATAAATACACTAGCAGAATGTATCTTGGCAGAGAGAGGAGTGAGGATCTGCCTTTAACTGAACCCAGCATGGGCTGAATGAACAAAATACCCAACATTAAGCCAGGCAGCAAAATACTGGCGGCAGGGAGAGACAACAAAGCTTAAGTGTGAACCAAGCTCAAATACATGTAGAACATTCTTCTAGTAATAGAGTTTTTCTTTGACTATTAAAGGGTAATTAGTCATTGCTTAGAAGATCCAAGGAACCCCAGACTGTGGTTATAGATACTAAACAGACAACACACTGGCCACTTATGTTTTACTTTGTTTGTTTGTTTTTTTTTTTTTTTGAGACGGAGTCTCGCTCTATCGCCCAGGCTGGAGTGCAGTGGCGCAATCTCGGCTCACTGCAAGCTCCGCCTCCCGGGTTCATGCCATTCTCCTGCCTCAGCCTCTCCGAGTAGCTGGGACTACAGGCGCCCGCCACCACGCCCGGCTAATTTTTTGTATTTTTAGTAGAGACGGGGTTTCACCGTGGTCTCGATCTCCCGACCTCGTGATCCGCCCGCCTCGGCCTCCCAAAGTGCTGGGATTACAAGCGTGAGCCACCGCGCCCGGCCTTATGTTTTACTTTGTATAGCATATCAGGGCAAATCCATCTCTCTTTAGTTACTCTCAGACATTATAGTGGTACCATTAGCAGGGTCATCTTGGAACAGCAAAGAAAAAGGAAGTTGTGTGCCCAAATAGAAACTAAAATTCTATGATTCCATTTTTTTAAAAATTGATGCTTCTTTAAATGATATAGGACAAATCTGCATTCAGCCTTCTGTGTTCCCTAGTATTTTCTCTAGTATTCTGATATTCTGAGTTACCTGTTTTAACATTTATTACATTGTATTGATATAATCTTTTATATTCTACCTCATATATATATATATATATTTTTTTTTTTTTTTTGAGACAGAGTCTTGCTCTGTTGCCCGGGCTGGAGTGCAGTGGTGCAATGTCGGCTCACTGCAACCTCTGCCTCCCAGGTTCAAGTGATTCTCCTGCCTCAGCCTCCTAAGTAGCTGGGACTACAGGCACATGCCACCACGACCAGCTAATTTTTTGTATATCTAGTAGAGACGGGGTTTCACCATGTTAGCCAGGATGGTCTCGATATGACTTCATGAGCTGCCCACCTCAGCTGCCCAAAATGCTGGGATTACAGGTATGAGCCACTACACCTGGCCTCAGATATTCTTTAGAGTTAAGAACATTTCATTTATCTTTTTAATCTCAGCATATAACTTAATGCCTGGTATTAATTAATTAATATATTTATTGAACAAATATTGATTCAACACAAAAATGCCAAGGCACTGTGCTGGGCATTGGGATTTCAATAGTTAACTAGGTACACAGTGAGATTTGGTTGAACCGAGCTGTATTTCAGAATTTATCTATACATAAAGAAGAAACAAATAGCACATAAAAATGCAAGTAAAAAGTAATAATGCAAATCAGAGTACTTTTCAAACAACTATGAAATATCAAGCACTAATTAAGTACAGAAGAAAATATTAATTATATCAAGAGTTGCATCTTCATCTTTAATATTAAAAAATAAGTAACATTAAACTAAGCTAAAAATGGAAAAACAGGTTATTTTTATTGCTATCCTTAAAGAAGTAGCTATTATTGAAGACGGTAGATACTGTTTCTCAAAACATGGACTCTGGAGTTAGACTGTGTTGGTTTAATTTCTGACTCCCATGTGTAATTTGTGTGACGTTGAATAGTCCCGTACAGTCCGCATACCTTAGCTGTTCCGTCTGCAAAATGGTGATGATGGGGTGATGGTAATAGTACCTAGGTCATAAAGTGCAGTGTTGTGGGGATGGTTAAAATGGCAATACATGTAAAGTGTTTAAAATAATTCCTGGCACATAGTAAGTGCTCTCTAATAACTTATTATATACTAATTAATAATTTTTTTATTTCTGAGTAAGTGGAAGGAAGTGGAAGTGGTAAAAGATGAAAAAAACTTTTCTTTATGTTTATATTATTTATATTTAGAAAGATTCAATAGAAATAATTAAAGCTTCAATGAAGGACAACATAGATGTGAGATTTTAAAAATAATTTTGTGATGAAGTAACAAGGATTGGATATGTGATTCAGAGTTATCGCTATGCATGGTGTATATTTGAATTAATTTCATATATACAGAGAGGCAATGGAGTCTCTGAGTAATGGAATTTGAGTAGTGTAAATGATTGGGTTTCATATATCTTTAGACACATCTTAGGTCTGAAGACTAATTGATGGAGGAAATTTCAGGAGAAAATTGTAAGGTCCTCTGAAGAGAATTCCCTCTTAGAGAAGAACTCAACACAAGCTGGAATCAGCGACAGAGGTTGAAGATCAGAGCAGGATAATGGGTCTGAGCATTGTGTATTCATCTTTACTTCAATCAAACTCTATTTAGCCACAGAACATAGCACGCACACCCTAGAGGAAAAACAATAGGAAAATGCAAAGCTGAGAGTTCTAAAACCTTAATATCTAAGTGCTTGCCATTTCAAAGCTTTGTATAAGAGAAGGGAATTTTTTTCCTGTTTAAAGGGAGGTTCAAGGAGAGAGTATGAGCAGTGGCCACCAATGGACCATTGATTAAATGCAGCAAAGAGAGGTAAGTTAGGAAAATGTGCCCAACAGCAAAAACCAGCGGGAGATGTTGGAGGAGGCTTCAAGGCAGGGAGTCTTTAGCAGTGCAGGTGACAGCTTGGGTTGAGCCGCTAGAGCATCACCCCAAGGTAACAGATGGCAGCCACGTGGAGGAAGGCCAAGGGCATGTGGGGAAAGAATTTAAAGTTAGTTCAGAGGAAGAAACAGAGTGAAGGAAGCATGTCCTGGAGCAACCTAGCAACAAAATAGTGACAACAAGGGATTATGAAACATCAGCACAGAGGTCAACTCAGGCAATTTTGTAATCACTTGCAGGAGAAGGCAATACACTTGTTCATGAATGCACTATAATTTCCCTGGGAGCAGCTCCAGTTACCACAAAAAGAAAGGAATCTGGAAATCTGGAAGACAGTGTGTGTGTGTGTGTGTGTGTGTGTGTGTGTGTGTGATCATATAGGGTACTGACGTTCTACCTCCACAACCAATAAGAGTTGGGCATAATATTAATATTACATTATTTATGTCCACAGGCTAGAAAGTAAATGATAGAGGCATTTGGATCGTAGTTAATAGATGACTAGAACAATCAATATAAGGCATAGAATGGATCATGTAATGCACATTTACGACATCTCCAGCTCAGCATTTGAATAATCCTATGACTGGGGAGAAATCCTATGATACTTTCTGCCCCTACTTCATAGCTGATGGAAATAGTGGTGTTGGAAATACACACTCCTCTGCACCCCTGGTAAACAGAGAGTCACATTATCCAAGCACAAATATTTAGATGCTCTTCCTGGGCTTCAGACCTTGAGATGATGTAGAAGATATAGCTTTGGTTGGAGACTGTTTCTCTGAGTGGAGGAGAAAGAGGAACAGCGATCTTCAGCCCTGGATGCTGCCCCAGAGTGTTCAGGGATGACAGCACAAAAATCAAGTCTCAAGCAGAGGATTCCTTTTGGCAAGGGCTTTAGCATAGCCCACCATCTTTGGCCCCTGGAAAGCTTTGTTCTCCAATCTTTCTTTTGATTTGGGAGCAATTACCTATCCAAAAACAGCCTTGACTTAATTTTGTCAAAGTTGTTTTATTTTGTTTACGATAAAAAATCCAAAGTGGAGATGTATAAACCTTATGAATCACTTATTTGAGCAATTATAACAGGAATAAGAGCCTATGTCTTATTTTTTGGCCTTCATAATCATATACAGGAAAAATCTAGACATATTCTTTTTTTTGAAAACAGCCCAACATGAAGCAGATAGTATAATGTAGATGAGGAGTCAGAAAACGTTTCTATATGTGATAATTAGAGCAAAATAGTCAATATTTTAGGCTTTGCCAGTCACATGGTCTACGTTGCAACTAGGGAACTCTGCCTTTGTGGTGTGAAAACAATGTATCAACATAATTGTGCTCCAATAAAATGTTATTTATGGAAATAGGTAGCAAGCAAAATTTGGCCTGAATTTGGCTAAACCCTGATCTAGTGGAATAAACATGGGCCTTAAAAATGGATAGACCTATGTGATCCTAAGATTTCCTCATTCATAAACAGGCATCATAGTACTACATGAATTTCCCCTGAGGATTAAATTTAAAGAGAACACACATTTTTAACACACTTTGCTTTGGTTTACACAAGTTGTTTCATAAACAGTATATCACGTATTAGAAGATCAATATGTGGTTATTAGAATTATAATATATCCTGGAAGGAAAAGTTAACATTAATGTGTCCACAACACATGCACACACACACATACAGTCCAGTCAAGCATTCACATTATTTCTCAAAGAATAGTGCTCTTCAGTAGAAACGACCTCCAGATAATACTCTGTATCCTAATCTTAACTGAAAAAGGCTACTACGTTTTTGTTGCTGCACCCATAAATAATCCTTATAGCCTCAAAATACTACCACATATAGTATTTCAACTGTTGGCTGTTCTAGCTATTCCAATACTGATTCTTTCATATATACATATTAACTGGAGATATGAAGGAAGATGTGAGCTCAATTTACCATACGAATGTGAATAAGGAGGAAATGTTTAAAATATGTTCACAGAAAGGGCTGGGCAATAGCAACTAGTTAAATGACTGTGCAACTTTGGGAATTCAATAGGTTTTTGATTGGCTCTGATAGTGCCTATTTTATGCAAACTGCATAAAATTTTTTCAGTGAAAAAATGCAGGGAATGGATCTGTGCTATTGAATGTATTGGAAAATTTTTCCTGTCTAGTACCATCACTTGTAATAGCAAATCATTAATTACACACTCAATCCACAGTCAACAATGTCTTCTAATGGCTTTTAAAATAAAATTCTAGTAACTCTCTAACACCCTCCTCCCCTGACCAGGGCACTAATGGCACAATGACTTAAAAGGATATCCAATATTTACTTAGTATGTGTGATGGTTAATTTTATGTGTCAATTTGGAGGATATTTTTGAATGAGATTAACATTTAAATTAGTGAACTTTGAGAAAGCAGATTGCCCTCCATAATATACGTGGGCTAATTAGTTAAAGGTCTGAATAGAACAAAAAGGCCAGCTTCCCAGAATAAGAGAAGATTCTCTGGCAGACTGCCTTCAGACTTTGTCTACACTATTGGCTCTCCTGGGTCTTCAGCTTTCTAGCCCACATTGTAGATTTGGACTCCTCAGCTTCTATAATCACGAGTCAATTCTTTACAATAAATCTCTCTCAGTATATGTAGATATATGTATATATAAATACACATCTTATATATGTGAATATATTTATCTTCTGTGTGTATATATACATATATGAAACAGAACGAACCTTTTGTTGGTTCTGTTTCCTATTTGTCTGGAGAACCCTGACTAATACAATACCTAACAAAGAAATTTCTTTCTATGTAATCTACTTCATTAAATTTGCATGATAAACATGTACAACGTAAAATAGTATTGTCATCCTAATTTTTTTTGTTTGTTTTTTATAGATGGATATACCGATGCACTCATTGGATAAATATCTGGGACATGCAGCTAATATGATTTGGAGCTAGGATTTGAAGACAGACACTCTTATTCCAAACATATCTATCCCACCAAGTAGATGTTATTGTTTTAGAAATCAGAAAGTTGAGGATGAGGAAAGATAAGTAATGTGCCCATCATCAAACAGTTAGTAACTAGAAAATCAATGCCTTTTTGATTTTAGATTTCATATTAACTACTGAAATAGATTGCTAATGACACACTTTTAAATGTAGAATCTGAATAAAGCAAATTTTATGTGGTATTAACATATGTTATATTTAGTGCTATAATATTACATACATATAATTCAATTCTGATAGTATTATAAAAAGCAAAATATAAATAAAATATTTCTATGGTTAGGTTTCAACTAGTTGTTATTGCTCTAGGCAGGTAAACATCAGAAGCCTTTGCATTCTATTGGGACATCAGTATTGTGTCCGTTTATAATTGTAGGCCTGCTGAGAAACACTGTGACCTAGATTTCCATTAGGAAAGAAGCCAGTATCTATCAGCAAAATTTTCCAAATGTCTCAATTGTTACATTACAATACTTCTGACATTGAGGTGAAGGCAAATTGTTAAGAAAATGACTTTTCTTATAGTGTCCTAATATACTTAGTGGAAAGGTTTTCCTGTTTTTTGAGTTGATCTGATTTGTGCTTGGAAACTTTATTATGTGATTTAGTGAGGGGTGCACAGAGATAATAGAGTTTCAACAGTCTTCACATCCAGGTTCTTAAAGCTGGGGTGCTTAGACAAGATGATAAATGGTATCAGATTATAAAATCTCCATTTCACAGTGGAGATGGGTGGGGTTTTGTGTTGAAATGTGTTCCTCTCTCCTCAAAGAAGATATGCTGAAGTCCCAGCCCCTTGTACCTCAGAATATGGAGCTGATTTGGAAATAGATTCTTTATAGAGGTAATGAATTCAAAATGAGGATATTAGGGTGGGCCTTAATCCAATATGACTGGTGTCCTTATGCCAAGGGGAAATTTGGACACAGTCACAGACATACACAGAAAGATGATGTGAAGACACAGGGAGAATCCCACGTGAAGATGGAGGTTTTGAAACTATGCATCTACAAGACAAGGATCACAGGAGATTGTCAGCAACCACCAGAAGCTAGAAGAGGAAGGGAGGATTGGCCTACAGGTTTCAGAGGGAGCATGACCTTGCTGATACCTTGAGTTTGGACTCCAAGCCTCCATACTGTGAGACAATGCATTTCTGCTGTTTTAAGTAACACAATTTGTAGTACTTTGTTATGGCAGCTGTAGGGAACTATTACAGCAGGCAAATACATATTTTTCAGAAAAGAAGTTCATACCATTAAACATATTCTTCAGGGATACTTGATCCAAAAAGGATGAGAAGTCATTGTCTTTTTATATTTTATTTTATTTTATTTCATTTTATTTTATTTTATTTATTTTTTGAGACGGAGTCTCACGCTTTCGCCCTGGCTGGAGCAGCGGCACGATCTCAGCTCACTGCAACCTCTGCCTCCCGGGATCAAGCACAACTTTTACCTCAGCCTCCCAAGTAGCTTGGATTACAGGCACGTGCCATCATGCCCTGCTAATTTTTGTATTTTTAGTAGAGACGGGGTTTCACCATGTTGGCCAGGTTAGTCTTGAACTCCTCATCTCATGATCTGCCCGCCTCTGCCTCCCACAGTGCTAGGATTACAGGCGTGAGCCGCTGCGCCCGATAGAGAAGTCATTGTCTTAGAGCATCTGGAGAAACACCTGGCCATATACTTCAGTCATAACATTCTTATTTTGCAAAATATTTCTTAGGTCTCACTCCAAGTATCTGAGTCTGTCTGAAAGGGCTTCGTTGTTGTCTGTTTTTACAAATTATAAATAATTAATCTTACTATAGGTTCATTTTGCAAGCGAAAGAAAGAAGCTGGCTTCTGAAAAGGCTTGCAAATAGTTAACAACTGAACAAGTAACAGTTTTATTTTAATTGTAACATCAACATATATTCATTTGAAAACATAAAATATAGGAAATTAGTAAGAAAGATTTATAACCACTATCAATACAGCTCTTAAACACTGTTTGCTTATTTGCATCTTAGGTTATTTCCTTCGGGATGGGGCTGGTGGTTTCATTAAACAGCATTGTTTTACTGAGGTTGACTTCTGCAGAAATGTTATTAGACTAGAAGAGTCTGGCTGTTCAGGGGATTCTAAGCAGGTGATGCTCCAGCCCCTCCACTTGGTCAAGGACGGGAGTAAAAATGACCTGCAAGGTGCTCCAGACACAGTGTGGGTAAAAAAAGGGAAAGAACTGTATAAACTGCTGGGTATGAGGAAGATGGGAAGATACAGAGAAACATCATAGAAAACCATTTATGGATTTTGTCCATGTGATGGACTGTATGATCATTTATGCCACTTCCTATGAGAACTGCAGTAAAGATCATTTTATATTCACACTTGCCCTCATTTCACCTTATTTACATAATACAAGTCCCTGAATCAGGAATTACTGGGTCAAAGATATTAACATCTTTATGTTCTTGATACATATTTTCAAGCTGATTTCCAGAAAGATCGTTCCATATTATATACCAGCATTGTGTAGAAGTGCTATTCTCAAAGTTGCTTAATCAGCACTGAGAATTCTTTTCTTTAATGTGCACTAATTTAAGAGGTAATAAATAGAATTTTGTTACCTATATCTGTCCTTCTAATTATTAGTAATGCCTAGAGTTTTATTCTTGTTAGCCATTTTTGTTTATTTGTATAAGAAATGTTATTCATCTTTACTTCCCATGTTGCCTTCTTGATCTACACTTTTAATTTTTGTATTCTTTTTTTAAATTACAAAATTATGTGTTCATGAAACATTCAAACTATATACAAATGTGTAAAGATAATACCACTCCCTTTCAATCTTATTCCTTGGAATACCATTTCAATAGCATATGCTTGCTTATATCTGTATTTGCATAAACATATACAGGCTGATAAAGGGGTATGTATATATGTTGTTATTTTGTTTGGCAATGTTAGTACATACACCACTCTGCAACTTGCTTTTTACACTTAATCTTTCAGGTTGATCCTTATTCTAGATCAATTACCACAGATATAACATAATATATATATTTTTAATAGCTATATATTATTTTTGAAAATAATATACTAAAATGTTTAAATCATTTCTCTCAACATGGATAGTAGAAGTCTTTTTAGTTTGTTCATGTATTTGTTTCTTTTAGATCATGATAAATAATGCTAAAAAAAAAATTAACCTACCCCAATATACATATAGCACAAACACATAAACATTCTTGTAAGCACATGCATATTCTTATATATTATTACTTTTAGTTCTGTAGCTTAGGCTCCCTCAAAGTTCAGGTGTAAATAAATGATGAGGACTCACCTCACCCAAAAGGCAATGATTTGGGATGCTATTAGGGGGCCTGAAAGGGTATATTCATTTCCACAAAAAAAAAATGGTAATGTTCTTTACAGATTTGGGGAAATTTGGGCATTTTGTATGCTCTCTAAAACTCATTGTTGGTTTTCTACCAGAAAACCTTTAAAGGCTAAATAGTTTAATATAATAGTGTTGTGGATTTTGATTTCTTAACTCGAATCTTGGAATCTAATATGAAAAATATGTTTTTTATTGGAAATAAAGTAAAAAAGTGGCAGGAACTGTGACAGGACAGAATACAATTTTCTTCTAGTTTCGCAAAGTCTGGATTTTTGGCTTTCCTTAGAACTTTGATATACTGCAATGTGAAGAAAATAAATGAAGAGCATATCTAAAGCCAATTCCATCTCCAGTTATTTACCATTTAAATTACAGTGGTAGGCAAGCTTCCAAATTAGAAAAATGCACTTCTGATCAGAGGATACAAGAAGGGCAGTATTTAAAAGTTGAATTTAAAATAGGTCAAAGTAGCTATAGTCTGAGTAGCTGAGACTTGACCAATTTTAAACACCAAATGTGATTATTCAGAGAAAATACTGTTGATGTTGCAGGGTAGATCCAAATAAAAAGAGGCTACCTTCACAGAATAGTTGAATCAATCACCCCTAAGTACATCGTCTGTGATTTTTAACTAGAAGTGTGCTTCAGCTACTACCTGGAGTTCCAGTGCAAAAACATGTTGGCTGAAACTCTGATTCAGTAGGTTTGAAATGGTGCTCAGTATGTATGTTTTGAAAACGCTTCTCAAGTTATTGTTATGCGCAATTCTGAATTAAGAACCACAGCCTAAAATGTTTGTAGTAGTAAACCCCCCGAAATGTTTGAATCAGAATCATCCTAGGGACATGCTAAAATATACATTCCTACGTCCACTTCAGATTTCAATTCGAAATGACAGGACTAAGGCTTGAGAATCCAGACTTTGTACCAAACCAAACTGTTAATGACATTGAAGTTTCTAAAACACTAGACCTGCACAATCCAAGAATAGCATTAAAGGTACTTGGCTTCACTGTTTTGGAGCAACTGTAAATGAGTTGAGATGTAACCAAAATGCCACCAGCAAGTGTGAACACTGGTTGTAAGATTTAACAACCTGATATATCCAGTCAAAAAGAAACATTCTTAAAGGCTAAAGCTGCTTGAACATTACTGGATAGGAGTACTACGTTTTTAATCAGTGACTCTACGACTTTACTACTTACTAATGGTCCAGCTGTCTTCATGTTAAGATCTTATCAGCATAGCCACTGGGCATCTGGGTTAAGATTCTTTTTGGTGCAAGTTAAAATAAATCTAGTCAGGCCAGGCGGGATGGCTCAAACCTGTAATCCCAGCACTTTGAGAGGCCAAGGTGGGTGGATCACTTGAGGTCAGGAGTTCGGGACCAGCCTGGCCAAATGGTGAAACCCCGCCTCTACTAAAAAAAAAAAAAAGGGAAAATACAAAAATTAGCCAGGCCTGGTTGGCACATCCTTGTAATCCCAGCTACTGGGGAGTAGAATCGTTTGAACCTGGGGGGCAGAGGTTGCAGTGAGCCGAGATCACGCCACTGCACTCCAGCCTGGGCAAAGAAGCGAGACTCTGTCTCAATAAATAAATAAATAAATAAATAAAGCAAGCTGGTGAAAAGTAATTTGAAAAATCAATTTAAAAAATTTCAGATGATGTTGAGAGGAATTAATCATAAAGATAACAGAGTCTCCTATGGAAACTTTTATTCTCATGTCAAATCTCTGAGAGAGAGTATTTGGGCACGGATTTCACCCCTGATCTAATCATGTGTGTAGGAAGACTAAATTAGAAATATGGCAGCTGGGGCCATTCTTGGTAGTTCCCAAAGCAGAAGAGATAAGTTTGATTCTGAACTACGGATTTAAGAAATATGTTGATGAGACCCATAGCACTGTGGTCAAACTGAATGTTTACAAATGAGTGTGTGTGTGTGCATGCACACACATACACACAGGCTATAATCTGTATAACACGAGTGTGGCTTGTTATCTCAAGACTGTGTGTTCTAAGGGATTTGTATGCCCTCTTTACCACGTGCCTAGAAATAAAGTCTATATAGTGATCTCAGGCCTCTTATTTGTGTTCCATGTTGTGATTTGGTTGTGATTATTTCCCTGACCTTGTAAACGCCCTGAGAGTGGAGATTTACGAGTAGAGATTTGGTCTTGCTTAACAAGTACAACTACCATAATGCTTGGCACATAGGATGGACTCCAAGGTAACTTGCTCAACAATTTGGTTACAGGGTCACCCAAATTTTATCTACAAACTCTTCCGATCTGCTTAAATTTCTACTATAAGCAATTACCTGTAGCTATCAGCATTAATATTTCATTGCCTCTTTTTGACATCTGCTTGGTGGTAGGTTAATTTTTCTGTGCTTTGCTTAGTTTTCCAACAAAACTTTTGAAACCTGTCTACCTTTCCTTCTCATTCACTCAAAGAACAGCTTCTAGGAGATGGCTTGGTGTATCTGGTGTGTTCTTGGGGACTGACTTGACACCATTTCAAGTCATTTCCAGAATTCTTTTTCCTTCAAGGATTTCTCCTCTCATTAACCATCTTCTCTATAATCACAATTCTTAGCCCTCTCAGTCTTCCAAGATAGTAATTTTTGAACTTTATATATGATGGGGGAATCTTGCAAAGATGCAGATTCAAATTTAGGAGCTCCTGGGAAGTGGTTGGCTATCTGCCTTTCTTTTTCTTTCTTTTTGTCTCTCTGTGTGTGTGTGTGTGTGTGTGTGACAGAATCTTACTCTGTTGCCCAGGCTGGAGTGCACTGGCACAATCTCAGCTGGCTCTAACCTCCGCCTCCCAGGTTCAAGCGATTCTCCCCTTGACCTCCCGAGTAGCTGGGATTACAGGTGTGTGCCACCATACCCAGCTAATTTTTGTAGTTTTAATAGAGACAGGGTTTTGCCATATTGATCAGGCCTGTCTCGAATTCCTGACCTCAGGTGATCCACCTGCCTCAGCCTCCCAAAGTGTTGGGATTACAGGCATGAGCCACTGCACCTGGCCGCTATCCACATTTCTAACAAGCTCCCAGCTAATGCAGCTGCTACTTGTCATGAACTCTGCTTTGAGTAGCAAGAGTCTAAGGACCCTCTCCTGCCCCAATCTCTCCCTCTTTCCTCATCTTAAAGAATCTTAAAGTCTATATATTTTGAGTGAGGCGAGTCTAACACAGCTTATTTTGCTGGACAGTGTCAACTTACATCACTGAATTTGCTTCCACTGTGCAGTTGACTAACCAATGAATCACTTAGTTTCTTCTCTTCACACACTGTAATGGGGCATTTTTCTTATGCTCTACCTCCACCCCTGCAATCTCTTTTTCTTCTTAAGTGGTGAAAAAAATAGGCTTTGTCACAATATATTGCTAGGAAGGCACTGCCCTTTGATAAAATAATGTTATCTCTGTGAGTTTTCCACATTTCCCTCTTAGTCATTTGGAAGTAAATGAGATTGAGTATGTAGTTATGCATAGACTGCAAACCACCTCTGACTAACAAAGGAACATCACAGTGATAAATTTGTAGTGACCCCAATCACTTTATGAGCTTTCCACATGTACAAACAGGTGACACATGGCATTAAACACAAGGGGCAGCTCTCCACTGCAGTCTTGAAAAACACAGCATATCAAAGAGAGGTGAGAGGTGTGTTCTGATTACTTTGTTAGTAATGCTAGTAAAATACATCAAACTTTGCAATGAGTTTATTTTTAAATGTGTTCCAGTGGATTCTAGCTCAGAATTGTGTCTATTGGATGAAGTCATGTTAATTAATTTAGTTATTTACTTTCTAAACCTTTCTTTGAGAATTTAAGAATGGAAATTGTCTCGGACTCTGGAATCATGCATGTATGATTATCTTATGCTTTTTTGCTGCAGGAGATAAAATATAATTTCTGGTCCATAAGTGCCACACAAGTTTATTTTCTCCATTAATATTTCTAATTATTCAGATCCAGCCCACATCTGCTTATGCAACCCAAAAGGGAAAGTAGTATATTTTCCCCTACAAATATATCTTTTAAACTTTTGAGATATTATCAGAGGGAAAGTTTCCTTTATCTTGGGCATGCTCTATCTGAACAATCATGGGTCTTCTCCAAAGTGCCTTCATCTCTATTCAATTAGATTAACATTTAGCCTTGTGCTTTATGTCAGGCTCTGCTCACACCCCCAATTCATCCCAAAGATGACTATCATTTGTCTTCATGGCTATTTTGAACCACAGTGATCTCTTCTATCTCTGAGTTTATAAGGTTTCAGTACTTAAAATTTCCAGCAGATGTTCTATTGTTCTCTATTTGTCCTATGTTTGTTAAATGTAATTTTTATGAATAGATGATAAGCACATTGAGGGTAATCAGGTAATGGATATGTTCCCTACTGGGGTAGGACGAGAACTAAATCATAATAGGAATTCCATAGCTTGCAATTTATTTTGTGAATATCAAGTGACTGGAGTTCCATTTTTGAAAATGAATAAACAGAATACATACAGTTTTCTACTCGAAGAGAGTGAGCTGATTAAAAGTAAAATGGATGTAAAGGTGGCACTTTACCTCTGTTCCTTGTTTGCAGTGTATATACTGAACTCAGGTTAATTTGATTCTTTTCTCCTCGTTTATTCTCTGTCTTCAATAGAGAGTAAGATTATTCACATGTACTGATTTCAAGAACTTCTAAAGTAATTTCTCTGACTCAAGGCAGAACAAGGAATTCAATGATGCAAAAATATGACTGCAAGTTCTATTCAATTTCTTTTATTTTTCCCATGAAGAGTATAGATAAAATTTTTGACAGAAAACTAAAGGGCCTTTATTCCTTCATCCCTCGCCACTAATTTTAAATAACACGTAAAGAAGAAATTGGAAAAGTGAACCTTCTCAATTTGTGAAAGAGGATATAAGGGGATATTTACTTTCAGTTAGAGAATTGTAATCTCAACTAACCCCCAAGAAATGGTTTGAGGAATTCCCAATGCTTGAAATATTTTACAAAGGAAACATGAGTGGGGCCAACAAAAAAAGGGAGGAAGCAGAGCTGCTATTTAATGGAAAATGGCACACATATGCCTTCTAAGATGATCAACTTCTACAGTACCAGGGAAGAGTTCCTTTGGTGTGTGATTTTTCTCCTCCTCCTATTGTTCTTCCTCCTTCTTTTGGTTTACTTTTATTTCTAGGGTAAAGGAATGACAAATGAACTCAGATTGAATGTGACTGTAACCACATGGTAAAAGATCACAGTTCACCCTGTTTATATATTGAAATGGAGGACACTTTACCAAAGCAGAGTTGAAGTAACTTTCAACCATGTTCTTAACACATACAACACTATCATTAGAACAAAATAAATTTGGGATGTTGTTTATGCAAGGAAGTATTTTTCTAAATTTACTGAGTGTATCTGTTGAGTTGGAGTTGAAGGAAGCCAGGCTGTCCAGCAGAAATGCAGCTATGGGGCAATTGATTCAACTACTTAGAAATGTTCAAGCAATGAAAACATGAACTTTCAACAAAGCTCAAATGTCTTGATTCAGAATTTGTTTTCTAGATTACAGCATATTTCAGTTAACTTGAAGTTTGAATGTGTGCATAAGGGTATTTTCACAATTAAGCTCAAACTTGTTAAGTTCACAAAAATCCTCTTAATGGATAGAAATGGCTTAGAGGTGAAGATGGACTATACCAGGAAAAACAGGGAATTAATTTGCCTTCTTTTACGAAGAATTTTCTTTACTTCTAATATAGCTATCAGAAATATACAAATATCTTTCTTTGTGTTTGTCTTTCATAAGATATGTTTCTAGATGGTCATTGGACTATTTTTTCTTCTGTGAGCAGAAGTTTAAACCTTGTAGGAATGAAAGCTTCGTTTTATATTATTTTTATGGCATAGATTACATTAATAGATAGGGTATATGTGAGTCTGTGTGTTAGTATTCAATGTAAATTAAAGACTTCCATATCTAAATGCTACTGAAAGTTGTAGTATAGTAATTCCTGTCTAAATACTGGATCTCCTTGTGTACAATTCTTACATCTGTATTCAAATTTTGTATATTTGGTTTTGTTTCCCAAAACCCTAAGAATTTTCATTCTAACAGATACAAGCTATTCTTATTTAGAGTATTTAGAAAAGAAGAAAAATAAGTAGTAGGGAGTGGTATGAACAGAATATGGAAGCAAATTTTTGAGGGATGATCAGGGTAGTCTTTTCTATAGCAACACTGCGAGAGATTCAAAGTTAAGTTCTGTGTGGCGTGGTGGCTCATGGCTGTAATTCCAGCACTTCAGGAGGCCAGTGAGGGTGGATCACTTGAGGTCAGAAGTTCGAGACCAGCTTGGCGAACATGGTGAAACCCTGTCTCTACTAAAAATACAAAAATTAGCTGGCTGTGGTGGAGGACCCCTGTAATCCCAGCTACACTGGTGGCTGAGGCAAGAGAATTGTTTGAACCCAGGAGGCAGAGGCTGCAGTGAGCTGAGATGGCACCACTGCATTCTACCCTGGGTGACAAAGGGAGATTCCATCTCAAAAAAAAAAAAAAAAAAAGAAAGTTAAGTTCCATCTACAACCAAACCACCATGCTTGTAAGGGAGGAAGATGGGACAATTTTAATAAGCTTTTGGAGAGTTCAGCAGATTCTAAAATACTGGAATCAATTTCTGAGTCAGCAAACCAAAGATTTGAAACATTTAGTGGATGGCAGATGGGAAGAGTTGTCCATGTCAGGGTTTCTGCTAGTCTCTAGTTTCAGGTGCTCCGTATTCATTACCCTTTTTAACCTTTCCATCTCTTTTATAAAATGGGTATTATTTCTGTTTTATATAGTTAAAAAGTTAACAAAAATTAAATTAAAATTTTTAAGAATTTATTTATATGTTTGGATATAATGACAGGCAAGCAAAAACAAAATACCAACGACATATAAGGCCTCAGTCTTGAGAATAGGAGAATATTTTTAAAAATCATGTCTATTTGACAGCTTCCTTTTACTTTAGCATTAGTCCATTCCGTGAGTCAGTGATCACCAGGTTTCACTAACTAACAAATAGTGACTGGTTGTAATTCTCCCTTTGTTGTCATAGTTAAGAGCAGTGTTTCGGTCTTAGGCAATAAGTTAAGTTAGTTGTTTTAAAATCTGATGACTGGAAAATAGTTTCCAAATAATTAACCTTTAACATGTTAACTTTTATCTTTTAAAATTTTTCTTATAAAGAGTTTTATTTACTATATTTTCATAAAGTATAGTGAAAGATTTAAAGAGGCAGAAAAGTAAGGGTACTCCTTGTATACATCATCATGTTCTCACAAAACTAGAGATGTGAAGCATATGTCAATATAATAAATAGAAGAATTAACACATACAGTTATTAGGTGCTGCACTATTCTAAGCACTCTACATATATTAACTTATTTAATACTCACAACACCCCTTTGAGGTAGGTATTTTTAGTACTTTAGTTTGACAAATGAGTAAATTAAGGCACAATGAGGTCAAATATTTTTCCAAAGATTATAAAGCTGGTAAGTGGCAGAGTTGGGTTTTAAACCCAGGCCATCTGATACCAGAATCTGCATTCATACCTATCATGCTATGATTTGCAGCTTCTCTAAATGCATAGTAATCCTTGCCTCTATCAGATCCTCAATGGCCATGGCTTTATTTTAAAACGTATTAAAATACTATGTGCCTTACTTTAATATTTAGATGAAAAGAAGAATTTGAAAATTCTCAAGAGATGAGAAAAAGTAAAGTACTATAGTTTGTAATCATATAATCTGGAAGGGAAAAATGTATTTCCTTTTATAGTATTACATTCAGCTACCTTTCAAAAACAGCAAATTCTTCTCTAATCTGTTTTCTTATACCACCTAGATATGTTTAATAACGTATATCTCCAGCAAAGCAGTGATTAATTAATCCAGAAGCACTTCCTGAGCACTTCATATATTAATATAAAGATAAGTTAGAACAGAAAAAAACAATGATTTATCAAACTGAAATTAAAAACTATGAAAACATTGATAACAATCAGAAGATTTTACTCTAAAAAATCCAAAATAATGTGTCTGTCCAAGATTAAAGTCCAAAAAAAAAAAAAAAAAGAAAAAGAAAAAAGAGAACTGAAAAACAAGATGCCCTTAAGACCAGAATAAACGATGTGGTAAATCCATCAGGCTGAGCATAAGAGAGCTTGCTGAGCTATGATGAAAGTAATAGAAACCCAGTGAGAGTGACTATCTCACATTTCATGGTTCATTTAAAGCCCTAAAAGGAGATGATCAGGATTAAACTAATATCTTTTAAAAACTGATTGATAGAAGATATGTAATGAAATCAAGAAAGGTCAAATGATGAAGGCTCACGACTTTCATCAAATCAGCAAATTCCAACTATCCATCCATGCAACCTGAATTAGTAATTTATACTGGCATATAAATTAGGTCATTTTTACTGGCAATATAATAGTGAGTATCATGTTATAATTGCTGGTAACAACAGAAGTCCTTTTAGGACTAGTATTTGTTATTATTGTATTCACATGATTTTACTCTACAGCAAACAGTCTATTGCTTTTGATTTATCAGAGAGTTATATCTCTGTTTATTTCACTGACTAATAGAAACCTTTGTCAGCAAAACACCTTTTCCAATTAGCCTTGGTCTGGAAGATACAAGCCAGACTCCCCTCAGTGGGAAAGACTGTCATTGAAACCAGTGGTAACATTTCACGGAACCAGTAATCCTGGTAGAATGTGATGACTTTCCATTATATGCACATTTGAAGCCAAATAAAATACCTTCGAAATGTATTGAATAGGTCAGATTCATAACGAAGCTTACCAACCATCCCTGCTAGCCTAGGACTGAGAAATTTCCCAGGACAGGTGACTTTCAGTGATAAAACTGGGACAATCTCAGGCAAATAGGGTTGGGTAGTCATGCTATGAACAGTATACTCAAGTTGATCCACAAAAGCTGTGTCCCTGCAAAGCACAAATGTCATCTGTTTTTAAATCACTGGTCATTGGTATAAAACTTGCATCTTTCTGTGGCCATCAGCCACAGTTTTCTTCTAATTCTCTCAGAAATGCTCAGCATCATGGTTTGTCATTGTATAGAATTAGAGAGAGAAAAAAAAAAACGTTCCAGTTATTCATAGACTCAATCATGTGGAGGTGAGGACAGCAGAAAGAGGGGAGATGTAAATGGTCAAAGTTTGTCCGATAAACAACATCAACCAACATGTGTTTTCATGACTATCTTTTAGAATGTGAGACTGACAAGATGTAGGAATTAGAGTATATATTATCACAAGCATCAAACATTGTTAAAAGCCCATCTTCATGATTAAAAGAATTTTAAAATTGGCCAAGGATCAAGACGTGAGTCAAAGTAAGACCAATTATCCGATGTGTTGCATGGTGTAGACATGGTTATGTGGTCCCACCAGAGTACAAGCAAGCTCAGGCATCAATCAGCTGAGTAGCTGCATAAATGCTAGAGGGACAATTCTTTAGTGGCATCAAAGGCCAAGTTAAGAACCTGATTTCTCAAACTTTGCAAATGGATCCCCTCAACGTAAGTGAATTTTTTCACCACTGGAAGGCCAATAAATCCAATTCAGTTTTCTGCTAATATTTGCTGTTGACATTGATATAGTTAACATAGTATGAGAAACTAATATTCATATTATGATAGTCATCATTTTAGTTTCCTCTAACAAGGAACTATATGGCAGTACAAACAAGAGATGTGTCTATTTCCTCTAATGGTCATGGCTCATTGTGACTGGTTACATTAGAATGCTTTGTACTTTTTTTAAGTTCAGTGCTTACACCTCAAAGAAAGTGGTAATAGAGCTCAATATTCCTATAGAAGCTTAGGGAAAACTGATTCTTACAAAGTTTCACAGGCAAGCTTAATAAAAACTGCCCTATTACTCCATTTCGCTTTAACAGTAGAGAACATTTCTTACATAGAATTATTGTAAAAAGGTTGTATCAGCACTTTGCATGTTGGTATTCCAAGGTTCTAAGAAATGAGGTTATATTCAAGGTTACCTGTTTCTGCAGAATGACTAGAAGTCATGTCACTTGAATACATAAATGTCATTTATTATGCAGTAGATATTTATACTTTGGTCTCATCTGTAACCAACTGATAGTAACCTTGATTCCAGATCCAGATTCATTATTATTAATACACTTCTATGTAAAAGTACTGACTATAAAATTAAGTGGGTTAGTACTAGGAGTATTTGACAGCCTTTTGCTAAATTCAAAAAGACCACATGGCAATATACTTCCTGCTAGACAGCTGTCCCCATAAAAAATCTGCTCTCACAAGAAGCATCCTTGTTGACCAGCTGAATGACCCACTTGTGTCTGGGCAGAAATCCATTCATTCTAGAGCCAATACATTGCTAGGAAGCAAAACTGCTCTTTTATACTCATACGTTACAAATAATAATAGAGACATAAAAATCTGGACTTCATTAAATTTTATATCCTTAATCATCAATAAAACAATAAGACAAAAAAGATATGATCATTTCTTGAACATTTTATGTGATATCTTCCATTTTTCTAATGGAAAAGAGCTTTGCTTTTGCTGGTTTCTTTGTGAAAACAGCAAATCATAAGGAATTCTCTTTGATTATTATAGATTGGTACTCTTTCTTACACAATGTAAGAATTCCTTGCCTCAGGAGAAATTAACCTTAAGTAACTGATGACAAATGGATAAAAAGAGGTAATGTCAGCCTCATTTTGTGAAAACAGGAAATAAGCAATTCAGAAAATGACAGACATGGCTAAAGAGTTGCTGTCACAATTCTTTGCCATCCTAGAGCAACTATGCAGACTGCTCTTGGAAACTGTGTTGTCTTCCTAATTCAGACAGTTATGACTGTCCTGCTCAATAAAGTCTCTTAATATTAGAGTAAATGTAGAAAATAACTATTTTTCTCAAGATATAGTTAGCCCATTGTCTTTTATGTTATTTTATTTTATACACCGAGGACTTTTCCTAGGCATACCATGTTACTCAGTTGAAAAGGCCTAGATGAGGAAAAGCGAACATGTTGTGGCTTGGTAAAAAGACAATGAAGAATACTGACCTAAATTCAACTGGCAATTCTTCCAGTTATGAGGGATTGATACTTGATATGTTATTTATCCCTTTTGCCTAGTCTTCATGTACATAAAATTAGTGAATGCTACTTCATGTGGTTGATAATGATATTTAATCAGAACATGTATAGGGTGCCTGGCACAGGACCTGGTCCCAAAAATATTTGTTTTATTTTGGCAATTCACAGTCCAAATAATATAAGAAATCTCTCGACTTATTGAACCTTCTTGCCTATACTAACTTCTTAAAGATGTTTTTCCTGATGACCCAAGCAAATATTTCTCATTATGAATGCTTATACACTTATGTTCACTTTGACATAAAATATACTCATGATAGCCTGTCTTATATTACTGTTTTGGTTTCTTTTTGTCCATTTGGGAGTCTTCTTCCCACAAGACCATGTCCGTTTGGGGGGCACAAGAACTATAGTTTATATTTTCACAGAAAATACCTCACCCAGCTTTCATCCAGCATAAGATTGTTTTGTCTTTAATTGTAACATGTTTGTTGAATGAATAGTAGAACCACCATCTTAGCTTTGGCACAAAGTGATGGGAACAATAGTTGAGGAAGTTTTCACATTTTTTTTATATACCCCTAAGTAATGTATATAAACATTTAAAAAACCTCAAAGTCAATTTAACAAAATACCCACATACAAAGGATTGTAGGGGCCTTAGAACACTTCTTAAATAGGATGTGTGGCAAAGAAAGGACTAAAGAGCAACCTAAATGTAATGCCAAAGGAAAAAGAATTCAGAAAAAGACTGATGAGTTTTTGGGATAGGGTGGTTGTAGAAGGGGCTTTATCCCCCTTTTTGTGAGAATGCAGGCTGGAGCAACGATTAGCATATATTTTTTTTTTTTTTTCTAACAGAAAAGGTGGTAAGATAAAGTGGTACAAGAGAGATGCTTCAGGTTTCAGTAAAGATAACTTCTCTTAATGTTCATTTTAACTGTGTCTCAGAAGGGCATCACTTTCTCGTTTGGGAGCTCAGTTTTGTGTGTTCCCTAGCCAGTTACTTTTCGTTAGGCCCTAAAAATCACTCTAAAGGGGTGATTTTTTGCTTCTTATGTGAGGTTTCTTGAGTTCTCCATGGAAAACTCAATATATTTAATAAGTAAATATAGCTTAAAGTGAGAATCACAAATGTCAGCTGCTTTCCTGGGAATGCATCCCAACTGGAGCGTGTCCTTTCAGAGGTATTAGTAGCTCGGCATTTCAGTAGTTCCCCTCCCTTGAGCTTTTACAGGGTATTGCTGCTTTTGACTACCAGCAAGAGTGGAATGTGAAGTAAATCAGGTTGTCTCCTTAAACCAACTTCTGTGGCTCTGTAGCCATTCTATTAGGTTTGGAGACAGTGTCACGTAACGAAGTACACATAGACCGCGCCTAGGCAAACTGGCCATACAGAAGAGGACCTCGTGCCTCCCTTCCTGTGGGGCATTGACAGAGTAATCCTAATACTCTGATTAGTACTCTGTACTTTCATTCTGAGGCAAGTGAAAAAAAAAAGCAACAAAAACTGGAAGACAGCTGCTATTCTTATGAATTTTTTTTCTTGCTCTCTCTTTTCTTGCCACTTTCCCTCCCTCGCTCCCTCTGAATTTCCATATGCTTTTCTTTGAATCAGTAACTAAAACATTTCACCAGATTCTACAAAAGGCAACAAATTGCTTTTTCTTTAGAGGACTTTGCCAACTATTGTCACAGCATTGGTTATAAGTTTCTTAAAGTCAGCCTTCAGATACATTGCCCTTTTCTGTCTATATCTAGAAATACATTTTTCAATACCATTGTTATTACTTGGATAATGTGCCTATGTATCAGTTACATACACTCCCTGAAAGACTAGGTATCTTACCCAAATATAAAAAACAAGTGTTTACTCTGGCATTGAAGATATTTGTTAATCTGCCTTTCATCTCTAACACAGTATTTGGGGACGACAGCTATATTTACAGTGTTAAAACCATCCTCTGGGTAATGTTAGAATCCCTGAGTAAATGTATAGACCTGTGGTTTTCTTCTTTCAAATAATTGAGATATTTGGTATTTATCAAGTGGACCTTTAAAAAGTTTGTTTTTAATCTTGATTAGTTTCTACAAGTGAGTCTTCAGTGTTTGTATGTGTATGTGTTTTAAGGACTCAAAAAAAAAATTGAGCTCAAATATAAACTATAAATTAATAACTTTAATTTAGAAAATTCTGTAAAATTTAAATTCTTAATACCCAAATAACATGAACAGCCCTTCCTTCCTTTTAAAATTGATACGAGTATATGAAATTATTTATTTGGACTATTTTTATAAATGTTATAAAATTCTATGTATTTGAGTTATTTTTATTTTTCAGCCATAAAAGGGTTCTAAATTGACTCAACATTAATTATATTTAAAATTATAGAAGATAAATATGATTCATTTCTAAGATGTTTTGCGATAACCCATATCTTTGTAGATAGATACCTACTTAATTTTCATTCAGACTTATTTTTTCTAGGAGGATACTTTTTGTCAAATCTTGTGATAGTTGGCCACAATGTCAAAAAATATTTTGCAATTATCAAAAGTATTAATACCTAAAATTAAATACTATTTTCACCTTTACAAACATTACAGGGTGATTGTTACAGGTTATTTTGAATTGAATTACAATTTCTCATTCTCCATGCTACTATTGTCTAATATTTTTACCTAATCTTCTGTTTAAACCTCAATAGAGTCATTGTGGCTATTTTCACATCATTTTACTGTTAAGGATTATTTGGATTCATTTATATTGTTTATCAATTTATTTGATGATACATTTATTTAAGGAAAGATTACATTCTTCCATTTGTGTCAAATTTCTTAAGTCAACAACTTTGGTGCTCGAAATATTGAATTTGTAAGAGTAATAAATCTTGATTTTTGTTTGTCCAAAAATGTCTTAATTTTACTTTCATTCTCTAATAATATTTAAGAACTTCTGGCAAGACTTTATTTAATGTTAGATCTAAGATTTAAGCAAAGATGGGGGTAGAACTTTTTTTTTTTCTGAACTAGGTATCAGGCAGGTGTCTCAAACACATTTATCATTGTTATTATACTTTAAGTTCTGGGTTACATGTGCAGAACGTGCAGGTTTGTTACATAGGTACACACATGCCATGGTGATTTGCTGCACCCATCAACCTGTCATCTACATTAGGTATTTCTCCTAATGCTATCCCTCCCCTAGCCCCCCACTCCCCAATAGGCCCCAGTGTTTGATGTTCCCCTCCCTGTGTCCATGTGTTCTCATTGTTCAATTCCCACTTATGAGGGAGAACATGTGGTCAAACACACATTTTTAGCAAGATTGTTCGCTGTTTGGTGGGAAATTGTGCTACCAACATTTTCCCCCACATTATTAGCAACTGGCAGAAGCTAAATATTTGGAAAGTGCTCCATTAAAAAATATAAATATTAATTCATAGCCTGATGAATTTCTAATACTGACAACTGGACAAATTGTAACTGGCCTGCGTGCAGCGATAGTGATTAATCACCTGGATCTTTGCTCCTTGTGACTTGATGTTTGTTATGACATTTATATTATTTTGAGTTATAATAAGCCAGCCCAATAATCATAACTATAAAAATACCAGCATGTAAGGTTACCATTTTCTTAGCTGCTTATAAACACAGAATATGTAGCAATAGTTGGTTCAATATCAGGCTATGTCGGACTTTTGCACACCCATAGTTGTTGCAGATATATGATTGTGTGACAGATCATCCATGTCAGGTCAGGCTGGCGCAAATCTTCGATATGATGATTTAATGATTCTATCTACTTACATTTCTTGAGTGGTTATGCTATAATTGCTTAGTACTTTTTATACAGTTCACTAAGACTGTAGACTGAACAGCAGAATGAAACTCATCCACTCCCTAAACTACACATTTCCAAAGCTGCAAAGCTAGCTAATTCAACATAAACTTCACTAATTAAACAGAAAATGCTGATTGAGCACCTTCTAGGAGCAGACACTATTTTAAAGATGCTGTATGTACAGATATTTAATTCTATTAATCACAAGACTGGGATACCATTGTTAAGTATAATTCTACATTTTTTTCAGTGTTTCGTGATTTAGCAGTGGCCGATTTGAGAACTGTAGGAATCTAACATCAATTTATGGTTTTAACCATATTTTACTGCCTGCTCCAGTTTCACTAATAACTGATTTAAGCATTTGTATTTGGTGGGAGATCGAGGTAAAGAGGAGTAACCCATGGCTTCATGCAATTATTGGTATGAGTTTTTATACTTACTTTCTTTTCACAAAGGAATATCCAACACCTTGATGGGGGCGAGAGAGAATTGGAGAGATGAACATATGTCATTGTACTACAGAAATGAACATTATGCTCTGATTCTTTTGATCAAACCAAATAAGCCAATTCCACTTTTAACTTCCTTAGAAAAACTGCAAGTTTCAAACTACTTGCTGTGTTGTGGAATTGTTACTGGAACAATTACTTTGGCATTACAGTAGCAGTTGTCAGAGAAGCTCCTTACAAAGCATCTGCCATGGATGATTCATACCTTCCACACTTATAAGAAAAATTTTGATTTTCCTTGCAAACAGTTGAGAAAGTCCTTGAGCAGTTTCTAACTCATTTCAGCAGATGCAAAAGGCTGATTAAATATCCAAAATGTCACTTCTTTTTCTGAACACCCTTGAGAATCATCCTTGATAAACCATATCAGTGGCTGCCACACAGGCTAGTCACATGGCAGAAAAGCATTTTTTACAGCTCCCTCTGCCCTCTCTATTAGAAGCATCAGTGACCTAAGTTTTAGTTTTTTTCATCTCTGGGCCTTGTTGGAGCAGACAATGGCAGTTGTGCCAGAATGTATGATGGTTTAATGATGTTCAGAATTGCTTCATGGCCAAAAGTCAGAGACGATAATCCTTGACCTGGATATACTGATGATTTTAGACTCCTGGAATGGAAAAGGGAGGGCACTAATTTTTAACATATTCCTTCTTCTTTATTCCCAAATCTCATGCTATTGTGGGTTTTAAAATAACAGTTACAGGTATTTATTTTTGAGAGGCTAAATGCTTATTGACGCTTATACCTCCCCAGATGAGGTGTATACTAGTATGTATTTGGAGGATAGTGGGAGTTTTCAGCACTTTTTATAAATCTTGGGGACACATGTTTATGTGTAGCCTGAGGCTAACAATATGGAACAAAACAATGGTGTTTGGAGATTCATCTAATTCCTAATAAAAAGGAACGTTCAGAGAAGGATTACTATTACTTGATCTGTGGTTTGTGTGCATTAAAATTAAACTGAGGATTAGAGTTTTTTTTTAATTTTAGGATTGGTAGTATAACCACTTGAAAGTGCAGCCTATATTCTGACATTTAAAAATATATATATTTAAATTTTTTAGTTACAGAACATATTATCAGCAGCAAATTTATTTGCTGAAATTTCCTGAGGACATTTAGCATAATATTTTTGAAATACAAACATTGCTATTCATAAAAACTTTGAAGTAAATGTTTTATGTATTTAGCAAAATTGTAATACTTTTTTTTGCCTAGAATATAAAAGTACATGACAAAAAGTTCTCCAGAAAAGTGTTTAATCAAATCATATTGACAGCAATAAATCCATGAAGTCAACAATACTTTGAGAAATGCAGATAAAGAATTGGGTAAAGTTTTGCAATACATTTTTTGCAATATTGAAGCAAAAACCAAACTACATTTTTTTCTTTTTTTTTTTTTTTTTTTTTTTTGAGATGGAGTCTGGCTCTGTTGCCCAGGCTGGAGTGCAGTGGAGCGATCTTGGCTCACTGCAAGCTCCACCTCCCGGGTTCACACCATTCTCCTGCCTCAGCCTCCCAAGTAGCTGGGACTACAGGCACCCGCCACCATGCCCGGCTAATTTTTTTGTATTTTTAGTAGAGACGGGGTTTCACCATGTTAGCCAGGATGGTCTCGATCTCCTGACCTCGTGATCTGCCTGCCTCGGCCTCCAAAAGTGCTGGGATTACAGGCATGAGCCACCGCGCGAGCCCCAAACTACATGTTTATGATTTGTTTGTAGTAAGATGGAAGGCCTTATCTTTACACAAGATGAACTTAATTACCAGTTGCATTAAATGGAGAAAATGTATTATTTAAATACGTATGTACATATACACATGCATATATATACATATGCACACATTTGATATGAATTTTATAAATGTAAATATGGTTAGAAAAATATCTGCAAAATATTGATATTTACTAATGGGTGATAACACTTTCAGAAACTATTTTCAGTTTTTTACATTATTCTCAAGTTCTATAATGATTAGGTATTACTCTTACAATAGCTGTGATAGTAGATTTTTAAGGTTAGCTTGAATATGAAGGTATCTCCCATTTTTATTACTGGAATATAAACGTTAAGAATGCAGATGAAATCGTCGAATGTTCACTTATAATATTTATTCTAGTCTTTAAAATGCGTATAAGATCACACCTTATATGCCATAATATGGAATTATTTTGATAGTTTCAGATTATAAAACTTTTTTTTAACTTTTTAATGTGAATCTTGGACAATGGACACTGATGTTTTCATCTGAACTATAACCATTGTTTAAATTTTATTATCACTGTTGTTCCAAGCACAACATCTCTAATTTTATTCAAATTTTTGGAGATACAGCATTTTAAAAACTGTGTATGACGTTGCTACTAATAATTTTTGTTCAAATATATGAATTCTCATTAGCAAAATATGCTGACATTACCCCCCCCCCATTCACCCTGTAGTTGTATATTTGTCATCTGTGGAATCAAAGGGCTTGTATTAAAAGTAATGGCAAGAACCACAATTACTTTTGCACCAACCTAATATTTCTTTGTAAAGCCTGTTAAAAAAATAGAGTTAGATTGACGTCTCATATGGAAGTCACTCCCCCAATAATTAGAATTGTTACTAAACGCTAAGCTGTTCTGAATCATCCATGCCTCTCTCTATATATGTAATGTATATACACATACAAACACACATTTTTCGGATAAACTTCATAAATATACCAAACTAATGCTACTTTATATTTTTTCTGGCAATTTTTTTCACCAAACAAGGTTTTGTTGTCCAACAGAAAGCAATTTAGAAAGTACTATACTATAAAGACTTCAAAATATTCTCGTTACATTTTAAGATACTTTTGAGAAAAAGAAGCCTTTTATTATATTTTGGCATAGAGCAAATACAAATATTATTTTTAATCTGTAATGTGCCTATGTTGTGTTTGCTTGTGAATATTCAAGCTTGTTATAGAGGACAAAAAGATAGATAGGAATAAGATGATTTAGAACAGATAAGTAGTAATTGCATAGAACATATATGTGAACATAGGAGAGGAAAGGACAAAGAGATACTTAATATACATGCAACACTAAATATCAGAGGCGCCTACTGTCATCAGGCATTAAACATACATGAGGCACCTAAGGCACTGAATATTTACGATGCACTAAACAGAAATAAGGCACATGAGGCACACAAAGATCAGGAGGTTTTAATTGAGCTCCCACTGGTGATCTCTAATCAGGTGCCAAGTGTCCCTTCCCTAAAAAGCACACAAAATTCGGTGCTCCTTGGCCAGCTAATTGGTGAGCTACAGCTCTGACCAGACTGACTTGACTGCCTTTGAATGTCTCAGACAGAAAAAGTATATGTTGGCCAGGCATCGTGGCTCATGACTGTAATCCCAGCACCTTGGGAGGCCAAAAGGTGGGTGGATCACCTGAGGTCAGGAGTTCAAGGCCTGCCTGGTCAACATGGTGAAACCCCGTCTCTACCAAAAGTAACAAAAATTAACCGGGCATGATGGTGCATGCCTGTAGTCCCAGCTACTTGGGAGGCTGAGTCAGGAGAATCACTTGAACCCAGGTGGAGGTTGCAGTGAGCCAAGATTGCACCACTGCACTCCAGCCTGCGAGACAAGAAAAAAAAAAAAAAAACAGAAGAAAAAAAAAAAAGAGAAAGTATGTGTCTTGTGTGTCTTTGGCCGCAAACATCCTCCACACTATCAAAGAGACAGGAGATCTGAGCATTGTATACCCCAAGATTCAGGTTGTGGGACCCTTCTGCTCTGTTTGTATTGTATCTTACATATGCTAGCTTACCTCATCTCTTTTCACCTACATTATCTTAGTGTACATTTCAACTAGGTTAAATAAATCATACACAACAGCATTTTATTTCTGTCGAGTGTTTCTGTCTTGTGACTCTAGGATAGTTTGTTTGACAGTGTACTTGGACACTACCATTGTATCAATGTTATTTCCTACATTACAAAGTATATTTGTGTTCCAGCTCAGGTTTTACTGTCCTCAAAAAAGTAACTTGTATAAAAGAAATACCAAACATAGGGTTTTACTGCAATATCTCATCATGCTCTAAAATAAAAGGGAAGTATGCTTTGCAGTATTGTTTTTCCAATGAATTATAGATGCTCAAGCAAAGAAAATTTAAACTGGGATATGAACTCTGTGTGCGTGTTTTGGGGGCGGGTTTGGGGGCGGGGTGGGCAATGGCACCTGGAGAAAAATGAGATTCTTAGGTAATCGCCTTATAAAAACGTTCATTCAAATAAAACTAACTCCAAGAGACACTTGTATGTTTTGAGACGGGTAACTTGAAGACTGAGAGAGATGGTGATGATCCTAAAGCATAAGGAAATACAGCCTCTTATATTTGAAGGGCTTGTCAGGAGGATTTAAATTTACAATTAGAGAATTCTTCTTTGACTTTTATTAGGGCTTTCTGAGAAGACTAATTGAGATCCCCTTGGGGAAATTTTATTCAGTGAGTGTCTCTACCTCTGTGACACCACTACATCAAAGGTAATAGAATTTGCACACTGATTGGATTGAACAAGAGCCTCTGTTGTCTGTAAGCTGAGGTGGTGAACTTGGAATATTAACCTTTCAGGCAACACAAGAATGTAGAATTCTAGTTTCATCTCCTAAAAATGTAAATACTTAAAATACTCACCCAGGCTGACCTGACAACATGTCAGTATGCAGAATTTAAAAAAAAAAGAAAACCATTATAGATTGATGTGTTCTAGGGAAAACTCATAACATGCTGTAACAAGGAATTATATATCTGTAGATTGCCAACTCTAGATTCTCTTATACATTTATAAGAGGATATTTTAGAATAATCTTTCTCACACATATCCTATTTTCATTCCAATTGATATTGTACTAATTCCAAGTTCATTGTCTGTAGTGTAGATAACAAAAAAGCTACATATTTGGATTATTTTATGCTCCTCTCTATGACCACTTGTTTTGGCTTTCATAATTTAAGAATTTTATATAAATAGAATATTCACTTAACAGTGAAGACAACCATAAGTAAAACAAATCTAGCACCCATGTTTTAAAAAGTCATATGTATCTATTTTTAGATTTTTATACTGGAAGTGTGTGTTTTATGTGTATTTATTTTTATTTTTAAATTAAATGTCTATTACCTTGTAAACTGCTTCTTTTTCATTTCATAGATCATTCGTACATTTTCATATTGTTAAGAATATTTTTATCAGTAGCAATTTTTATTATGTGTGTGTGCCTATATATGTGTGTGTGTATATATATACATATATTAAATATAATATATGTAAATAGTCTCTAAGATCAGAACCACTACTTGCAAAATTCTGAGAGTAGCTATTTATATTACAGTTTCTGTGTATTGCTGATCTCCCGAAGGTTGAACTTAATAGACCTGCCTCAAATATATTTCTAATAATTCCACCTTTCCATTGTTAAATGACAGTATAATGAACACCTTTAAGAATAAGATACCTTGGAAACAATCACAATAAGTTGCTTGGAAAGAATTCTTACACTTGATATTCCTTGGACTAGGATGAAAATATGAAGTAATTTGATAACATTAATTTTTTTCATAAAGGGCAATTTTATCTCACCTACCAAATGTGTGACACTTCATTTTACCTTAAGCCTTCATTAATATATGATATTATTATTAAAATAAATGTCTCTATTAGTTTAATAGGTAAAACAGAATGCTATTACGTTTATTATGCAGTTTGAAATTTTTCATGTGATTAATTTTACATTTTACGACTTATTTGATAAGTCTTTCATTTATGACTTCCGGCCACTTGTCTTTCAGAGCTTTTTTTAAAAAATGTATTATTTTTATTGTTTCTTAAAAGCTTTTTTGTTCCAATATCTACCATATATATTAAAACATTTTTTCAAATTTCCTGTTTTAATTTTTATACAGTTCAATGTACTCTTTTAAATCTGTGTATCGCTCCTTTTCTGCACATTGGTTTGTAATATTTTTTAAAGATTCTCAATATCTTACCAGATTAACTTTTGCTAAGAATTCAATAAATAATTAATTGAACAATAATATGTCCTTTCTGGGCTGGGTGTGAAGGCTCATGCTTGTAATCCCATCACTTTGGGAGGTCGAGGAAGGTGGATCACTGGAGGTCAAGAGTTCAAGACCAGCCTGCCCAACATGGTAAAACCCTGTCTTTACTAAAAACACAAAAATTAGCCCGACATGGTTATGGGTGCCTGTCATCCAAGCTACTTAGGAGGATGAGGTAGGAAAATCGCTTGAACCTGGGAGGTGGAGGCTGCAGTGGACTGAGACTGTGCCACTGCACTCCGGCCTGGGCAACAAGAGTAAAACTCTGTCTCAAAAAAAAACAATACATACTTTCTGTTTAGTGATTCCCTCACTTGCAGGAGATATGCCATTAAGTCTTTTATTATATTTACTTGTATCTAACTTTACTTCCCTATTAGTTTATTTATTTACTACTTATATACAACTATTTTATATGGTTTTTCTGTTACCAGTTTATAAACTGTGAGGTAAGGAGATCTATCTTCATATATTTCTATAACCCACAGCTCAAAAAGGAGTATGTTTGCTAAGGATAATCACAATTTTAATAAAAATAGAGGAATAAACTCATTAACTAGCTTTAACCCAAAAAATTATTATCAGATAATTCAGAGTATTTAAAGAGTTACCAAATAATGATTGGCCTTTTAATAAATTTAGTCACACAACCTATAAAAATACAGTCATATTTCCACCTGGAATATGGAATGTCCACCAAATCATTTTAAAACAGTCTAAATATTAATATTTAGCTTACTTTTATGAAGTACATACTTATCACCTACCAAAAAATTCTTTGTAGGTATTTTCTCTTTGTTTTCAAAATGATCTTCTAAAATAAATAGTATGACCCTTTTTTTCAGATGAGAACATTGAGGATCTGAAAACTATAAGTGACTTGTTTTGTGGAGTGAGGAATCTAATCACAATGACTATATTCGTTTCCATGTAAAGGCTGCGTTCTCTAGTTTATCTTTATTAAAATTCCCTAAGGGGTATATATTTGAATAAAACAGTGTAACCAAAACTTTTCATTTATTTGAATATATTTTGTGGGCCTTCACTGAGACCCTTATGTTAGAAATGATTTGAAATAACTAAAGTGAACTAGAGCTGTATAAAGAACTTATGAATTCAAGTCCAGCCACAAAAACAATTTAGAGGCATCACAGAAAAATATCATGGTAATGAACTCCCTGGCTGAGAATGGCCCTTATTTTCTTCTCTAATGGAGTTTCAGTTCACTTTGCCCCGAAGAGACACAGAAAGTATAACTGTCACTTGGACTTTAAGTCATTCTCATTGATATTTTAATGATTAGGGAATGATAAGTGAAACCTTCCCACAGCCGTATCCCTGAAACGACCTGCTTCTGATAGCTCTGAGTATTATACTTTCCCAACTGGAAATCCATTAAAATGAGACTGAATTGAGTGCATGCTGAGTGAAAATGATGTGAAAGTGAACAAGATAATAAAGAAAATCATAAGGGTTCAGAGGCCTGTTGGAATGTCTTTTGAGGCTGCAGAATTTGTTGTAGTTGTTTGCATTAGAATTCATGAGATTCGCTAGAAAGAATGGCATTTGTTTACTGAGAATCCTTCTATTTCTCAATTAAGATATTGGTAGAAACAATCTAGAGCTTTGCATTCAATTTATCCTCACTTCTTTATTTCCTATTGCTAAATCAAGGAGTTCTTAAAACTCAGTGATCAACAGAAATGCCCATGGCTTCATCAAAATGAAGAGTTCCAATCCTTGCCTACTAAATTCCAAAAGAAGATAAAGTGGGGCTTAAGCAATAACACTGAATATATACATTTATATGTGTACATGTGTGTATACATATTAGTTAATTCTAGGCACTATCTCCTGTCTCTTATGAGTAATTAAAACTGGGGAGGGAAAAGGCTGCAAAAAGTTTTATATATATATGTACATAACTTTTGTATTATATGTATATATGTATTACACTTTTCAGCTTCATTCAACAATTTCTGAGTATACACCATATACAGGATACTTCAGATATAAAAATATCAAGTAGCTCACAGACTAGCAAGGAAGACACAGATATTGTTCTTTATAAAAACATTTGATGGGTTCTATAATAAAAGCATGAGTCAAATACTATGGCATCACGCAGGAGGTAAACTTCTATATTTTAGACTAATGTAGCCTGAATAATTCTTTTGTATGGTAGATTTCTATAAGGCCAGCCTTTATATGTTGTAAGAAAAGTTAGTTAACTTCTCAGCACCCTATTCCTCTGCATTATGCTTCATAAACCTTTGAACGTTTGTCATAGAGAAATTGTGTAGACACTGAAGCTCTTAACTTTTGACTGGTCTTTAAATATTATGTCTCCATATAAACTATATTTTTGGTTTCAATAACAACACAAACAACAAAAACCACATAACAAGATGTGCAAAAGGAGGAGTTTCCTTGGATTGGCTAATTCACCAGTTAGATGATGTTAGGCCCAATATTCAAAGAAGAAAAATGTAGGAGAAAAAGGGAAGAACAAGAAGGTAGAAATAGTAATTTCTCCTCACATCTTTCTCTCTGTCCCATTTCCTCTCTTCACTTTTCTTTTCTTTATTTCCTATAAAGAAGAATAATCCTCCCAGAAGCCTTCAGCAGGCTTTCTCGAGTTTCATTTGCACCAGCAGATCATCTCTTCACCATCACTGGAAATGTGGAATTGCATGGCCAGATGAATCAAGGCGTGTCATCCATGGTTAGGAGAAAAGAGAGGTGGAAGATAAGTAGGTATCTTCCCTAAATATATTGCTAGTTTAACTTAAACTAAATCAGGGTGCTCTTATAATGAGCAGAATTGCACTTGGATAGACAAGAATGTGAATTAGTGTAGCCCCAAACCAAAGTATTTGGTTTTAATTGATTGCTGTAAAACAAGGGGAAACTGACTTGGTAATCCCAAATACAGGATTTAAAAAATAAAGGCTTTATTCTAAACTATGTGATGTTGTATCTGGTGCTTCTTTGCATTTGTAATTTCAGATCGACAAAACTTCCTTCTCTAAGAACACATCAAGAGCTAGTAAGGAGTGATGGCTTAAACACCAGCTGACAAGAAAACGAGACAAGTAAGGGCTGTATAGATTACTAACATTTCTAATCCATGGAAGCTCTAAAGAGGTTAAGCATCTGCTTTACAATCTAAAGTCTGTCAATATAATGGTACTTAACAAAACTCAGACAATATACCATGTCCTGCACGTCAAAGTCTATATAAACTATAAATTTTAATGACAGGACAGTTTCAAAATGAAATTATTTGGCTCTAAAATTTACATATATGTGAAGTAGATCACACCAAGTAATGACTGATTTTTGTATTGGTTTGTTTGTTGAAATGTGATCTACAAAATGACATCACTGTTTCAGAGCTCAAAAATTGAATCAGGAGTTGAGGAAGCCATCCTAAAAAGGACTACTGACAAGATCTGCATTATACAAGAAAAGAATAAAACGTAAGGGAAGGAACGGGAAAGTAAGGGGAGGGCAGGGGAGGGGAGGGGAGGGCACCAGGAACTTGTCGTGAACCCTTGAACTGGGAAAAACTGCCACAACCACAACAACCTGGAAAACAGGTGGATTTCACCAGTGCTGTAAATCCTGAATAGCGACAAATAATGAATTACGGACTTATGCACTATGCCAGCCACCTCCATCAATGAGTGATAAGTCTTTCAAAAAAACTTGTATAATCACCCTTAGCTTTCTTTTAAAAATCCCTACTCGCTGGGCGTCGTGGCTCATGCCTGAAATCCCAGCACCTTGGGAGGCCGAGGCAGGTGGATCACCTGAGGTCAGGAGTTGGAGACCAGCCTGGCCAACATGGTGAAACCCCATCTCTACTAAAAATACAAAAAATTAGCTGGGTGTGGTGGCAGGCAACTGTAATCCCAGGTACTGAGGAGGCTGAGGCAGGAGAATCACTTGAACCCAGGGGCAGAGGTTTCAGTGAGCCGAGATTGTGCCATTGCACTCCAGCCTGGGCGACAAGAGCGAAACTCCATCTCAAAATAAATAAATAAATAAATAAATAAATACATACATACATACATACATACATACATACATACATACATACATACAATCCCTACTCCCCTTTCTCTCTCTGGAACACAATTTGGCTGAATCTGTGTCTCCCAAATGACAGTTCCTAAAACCCAAATAATGCCTTGCCTTACTGCTTTGCAGTCTGGTCTTTTACCTTTTCTTGGTTGACAATTGTTTTAATTCCTTCACGAAAGTCTGCTCAACTTCCATTAATTTTCCAGCTTGGGCTAACACCTCAAAATCTTTCGACTAATTCTAAATGGGCATGAATGTGTACATTGAAATTAATGGGAGTTCTCAGAACAGATGAGGCAGCAGCAAGACCTATTAAATTTTGAGCATCATGTCAGTGAGGGTTAAAGAAGATTGCCTTAGACTACTGAAAAAGAGGGAAGACAGAGAAAATGGGTATCTGAATAGTGATTTATTATTAGTAATAAACTTGGCCAAGAGACCAGCAGGCCCTAGAATTAATCTTACCCAGGAAATCGCAATGACAGTTCTCTCAGAGCTGGAAGCAAAACCAAAAGCTTCCTGAAGAGCCAAGGCTCTAGAGGTATGTTCCAAATGTAGCTACGGAAAAGTAGGCCAGTGGATCAGATGCTGGCTTTTGAAGAGTAAAACAATGTTAGGGAAGGAGAAGTGTGGCTTATGCAAAAAGAACTGTTTCTATGCACTGTGGATAACAAGCAAAGATGAGATTTAATACTTACACATATGAGAATGCATATCGATGACATATATGAAATGTAAAGACAGCACTTGTAAGTATTTGGAGAACACCTGCCCTGTGCCTGCCATTGGGGTGGAAGTGTCAGCATCTTCTTTGGGACATTTCCTAGTCTATTAGTTCATGTTCAGCCTCAGACTTAAAACCAACATGAAAAAGACAGACTGAGAAGCTTGCCTTTACATATACAAACAGCGATATATGTTGGCACTTCGGGGCAACGTTTGTTCTCTGTCAGCACTTCATTGACAACTTAAAGTTCCTTTATGTTGATTTTGGCAAGGAGAGGGCCAACAAAAGCTAAAACAATAGACTGAAATGAGTAATGCATTATCCTTGATTGTGTTACTATATTTGTTTTTCCCTTGGAGTAGCCAAAGCTGCTGCAGAAGCTGAAACAGTTGAGCTCTTGTTAAGCTATCTGCACAATGCCTAAACAGTTACTGAAAAGCTAAAAAAAAATTGTGTATTCAATCAGTTTCTGCCTCAGGACAAATGAATATTTAGCTCATCTTTACTATCACATTACTCCCAAACTAGAGTAGAATCTAATCAATTGCAGAAAGCTGAGTATAATATATAAATTATCTCCAAAGTTATTTAAAACAAAACTTATTACTGACTCAGAATTGCATATGCATTCATTTAATTCTATATATTGGACAAAGGTTCCTTAGACAATAAAAGAAATTATTTATTTAAAAATAAGTGTGTATTAAGTTGAAAGGCCCCTAATTCAATTTTTTATTTTGAAAATCATTAATCACATGCATGTTTGCTATACAAAGTTAATATGAACATAATTAAATATCTTAATCTTTTAAAAGGCAAATAAACTATTGAGCAAGATGAATGGAACTTCCAGTATTTAAAACGCAATTGTAGTTAAGCATGTGTTTTTCTGTCTTTGAAGAAAATTATCTTTTTTGACTCATAATTTCTTTGGCATACAAGTTATACAAATTAAATTGATGTTGCACTAGGCTTTTTATATTGTGTATGGATTTTAAAATAAAGGGAGATAACATAAAAATAAAGGTTTTGTATGGTCCTTTTAATACATTTGAAAAAAAAGTTTTTAAAAAAATTAATCACAAATTGAGTCCTTAGATACTTTATGCATTAAAAGTCCCTACTGACTTCTATGAGGTGTGAACTTATCCAGATTGTCAGCTTTGTTAATAATAAAATGCTAAAAAAAAATTGCTAAATTGAAGCTTTGATTTAATAGGTATGCAAATCAGGAAAACGCAAAATGTTTAAATGTGCAAGAGCATGGTTTCCTATAAAAAGCACTAAGTTCAAAGTTTCTCTCTCTTTTCTTTTTCTGGAAGTTATCATAATTAACTAAAAAGTCACAAGAAACATTTGTGACTATAGCTTAAGCTTATTTTTCACATATCCATCACACATAATGAGCTAAGGGACTTTTCTCAAATGTTGTGATTAACATTCACCTTTTCATGAAACTTATGCTTAGAAAAATACCAAAAAAGAAAAATTTCAGGAAACGACAAAACACAACAATAGGTATTTAAAGTCCTTATGTATAGGGACCTTAATTATATCAACAATGTGATCATCAGTGAACATTATTCCTCAGAGGATGCTCATGCTGCTTAATGGACTACGAGAAGGCTTTCAAAGAGCCAAACCTACTTATCAGCCTGGAGAAAGGTTTGCTGGGAATCGTTGCTTAATAGACACAGCTTTCTCCTTTGCCAGGAACTTGATTTTTCAACACATTTCTCTAACAGATAGTGCCTTCAGAAATACACAATTGTGTCCCATTGTGGAGGGTTGCAAAATTGTGACTGTAGAATGACATTCTCAAGTACCACTGTGCCTGAAATCCAGCACTCAGTAAACATTTCTGACTTTCAGCTATGCCTTATCCTTCCTAGGCAAGCGTGGAAAAGAAATAAATACTAACTCACATCATATTTTAGTGTGAATGTATTCAGAATTTTTTCCTTCATTAAACAAAAGGGACTATGACACACTGGTGCTACTGAGGAGAGAAAAAGAGCAGGTGTCTGGGAAAAGAGAGTCAAAGTGCACTGAAAAGAGCAAGACGTGACTCTACGGGTGTGCCCTTTCCATAGTCCACAGTTTTGCAAATGGCTAACTCATAATGGAAAGACAAAATATTGCATACTTATATCATGACCCTGTTTGAGAGGCAATGCACAGCTGTATATTAATGACAATAACGCTACTGAACATATGAAATAATAGAGAATAAAAATAGCTAAATGTGACTCTCAATTGTTCTAACTTTTTTGAAATGTAATATGGATATAATTATGAACATTAAAAATACACATACGAGATCATTTTTGGTATAAGGCGTGATGTAGTCTGTCTTTTTCTTTCTTTCCTTTCTTTTTCTTTCTTTCTTTCTTTCTTTTCTTTCCCTTTCCTTTCCTTCCTTTCTTTCTTTCTTCCTTGTCATTTCTCCCTTGCTCTCATCCTATACAAGCAGATATTGACTTTTTTCTTGTCTTAAGGAGAGGTGTATGGTTGGGTACAGAACATAAGCTGGCTAAAACAGTCTTACCTTTGAAACCTGTATTTTTTATTATTTTTATTATTATACTTAAAGTTCTAGGGTACATGTGCACAATGTGCAGGTTTGTTACACAGTATACATGTGCCGTGTTGGTTTGCTGCACCCATCAACTCGTCATTTACATTAGGTATTTCTGCTAATGAGCAACCTGTGTTATTTTTAATGTATAAGCCTATTGAAAAGATCATATAAAGTTTGTTAGTGGTAAAAATAGAGACGAAAACAGGGGAAAAGGGACTAAAACAGATTTGTCTAAGCTAAGAAAAGACAGCACTGAAGGTCTCAGGTGGTGGAAACCCATGCCCTATTCCACGCATTTCTATAGAAAGCTGGTAAGCCTTCAAGCAAGAACACCACATAAGCAGCTGACTTCCACTTCTGGTGTGTTTGACTCTGCAGTACTGCTACTGCCTCTTCAACACCCACTTACATAGACAAGGTAGTTCCTCTGGCCAGTCCACTGAGGAAAAGAGTGAGTTGGGTCTGGTGTATAGTCTAAAGACAGTATTGTGTGGCATGTGGCATCTGACATGTTCCAACTCTCCTAAGGTCATTCGTAAAGGACAATGAGAAGAAAAAAATCATCCAGTTCGCAGAACATCATGTAGAATGGAGATGTCAACTGAGTAAGCATTGACATAAGTCCATGAACAATGGTTGATTATTTCCCTGGATACTTAGGTAGAAATAATAAAGGAAGAAAATAGTTAAAGGCTGGAAGAGAATTGGTCTTAGAATATGAGTTTCATAATTGTGTTTCATTTAAATGTTAAACACACATATGCACATATAAACACACACACTGAAAGCATCACTGTGGACTGTACTATCCAAAAATCCATGCGCAAGATGAACCTCTATGAATTTAATTTCCTCCAGCCATTCAACTGCTTGCACAAAGACCTCATAAACAAATATCGCTAGTGACAACAATGGAAGTTATACATGGATTCAAAAGCATAGACTTTGAATTCACTATGGTTGACTTAGTAGGTCCCACTGCCACTGCTTTGATGCTAAACGTGCCATTAACCGTAATCACTTCTGAGACCCCAAAGTTCTGTAATATCCAACTTGCCACCAAGTGGTCACCTAGTGGCAAACTAATTTCAACGAAATACTGGAAGGGGGAGTACTTTTTCTCATTAGGGCTTTGTTTTCCATTTTTCCCTTGCTTCTGCTGCCATCATTATTTGAAGAGTTATGGGACATGTTACCCTACTGCCATAGTATCAACACAGTATTACTACAGAACCAAGGAATTCAATTTAGGAAACCATGTTAGTTGATGGACCATGGCCAGTGAGCTTCACTGGTGTTATCATGTACACATTTATCAGAAGCGGCAACCTTATAGACTGGAGTTGTTCTGAAGAAGATTTAGTTACAGTGTAGTTCTATGTAGTTCTAAGATAATACTACACTTGGGATTGGGATGTTTTCTTTTTTTTTTTTTTTTTTTGAGACGGAGTCTCGCTCCATCACCCAGGCTGGAGTGCAGTGGTGCGATCTTGGCTCACTGCAAGCTCAGCCTCCTGGTTCACACCATTCTCCTGCCTCAGCCTCCTCAGTAGCTGGGACTATAGGTGCCCTCCACCACGCCTGGCTAATTTTTTGTATTTTTAGTAGAGACGAGATGGGGTTTCACTGTGTTAGCCAGGATGGTTTCTATCTCCTGACCTCATGATCCACCTGCCTCAGCCTCCCAAAGTGTTGGGATTACAGGCGTGAGCCACTGTGCCTGGCTGGGATTGGGATGTTTTCTATTAGGAAGTAATATACGTATTGAAGTAGTCTCTGCTATACCCAGAATATAGGCCCTACAGGGTGGAAGTGAGAAGGGAGCTACACTAATATGCCCAATAACCAACATACAAAATATCTGTGGCCTATCTCTGCAGTTATAGCTGCTGCTGTGTTAGAGGTCTAGTAATCTAAGAAGGAACATTTCCACCAGAAGGAACATCTCCATTAGAAGAATAAAACAACGCATCATTCAATTAAAATGTCACATAACCACTCTTCACAGTGGATTTACAGAGGGGAAAGAAAAAAGCTTACAATGTAAACTAAGGTGACCGACTGATTGCAAATGTTAAGAGAAAATAAAGTTCAACTGTGTTTTATAGATATTCATATGATTCTATAAAATGCAAAATAATCATTTGCTAACTTCATTTTCATTTTTTTTATTTTTTTCTCTTATTTAACTACTTCAGCAATTATGCCCAGAACACTGATCAGCTGTATCTCTGATAGTGTTCATCCTTGCTGTATTTCCTTGCTTAGTCCCTGGGGTATAATTTTGGCCCATGATTTCAGCAGGATCCCCATGGTACATCAGAATAATGAACAATAATCCTACAGACCACATAATAGCAGAAGTGTCCACTTTTTAAAAAATAATATTTAAAAAGCCTTTGTTGTATTAAGAAAAGCAATGTGATATTACAAATATTTACATGTTGCAGACATTTTCTAAGCTTATTTATTTTTACATTTGTTTGTGGAACACTTTTTTTCCCCAGTTCATCAAACCTACTACATTTTTTAATTTTTTTTTTATTATACTTTAGGTTTTAGGGTACATGTGCACAATGTGCAGGTTTGTTACATATGTATCCATGTGCCATGTTGTTTTGCTGCACCCATTAACTCGTCATTTAGCATTAGGTATATCTCCTAATGCTGTCCCTCATCCCTCCCCCTACCCCACAGCAGTCCCCGGAGTGTGATGTTCCCCTTCCTGTGTCCATGAGTTCTCATTGTTCAATTCCCACCTATGAGTGAGAACATGCGGTGGTTGGTTTTTTGTCCTTGCGATAGTTTACTGAGAATGATGTTTTCCAGTTTCATCCATGTCCCTACAAAGGACATGAACTCATCATTTTTTATGGCTGCATAGTATTCCATGGTGTATATGTGCCACATTTTCTTAATCCAGTCTATTGTTGTTGGACATTTGGGTTGGTTCCAACTCTTTGCTATTGTGAATAGTGCCACAATAAACATACGTGTGCATGTGTCTTTATAGCAGCATGATTTATAGTCCTTTGGGTATATACCCAGTAATGGGATGGCTGGGTCAAATGGTATTTCTAGCTCTAGATCCCTGAGGAATCGCCACACTGACTTCCACAATGGTTGAACTAGTTTACAGTCCCACCAACAGTGTAAAAGTGTTCCTATTTCTCCACATCCTCTCCAGCACCTGTTGTTTCCTGACTTTTTAATGATGGCCATTCTAACTGGTGTGAGATGGTATCTCACTGTGGTTTTGATTTGCATTTCTCTGATGGCCAGTGATGATGAGCATTTTTTCATGTGTTTTTTGGCTGCATAAATGTCTTCTTTTGAGAAGTGTCTGTTCATATCCTTCACCCACTTTTTGATGGGGTTGTTTGTTTTTTTCTTGTAAATTTGTTTGAGTTCATTGTAGATTCTGGATATTAGCCCTTTGTCAGATGAGTAGGTTGCAAAAATTTTCTCCCATTCTGTAGGTTGCCCGTTCACTCTGATGGTAGTTTCTTTTGCTGTGCAGAAGCTCTTTAGTTTAATGAGATCCCATTTGTCAATTTTGGCTTTTGTTGCCATTGCTTTTGGTGTTTTAGACATGAAGTCCTTGCCCACGCCTATGTCCTGAATGGTATTGCCTAGGTTTTCTTGTAGGATTTTAATGGTTTTAGGTCTAACATTTAAGTCTTTAATCCATCTTGAATTAATTTTTGTATAAGGTGTAAGGAAGGGATCCAGTTTCAGCTTTCTACATATGGCTAGCCAGTTTTCCCAGCACCATTTATTAAATAGGGAATCCTTTCCCCGTTTCTTGTTTTTGTCAGGTTTGTCAAAGATCAGATAGTTGTAGATATGCGGCATCATTTCTGAGGACTCTGTTCTGTTCCATTGATCTATGTCTCTGTTGTGATACCAGTACCATGCTGTTTTGGTTACTGTAGCCTTGTAGTATAGTTTGAAGTCAGGTAGCGTGATGCCTCCAGCTTTGTTCTTTTGGGTTAGGATTGACTTTGCAATGCAGGCTCTTTTTTGGTTCCATATGAACTTTAAAGTAGTTTTTTCCAATTCTGTGAAGAAAGTCATTGGTAGCTTGATGGGGATGGCATTGAATCTATAAATTACCTTGGGCAGTATGGCCATTTTCATGATATTGATTCTTCCAACCTACTACATTTTTATCTCTCCATTTTAGCTTGTATCTTTAAAACTATGTTTATAAAGTCTTTACCACAAATTTATAAAAATATTTGCTTATGCTTTCTTCTAGCATCTTTCCAAACCATAAAATTTCAGAATTTTTTAAATTGCCAGATAATGTGTAAAGCAGACATCTTCATTCCACACCCCCCTTTCACTTCCATTGAGTAAAATAATTTGAGAAAAGTGAAAAAAAAAGATGGTAAGATTTAATGTGCAACTATTTTGATTGAGGTTTGTAAAATAACCACATAAAAATTTCAAAAACCCATTGCAGAAAAGTATTTTAAAGAAAAAATCTGGATATCACCTTGGTTACCTCAAAATATTTTGTTTCCTCAGTTTCTACCACAAAAACTACAAAGATGTACATTTCCTCTCCATTACAGGATACAGAATCTTTCCTGCTTTGGTGAATTTGAGTTGTAGGTGGAACAGCAGATACAATGAAGCTACTGCTGTGGATAAAGAATGTAATTCAATGTAAAGGTAAGCACAAGAAATTGCTCTCTCTAGATTTACCCAGGGTATTTGCGTGCGTGTGTGTGTGTGTGTGTGTGCATGTGTGTGTCTGTTCTCTCTGTCTTCTGACAAGTACAATGTGTTATACTACCCAGCTAGGATGTGAAAACCTCAATCAATACTATGCTTTTGATCAATCTTACTATATCATACCTCCAAACACATGACGGGGCAACATTCTAAATGCTCTTATAGTTTAGAATGCTGGATTTTTATTTTCCTTAGCATTTGAGAAACAAGAAAGTACGTATTTTTTAAAAGCGTCACTAAATGTCTACAATTAAAAAAGCCTTGGCTGGGCGCGGTGGCTCACGCTTGTAATCCCAGCACTTTGGGAGGCCGAGGCAGGCGGATCACGAGGTCAGGAGATCGAGACCACGGTGAAACCCCGTCTCTACTAAAAATACAAAAAATTAGCCGGGCGTGGTGGCGGGCGCCTGTAGTCCCAGCTACTCGGAGAGGCTGAGGCAGGAGAATGGCGTGAACCCAGGAGGCGGAGGTTGCAGTGAGCCGAGATCGCGCCACTGCACTCCAGCCTGGGCGACAGAGCAAGACTCCGTCTCAAAAAAAAAAAAAAAAAAAAAAAAGCCTTTTAGTCACAGTTACCAGATATTTTTCTTTCACAAAGAAATAGTTTTGCTCCTACCTATAACCTCCATCAATAAACACAGTAATACAAACTTCTTTACATCTTAATAATTGCCAGGCTAAATTAACAAGCTGCTAATGTTTTGACTTACAAATTGGAGGGCCCCTTTGGTTCTGCTGGCCTTCAAGAAGATTGAGCTGTCTCCTCTGTTCCCTGAAAGTAAGTAAATGACTGTTTATTCATTCCCTTGATTAGAAGGCTGCCCTCCAGCCAGATAAAAGAGGTTCCATAATAAATGTGAGACTCCCGTGTTTTGTTTTGCTTTCTGGATTTAGTGCTAAACATTAAAGGGAATTGGGATTGATTTTTGTTCGGGGACCAGTGCCAGATAAAACAAGGAGTGGGCAAGCAGACTAGTTTGCAGACATGAGCTTCTTTATAAGGGGAGGATTTGAGTTTTGATTTAATAGCAACTGGATAATTCCAGGTGTATATGATGGGGTGCATGCATGAGTGCGGGGGTGTGTGTGCTTGTGCATGCTTTTCAGCCTCAGCAGGATTTCTTAAATCATTTGCTCTGATATTCTGTTGGTAGCTGTTGTCGAAGATCAAAACTAAATGCAGCTCACCCATTTCTTGAGTCACTGAACCAAAAAGATTCAGCTGAATTTTCTTTTCTTAAGATCAGCTATACAGCAATACTGCGGGGATCAAAACACACACATGCACCCACATAAACAAAATAAGATGAAAGAGGCTTCCATATATACATTATTTATGGGTATTAACATGCTTTTTTTTTTTTTTTTCCTTTTTCTCTCCTGCTTCCCTCCCACCTTTTGGAGGCCTGTAGGGCTCTTCCTTTGCTGCCTATGTTTGTCATTTGGCAGGACGTTACAAATCAATTTCTTTCAATTCATCTTCTTTTTCCTCTTGCCTTAGGGATGATCTTGTGTCTCCTTTGACTTGCAATGGAGCTGCCCTGCTTTCTGAGTTGCTGACAAATTGGCCAATAATGGGAGTAATGGATGCATCAGACTCTTGCCTCCCTGAGAGCAATTTACATGTCAGGCCTAAAATGTCTCCTCTTTAGAATCCTGGGCCCAGTGGAGTACCCAGTTGCAGCTACTAATGGAGCTGCTTGTCCAAGTGCCTGAAGTCGATGGATCAATAAATGAAATTATCTTCATTGCTAAGAGTATATGCCACACTTTGAAGCATAGACAAAAGAAAGCAACAATGGGATGGACAGGGAAGGGAAAAGGAGAGGAAATAAAATGATAATGTAACTGACAGTTGATATTTGGGTTCGTACTCTCCTATATTTCTAACCAGCACACCAGCTAACTGATGCACTGTATGTTGTATGATATATTCAACATAAAAACAAAAAAATGAAGGTAATGTTCAGTTGAGTGAGGTAGATCCGCAGGTTTTTGTTAACTCAGGCAATCTTTTAATGAGGTTTTGCTTGATTTTAGAGCAAAGGAAATTGATGTCTACAATCTTTTCCTTCATTTGCAGGAATCCATCTTTAAACCTCCAAAACTCAGTACTTTCATCATGCTTTGTCTTGGCAAATAGGAAAATGGCTCAATAATTTACTCAGATTACTGAAGACACAGTAGCCACAATGTAGATCTCCTATAACATGTCTATAGAGAGAGAAAAATGCTCCAAGCAGGGATTCAGTTATTCATTTACTCATTCATTTGTCCATGAGATGAGAGAAATCAGGAATATAGTGATGCAGCATGGTGGGCATGAATAGGATTGGTTTCCTTTGATTTTTGATTCCATTTCTCAATAGGAGCACGGTCCATGTTGTCTTAGCGTAGGACCATAATGTACGCATCTCAAGTCGCTCAATTAACATTATGAGCCTTCATGTTTTATGTCTTATTGCCTTATTACAGACATTTATGACCTCCTCCCATGAAGGCCAGGATTCATTTATTCATTTACTCATTCCATAAATATTCATATACTGTCTACTATATTTCTAATGCAAGGAATAAGACTAAGGTTACAGTGGCTAAAAAAGGCAGACATCTCTGCTCAAAAGGAGGTAACTTGGAGTTGGTGTGATACTACTTGGGTGCATTTGTAATTATTTAGAACAAAACCAGCTAGGAATGGGAAATCCAAAGATTAATGAAACTCACATCCTACCATGATGTTTAAAAGTATATATACAGATATGTAAACAGTTACTTAAAAATGTGTAATAAATGCAAATCACAAAGTATACAAGACAAACATGTAATGCAGATCATCCTATTTTGTAATGTATACTTTAATCCAGTTTGTATCTCCATTTTCTCTAAGTTTTTCTTCTCCTTTTCATTATCATATCATGAGGAAACACATCTAATGATCAACCAAAATGATCCTATTTTATCAATTCTCTTCATATATGCACTATCATCCTTTTGCATAATCAGTTAAACTTGAATGATAAGAAAAGGTTTTTTTAGTACATCATTCTCGAAAGTTTATGAGACTTTTTGTTAAATGATGAAAATAACTTATTTTTCCAACTTTTTTAATTGTGTGACTCTCCTATTCTTTGCCCAACCCAGGGGTTGGTGGGCCTTTTGGGCTGCAGTGTGCACATCATTATTTTCTAACAACCTCAGAGGAGTTTCGTCAGGACTAGAACTATTATAGCTCTCAGGAAGTCATCCTTCTTTTAAAGTATTAACCAAAATGCCTTCTTCTGGAATCCTTCATCCAGTTTTTCATGTCAAATTCCTACCATTGTTTTTCTTTTAAAAATTAAAGCTAAACTAAACTACATACAATTCTATTAGACCAAATTATTATTCTTTCTTTTTTTCTTGTGGAATTTGATATGTCTTTTGGCATGTGGTAACATACCAGGAAGTTTTGTACAAATGACATTTACATACCTTTTATCAGACTTTGTCCTCATGAGGAAAATTGTCACTAGGATGCATAATCTCCATCCAATGGTGAGTTACAACTCTCTGGGGAAAAATACTATATATGTGTGTCACTGTTAATTGAGCATGTTTCACACTCATTAATGGAAATGGTCCAAGGCCAGTAAAGATCTTTTGATAATAAATTTACTATATAAACTTTTTTTAAAAGATCTATTTCCCAGTAGTCTGAAGTGCTATGTAATTTCTTGTTTATTGTCTCAGAACTTTCTCTTACCATGACATAGAAACTTTGAAAATATGGGTTGTTTTCATTGTTTAAGCTTCCTTACCCAATTGAATGTAGGAAACTTTTCTCACACCTACATTCCTAGGACTTAGGACTCTTGGATAGGAAAGTCAAAATGTATATTAGGTGATACAAATTAAGCTGGAGGCATAGCACCTGTTACAGAAATACTTTCTGGCCAGGTTTGGTGGCTCACGCCTGTAATCCCAGCACTTTGGGAGGCTGAGGCGGGCGGATTACCTGAGGTCGGGAGTTCCAGAACAGCCTGACCAACATGGAAAAACCCCATCTCTACTAAAAATACAAAATTAGCTGGGCGTGGTAGAGCATGCCTGTAATCCCAGCTACTTGGGAGGCTGAGGCAAGAGAATCGCTTGAACCCGGGAGGCGAAGGTTGCGGTGAGCTGAGATCGCACCTTTGCACTCCAGCCTGGGCGACAAGAGCAAAACTCGATCTCAAAAAAAAAAAAAAAAAAAGAAAGAAAGAAAGAAATGCATTCCATAGGACTCCCAACATTCAATTAGTAGGAGTGGACAACACTAATAAATATATGCTATGTCCCTACCCTTAAAAATCTGCCTTTTAAACAAACAGAGTGAAGGTGAAAGAGGAAGAAAATAGGGAGGATGCTAGAATAGCAAGGGGTCACAACTGAGTTTAAATTGTGACACAGCATTGATAGCAGGGCTTGGTGGTGGCCCTGTCTATGTGGCTCTTGGACTGAGTTACCATAAAAGAGAGCTTTCAATTTTCAGCTGAATGAAAGAGGACATTTCTGATGTACTGTCCTCTAAGAAGATGTACTGGAGTTTTGTGCCAGCAGAGAAAAGAGTCAGTGACAATCTCTGCTGGTGACTCATCAAAAATGCTCTGTAATGACAGCAGAGTCAGGGGGGTCTTGTCAAAAAAGAGAGAACTTGGGGCAATTCATAACTAATCACTGTGAGAAACCTGGAGACATCTCTCAGGGTACTGCTAGGGCACACTCTCTGGGTTCTCAGATCAGCTGGTGCTATAGTAGCAGGCTAAATAGACATGTTAATTTCAGTATTGGTTTAATGTGAACCATTTGTTCCCACAGGCTGGAAGCCCCAGGAATATACATATATGAAAAAATAGAAGGACTGTGTACTGCCAAGTGCTACATTCAGTGGTACAGATATAATTATTGGTTTAATGAATTGACCAGCTGGCATGTTGACACTCTATTATCTGGGTGAACACCAAATAAACTTTCACCCTCTCTTCTCTTTAGCTCTAAGCCATCTCTAGACAGATTTGAGGTTTTCCATTCGGATATCAGATAAGAGCCTTGGTGTGAATCCTTGTCTACGTTATCCTTGGAGTAAGAAAGTTGTAACACTTCTGTTAAAGGTAACATTATACAAAGTAATTTGATATATTTTATGCCCCTCTAATAATCCACAATTGTCATCTGAGTGTGATTATGTACTTTTTATTATTTTTGTTTCTGGTTTCTGATAGAATATAAACCTTCAGTCATTAAAAGTATGAAAGCAGCAGAGTAAATTATTTTCTCAGTTAAAAAAGGGGACATATATTTTTGGAAATAATCAGAAACCTGCAGTTCTCATACAGCACTAAATTATAAAACTCACTGAAGAAGAAGAGAGCTTCTTACTAAAGCCCCTGGTTATTTGGTCCTTTGTTAACCCTTATTTAATAATCAAGAGAATGAGACCGTAGATGGAGCTACCATGCAATGCCTCTAACTGGAAAAACCAAAACATAAAAAAAAAAAAAAAGTTACAATGCCTATGTATAGACTGTCTGTGCTTTTCTCTAGCACACCTCCTAGTGTATTGCTTTGGTTTTCCAAAGGCAAACCACATTGGGAAAGCTGGTGACCCATTTACTTTTATACATTGTTATATAAGTCCCCAAAGAACTGTTATGTTTAACTGTTATTGCAGATTGCATTTCACAGTTGCCCAAGGTTGTGTTAAAGAGGGTGTTTTTGCTCTTTGACTTGGGCATGTTCTCTGAAATATGTTATTTTACTGATTCACAATGCCTCACAAGCTGAAAGTTTTACTGTCCATGTCACCAATAAACTATATTCCTTATCAGACTTTATTACAGGTTGAAGTCCTGGGCCTGAGATCTGGCTAAAACTGAGGCAGGAGAAAGATCTATTAAGTGACTATGTTTTGGTAACCTTGTGTTATATGTTATTATATGAACATGTACTCCCTTTTATTTGGCAAGTTCCTGTAGATTGTCCAAACAACAAATCTGTTTTTATGAAGTTAAAAATATAGAGATTTAATTCTTTCTCTTGCAAGTATGGATTGAAGAGACCAAAATGTGAAAGTAAACTATTTAACTTTATATATCTTATACTAAATTCATCTGATTAAAAAGTATGGAAAATGTATATATTATTTAATACATATTTCCTTTATATGTATATTTCCTTTATAAGTTCTTGGTAATTTAATAGGGCTTTGAAGTATACTACCAAAGTTGGTCAATTTAGTAATTCTATGAGAAAAGCAGGGTCTAAATCTGCATCTTTATCTCATACTTGATAGAAAAAAGAGAGTAAAGGTAACCATCCTGTAGTTATACAAATAGTAAATGGTGAGGCTCAAGGTCAAATACTGGCCTTCACCATCCTTTTCAGAATTTTCACATTTATATGCTGTGGATTCACGAATCTGTGAATCCAATGTGCTCTCTGCCCTTTGTAGGCTTACTATTTGAGGTCACAAAGTATACACTTACAAAAGCTTCGAGATAAATTTGACAAATTGTCAAGGTAAGCTTGGTAATTCCTGCAACTTTATTTTATGAAATGTCATAAATTTGTAATTTATTTCTTTGGAAGGAGGGGAAGTACTTTTAGCCATAGTTAGTGCATACTACAAATGAAATGCAAAATGGTAAATAACCTTAAAGTCAATCCTTCGAGTACTCACACTGAGACTACTGCACCTTAAAACTGAGTAGATACAAAGGGCTAAATGATGACAACATATTGCAGTACACTGGATGTATCACATATGCACATGTAGCAGTCTATTCTGTCATTACCCAGACTTTCCTGTCCCAAAAAACACCCGCACAATTTAGGTGTATAAATTTGTATAAAATAATGCAATACCTGAAATGTAAACATAAAAACAGAAGACATTTAGGAAGCGGGCCAGGACAGAATTGTTTATATTCATGATTATAGCTATCATTATAACTAAATATCTGCAATCTAACTTTGAAAACTCAAATGACTTTTACTCTTGGCCTCCCACAGAGTCAGTCTATTTCCAAATTTGATGGGTTTTATCCATGCCCTTGTTCATGTCCACTAGCATCCCCCTAGTTTAAGAATCTGTCCATATGTGATCACTGCTGTGATAGTTTCCTGAACAATCCACATCCCAGTCATTCAATCTGAGCTGCAAATTTCTCAGATAAATATTTTTGTCTTACTATTCTCTAGCAACAGATTCTCTAATTACTGTTTATTGACAAATGAATTGCTTTCCCAAAGTTTTCATGGCATGGTACATGTAGAAAATGATCATTATACAATATGATGGGGCAAATGGAGGCCATCTGGATGCATCTGTATGGGGCTTAGTGAAGAAATGTATTATTTTTATTTTACATAATTAAAAGGAAAATGAAATAAATCAATATGGATATTATATTTCAAATTTTAATAAAATTTTCAATATGATATTTTCAAAAGTTTAAATAAGAAACTTGAGTTGGCAGTCCCACTGCTAGGTAGTTACCCAAGGTAAAAGAAATCAATATATCAAAAAGATACCTGCACTTGCATGTTTCTCACAGCACAATTCACAATAGCAAAGATATGGAATCAACCTAAGTGTCCAACATTTGTTGACTGGATGAAGAAAATGTGATTCACACACACACACAAACACACACACACACACACACACACACACAAAGAAATACTATTCAACCATAAAAAGAAATGAAATAATGTATTTTCTGAAAACTTCAATGGAATTGGAGGTCATTATCTTCAGTGAAACAGGTCAGACAGAAAGACAAATATTGCAGATTCATATTCATAAGTAGGAACTAACAAATATGCACATGTGGACATAGAGAAATAATAGACAATGTAGACTCAAGATGGAGAGGAGTGGGAGGAAGATAGATAATGAGAAATTACTTAATGGGTACCATGTACGTTATTTAGGTGATACCCTAAAAGCCCTTACTTGACCACTATGCAATCTATCCATGTAAGGAAGTTGCACCTGTGCCCTATAAATTTATAGAAGTTAAAAAAAAAAAACTTAAAAAAATGCTCACACCTGTAATCCCAGCACTTTCGGAGGCTGAGGCGGGTAGATCACAAGGTCAGGAGATCAAGACCATCCTGGCTAACACGGTGAAACCCTGTCTCTACTAAAAATACAAAATATTAGCCGGGCTTGGTGGCGGGCGCCTATAGTCCCAGCTACTTGGGAGGCTGAGGCAGGAGAATGGCGTGAACCCAGGAGGCGGAGTTTGCAGTGAGCCGAGATCGCACCACTGCACTCCAGCTTGGGTGACAGTGAGACTCTGTCTCACAAAAAAAAAAAAAAAAAAAAAAAGTAAAAAAAGTAAAAAAAGAAAATTTGGCCTCTGAAATGATTTATTTTTAGACTTTAACCTGAAAATGTAATCAAAATTTTCAAAAATTGGTTTCTCTAGTTGTTTGAATGTCTTAATAGGAAATTTTATTCACACATATAGGTAGTAGCAAACAGCAAAAGATAACTTACTACCTTTTGTGCCAATTGAAATAAGTATCTGTAAGTATTAACAAGATTTCAGAGTAGTCAAGCTCTAAATTGGATTCCAAATGTGAAATCACTGTTTAAATCTATCAGCTCTTTCTTTTACGCTGCTGACAAAATGTCAAAGTTTGTTATAGTAATGCAGATGGATTTTGAATTTAAATGTTTTTATATTTTGTGCTTCATAATATTGATGAAATCTTTTAGTTTCAAGAACAATTATTCAATTATTCTGTATGATTCAAATTAAAAGGTTAACAATATCTGTGAACATTTTAAATCATACATTTCCAGAATTAAATTTTTGCTTGAAATACTTAAACTACATCAACACATAATTATATACTTTATGAAGTTTTTGCATTAAAATATGTTTATTCAAAGTGTTCCTAAATTTCACCAAAGTTAGCTGTTTTTGGAAACCAATAATTATTCTTCAACAGTCTGCAAAATAATAATTATCTACAATAATAATTTCTCACTTTTTTCTATTTTTCGTCTTAGTTCATAAACTTCTAACATTTTTTGTGTGTGCAGCAAAAGCTCTTTATATAAAAGAAAGGAAAGCAATCTCATACTAGTTGTTAGTGTAGAGCTGAAAAAGTATCTTAAGTTGTTTAGAATCACCATTCTTTAATTTCATTTAATATAGAATGAAATCTATGAGCAAGACTATCATGCGAAAGGTTTTCTCAGTGAATTAAATAACAAATTATTTTTACCTTAGACTTTTCAGAATAAATATTAGTACAACCTATATAACTAATTTTCCCAATCAAGACACTTTTGTGAGTAAATGGGTATTATTAACAATTAGGGTATTGCAAGAGTTATAAACAAGAAATGTCTTGGGTCAACTTAATACTAATTTACTAATATAAGTAACACTTGCTAATATTACTAATGTTAATTTACATAATCCTCATACTAATCTGTGATGTGAGATGTATTGCTTTCTCCATTTATAAAATTAGGGGCTAAGACAAAGAAGGTAGATCACACAACAAATTAATGATAGGAGCGAGTTCTTCTCTTGGCAATCTTGAGATGTGTGTACATTAATAGGGGTCTTGGTAACTGGACTTTGCATATCCATGCATATATGCATATAACATGTGTGGTTACATGATCATTTTTTTATAGTCCTATTGTCTAAAAAATGTGTATTTCCACTTGGATATTTGTCCCATATAGTTTGATATTTCCATGAAGAAAAAATAGAATCTTCTTCTAAAATATTTATCTTCATGGATTCTAACTAGTGTAATCTTTTATTTCATTTTTTGAATCAATATTGCCATATGTCATTGAACATATCTGCAATGCATTATTTAAAATACTATCTTTTCTATTTCTTTGCTTCATTGGTCTGCAACACTAGCCTGGGTATTAGTTTATGCAAGATAGTAGAATAGCCACTCTGTAGCATGTGAGCATTTTGGATTTTGTAATTACTTATGTGAGCTTGTGACTAGCTACTTTAGTATGATCTCATACTGCTGGAACTAATCTCATGAGATTTATTTCTTATTTTGTACTTGAAGAAACTTAAAAGGGTGAAAACTTCTTTTTTGTCCCATACAAATATTTTGTTTAGCAAGGTGTTAGGGTATTTAACTTAGCAATACTGTTCATTTCAAAAATATTTCCAAAAAGAGTAAAAGGTTTAGGCTGAGATAGAGAATGACAGTAAAACATGAATAATATATAATATAGTATATTAATAATATAATCTTCATTATACTCTCTAATTCATAATAAAGTTTTTGAGACTATTCTATACACTAAATAACTTTATAGCTTCAATCAAATTATTGCCCACTTTGGTGTTAAAATACAGGTTGTTAATAATATTTAAAGTATCTATTACATGATAAAGGCAATTATTGACTTTTACGGTTTCAAAAGATTGATTTTTCAATTCAAGTGTTTGGCAGATGTCTTTGGTGCTCACATTACATTCCTAGGGCACAATTTTGATTTTAGCCATAGCTGCAGGGATGCAGGAGAGATTCCACTTGGAGCTCAAGCACACTTCACTCAGGCAAGGCGACACCTCAAACATACCATCTTACGGCTTTCTGCCTCAGGATCTTTTTCAAAACAAGGAAAACTGTTTAGATTCAAGACCACGTACACTGGGAAAGCACAGGAAAGTACCACTGACATTTTCCAAGGGCCACCTGCAACCAGTGGGGATTGGGGAGCAGAAGGTGATGCCTCGTCTCCCTCCTTTGGATAAGCAAGCTAAAAGGACTCTGGTGAAACGCTCGGGAGACCCTGGAAGAAACACATCTTTGCAGTCCATAGGGACAATTGAACTCCACCATTTTGTACAGGCTTGTCTCTTTCCCTGTCTTACTCTCTACACTCCCTCATACTTACCTCCTGAAATCACCTCCTCTGTAAACTACATGATCTCAAGTTCTTGTTTCTTTACTGTTTTTTAAGAGTAACAAAAGAAAGCAATATATAGATAATTTTAAGAATATTTTAAATTAATTTGCACTGACAATTTTAAAGCATTAAGCATTGGGTAAACAAAATATAAAATTGAAATACTATTCTCCAATTAAATTTCTCGAAATTGTACAAAATAAAAATATGATTTATATGTACATATGATAAATATCTTTTAGTAATAAACGTCTAAATTCTAAAATATCCAAGTTCTCTTCATTGAAATATTGGATTGTATCTTTCAATCATTATTTCTGAATTAGCATTTGGTTACTTTTTAACAACACTTGCAAAAAAATTGATAAAGACAGATGTAAGAAAGAGAAGGCTAGAGGAAGAAAGAGGTAGGAAAGAATAAAGGAAAGACGGTAAGGGAAGGACAGAGAGAGAGACAGAGGAAGGAAGGAGGGAGAGAGGGAGGGAGGGAGGGAAGGAAGGAAAGAAGGAAGGAAGGGAGGAAGGGAGGGAGGGAGGGAGGGAGGGAGGACCATTCAGAAGATAATGACTATCTTATAGCATATGTGCAATGCACTCACAGGTGAGAGCTGTGATGTAATTTGAGATGTTTTAATTAAAAATAAGAACCATGCCCCAATCTCCACTGTCTTTGTCTACTCCAGGGAATATACTCAGTTTCCCAACCTTGTCTCAAATATCTTTTCACATTATTTTATGTATTAGAACTTCCTTCTCAATCAAATTAAAATTTTATATCTACTTGTCTATGCATTATTCTTCTCTCTTCCTTCTCTCTTTTCTTCTTTCTTGTTTTTGATCTTTAAATATATTTACCTTTTCATAAAATTTTCCTCTTCTTGTCAATTCAAACCTACTATGCATTTCAAACTCAAATTTAAAAATGATCTTCAAAACACCTTCACTCACCAAAGTTGTAAACTAATTTGAAACTGTTTTGTATTATGTATTAATCATGGTAAATAGTGATTATAATAGATACATGAAATTAAATGTTTACCTTATTCCAACTTTTGTGCTAATTGCATTATATAGACATTACGTAATTGTTCCTTTGAAAATACGAGAGGTAATATTACTTTGCTATTTCAGAATGTTATGTATGCTCTTCTAGTCCACACAGCTAGAAAGTGGCAGACTAGCATTTGCATCCAGTTTCCCTAACACTAATACTCATCCACACTTACATTTCTGTGGGGGTGGGTACATGGTCAATGGTAAGTCTGAAGTTTTTATTAGTATAATTTGGTACATAGAAAACATTATATGTGATCTATGTGTGAATCTGATGCCCAAAATTAAAAATACAAATTTGTGAAATCAATGCCAAGTTGAAAAGAAGATTTTTTAAAACAAAAATTCGAATTCTATACTGTCTGTTTGCATTCCCTCCTCACTTCCTCTATTGGACACTAAGTCCACCATATTATTTAATTCTGCATTGAGCTTTATAAAAATTGAATCAAATTGTAATTAATCTTTTATAACTTTTTTCTCTTCAATCCTATTTTAAAAAATGCTATACATGTTTTTATCTATAGACTAATTTGTTATTTACATCACTTTGAAATAGTCAATTTAATGAATATACTATAATTTATTGATCAACATTATTTTGATGGCTAGTTGTTTCTCTACAGTTTTATGTTTTCCCCTAACTAAAATAATGCTGTTAAAAATACCATGTGTCCTGATATTTTTGGGTGATTTTTCTCTATTGGAAGTATAATTACTGTATATAAACATGTTCAAGTTTTCTAGCTAAATTTCATTTTTTACTAATACCATCAGTAGTTTATGAGTTTGTATTGCACTCTATTGCTAAAACATTTAGTATTGTCAGACTTTAATTTTTGCTAACCTGGATGGTTGAAAATGGGATCTCATTAATTGATTATATCTAAAAAATTGACAAGCTTTTTATGTGATAATTAATATTTAGTATTTTTCTGCAAAATATCTGTTCTTATATTGGCTCACTTTTCTATAGAATTGATTGTCATTTTTATTATTGCTATGTATAAGACATTTATTCTGAATACTAGTCTTTGATGATAAATTCAAACTCCTAATTTTAATTAGTGAAATTAATCAACATTTTGTCTAAGTTCAGTTCATCCCTTAGCTTTAATTCATATATTTCTTATGTTTTCTTCTAGAATTTTAAACTTGGCTTTTTATACCTATGCCTAAAAATATTGTGTATGATATGAATTATTATTCTGGTTACATATTTTAATATACTGATTTAATTTGCCCATAAATTTATATTAAATAATGTATTTCTTTTCAGTGATCTACAATGCCACTCCTTTCATGTCTCAAGTTTTGATATTATGTTTGGTTCTACTTCTAGACTCCCTACTCTATGTATTGAACAACTTGTTTATCCCTGAGCCAATAACATGCCTTTTAAACTTTAAAATTTTTAAAAAGGTTTGTAATATTAAATATAATAAGTCAAAGCCTCTTAATAGTTAATCCTTATTAACTAATCCTTAATAATAAGGTTCACTAATAAGTCTTTGCCATTCTTATAAAATTTAGCATTGGCTAACTAAACTTGTTGGTTTCTTATTGGAATTACACTGACTCCATAGACCAATAGGCAAGGATTAGAATCTTTGTAATGTTGACTTTTGTATTAATGAAAATGGTATAGATATGACTCTGTTAATTCAGGCCTTCTTTAATACATTTAAGTAAAGTTTTATAATTTTATACAATATTTAGTTATTATATTACATTTATTTCTAATACATTGTAGTGCTTTGGTAAATGATCCAAATGTTTTTAATTACATCTTTTTAAAATTACAAGGTGTAATTTTAATTAAATCTATTTTTTGCTCAAATGTAGAAATGTAATTGGATTTTATTGCTTCTGGATTGTGATTTTTGTCTATCTTGCTAAACTCTATTATTACTTCTAGAAATTTGTTAGACTTTTGGTACTTTTCTATGAAGAAAAATAATATAATTTGCAAATACTATGTATTTTTGGACAGAACACTATCCTATTTTCTCATTGCATAACGGGTGTATACAATTATTCATCTGCTTTTAAGCATTAAGTATTTTAAGTATTTTTCTTATCTTCTAAGAAGGATAGTAAGTTCATTGTAAACACATATCATATCTTTAATTATTTTTATATCAGATTCTCAATGCATATAGAAAAACATTTTGTATGTAGCAGAAGAAAAATGGTATAAAGATGCAATAGATTCCTTTACCAGCATATTAAAGTTTCTAATATTTACCTTAGAATTCGATGTTCTCAATGATTTAACTTCAACCTACTTTTTACTTACTATGGATTCTTTCTCCATTTATTATCATATTTAACCTCAAATTAATTGTTGCTTTATGATTTCAACATTTCAACACTCCTGATTTGAAGGTTTAATATTTAACTTTCATTAATTCTCTCTGTACTTAAATTACTTCCCTGGAAATCGGATAAAACTTAATTATCTTTCTAAACATCCAAATAATATAAACTTATTTAAAGTAGCTGGCAGCAATATCTCAATTGGAGTTCATATTGATGATTTGATATAGAGGTATAACTGGCATCTGAAGATTTCTAAAAAATTTCATACAATTACATATTTGAAGTAATTAACTATATATTAGTAAAGTAAATACCAACTACAGTTTACAAAACACAATAACAACATGACCATCTTTTTCCTGATGCTTTAAATTTTGCAAAATTTAGGAAACAGTCTTTGTGTATCATAGGTTTGATAATTTTCAGATCTTTACTTTCATATTATTTCAATTCATGATTGTGGCTTGATTTACTTAAAATATACTTACTGAATATGCTATTTTTATGATTATGTAAAATACAGGTAAGTGTTTCATACCTTTAAAAATACACTTTTTGATTGTAATATAAACCATCATTGAGACACAGCCATTTAAAGGTTAATTATTTAATACTAACAAAATGCTAAAAAAAAGCAATGTTATTCACTGTGAAAGGTGTATTGCTACTGATTCATTGCAATACATGCTTGAGATTATCCCACATTTCTGAGAACACATGTTATTTTCTTAAAAATGTCTTCTTCATTGTAAATATTTAATCATGTTTTATTTCCACTGTTAATTTGAGAGTGCCATCAGGGAAATATGCAGAAAAGAAGCATGGAAGTGTTCACTACTAAAGTTATTGAAAACTTAATAAGAAACAACATTTTTAAGACACTTACTGCACTTGAAAATTTTGTCTGTATGCTGAAACCCTAACTTGTCATTATTAATAAGTAAATTAATGAAACAAATAAATTAATTAAAAATAATACAGTTACAAACAAAGCCAAAGTAATAATATTTAAACATAGTGAAGAAAGTTGTGAATTTAAAGTAACTTAAAAGTAATGAAAAGTCACATGTATTAATTAGTATTTGAAGGCTCAGATGACCATAAGAAATAAAGACTGCATAAAAGAAGAAATGTATAGAAACTTCAATTTCCAAACATCGAAACTTTAATCCACAAACATCTAAACTTTGGTCTATTTATTTCTCAGAATTTATTCTATTTGTGTTAGTCTCATGAGGAAAGACAAGGACAAAATATAAAATTTGAGGGAGAAGAATCAATCTTATGGAGTTCCTACAATGCAACTTGCATAAAATGTATGGAGACATTATCATTAAAGGGGGAGATATAAGAACTAGGCCTCATCAGATTTACGATTTAATCAAGCAATAGTCCAATACAGAAATTGAGACAGAAACAATAATATGCAGACCTTTGTCAAGTGTTCCAGGGAACTAGTTATTTAGAGTGCTAGAAATGCATACAAACATTTCAGTGTTTACACAGGGATACCATTTGCCCTTTTGTCTAATAATGAAAAGGTTAAAGTTCAATGTGCCAAGCATAGCAACAAAAGGTAGTGATTATATCAGTAGTGATTATGCAGGATGGCATCTTGAGCAAGAGAGACAGATTAAAGTATTAGGCAACTATTGAGTAAATGAGGAGAGTACAGAATGAGACTGAAAAAAATAAGTAAGTAAAAGAAGGACAAATGTCTCAACTTTAAATTTTAGTGGTATACATTTCTGTTTTAATTTGCACAGCCTCTCTAATTTATTCAGTAGGATGTAAACACACATATACACAGTTTTAAAAAATCCTCAAAGGATTTAGTGGTGATTAATAGATAGGTCATGTGACTTTAGTCATAAAACCACATAGTCCAGGCAAAAAAGGAGCCCTTTAGAAAAAAAAAGTCAGTTTAGAATGACTTTCAAATTGACCATTCCTTTGCATATACATAAATTCAAATAACAAATACATTCCGAGGCCAAAACGTTGGCAGAGAATAAAATCATGTTCATTTTTTTTCTGCATCTTAGAATTAGAAGGCATAAAATTAAATATGTTGAATGTAATAAATTCATCCATACAAGTGCAAGTCTCCAAGTACATTCTGTACCTGCCATACAGGCTCATTTTCATGCAAATTCTTTCTAGAGCCAAATAAAGACTTAGGTGAAAAAAAAGAGTTAGATAGATCAACATCTTGAAAAAGAAATGGGGAAAAAATGGTGTTAGAAGGGTAAAAAGTTCAAGCTCTTAGAGAATTCCAAGTTCCTGGTTTCTATTACATATTTTATTATTATAATTTTTTTCTTTGCGTGTCTGTATTTGGACCCCCCATAACCTCAAGAGTTAGAAAGAAAAAGAAAAAGACGTGATCTGTAGTCAGATGGGAACATCTCCCCCCACCTCACATATACACCCCAAATCTAATAATGCTTCATAAAAATATCAGTTTTCAGATTAAAACAGAATGATTTTTAAGGTCAAAAAGAACAAGTCTACTTCAGCATATTTTCTATTAAATAATTTTAAGTTACATGAGAAAAATCATGGAAACCCTCCAACTCCTCTTGTCACTATCTTGTGGCTTTCTGTTCTTTCTTTGATCTATAATGGAAATTTGGCAATGTTTACTGAAGACACTGACACTAAGAAAAACAATACCGTGTTACCAAATGCTGCCTATGTTGCTGCCTATATGATATCTGAAGGTCTTTATTTACATTAATCCTTTTTTCAGTAACTTTTACATTTTCAATTTTTAGCTGTTTATCATTTGTTGTTAATTTTAACTTTTTTAACAGGGTAATTACGGTTCCTGAACACCATAACCATTTGCATCATAATTTAGATTAGGAATCTGGATTAAAAGTATTAGAATTCACTTGTCCAAGGAACTGAAATGCCTTTGTCGGCCAACAAAAAGGTACTTAGAAGTTCATAGGGTTATGCCAAGTACTTGTGTTAGTACAGACAGTAAGGCACATTCTTCTGTTATTAGAAATCAGCCTATAAAAATGTTCCCACATTTATCACAGAAGAAACCCTCTAGGGTCAGTTGAAAGCAGTAAGAAACTTTTCAAGGATGGATTTTATCATATAGATTCTAGCATTTACTGTTGGAGAAAACATTCCACAGTGAATTCTTCCATTCAGTTTTCCACTTCTTGTTCCAAAATAAACTTATGATGAGAAACATATACACACACACAAATGAAAAGTAATCATTCAAAGGGGTTATCTGAGTTTCCTGTAAACTTAATGAAATTTTTTGGTAAAAATTAAAAAGTTTATAATCGTATCTAAAATGGACATTTGCCACCAAATATGCATTACATTTCAAGGAAGCAGGTACATTTATATAAGCAGCTGTTATTTTTAATAAGAATAATCCAAACATTCAGTGGAGGACTAGATGCACTGAGTAAGATATTGAGTGAAGTAGTAGGGCAACATTCATTTAAAAATAAATGCCATGCGATACTTAATTTAGTAAGGAGCATGAGAAAAATAATGAAATCACAAATATATTTAAGATATTTTGTTTATATGACTGTATAGAATCACATGCAAGTTATTCATGTATCAAAATTACCAAAATAAAGAAATTCAGATGATGTTAAAAGTAATGTTATTAAAGCTGAATACAGATTCAAGACAAAATACTAACAAAGAAAATGCATGGCTGCAGATATCATTTGTGTTTAGGTGAAAGGTTTAAGAGAAGATTGTAAATTTTTGTCACACGAGCGTGAACTAGGGTGACATCAGCAAAATGGCTAATGATGTCTGGTGCTTGCCCCTCCCCCCATTATTGCTAAAAAGAACCAAAACAATGAATAAACAACTCTATTTTGAACACAGTGTCTGAGGTGGGGGGCAGCAGAGGGCTAATGGAGACACTGTGGAACATGAAGACACAGGATGGCAATATAGACAATGAAGAGAGGCACCCTGAGGATGCCACCCGATCTCCCTAGCTTAGAAGCAGAAGGGATCTTCCTGTGCAAGGAGAAAGTAGCAGGAGGTCCCCAGCAGCCCCAATTAATGCCATGATGCCTACAGTTTTTGCTCTCGGGGAATCTGCAATTCTCACCGGCATGAGCACAGTCTGGGGAGATGTTAGGGAGTTTACATAGCTGCCCTGCTCCAGAGAAGGAGCTCTTATTGTGCCCCCAATGAGCCAAGCTGATGCTATAAGGCGCCACCTCTGTCTTCTCTATCCAGGTGTTGTAGCACCTCAATGCTGGATACCTGAAATGTAGGTCCAGCAGAACAGCTGTGGCCTCAGAGCTCTACCCCCAGGGGAGCAGCACCTGGGCCAAGCCACTATTTGACCTGCCCCATTCTTCTGCTGAGTGCAGACTAGCCCAAACCCCGAGAGTTGAATGTAGTGTCTGAGCAGAGACACAAGACAGACAACCCCCAGCCCCCCTGGATGAAGACCAGCCTGGAACTTTGCTCACAGAGTAGCAGTCCCCAAGTTGAGCTGAAGACTGATGAGTCCCGTGCTTCCCTGGAGTGCAAACTAGCCCAGCACACCACCTTCACAGTAGCAGTGCTAGTGGCCAGTAAGTCCCATACTGCTTCTGAGTGCAGACCAGCCAGGGCCTTGCTCCTATGGGAGCACCAACTAAGCTGAGGCACCAGCTGACCAGATCCTCACTTCCCCAGAGTGTGAACCAGCCTCTGAACCAGTGTCTGAGCCGAGCCTCAGGCCAACCATCTCTAGGCTTCTTCCCCAGAGAGCAATCTAGCCACGCACCCCATAACCTTAGACACAGCCAGAGCAAGTTTGCTAGCCAATCAGCTCTGTGCTTCCCTGGAGCAGGGTTCAGCCTGGTGTCTTGCTCCCAAGGGAAGCAGAGCTCAAGTAGGTAGACCAGTGACACAAATCTCTGCAGTATAAGCCACTGAGGCACTTGCAGGAATTGCTGACTTGGTAATAACTGAAGAAACTGCACAGAGACTACACCATTGCACACACCCAGAACAAAACCAACACACACAACCCAGCTGACATCATAAGACACACCTGCAGGTAAAAACCTTTCCCTATGAAAACCACTCTACGAAATTGGAAGAGGTGAATGGTTCACCAGATGAATAGGTGAACGGGATGAACAGGTTCACCAGATGAATAGGGATAGAGGAAACATAAAGAAGCAAGATAAGATACCACCACCAAATGAATGATACTTCTACGGTAACTGATCCCAAAGAAATAAAAATTTTGTAATTGCCTAAAAAGAAACTCAAAATAATAACCTTAAGGAAACTCAGTAAAATAATAAAAAAAAAAAATACAGATAGGCAATTCAACAAAATCATAAAGTCAATTCATGATCTTAATGAGAAATTCAACAAACAGATAGATATCATATAAAAGTACCAAACAGGCTGGGCGCGGTGGCTCACGCCTGTAATCCCAGCACTTTGGGAGGCCAAGGCGGGCGGATCACGAGGTCAGGAGATCGAGACCACCCTGGCTAACACAGTGAAACCCCATCTCTACTAAAAAAATACAAAAAATTAGCCAGGCGAGGTGGCGGGCACCTGTAGTCCCAGCTACTCGGGAGGCTGAGGCAGGAGAATGGCGTGACCCCCGGGCGCGGTGGCTCACGCCTGTAATCCCAGCACTTTGGGAGGCCAAGGCGGGCGGATCACGAGGTCAGGAGATCGAGACCACCCTGGCTAACACAGTGAAACCCCATCTCTACTAAAAAAATACAAAAAATTAGCCAGGCGAGGTGGCGGGCACCTGTAGTCCCAGCTACTCGGGAGGCTGAGGCAGGAGAATGGCGTGAACCCCAGGGGGCGGAGCCTGCAGTGAGCCGAGATCGCGCCACTGCACTCCAGCCTGGGGACAGCGAGACTCTGTCTCAAAAAAAAAAAAAAAAGTACCAAACAGAAATCTTGGCGCTAAATAATTCAATGAATGAAATGTGAAAGACAATCAAGAGTATAAACAATAGATTAGATATAACAGAAGAAATAATCTCTGAATTTGAAGACCGGAATTTTAAAGTAATCCAACCCGTGCTCCCCCCCAAAAAAAGCTGTAAGATTTTTAAGAATGAAGAAACTTTATAGGACTTATAGAATGTCATTAAGTGAATATATTTTAACATTATGGGAATTTAAGAAGGAGAAGAGATGAAATAAAGCAAAAAAAAAAAAAACACCTATTTACTGAAATAATATCTGTAAACTTCCCAAGTATTAGTAGTGCTATGGACATCCAGATCCAGGAAACTTAAAAGTTCCAAACAGTTTCAATTCAAAAGGATCCCCTCTGAGGCACATTATAGGCAGATTATCACAAGTCAAAAACAAAGAATTTTTGAAAACATCAAGAGAAAAGTGTCAAGTCACATATAAGGGGATCTTCAGTAGATTAAAGCAGATTTTTCAGCATAAACCTTACAAGATAGGAAAGAATAAGTGATATTATTAAAGTGGTAAAAGAAAAAAAAAAAACCTGCCAGTTAAGCATACCATACCCAGCAAAGCTATTCTTCAGAAATGAAAGGAAATAAAGTCTTTCCAAGGCAAGCAAAACCTGAAGAAGTCTATCATACTAGACCAGCCATACAGGAAATGCTTGATGAGGTCCTACACCTGAAAGCAAAATGAGAAAACTACCACCACGAAAACACATAAAAGTATAAAACTCACTGATAGAGCAGATAAAAATAAATCAATACCTATCACTATAGAAAACCACCAAACCACAAAGATAAACAGAAGAAGGAAGAAACAATGTATATACAAAACAACCAAAGAACAACTAGCAAAATGACAGGAGTAATTCCTTAACTATCAATAATAGCCTTGAATGTAAATAGATTAAATTCCTCCATTTAAAAAAATATAAGCTGATTGAATGAATAAAAAAAAACAGTACCCAACTACATGCCACCTATAAGAAACTCACTTTACCTGTAAAGACACATAGAGACTGAAAGTGAAGAGATAAAAAAAATTCCATGCAAATAAAAACCACAACCACAAAAACGAGGAGGAGCTATACTTATACCAGATAAAATAGACTTTAAGTCAAAAAACTGTAAAGAGAGGGACAAAGGAGATCACTATATAATGATAAAAGGATACATTCAGATAGAGAAAAAAAAACTGTAAATATATATGCACCCAACACCAGAGCAACAGATATATAACACAAATATTGGATTAAAAATGAGAAATAGACTCCAATAAAATAGTAGATGGGGACTTGAACATGTCAGTCTCAGCATTGGATAGATCATCTAGACAAACAATTAACAAAGAAACATTAGACTTAAATTGTACTATAGACCAAATGGACCTAACAGACACAGAACACTTCATCCAACAATGTCACAATACATATTCTTCTTACTAGCACATGAAAGAGTACCTAGGAAAGATCATAGGCTTCTAGGCTCCAAAACAAACTTCAACAAATGTTTTAAAATTTGAAATCATATCAAGTTTATTTTCTGATCATAGTGGAATAAAACAAAAAATCAGTATCAAGGGAAACTTTGGAAACTGTAAATATGGAAATTAAACAACATGCTCCTGAATGAGCACTGGTCAAGAAAGAAATAAAAAATAAATAAAAACAATCATGAAACAAAAGGAAATAAAAATATAACCTACAAAATTTATGAGATACAACAAAAGCAGGACTCATAAAGTTTCTAACAATAAATACTTATATCAAAAGAGTAGAAAGATAAACTACCTAGTGATGAACCTCAAGGGACTAGAAAAGCAGGGAAAAAAAGCCAAAATTAATACAAGGAAATAATAATTATCAGAGCAGAAATAATATAAAAACTAAAAAGTATTACAAAATATCAATAAAACAAAAAGTTGTTTCATGAAAAGAAAAAATTGAAGAATCATTATCTAGATGAACTAGGAAAAAAGAAGACATAAATAAAATCTGAAATGAAAAAGCAGACAGGATAATTGATAACACAGAAATACAAAAGATCATTAGAGATGATTATGAACAACTATACATAAACAAACTGAAAAACCTAGAATAAATGGATAAATTTTTGGACATGTGCAACCTATCGAGATGAACAAGGAAGAAATAAAACACCTTAAATGACCAAAATGAGTAATGGGATTGAATTGGTAAGAAAAAGTCTCTCAAGATACAGGACTGATGTCTTCACTGGTGAATTCTACCAAACTTTTAAAGCAGAACTAACAGCAATCCTTCTCAAAGTATTTCAAAAAACTGAAGGGGAGGAAATTTTTCAAGCTGATACCAAAACCAGACAAAGATAAAACAAAACAAAACTGCAGGACCATCTCCCTGATGATCATACATGCAAAAATCTTCAACAGGATACTATCAAACCAAATTCAACAACATGTTAAAAATATTATATAACATGATTAAGTGAAAGTTATCTCTGAAATGCAAGAATAATTCAACATACACAAATCAATAAATGTGATACCTCACATCAACAGAATTAAGAACAAAAAATGTGTCATTATCTTAATAGATGCAGGAAAATAATTTGATAAAATTCAACATTCCTTCATGATAAAAATCTCTCAATAATTTGGGTATTGAAAAAAGTACCTAAACATAATAAAACCATTTGAAAAATCCATATGCAATATCATAATAAATGAGAAAAAGTTGAAAGTTTTCCCTCTAAGAACTCGAACAAGAACAAGGTGCCCACTTTTACTACTCTTCAACACAGTGCTGGAAGTCCAAGCCAGAACAATCAGATGAAAGTGAACAGAGGCATCCAAATTGCAAAGAAAAAAGTCACATTGCCCATGTTTGCAGACAACATAATCATATATAGAGTAAAAGCTAAAGATTACCAAAAACTATTAGAACTGATAAATAAATTCAGGAAAGTTGCAGGAGACAAAATCAACATAAAAAATCAGTAGTGTTTCCATATACCAATAACAAACTAGCTAAAAATATAAGTCCATTTACAATAGCTCTCCTAAAATTAAAATACCTAGAAATAACTTTAACTAAGGAGGTAAAAGACTTTTACAATGAAAACTATAAAACACAGATAAATGAAATTGTAAAGAACACATACATAAAAATAGACATCTCATGTTCATAGATAGCAATAATAAATATTGTTAAAATAATCATTCTATCCAAAGTGATTTACAGATTCAATGAAATGCCTATAAAATGTTAATGACATTCTTCACAGAATTTTTTTAAAATTAATATTTGCATGGAATTACAAAAGACCCTAAATAGCTGAAGCAATCCTCAGCAAAAAGAATAATTCTAGATGCATCACACTACCTGACTTCAAAATATACAATATAGATATAATAATGACAACAGCATGATATTGGCATAAAGATAGACACATAGATCACTGGAATTGAATAGAGAAATCAAGAAATAAATCCACATATCAATGGCCAACTGATTTTTGACAAAGGTGCCAAATACATTCATTGGAGAAAAGACAATTTCTTGAATAAATAGTGCTGGGGAAACTAGATTTACATACAGAAAAAATAAAACTAGGCCACTATCTCTCAGCATATGTTTAAAAAATGCAAAATGGATTAATGACTTTAATTTTAGACCAGATACGCCAAAACCACTGGAAGAAAACATACAAGAAATGCTTTAGGACCTTAGGCTAGGCATAGATTTTATGGTTAAGATGTCAAAACACAGGCAACCAAAACAAAAATAGACAAACGGGATTATATCAAACTAAAAAATTTCTGCACAGCAAAGGAAACAATCAACAGAGTGAAGAGGCAACATGAGGAATGGGAGGAAATATTTGCAAATATTCATTTGATAAGGGACTCAAATCCAGAATACACAAGGAACTCAAACAACTCAATAACAAAAAACAAATAATCCAATTAAAAAAGACACATAATCTAAATAGATATTTCTCACAAGATGACACACAAATTGTCAACTAGTATAAGAAAGAAATGCTCAACATAACTAATTATCAGAGAAATGCAAATCACTACAATGAGGTATCATCTTGCCCCAATTAGAACAATTAGTATCAAAAATACAAAAATTAACAAATGTTTTTGAGGATGTGGAGAAAAAGAATCTCTTGTATACTTTCAGTGGAAATGTAAATTACTACCACCATTAGGAAAACAGTACAAAGTTTCTTCAAAAAGCTAAAAATAGAACTATCATGAGATCTAGCAATATCACTCCTGGGAATTTATTCAAAGAAAAGAAAACCAACATGTCAAAGAGATATCTGCACTTCCATCACTATTGCAGCACTACTCACAGTAAACAAGAAACAGAATTAACTCAAGTGTCCATCAGCAAGTGAATGGATTAAAAAAATGTGGTAGATATATAAAATGGAATATTATTTAGCCATTAAAAAAAATGACAGCAACATGGATGAGCCTTGAGGACATTTTTGAAGTGGAATGAGCCAGGAATAGAATCAGAAATACCATTTGACCCAGCAATCCCATTACTGGGTGTATATCCAAAGGATTACAAATCCTTCTACTATAAAGACATATGCACAAATATGTTTACTGCAGCATGGTTCACAATAGCAAAGATTTGGAAACAACCCAAATGACTATCAATGATAGACTGGATAAAGAAAATGTGGCACATATACACCATGGAATACTATGCAGCCATAAAAAAGGATGAGTTCATGTCCTTTGCAGGAACATGGATGAAGCTTGGAATCATCATTCTCAGCAAACTAACATGGGAACAGAAAACCTAACACCACATTTTCTCACTCATAAGTGAGAGAGGAAAAATGAGAACACATGGACACAGGGAGGAGAACATCACATACTGGGGCCTGTAGGGGGTTGGGGGACTAGGGGAGGGATAGCATTAGGAGAAATGCCTAATGTAGATGATGGCTTGATGGGTGCAGCAAACCACCATGGCACGTGTATACCTATGTAACAAACCTGCACGTTCTGCACATGCATCCTAGAACTTAAAGTATAATAAATAAATACATAAATAACCACCACCAACAACAAAAAAAAGAGAGATAAACACCACATGTTCTCACTCATAAGTAGAGTCTAACGAGATTGATCTCATAGAAGGAGAGAGTGGCATAGTGGAGCTGGGAAGAGTAGAGGGAAGAAAGAGATATAGAGAGATTGGTTAAGGCAGGTTGACAGGCATAAGTTGTAGCAATTGAAGTAAATATAAAAAAGAACAACAATCTTTTGTATCTTTTCAAATAGGTGAAAGAGAGGGATTTGAATGTTCTCAACAGAAAGAAATAATAAAGGTTTGAAGTAATAGATATGGTAATTGCCCTGTTTCAATATTTACATATTGTATACATGTTTTGAAATACCACACTGTACCCCATAAATATTTACAATTACAGGCATACCTTCTGGATATTGTGCGTTCAGTTTCAGGCTACCAAAATAAAGTGAATATTACAATAAAGTAAGTCTCACTTTTTTTTGCTTCCCACTGCATATACAAGTTTATTTACCCTATATTACAGTTTACTAAGTGTGCAATAAGATTATGTCCTTTAAAAGATGTATATTATTTACTTTAAAAATACTTTATTTTTAAAAAATGCTGAAGATCATCTGAGCCTTCATCAAGCAGCAATCTTTTTGCTATTGGAGGCTCTTGTTTCAATGTTGACACTTGCTGGCTGACCATGGTGGTGGTTGCTGAAGAATGAGGCCTCTGTGGAAATTCTTTAAAATAAGACAGCAGTTAAAGTTTTCACATTGATTGACTCTTCTTTTCAAGAAAGATTTCCCTGTAGTATGTGATGCTGTTTGATAGCATTAGAACTTCTTTAAAAAATAGTTATCACAAACCCTGCTGTTGCTTTATAAACTAAGTTTATTTAATATTCTAAATTCGTTGTTGTCATTTCAGCCATGTTCACTGCATCTTCACCAGGAGTAGATTTTATCTCAAGAAACACTTTTTTTGTTCATCCATAAGAAGCAACTCCTCACATGTTCAACTTTTATCATGAGATTGCATCAATTCAGTCACATCCTCAAACTCCATTCTAATTCTACTTCTTTTGCTATTTCCACTACATCTTCAGTTATTTCCTCCACTAAAGTTTGGAATCCCTCAGAGTCATATCAAAAAGTTGTTATCAACTTCTTCCAAACTCCTGTTAAAGTTGATATTTTGACCTCCTCCCATAAATCATAAACTTTTTTTTTTGTTTTTTTTTGTTTTTTTTTTTGAGATGGAGTCTCACTCTGTTACCCAGGCTGGAGTGCAGTGGCATGATCTTGGCTCACTGCAACCTCAGCCTCCTGGGTTCAAGCAATTCTCCCTGCCTTAGCCTCTGGAGTAGCTGGGATTACAGGCATGCCTCAACACACCCAGCTAATTTTTGTATTTTTTAGTAGAGATGGGGTTTCACCATGTTTGCCAGGCTGGTCTTGAACTCCTGACCTCCTGTGATCCACCCACCTCGGTCTCCTAGACTGCTGAGGTTACAGGCATGAGCCACCATTCCTGGCCAATCACGAACCTTTTTAATGGCATCGAGAAAGGTGAATCCTTTCCAGAAGATTTGCAATCTGCTTCAACCAGATGCATCAAATGAATCACTATCTATGGCAGCTATAGCTATACAAAATGTATTTCTTCTATAATAAGACATGAAAATCAAAATTACTCTTTGATCTATGAGCTACAGAATAAATGCTGTGTTACCAGGTATGAAAATAACATTAATCTTTTTTTTTACAATGCCAGCAGAGTTTGGGGTTGCCAGATATTATTAATGAGTAGAAATATTTTGATATAAATCTCTTTTTGAGCAGTAGGTCTTAACAGTGTGCTTAAAATATTCAGTAACCCATGTTACAGGCAGAGTAGATTTAGCATAATTCTTAAGGACCTTAGGATTTTCAGAATGGCAATGGCAAATGAGCAGTAGATTCAACTTAAAGTCGTCAGCTGTATTAACTCCTAACAAGAGAGTCAGCGTGTCCTTTGTAGCTTTGAAGCCAGTTGTGACTTCTGGTAAGCTATAAAAGTCCTAGAGAGCATCTTCTTCTAATAGAAGGCTGTTTTATCCATGTTAAAATCCACTTTTTAGTGTGGCCACCTTCACCAATTATCTTAGCTAGATCTTCTGGGTAACTTCTCATAGCTTTTACATCAGCACTTGCAGCTTCACCTTGCACTTTTATGTTATGAAGACTGCTTCTTTCCTTAAAACTCATAAACCAGCCTCTGCTAACTTCATATTTTTCTTCTGCAGCATCCTCATCTCCCTCGGGCTTCAAAGAATTGAAGAGAGTTAGAACCTTGCCCTGGATTAAGTTTGACTTAATGAATGTTGTGGCTGGTTTGATCTTCTATTCAGACCACTAAAACTTTCTCCATATCAGCAATAAGGCTGTTTCACTTTCTTATCATTTGTGTATTTACTGATGTGCCAACTCTAATTTTATTCAAGAACATTTTCTTTGTACTTATAGCTTGGCCAACTGTTTGGTACAAGAAGCCTAGTTTTTGGCCTGTCTTAGCTTTTGACATGCCTTCCTCAGTAAGCTTAATCTTTTCTAGCTTGTGATTTAAAGTGAAAGATATGTGACTGTCTTTTTCACTTGAACACTTACCAGACATTGTCACATTATTAAATTGCCTAATTTGAATATTGTTGTGTCTTAGAATATAGAGAGGCCCAAGAAATGGAAGAAAGATAGAGGAAATGCTGGTTGGTGGAGCAGTTAGAACACATACATTTTTTAAGTTTGCCATCAACTATTGGTATAGTTCCTGGTGCACCAAAACAATTACAATAGCATATTAGTCCATTTTCACACTGCTATAAGGACATATCCAAGACTGGATAATTTATAAGGGAAAGAGGTATAGTTGATTCACAGCTCCACAGGGCTTAGGAAGCCTCAGGAAATATAATCATGGTGAAAAGGGAAACAAACACATACTTCATCACATGGCAGGCACAAGGAGAAGTGCAGAGCAAAGGTGTGGAAAACCTCTTATAAAACCATCAAATGTCATGAGAACTCACTCACTATCATGAGAACAGTGTGGAGGTAACCACCCCCACGATTCAATTACCTTCCACCGGGTTCCTTTTGTGACACAAGGGGATTACAGGAACTACAGTTCAAGATAAGATCTAGGTGGGGACACAGCCAAACTATATCAAATAGTAACATCAAAGATTACCAGTAACAAATTATCATAGTTCGAAATATTTCAAGGATTGCCAAAATGTGACTCAGAATCATGAAATGAGCACATTCTGTTAAAGACATGGCACCAAGAGACTTGCTCAATTCAGGGTTGCCACAAACCTATAATGTGTAAAAAGTGTCTCATCTATTAAGTAAAATAAAGTGAAGCACAATAAAATGAGGCATGCCTGAATTATGTGTTAACTTCAAAAATATATAGTAAAAAATAAACAGAAATGTAGATTAGTAACCATCCTTTACATAATTAGGAATGGGTTGCTTAAAAAGAATCAAAGACCTTGTTAGACACATAGACCATACGGGGGGCCAGGTAGGTGATGTGGGAGAAGGTTCCCTGGAGTGTACCACCATTTATTATTTCTACCTAAAGTGGGATATGGCCTTGGGTAGAGCAAATAATGGCGGCCAAGATGATCAGTGTCTTCAAATCAGAGATCATGTCTTCATTTTCTCTTATGTTGAAGTTCAGTCACAAAGTAAAACAATCAACCAACGAAATACAATCAACTAAGGAAATACTAAATGAGGACATAGCACCTACAGCTATGCTTGCAGCATTGAGACAATAACATAAAATCATATATAAATCAATAATATATTTTATTAATTAGTACCACTACCTAATATGTCTATGCAAAATTACCTTTTAGATTCAATACTGATTTTCTGGCAAATAATAATGAGTGACATCTTCTGTTCTTAATATTCTCTTGTATTTCTAGAATATTGATTAAGCTTCTGACCAAAATGAAAATAAGCTTAAAATTTATAACAAAAAGAACTCAGAAAAAAAGGAGAAACTATTGGAATAAAAAAAATTTTAAATAAAGCCAACAGAACCAACAGTGGGTTCTTTCAAAGGACTAATAAATTTGAAAAACTTCTGATAATTGTTCAGAGAAAAAGAAGATGAGAACAAAAGAACCATTTAAATGAGAAAGATATAACTATAGATGTGTTTATTAAAAAAATTAATAAGCAAATATTGAGAACTTTTTGCAAAACATTTAAATAATTAGGTAACATATAAGAATCTTATCTAAGTCACCAAATATTAGTCACTACAATAGTTTCAAGAAAAGTTGAGAAATTTGAAAAATCCTATATTAATTTGAAAAATAGATATTTTCTCACCAACAAAATAATACCAACCAAACAAATAAAAAGGCACAAAAAAATGGCCCTATACATATTTTGAGGAAATCATGTATTTTTAGTAGTGATATCAACCAAACATTTACAAAATAGATACTTTGACTTGCACAGAACCTATTTCACAATAAGAACACAGAAAGCAACTGATATGGTTTTGCTCTGTGTTCTACCTAAATCTCATTTCAAATTGTAATCTCCATGTGTCGAGGGAAGAATCTGTAATCTTCACATATCGAGGGACAGAGGTGATTGGATCATGGTGGTAGTTTCCCCCACACTGTTCTCATGATAGTGAGGGAGTTCTCATGAGAGCTGATGGTTTTAAAAGTAGCAGTTTTCTTTGCACTCTCTCCTACCACCTTGTGAAGAAGGTGCTTGATTCTCCTTTGCCTTCCACCATGATTGTAAATTTCCTTAGTCTTCTGCAGTCATACAAAACTGTGAGTCAATTAAACCTCTTTTATTTATAAATTAACCAGTCTTAGGTAGTGTCTTTATAGCAGTGTGAAAACGGACTAATACAGATACTACATATTTTTTGCTTCTAACCTTATTTCATTGACATTTAAATAACAATTTTTTAAACTCAATAAAGACAGAGGAGAAAGAAAAATTAGGAGCCAATTTCTCTCAAGCAATGAAGTAATCCTGACAGAAAGTATAATAACAGTGTTCTTAATTTTATAAACTACTGTAACCAAGTTGAGTTTGTCCAAGAAATGAAAGATTACTTTAAGAGAGGGCAATTTATTAATATAATTCACTAGACAAATTGATTACAGGGGAACATCATATGATCATCTAAATAGACAGTAAAAAATGATAAAATTCAAGTTTTCTTAATGTTAAAATAGCACAGAAAGGTATGAATAGAAGCAAATCTTCTTAATCCAAAAAGGTTGTCTGCAGTCTAGTGGTGTTGGGTATTGTAATAATAAATCTTGGGCAGCATTTTCTTTAAGATAAGAAATAATGGAAGGATTTGCTTTAGAACCACTATTCTTCCATGACTGGCCAATGCAAGAAAACAGGAAACATACGTAAAAGTTATGAAGATTGAAAATAAAGTTTTATCACGATTCCTACATATACATGATATAATTAAGTAGAAATAAATATAATTATTAGAATTAATAAAAGCTTAATAACCTTTCTCTAGTAGAGCAATATAGATGAACAACTTACTATTTAAGTTTTCAGTAAATTCTTCACGTATGGGAAGATTGTTATAACAAATATTTCAAATATTCCCAAATTGTTTTATTTACAAAATACAATTTCAGGCAAACCTCTGTACTTTTATTTATTTTTAAATTAAACTTGGCATCTAATTCTAAATTTAATATGGAAATACTAAGGTCTAAGAAGAGCCAAGAAACTCTCAAAGCTGAGGTGAAATATTACACTGAATATTAAATAATAATAATTATAATTAAGATTGTGATAATAGCAAAGAGAAAAACAAAATGACCAATTAAACAGAATAGAAAGCCATGAACCAATCCACAAAAATGTAGAAATCTGACATATGAGAAAGTCATTATTGAATATCAATTGTATTATCTCCCTTCATAAAGGTGAGATGCTTATAGGGGTTGTGTACCTTTTAGTATTTCCTTGGTTGATTGTTTTACTTTGGGACTGAGATACAACATTCATGTTAACATCCTAATTCAAAATAGCAAGCACTATGATGTCAAGGGGAATGTATAATAAATGTCTTTATATAAACTTGTTGGAGTACAAAACATGTAATATTTATTGAACACTTGATATATGCCAGCATCACTTTAAGTCTTGTGCCTGTATTAACTTGTATAGTGATGGCTTATATGATCTACTACAGCTTATATGATCTCTATTATCAACACTTTACACATGAAAAAACTAAGGCACAAAGTAATTAAGTATTTTGGTAAAAGTTCTACAAGAATAAGAGACAGAATTGAGATTTGAACGTAAGCCTTAAGAGATAGCGATTACTCTGTCTTACAATTTTGAAAATCAACAGACTTAAAAAGTTTATTTTCATAACTGGCAAAATTTACCCCTAGAAAATTAAAAGCAATCACCCTTCAATTTATTTAGCACTATGTGAACAAAGGTGTTCATTTATTGTACTTAACTCAAAAATGTTTTATGTGTCCAAATACAGAATTGTGAAATAGTCATTGATATATGTGCTTGTTATTACTAAGTTGCAGCTAAAACAAAATTTACAAACAGATTTTCTTAGCATAATATAGTTCTATTACAACGTTAAGTGAAAAAAATCAGACACAAAAATGAAAATATAAAATTGTGTCACATACCACAAATGCACAGGTGAAAGAATAGAAAGAAAATATTAACAGTAGTTGTGTCTTGTTGAAGACATATGGGGATGATTATTCCTTTTATTTCTCTGCTTTCTCTATTTATTTTGCAATAGTTGTGTATTACCTATGCTATTTATAAAAAAATTAAATTGGCTTTTTCTAAGTATTGTTTTTAAAAATATCAAGACACGTTATTAGTTTTGCGGTTCTAACAGTGCAACATAGTGGAAAGGCCATTTCTGGACCCATGAGTTTGCTCCGCAGTTCAACAAGTTTTTAGGCTTGGGAGGCTACTCATGCTCATTTAGGACAGAGAAAATTGAGGTTCAGAAAAATTGACTGTACAGATCTGTTCTGCAGATCAAATTAGGTAATCGAGCAGAAAGGCTTTAAAAACAGAATGCCATTGCATTCTGGTAAATCGTGAAACGTGCAGTCGAATGAAATACTTGTGATCTAATGGCAGAGGAAAATCAATAATATGTTATTTTAAGCTCTATCTTTGACTATCTCCTATTCAAAGAACACCTTCAGGAAGGAAAGTTAAGTTTTCTGCCCTTGACTTTTCACTGTTGAATAACATTTGTAATGCTCCTTATTTTTTTAAAAAATGATTTGGGATCAGTGCATTAAACAGGTTTAGTTCAGAATAATATTAGCATCACAGAACGACATATTCTAGGCAACAAAATTTTAGCAAATGACATATCCAAATTAAGGATCAAATCTTTAACATCAAACAGAAATGGACCCAATCCATTTCTTTATTTCTTCATTCAGGGCATATTTCTTCATGGTAGAGTTTAATATAATTTTGCAACAAATCTAGAGGATACTATAATGAGTGTCAAAAGAAAACCTGGTCACTCTTATACAGTTTAAACGGATATGTGCTACAAATTTGAAAGATAAGCAAGTACAGAAAAAAAGAAACTCCATAAAAGAAACTGAAGTCCAGGAAAAGGCACAGATAAGAAGGAAAGGTAGGAGGCCTGTTGGCCTGAATTAAGGGAGGTGTTTTATTAGCAAAAAGCAATGTCAATGGTCATGGCTGATTGATTCTTTTCATTTTTTATCACCAGTGATTTTCTATTGTGATCAGACCCCAAGGCCAGGAAGTTCGCAGCCTTTCTTGGCAAAATTCAATTCCCTTAATTTGAGTGCTTTTTTTTTTTCTTTACTATAAGTAGACCATGAAGGCAAGGTTAACACTATTTCATGTCCATGTTTCATCTGTTGTGATTCCCTTTTCTATATTAAAACTATAAGTGCCCTTTGTATTCACAGTGGCAATTATTGTTTACATTACTTGGAGTTTGTTTTGTTCATGGTTTTTACCCAAATTGTCTGGGTGACCATTAACATAAAGTATGGACAATTTGCAATAGATATATTAGAAATTGGTTATTAAAACAGTATTCGGAAAGATCAAGCTATATTCTGTAAAAGAGCAGAATTTAACTACCCTCGAATGCCATAAAGCCCTACTCTTTTCTTTTTAGTGAACGTGTACATTTTATTGCTTTTACTGGTTTAAAAAAAAAAAAAAAGGACAGATGGCACAGAAATGTGGCCTAGGAAAATCACTTATAGTGAAACCAATTTTAATACCTGTGCTAATAAAGTTCTTTCTATACATGTGTGCCAGATTTTTCCAGGAAAAAAGGGAGTAATTCTTCATTTTGTCTAGGGAATTTAACTCTTTCAATACCCTGGGGCGCTTTACGGTGCATTAAATTATACTAAATAGCCCGAAAGAATTAACACACTTTCCAAGTCAAGTCTTTTATTTCTTTCTGCTGAGTAACATCAGGCCATTGATCATATTAGAAGGTCCAACCAACTCCCACAAGGCACTTTCCCTTATGTCAGAGCTAGCCAGGTGTGATGGTTTCCTTTCTTGAACTCCAATAAACTTTATAAGACCTATTCAACATCATTCAACTAAATCACATAATGGCAAATTTATAACTCAGTGGTGCTAAATGATGTAGTTGGTTGTCTCTACTGCTTGCTAGCTTAATATTAAAAATAAAGCCAGCTAACCCAACATTTGTCTGAAATTGTGTTACTTGACCTTTATCAACCCAAAGCAAGAGAAAAACTTCATGCCACACCATCTTTACCTTAATTATGTCTTTCTCCAATTGGTCTTGTAAACTTGGGGAGCCAGTCAAGCTTTTTATCCCACCTCAGGGGGTCAAGAGAATAGGAAACCTGTCACTAATTCCTTTCACCTCACAGGCAAAAACTCCTTCACCCAATTAACTAAGGCCAGGTGCACCCTCCAGTGAGTCTGAGGAATGCAGAGAACTCACAAAGTCTGCTTCCATCTTGCCAGAAAACAAGCCAAGCCTGCACCTGATTAGCAAGCTTTGCTGGGGCTGCAAAAAGTTGGTAAATGTGTATATTTTTCTCCATGAAACCTGGGAAAGATCATGGGTGTTGCAAGTTAAGTAATGATTGCCCAGGCCAAACAACATCCAGAGTGCTTCGTGCATTAACAGACCTATCCTTTATAGGAACTAGTTTATCAAGACAGACAAGTGGCAGCCACTCATGCTAATCAGCAGACATCAAGGTGCTGAGTTACGGTTTGGACCCAAGTGGCCTTTAATATATTCTGAGGATATATTTGGGGTGTGTTACCACGGTTTGAATTTTCAAGAGTAAACATAAATCTATTCAGATAAAATTAATGGTGGAAAAACAGCAGCATATGGGGGAAAAGAACAAAAATCCTAATTCAGAAATTATAAATGACTATCCCAAGTATGAAACTATAACAAAGTTGGTGGCAGCAGCAGATGGGGGTTATACAGGTGGGCGCTAGAGTTTCAAAGACCTGGATTAAAAACCCTGACCGAATTAGAACATCGCAAGTTCTATTTATTTGCATAATTTCCATAATTTCTCTGAGTGTTGTCTCATCTGGAAAACTGGAAGAGTTATTATAACAGTATTACCTATTTTATAGGTTGTGAAGATTCAATAAGATAACGTGATCAGGACTTTGAGGACTGGCAGGCAAATAGTATGCACTCAGTAATTGGGAACTGTTATTCTAATGATTGAAGACATTTAATTAGTGAAAGCAGCACAATAATTAAATGAAAAATGTTTGTTCCCACAGGAGAAGTCAGCTTACTAAATGAGAGGTTAGGGCTTTGCCTAATAATTTGGCACCAAAGACTGGTATTCAGAAAATTAGAAGGGAATGGTTTAGACCTGTGATTTTCAAAATGTGCTTAGCTGGGTCCCAAAGCAGTTTTTTGAGGTGCCTTAATGTCTATGTTGGGAAGAGAATGAGGCAGTGTAGAGACTAAACAGACGACATTTCCCTTCGCTTCAATCATTTTGTATACTAGATTTTAATATACAATTTTATGTGAATAATAGGTTTGTAAAGTGAAACATGTAAATTATATGCTTATTCTAGCATAACAGCAGTTGTTCCTGAAGAGCTGGTTGTAACAATGATATCTGATTCTCTGTGGTTTATATGCTCTAGATAAACACTGAAAATGCCCCCACCTGGAGTGCTAATATTAATTATACATCACTCACTTGTCGACCCATTCTTAGGTGATGAAACCATTTTTGATCTACTGGGTTTTTCCAGTTACTATGGGTGGTAAAAACCCCAACAGGCCATCAGTTCCATAGACGTGGTAGTGAAGGGTGTCTGCTCTTTGGTATTGGAGTTTTGATTCTTCAAGCCAACCCTCACAAGTCAATCACTGACCATTCCTTGCTGTTGAAAGGGCATGTAATTTTTTTTTCTGTTTTGAGATGGAGTCTCCCTCTGTCGCCCAGTCTGGAGTGCAGTGGCACGATCTTGGCTCACTGCAAACTCCACCTCTTGGGTTCACGCCATTCTCCTGCCTAGGCCTCCCGAGTAGCTGGGACTACAGGTGCCCGCCACCGCACCTGGCTAATTTTTGGTATTTTTTAGTAGAGACGGGGTTTCACCATGTCAGCCAGGATGGTCTCAATCTCCTGACCTTGTAATTCACCCGCCTCGGCCTCCCAATGTGCTGGGATTACAGGCGTGAGCCACTGCGCCTGGCCAAGGGCATGTAATTTTTTAAGAAAGGATGTGTCCAGGAGGTTGCTGAGATCGTCATTCTCAGCAGAGGGTTTTCAGATTTTACCAGTGGGGTAAACCCAGTTAATATCTCCTAAGCCTATCTTTCTTCTACAAAAATCGCCTATTTTTATTTTAGTGTCATCTGCATATTGTTTCTGTGACATCAATGCAGCTTTCTAAGAACTACCGTCGTGGCTCCTGTCTGATTCTTCACCATTACAGGAAGGGTTTCAACAGGCCATAAGAGTGAACATATACTTGGCTCAGGTTCAGAGTAAATATTTTTAGCTGGATCCAAATACTTCAGGTTCAAAATCATGAGCTGTACTGTCAGCAGAGGCAAATCTATATGGGTCTGCAACAGCCTCGATTCTTGACTCCTCAGAGAAAGAATTCGACTGAGGGGCATGAGGCAGATTGAGAGACTGAGGCAAGTCTTAGAGCATGAGTTTATTAAAAAGCCTGAGAACAAGAATAAAAATAAGTAAAGTACACTTCAGAGAGGTCCAAGTGGGTGATTTGAGAGATCAAGTGCACGGCCTGACCTCTTGACTTGGGGTCTTCTATGTTGGCATAGTTTCGGGGTCTTGTGTTACTTCTCCCCACTTACCCAGCTCCTGAGATCTTATCGGGAAGTGGCTGATCCCCAGTTTCGGGTGTTGTCTATTAGGAGACTGCTTGTCCCTGGCACTGGCTGTGACCAATTATTGTTTTGGAGAGACAGTTAACAACCTTGTGACCATCACCTAATGGTCACCTGATCCGCCTGGTTTATACTGGAGGAGCCCTCTCCCGCCCTGCTTATACCTGACTAGCTATCTACCATAGCAGTACCCTACAGAATGTAACCTCAGCATATGTAAATTTTAACCCCCACATGGCTTTGACTCAGCATGAAACAGTCAAAGGAATACAATCCAGCAAGCAAAAGTACTTTCAAAACATGCCTGCCTTCACTTACAACTATAAAAGAACATTAAAGGAGATTTAATTTACAACTATCAAAGAACATTAAAGGAGATTTAATTTGTAATCCACAGCAACATCTTTGACAATTTCTTTGTCTTTCCTGAATTCTTTTCACCAGCTTCTTTGAGTATCTTGTTTGCCAAACATTCCCCCGGCTCCCTACCCCTGACACATTTCACTCTTTATTTCGTCTCGAAGTTATACAAAGTTTCCTTCCAGGCAATGGTACAGAGTTGAGTTCCTTCCCTCTTTTCACATATGTAATGAATTCCAAATGGGAGCCCCAATAGCCCATAACGTGTTTGTGTTGCCTAGGTCATCTAATGCTTTTTTACACACAGGTATTACTTATTGACATGTTTAAATTTTCTGTATAAATACCTGAGATTTATAATCAAATGTTTGAGAAACAGTCCAAATATTGGAAGAAGCTAAATAAAAATTAATTGGAAGCAAATGTAAATCATCTGTATACTTCTTACACTGTCTCTTAAAACAACCCCATCCTGTCTTTCTCTGCACTCATTTTCCACAGGAATAGACCATACTCCTCCCATTTCCTATTTCAGGAATAATAATACACAATGTTATAACATTTTATTGCTCTAAGCCTATAAGCCAATAAATTGTTGAAGTTTTGGAGACTATTAAATAATTTTTGCCCATTTAGGTATATAAAAAGTATTCTCTTTTCCTAGACTGCATTTTTCCCCAAAAGAAGCGTCTTAAAATGTCTTTTATTAATGACCAAGTATTTTTAAGCCTAACTTTTCCAATGATTTTTCCTCTAATAAATTTTTTTCAAGGGGAAAAATGAAATTAATAAAAAAGAACTCTATGAAATGGTCTAAGTCATATATGTGAGTTTTCTTAATAAAATTTTAAAACGCTTTTCTTTAATGTCCACTACCACTACATGCACATCGTAGAACAAAGCAGACCCTAAAAGAACACTTGGGGATATGGAATTATATATATGTGCGTATAATACTGAGTAAGGATGGAGAATATTCGAATGGAGGCTGCCTTTCTTTGTTACCACATCAAGTGACTTTTCAAAGAAATGTAAGTGGACATTGTGAGGTCAACTTTACTATTTAGATTTCGTCAATTTGTAAAACTGGAATAATATGAAATAATACTTGCCATTCTGAGAGGTGACAGCATGCTGGCGGTCCTCACAGTCCTCGCTCGCTCTCGGCGCCTCCTCGGCCTTGGCGCCCACTCTGGCCGCGCTTGAGGAGCCCTTCAGCCCGCCGCTGCACTGTGGGAGCCCCTTCCCGGGCTGGCCGAGGCCGGAGCCGGCTCCCTCAGCTTGCCGGGAGGTGTGGAGGGAGAGGCGCGGGCGGGAACCGGGGCTGCGCGCGAGAACCGGGGCTGCGCGCGGGAACCGGGACTGCGCGCGGGAACGGGGGCTGCGCGCCGGAACCGGGACTGCGCGCGGGGACGGGGGCTGCGCGCCGGAACCGGGACTGCGCGCGGGAACGGGGGCTGCGCGCGGTGCTTGCTGGCCAGCGCGCGTTCCGGGTAGGCGTGGGCTCGGCGGGCCTCGCACTCGGAGCGGCCGGCCGGCCGGCCCTGCCAGCCCCGCCGGCCCCGGGCAGTGAGGGGCTTAGCATCCGGGCCAGCGGCTGGGGAGGGTGTGCTGGGTCCCCCAGCAGTGCCGGCCCACCGGGCTGCGCTTGCTTTCTAGCCGGGCCTTAGCTGCCTCTCCGCCCGGCAGGGCTCCGGATCTGCAGCCCGCCATACCTGAGCCTCCCCGCCCTCCGTGGGCTCCTGTGCGTGCGGCCCCAGCCTCCCAGGCGAGCGCCGCCCCGGTTCCACGGCGCCCAGTCCCATCGACCACCCAACGGCTGAGGAGTGCAGGCGCTCAGCGGGACTGGCAGGCAGCTCCACCTGCAGCCCCAGTGCGGGATCCACTGAGTGAAGCCAGCTGAGCTCCTGAGTCTGGTGGGTACTTGAATAACCTTTATGTCTAGCTAGGGGATTGTAAATACACCAGTCGGCACTCTGTATCTAGCTCAAGGTTTGTAAACACGCCAGTCAGCACCCTGTGTCTAGCTCAGAGTTTGTGAATGCACCAATTGACACTCTGTATCTAGCTACTCTGGTGGGGACATGGAGAACCTTTGTGTCAACACTGTGTATCTAGCTAATCAAGTGGGAAAGTGGAGAACTTTTGTGTCTAGCTCAGGGATTGTAAACGCACCAATCAGCACCCTGTCAAAACGGACGGATCAGCTGTCTGTAAAATGGACCAGTCGGCTCCCTGTAAAACAGAGCAATCAGCAGAATGTGGGTGGGGCCAGATAAGAGAAAAAAAGCAGGCTGCCTGAGCCAGCAGTGGCAACCCACTCAGGTCCCCTTTCACACTGTGGTAGTTTTGTTGTTTCGTGCTCTCTGCAGTAAATCTTGCTGCTGCTCACTCTTTGGGTCCACACTGCCTTTATCAGCTGTAACACTCACCTCAAAGGTCTGCAGCTTCTCTCCTGAGGCCAGCGAGACCACAAACCCACCGGGAGGAACGAACAACTCCAGATGCGCGGCCTTAAGAGCTATAACACTCACTGCGAAGGTCTGCAGCTTCACTCCTGAAGCCAGCGAGACCACGAACACACCAAAACTCCGAATGCATCCGAACATCAGAAGGAACAAACTCCGGACGTGCCACCTTTAAGAACTGTAACATCCACCTCGAGGGTCCGCAGCTTCATTCTTGAAGTCAGTGAGACCAAGAACCCACCAATTCCGGACACAATTCTACTGTATTAGTCTGGGTCTTCCAGAGGAACAGGACCAGCAGGTTTCTTTCTCTCTGTCTCCACATACATAGAGAGAGACGTTATGAGGAATGGCCTGTAGCTTACACAGTTAGGGAGGGTGAGAAGTCCTACAACCTTGCATTTGGCGAGCTGGAGACCCAGAAGAGCTGATGATATGTGCAGCTCCCATTTTTGTCCAAATGACTGAGAGCCAGGAGAATAGGGTATGTTTCAGTTTGAGTCCAAGTCTGAAGCCAGAAGACCAGTGTCTCAGCTCAAAGACAGGAAGAGTAAGCAAATTCTTCTTTACTGAGCCTTTTGTTCTGCGTAGACCCTCAGTGGATTATATAAGGCCCAACCACATTAGGGAAGGCAATCTGCTTTGTTCAGTTTACACATTCAAATGTAAATCTCATCCAGAAACACCCTCACAAATAAACCCGGAATAATATTTAAACAAATATCTGTGCACTATGTGACCTAGTGAAGCTGACACCTAAAATTAATCACCACATCTGCTAATTAGGATTATTTTATGAGGCTCAAATAAAAATTATTGAAAATATATTAATAAGGTATCACTTGAGTGTTACTATATTTTTAGATATTCAAAATATCTGTATCTTTATAGACACAGACCTAAACTTAACATAGTCAATACATATTTTAAAACCTACAATAATTAATTTGGATAAAAGCCCCTGTAGGGAAAGGCCATAAAATGTTGCCCATTCATTTCTATATAGCTGTGCTGTCCAAAATTGTATCTACTAGCCAAATGTAAGTATTCAGCATTTGAAATGTGTTTAGAATGACTAAGGATATAAATTTTAGTTTAATTTTAATTAATATAAATTTTAAAACAATAGGTAATTCAGTTACTGAAAACTTTTAAGCATGTTTGGAATAACTTGAATAGGTGAATCTAGTTTTTCAACATGAAATCTAAATTTAGGTCAATATTTCAGACAAAAATTTAGCATCCAAATTAAGAAATACTGTAAACATAAAATATTCACCTGGGTTTTAAAACTTGATGTGAGAAATAGAATGTAAAACATCTCAATAATTCTACCATTGGTTACAAGATAAAATAATATTTTGATATATAGGTTAATAAAATATATCATTAAAGTTAACTTCACCTGTTTCTTTTTACTTTTTTAATATGGCTATTAAAAAAATTAAAATTATATATGTGACTTGCATTTTCTTTCTGTTGGACAGAGCTGCTATATGTTAATGATAACTTCAAGTTAGAATGCATGTCAAATTCAGGCTTTAAGTTTAGAAAACAATAGTATGGAGCCTGAGGGTGTGTATAAAATAAAAAAGGGCAAAATACTGTTTTTTGTGTATCTTATTTCAAAGCTTATACAGATCTGTAATAATTTCTTGGTATCACAAACATTTATAACACAATTTAGGTGATGTAGAATGCTTTAATTTATTGATCTTAGAGTCATAACTAAAGTAAAAAATGAAATGGATTAGAATTCTTCCAATCCCCACAGAATAACACATGTAGGTCACAATTTGTAATATTGGAAAAATTTTTAACAGCATGATGGTTTATTTTGTTATCTATTTCAAATATATGTTAAGCACCATCTAAAGTTAAAACTGATTATTTGAATGACATTTTGCAATGTAGCTATTTCATGTACCTAGTTAACAAATACTTATTTACCGGCATGCTTTAGCACTGGGGTATAATGGTAAGCAAGAAAGATTAGAGTTCATATCCTAATGGAACTTATAGGGACCAATAATAGTTAAATAAAAAATAAGTAAATATTATATAATAAATATAAATAAAATATAGTAAGTCCTTTGAAGTGAAGATGTAACGGAATTCAAAAAATTTTCATTAGGCCGGGCGCGGTGGCTCACGCCTGTAATCCCAGCACTTTGGGAGGCCGAGGCGGGCGGATCACGAGGTCAGGAGATCGAGACCACGGTGAAACCCCATCTCTACTGAAAAATACAAAAACTTAGCCGGGCGTGGTGGCGGGCGCCTGTAGTCCCAGCTACTCGGAGAGGCTGAGGCAGGAGAATGGCATGAACCCGGAAGGCGGAGCTTGCAGTGAGCCGAGACTGCACCACTGCACTCCAGCCTGGGCGACAGAGCGAGACTCCGTCTCAAAAAAAAAAAAAAAAAAAAAAATTTTCATTAAATACTTGAAAGTGGAAACCTCTTTGGATTGTGCTGAGGAGAGAATAAGAGGTGACAAATTAGAGTCATTAAATCTGGGCAGCTCTATGAAAGTTTGACAACAAATGAGATCCAAGAAAAGATAAGATATCTAAGGGATAATGGGAAGTAAATGTGGGATTTTAAAAGATGATACTTTTTAGAGGTCTTTGAAGGCACTGGTAATAGCCAAGAAGGAATAAAGGATACAATGATGCAGGAAAGTGAGAGGATAACCAAAGCAGCAGTTTGTGAAAAACTGGAGTGCAAGGCTTCTAAGTACAGAACAGAAACGATCTGCTATAGCAAGAGAGATACCTCATGCATTGCAATAGGAAGGAAGGATAATAGCAAAAAGATAAAGGAATTTCTATCCAATGAATAAGATGTATGAATGTAATGCAAGATCATCTACCAAGGTCTTGAACAATTGAGCAGAAGACATGCAATTGTTACCGGACGGCATGAGAAAATTAGCCCACTAGAGACAGGTCCTGGGCATGACTTAATACAAATTTGAGGTTTATGTTAAAAATAAGGTTGTAAAAAAGTCTGGTTGATTGTGTAATTACTTACGTCAAATATGATAGCTCTGGTTCTGATGTGGAGGAAATAAGTGAAATATTCATTCATAATTGGGATTTTGCCAGTGAAGAACTCAATGGCCAAGGAAATGATTAAAGTGATGGAAAATGTGAACTCGGCTGGAAAAGAATATAAATGGAGCCAAGGGTGAGGAATGACATGGGGAAAGAAGATGTACTGAAGAGTCAAGTAATTCTGTCAATGGAGGTACATGAGCAATTTAATCCAAATGGAAATGATGGTTGCAAAGTGGGATTGTGTGCAATAAAGAATGCAAAGTTGTCCAAATTGTCTAATATATCAAATCTAGAGCATAGCCGTGGGAGTGTTTGCCTAAAATTGACTGGTTTGGTGAAGATTACAACAAGATTCTAATATGTAGGCTTTTGGATGCTTTATTTGTGAGGATATTTGTGTCCCTAAGTATAATCAAAGAGGTTTCAAGAAAAGAAGATGGTTGCAATAAACTATAGTCTATAGTGAATGAAGGGGAGCAACTAATATGTTAGTAAATGACAGCAATTAGGAGAGGACAGGAGGGAATCATATCTTTATGGATTAATTATCAAGAAACTTGTTTTTGTAAGAAGAAAGTAATGATCTATTAGCAAAATAGACATACAGACCTTACTTCATGACCCTGAAGATCTGGTAGAGTGGAAAAAAAAAGTCTCTCCAAGAGGAATGCTAGGATACCCATAGGGCAAAGAGGTTTTAAGAGATTGTCCTAGGAAAGTGCTGAGGACAAAGGAATATGCTGAATACAAACCAGAAGTTTCAGAGCATGTATTGAAAGGGTACGTATAAAAGAAAATGGAGCCCCTAATGGTTTAGATGGGGGGAATGAATAGAGAAGTATAGGATTGTGAGGCTGGATAGAACTAATTCTTTATTTTCTGAGATAAGGACATGAAATCATAACCAGAATGCAGACCCCAAATACTGCCTTTGGTGTCACAGCAGCCTAAGAGTTGGATGCTTCTTGAGGTCATCAACCTTATGAATGTGATTATAAAACAGCAGCTTTTTGGGGCATTTTATATAATTTTCCTAATCATTTCAATTCAAGCTATGATAAGTTTAGTATATTTATTCACAATATGTATAACTCATATATATTTAATTCTGAGTATACATCTATGTTTCTTTGCCTATTAATTTAATACTATATTAATAATGTATGTAAATGCCTAAAATATTCTTATGCATGTGTGTTTTATAAGGCAGTAAAAAGTTTTTTTCCGTATTTACTTTCATGAGCATGTCATACAAAACCAAATAAATTAGAAAATCTGTAATGTCTATCTTCTCATTCAGCAAACATTTAAAGCTTTGACATAATCTCAGCTTTCAAACTAATTTATAAAGTATATGGGATCCAAATCCCTGGAATATTATCTATACCATTCTAATTTATGTTTTCATAGCAACCTACTATTTGAAGATAGCTGTAATGTCAATAGGAAAGTATTTCATAAGCTTTTCCCCAAATTTGCATGTTTTACACTCTTGAGTAATGCACTAACAAATTTTGAATGATACTAAAAGTTCAGTTTCAATGTAAGATTTATATTTAATTTTTTAAATTTTTTATTGTAAGTAGCTTATGTTGTAAAAAGTTGACAGGCTCACTTTTAGTCTCACTATACTAATTTATTTGAAATTAATTCTGTTATTTAGCATCAACAAATTAGTATTTTCTAAAATGTTATTTCACTGACAACTTGAGGATACATTTATAGTTATAAAAGTTGTCTTTATACAAGAACTAGTTTTGATCACAAGCTACTGTCTCTGAGTAACTTCTTTTGGAATGTTTGGTAAATTGCTTTTATTTTGTTTACATTCCTTAGTGTTAAAAATTATTTGGTTCTAATAGTAACAGTTTGTTCTTTAAGACAAATAAAGCTTTCAGACCAGAACTATGCATATACTTTTAAAATTGCACTTGTATTTAAAATGTAATATTTTTACATTTTAGCTTTTTATTTTAGAAATTATTCAAAACTTTAAAACATCACCTTTTATTTATCCAATCTTATTTTAAATTAGTTTTAAAAATCTACATTCCATTTCAGTATCATCCCTTTATAGAACTTCTCAAATATCTTTGAAAATACTAATTATAATTCTTCTAAAGTTCCTTAATCTTTACAGAAATAACTCTATTTCTCCCAGGGTGAGTTTCTTTCTTTGCTTATCTTAGTCTTTCTTCTTATTGTTGCTGGCTGTTATCATATATCTTGTGTGGTAGCCCTGGCATTGCAACTCTGAGATCTTTCTTTAAGAGGATCTGCTGCTGAGAGTATATTTGGCTAACTAGATCGAGTTGCTGTACCTTTGGGATCCATTACAGTGTTCAGACATAGACCAGCCCCACTGCTGTTCACATACATTTAAGTATGGCAGAGTAAGCACAACTAGACCAATCCCACCCAATGCAGAACTTCTTTAACGGGCAGTCTTGGCTTGGGGAACTCTTCAAGTGTTGGCTGAGTGTCTCAGAGCTGAACTACCATCTCATGCTCTTTCTTCCCAATCCTTCTTTCTTCCTTCTTTCCTTCCAAAAGTTTTCAGACCTGCATTTCAAACTGAAGGCTCTTTTGCCTTCTCTTGCTCCCCTCAAGTTTATCCTTCATGGATATTCAACTCAATATAATCCTTACACCTCTACTCCTATCTTTGTGTCTGCTTCTTCAAGTACCTTGACCAACACATCTATTCATTCTTGATTTTCTGTAGATGAGGTATTTTACAATAGTTACTTTATATAGGTTACCTCAGTTTTCCTTAGCATTTCTTTGAAAAGCAGGACAAATTTCAAACTATATCCATGGGTGGTATGTCCTAAATGACAAGGTTCATTTTTGTTTTTGTACAGTGGGCACAAGCTAGGAGGCTACCAAATTTGTTTAGAAAGCCTTTGACCACCTTCAGCCTGAGAAAGGGAGACCAACACCTTAATTTGGGGTAGGTAGAGGTGGTTGTGGGGAGGTGGAGGCACTGATCTATGTGCTATTGTCCTGTTAGAGTTTTGGCCCTTCCTCACACTCTGATTCTATAAATTTTGCCAGTTCTGGAAAACTGAAAACTTCTGCACCAAGTTCCAGTTTCTCTTGTACATGTGGTATACTATAGCTCTTCCGATTCTTGACTGATTTCTATAGCCCTTCCAACCTTGCCGGTTTTACCACCTTTTGTACAGAACTGCTGCGGTAGCCTCTTTTCTACAGGCTGCAGCAGTTTCTCATAAGACTAATTTTAGCGGATGTTGCATCAGCTCCCTGACATATCTAAGGTTATGTTCCAGGGCTTCTGTGACAGGGGATGTGGGGGAAGTTCCAATAGGACCTCGAGAAAACCCTGGGAACTCAATTAGGTAACTTGGAGCCTGTAGTTTCAGTTGGAATCAAATAGAAGAGAAGGTTATATAACAAAGCCAGTTGTGTTTTTTATAATTAATAAGGTAGAAATATCCACAATACTGGGGTAGAACTCATGCTCTTCAAAGTATTTAAGGTGATCTTTATTATGTAGTGTATGGTGTTGGAAATTAAACTCTAGCAATATTAAAGGATGTACTTCTCTACTTTCATTTTGATAATTTTTTGGAAGAAGGGAGGAGTAATCACTTGTGTTTAGTGTTCCATCTGAGAACAAAAACCCATATATTTCAAGTTTTATGACAATTCCATTTATTTATTTATTGAGACTGAGTCTTGCTCTATCACACAGGCTGGAGTGCAGTGGTGCAGTCTGGGCTCACTGCAACCTCCGCCTCCTGGGTTCAAACGATTCTTGTGCCTCAGCCTCCCGAGTAGCTGGAATTACAGCTGCTCGCCACCATGCCTGGCTAATTTTTGTATTTTTAGTAGAAACAGTGTTTCACCATATTGGCCAGGCTAGTCTCAAACTCCTGACCTTGGGTAATCTGCCCTCCTCAGCCTCCCAAAGTGCCGGGATTACAGACATGAGCCACTGCACCCGGACTAATTCTTTTATTTTTAAAATTAAATTTATTAATAGAGTTTAGATGAGTCATTTATAAAATATAAAACAATATGTAAAATCAAAAAAGCATTAAGAATTTACAATAGGTACTAAAGCTACACTAAAATATTATCACAATATTATATTAAATTCTTAGGATAATATTGGTTTTTATATCATAATGATTCTTGCCTGGGATAAATTTTAGTTAAGTAACACATAGTATTTTTTTTTATTTCTCATCTAGTAAAAGTATGTAAAATATACATCAGGGACTTCAAAAACATATTAAATAAACGTACTTTTCTTCCTGTTCTATTTTATATGCATAGCCAACTTTACATCTCCAATGCTAAGCTGTGAGGCTTGTTGCTGCAAGAGTATAGATGCTTCTTAGAACAATTAGGACAGTAATCAGCTTTGGGTATCAAAGTCGACAGCATACTTTGATATATTCAAAAATGATATTCCTGACACTTAAAATTTCGTTGTGGAGAAAAATAATTACCTAAATTACTTTATTTACTATTTCTATTTTAAGAGCCAGGTATAGAGGCACATAAATGGTTTTTAGAAATACTTATTCTAGAATCAAAGTAATAAAAACATTTCATTAATTCAGCATCACTCACAGAATCCATATATATGCATATATATTTAAAAATTAAAACAAAACTTTTTGACATAACAACACTTCACTTTGCTAAATGCAAATCACCCTGCTATTTTCTATTTAATTAAAAAAAAATCAAACAAACAACCAAAGTTTGGTTGCGACCAATTTTTTTTAACCCAATTGCATTGAAAAACTTGGACTAAATGATAGACTTTACAATTTTACAATTTTCATGGAACAGGAAATTCAGAATTTTTCTTAGAGAAAATTTAAAACCTTCTGGTTTGAGAAGAGTGGCAGAGGAAAGACTGAAAGTTCAAATTGAAGTTCTTTGCTCTCTAATGGTAGAACTATTAGGTACAAATATCCATAATACTGGGGTAGAACTCACGCTCTTCAAAATATAGAGATGATCTTTCTTATATATTATATGGTGGTGGAAATTAAATCCTAGAAATATTAAATGACATCTAAATAGTAGTAGGGCTGGTACCACTTTCTAGAGTTCTTGGCTTAAAATATTGCTCTTTTTTTTTTTTTTTGGTGTCACACAAACCTTATATAGACTTTATTTTGAAAACTACTCATTTGCTTTTTGCCTTTAATATGTTATTCAAGGTAAATGGCTTATTCTAAGAAATGTGACTTCAAAAGGATCATATGCAAAACATTTGTATCTGGCACACTTTCTACAGAATAAATTCAATACGTTTAAACTTTTTAAGTCTGAAGGTAAGAAAAAAAAAAGGTAGCATGAATGACTGATTTAAAATGAGAAAGTTGTGCAGTGTTAGCCACCAAGATTCTAGTGAGGTCATGAAGAAAAAATGGGTGCCGTGTTTAGCTACACTGAAGTGAACGAATTTCATGCCAGCTCAAGATGCTTATAAATTCCCTTTAAAATGTTGTGGCTAACTGCTCCAAAGAATGTGCAAGTTGATTTAAATAAGTTTCCAGAAACTGAACTGTTTATTTCAGCCTTCTCCAAAAAGCTTTGATATGTAAATCAATTTGGAAACAAAGATATGTTTGCCTCTTAATGTTTCCATTCTCTTCGTGTGCTAAATGGCAACCTTGGAATAATTTCTTTTGATCTTAGAAGTAAGACTAAGTTAGATTTTGTAAAGGTCAGGGTGAGATGAAGAGATTTAATCCAATCCAACCAAAATGAAATCAATTTGCATTATTCTCCACATATGAAATAACGTGAGCTGTGGGAACAGATGTAAGTTGGTTTAAACACCTATCTGACACTGTGGCCTAAGTCAAGACAACAACCATCTTGAAGCTTCGGTTTCGTTACTTACGAAATGGGGATAATTGTGCTTACCTTCTGGGTTTTGTAGGAATGAGTGGTCCCACCTATAAATATGTAACCCAGTTCTGACTTAGAGTGAGCTCCCAAACCATGGTAGTTACTCACATGCTTATTTTTACACTCATTAATTATAAGGGTCAGGACAGTGGTTCCTGCTGAATGTACTAAGAAGAGTAATAAATAATCCTTGAAAAGGCCAAAAAATAGCTTAAAGTACAGTAAAGAAGTAGACTATTTTAATAACTGTGGCTAACTTGATTATATCCAAGAAGGGCCCTTGATTATTTTCTGAAACAAATAAGGAAAAATGTTGTCAATGTTCTTCACCTTTATCCTCATGTGTCTAATTGAAATCTGGCACCTGACAGGCCATAATACCTTTCCCATCTCTTTCCCCTGAGGAGAATAACATTTAGCCAGTATACCCTAGAATAATATTATTGCTTTATGTGGCTGATGCTCATTCTGTTGGGTCAGTGCCATTGCCATATGTGTTGCTAAATGTTTTGAGTATCACCCCTACTTCCATGCCAGTTTATAGGTGTGTTAAGACAAAAGACACAAGAATTCTCAGATGTTGAAATGGTGCAAAGTGTTTTCTGGGCTGAGTACAGTTTTCTTGCTTTGAACACAAAGGTTCATTTACACCTCTTGATAACTAAATAAATTGTGAGTGTTCTCATAATTTGACCTTCTGGAAAATGGTGTAGATAAATTGTATCAGACTTTATTCATCCAAAGAATAAAAATATTTTCTTCTAACCTGAAGTTTCTGGAAGGTGTCTTAATAAGGTTGATATTGATCTTTACTGGTTTTCCAGATTATTTCTTGTGAAACACTTGCCATATGACCAACAGCTGTGTTTTTTTTTTAAGCAAACATTTTTTTCACTGAAAACATCAGCACTGGTATTTTCAAACAATTACATTAAAACTTTGGCAAACGAGGAGGGAAATACTGTGGATTTTTAGAAATAGCATCTTTCACCACTTCCAGTTAGCCTTTAATTTCTGTAGATGTCATTAGCAATTGGCTTTGTGTTCTGAATACTTATTATCAACAAAACAGTCAATATTACTGATACTTCTTTTCAAGTTGAATTTTCAAAATTTGGATTGAAAAACACGTGACATGACATCTACCCTCTTAATAAATTTTAAGTGCATCATACAGTAATGTTAATTATAAGCACAATATTGTACAGCAGCTTGCCAGAAGTTTTTTCATCTTGTGGGACTGAAACTTTATACTGATTGAACAGCAACTTCTTATGCCCTTCTCTCCTGGCAACCGCCATTCTACTCTTTTCTTTGATGAATTAGACTACTTTAACTGCCTCATATAAGTGGAATCATGCAGCATTCTGTGAATGGCTGATTTCACTTAGCATAATGTCCTCAAGGTTCATCCATGTTGTACCATATGATATGATTTGCTTCTTTTTTATGTCTGAATAATATTCCATTTTATGTATATACTTTCTATGGTCTGAATGTTTGTGTGCCCCAAAATTCATATGTTGAGATCTTGACTCTAAGGTGATAGTATTAAAACATGGGATCTTTGGGAGGTAATTAAATCAGGAGATCAGAGCTTTCTGGAATTAGTAACCTTATGAAAGAAGCCCCACGGATTTTTTGTTGTTGTTGTTGCCTCTTTCAGCATGTGAGGATGTAATGAGAAGGCCATCAATGAACCAACAATGAAACAAGGCTTATGAGACACCATACCTTCTCATGCCTGAACTTGGACTTCCCAACCTCCAGAACCATGGGCAATAAATTTCTGTTACTTATAAGCTATCAAGTTTGTGGTATTTTTATAGCAGCATAAATCAACCTAAACAAAACCACATTTTCTTTATTCACTTATCTATTGAGGAACATTAAGATGGTTTCCACCTCTTGGTTACTGTGAATAGCACTGCAGTGAACATCAAAGTGAAAATATCTCTTTGAGATCCTGATTTTGACTATTTTTGATAAGTACACAGTTGTGAGATGACTCAATCATGTGGTCATTTTAGTTTGAATTTTGTGAGGAACATCTATACTATTATCCATAGTGACCGTACTATTATATATTCCCACCAAAGGACACAAAGGGTTTTAATTTCCCCACATCCTTGCCAACACTTATTATCTGTTTTGTTGTTGTTGTTTGGTTGGTGTTTCTTTTTTGGTTGTTGTTGTTGTTTGTTTGTTTTTGATAGTAGTCCTCCTACAGGTGTAAGGTGATATCTCATTGTGGTTTTGACTTGTATTTCTCTGATGATTAGTGATGCCAAGTATTTTTTTCACATGCCTATTGGCCATTTCATTGTCTCCTTTTGAAAAAATGTCTATTCAAGTCTTAGTTTACTTTTTGTCACTGTAAAGGAATTTCTGAACCTAGGTAATTTATAAAGAAAAAAGGTTTTGTTCATGGTTCTGCTGGCTAAAAGGTTCAAGATTGGGCATCTGGTAGGCTGCTTTCTCTCATGTCAAAAGGCAAAGGAGAACTGGCGTATGCAGATATCACATAGTGAGAGAAGAAATGGGGAGGGAGGGTGACAGGCTCTTTTCAACAACAAGCTTTCATGGAAACTAGTAGAGCAAGAACTCACTCACCCCTGAGAGAGGGCATTAATCTATTAATTAAATATTCACCCCCATGACCCAAACACCTCCCATCAGGCCCTGCCTCCAACATTGGACATCAAATTGCAATCAAATTTCAACATGGGATTTTGTGGGGTCAAATTTCTAGTCTTAGCAAAGTTCTTGTCTATTTCAATGTGTTGTTGTTGTTGTTGTTATTGTTTTTGCTATAGATTTGTAGAAGTTCTGGATACTGTTGTCATTGTCAGTTTAGGCTGTTTTAACAAAAATTCCATAAACAAAAAAGATTTATTATAATTCTGGAGGCTGGGAAGTTCAAGATCAAGGTCCTGGCCTATTTGGTTTCTGGTGAAGGCCAGCTCCCTTCCTGTTTTGCAAACAGACACCTTTTTGTTGCATCTTCCCATGGCAGAAAAAAAAATCCCTCTCTAATCTCTTCTTGTAAAATCACCAATCCCATTTACGATCATTCCAACCTCATGTCCTGTGGCCTTCTCGTATGTGACTCTTGCCATGATGAGGTCATTTTCTTTTATTCCTAGTTTGTTGAGTGTTTTTATTAGGAAAGCATGTGGAATTTTGTAAAATGCTTTTTTTAATGTATCAAGATAATTGTGTGAATCAATTATGTTATTATGTTATATTGCAGTGATTAATTTTCATATGTTGACTTGTTCATGGTGTGTAATCCTTTATGTATGTAGCTGAATTGGGTTTGCTACTGTCGTGAAGATTTTTACATCTCTGCTTTTCAGAATTGTTGGCCTGTAAGGTTTTTTCTCTTCATTTATTTGTCTGGCTTTGGTATAAGGCTAGCCTCAGAAAAAAATTTGTTTGTTTCTCGCTACAATTTTTGCTAAGAGATTGAGAAGGATTGGCACTAACTCTTCTTAAATGCTTAGCAGAATTGACCAGTGAAGACATTTGCTCCTGAACTTTTGTTGGTTGGCATATTTTTATTACTAATTTAATATTCTTACTTGTAATTGATCTGTTCAAATTTCCTGTTACTTTGTGACTCAGTCTTGGTAGGTTGCATGTTTCTCGAAACTTACCAGTTTCTTCTAAGTTATCCTGTTCGTTGGTATATAATTGTTCATGGTAGATTTTTATGATCATTTTGATTACGATGGCATCAGTTGTAATAACTCCTCTTTGATTTATGATTTTATTAATGAGTCTTTTTTCTAGACTATGAAAAGATTTGTCAATTTTGTTGATCTTTTCAAAAAATTAACTGATTTTAAAAACACTATCATTAATTTTTTTTCTATTCTTTATTGTGTTTATTTCTGCTCTAATATTTCTTCCTTCCTTCTGCTAAATTTTGGCTTGGTTTGCTCATTTTCTGTGTTCTTACAGTATAAAGTTAGGTTTTTATTTCAAACCTTTCTTTCTTATTGATGTAAGCAATTATTGATATAAATTTGCCTCTCAGTACTGCTTTTGCTAAGTCCCGTAAGTTTTAGTATATTGTGTTTTTGCTTCATTTGCCACTAGATATTTTCTAATTTCACTTTTTTTGTTTTTTTTTAAATCAATTGGTTATTATAAGTTTGTTATTTTCCACATATTGGTGAACTTTTCAATGTTCTGCTATTAATTTCTAGTTTTATTTTATTGTGATCAGAAATAATACTTGATATTATTTCAGTCTCCTTAAATTTATTAAGACTCGCTCTGTGGCCTGACATGTGACATGTGATCCATTCAGGAGATGTTCCATGTGCACTTAAGAAGAATATATCTTCTGCTGCTGTTTGGGTGAAATGTTCTGTATGTCTGTTAGATCCATTTTATCTACAGTGCTGTTCATATCTTCTGTTTCCTTTTTGATCTCCTGTCTGCATGTTCTATCAAATATTGAAAGTAGAATATTAAAATCTTCTACTGTTATTGTGTTCTATCTATTCCTCCTTCTGTCAATGCTTGCTTCATATATGTAGATTCTGTGATGTTGAGTGCATATTTGTTTATAATTGCTATAGTATTCTGTGAATTGACCTTTCATCAGTATAGAATATCCTTCTTTGTCTCTTGTGACAATTTTTGACTTTTAGTCAATTTTGTCTTATATAAATATACCACCCCTATTCTCTTTGGTTTATTAAATAATAAAACAAATTATTATACAATTATTGAATTGAATAATAATATACAAATTATTGAATAATTTTTTCCTTTCACTTTCACTCTATATGTGTTTGTAAACATAAAGTGCAGCTCTTTTTGCCAGAGTAAACTTAGATTTTGTTATACAGCATAAAGTAGGATTTTGTTGTTTTACTCATTCATCCACTCTATGTCATTTGATTCAGGAGTGTAGGTTTATTTTTGTTTGTTTTTTACATTTAGAATACAATCTTTTACCTTTACTTTTTTTTTACATTTAAATTCCCATTGTTAGATTATTATAGTATTATGTATTTGCAAATACGTTTTCCATTACCGGTAAGCTTTCTACTTCTATAAACTCTCATGTTGCTGTTTAGTGCCTTTTTATGTCAACTTGAAGGACTCCCTTTAGTACTTCTTATACAACATATCTAGTATCAGTGGAATCCCTCAGCTTTTGTTTAACTGGAAAAGTCTTTATCTCTTCTTTATTTTTGAATTACAATTTTGCTGGATATAGTATTTTACATTGGTAGTTTTTTTTTTTCTTTTCAGCACTTTAAATTTATCATCTCACTCCTTCCTGTCCTACAAAGCTTCTACTGAGAAATCCACTGATAGTCTCAGGGAGGTTTCCTTGAATGTGACAAGTACCTTTTATTTTTCTGCTTGCAAAATTCTCTTTGTCTTTGACATTTGATAATTTGATAATAGTGCATCTTGTCATGGAATTCATTGAGTTTTTCTTATTTGGGTTGTATTAGGCTTCATGAATCAGCAAAATCAATCTGGATGACTCTTTCCTTCCCTGGATTTGGCATGTTTTTTATCATTATTTCTTTATACAGGTGTTTCTCCCCTTTCTTTCTGTGTCTTCTACTTCTGAGCTATCCATAATACATACATTGGTCCACTAGATGTTGTTGCATAATTCCCTTAAGCTTCCCTCATTTTTTCTTATGTTTTTATTGCAGTAAAGACACCAACATAAAATTTACCATCTTTACAATTTTTAAGTGTGTACAATATTGTGGTATATCATACCTTCATAATGTGTAACCAACCATACTGTTTTTCACAGTGAATGTACCACTTTACATTCCAACCAATAGTGTGCAAGAATTCCAATTTTTCCACATTTTTGTGGACACTTGTTAGTTTCTGGTTTTCTTGATAGTAGCTATTCTAATATGTGTAAAGTTATATGTCATTGTAATTTTGCATTTCTATAATGATTAGTAACTTTAAACATTTTTACCTGTGCTTATTAACCAATTGTATTGCTTCTTTCATAAAATATCTATTCAAATCCTTTGCTCATTTTTAAATCAGGTTGTTTGTTGTTGAGTTTTAGGAGTTTTCTATATATTCTAGATATTAATTCTTATATGATCATATACTTTGCAAATATTTTCTCCCATGATGTGGGTTGTTTTTTTCGTACGTGGACAGTGTCTTTTGATTCACTTAAATCTTTTCTTCATGATTCAGTTTGTCTATTTTTTTCCTTTGTTGCCTGTACCTTTGGTGTCACATGCAAGAAATCACTGCAAAATCTAATGTCATAAAATGTTTGTCCTATATTTTCTTCTAAGAGTTTTATAGTTTTAAGTCTTGCATTTAGGTCTTTGATCCATTTTCGGTTTTTGTATATCATATTAGGTAAGTGCCCAACTTTATTCTTTTGCATATGAATATTCAGTTTTCCTACCACTATATGTTGAAAAGACTGTCTTTTTTCCATTGAATGATTTTGGCACCCTTGTCAAAAATTATTTGATCATATATTTGAGAGTATATATCTAGGCTGTCTATTCTATTCTGCTGGACTATTATCTTTATGCTATTACCATATTATTTTGATTACTTTGGCTTTTTAATATGTTTTAAAATAAAAAAATTGAGTTCTCCAGCTTTGTTTTTCTTTTTTTTGAATTGTTTAGACTATTTAGGGTCTCTCAATATTTTATATGAATAGTAGAATGTGTGTTTCTATTTCTGCAACGAATGTCATTAGAATTTTCATGGGAGTTGCTTTGAATCTGTAGATCATTTGGGTAGTGTTGACATTTTGATAATATTAAATCTTCTAGTTTACAAACATGGGATGTGTTTCCATTTGTTTATGGATTCTTTAATTTTCTCAAGCAATGTTTCATAGATACCATGGTACAAGTGTTTCCCTCTTTTGGTTAAGGCAATTACTAAGTATCATATTATTTTTGATGCTATTGCAATTGTAATTATTTGCAAAATTTTCTTTACAGATTACTCATTGTTAGTATATATGCAACTGATTTTTGCACAAGGATTGTATCCTTCAGCTTTGCCGAATTTGTCAGCTCTAGTAATTTTGTTGAATCTTTATAGTTTTCTATGTATAAAATCATATTATTTACTGAGATAATTTTACTTTTTACTTTCCAATTTGGATGCTTTGTATTTATTTTTTTATTGCCTAATTGTCCTGGCTAGAATTTCCAGTACTATTTTGAATAGAAGTGACAAAAATGAACATCTTTGCCTTGTTCCTTATCTTAGAAGAAAGGCTTTCTTTCTTTCACCAGTGGGTATGATGTGTGCTGTGGGTTTTGTATATATGACCTTTATTATGTTGATGATGTTTTATTCTATTCCTAGTTTGTTGAGTCTTCTTATCATAAAAGGATGTACAATTTTGTGAAAATGCTTTTCTGTCTCAATTGAGATGATCTTGTGGTATTTTTTGCCCTTCTGTTAATGCAGTGCATTACATTGATTCATTTTTATATGTTGAACCACCCTTATATTCCAAGAATAAATTCCACATGGTCATGGTGTATAATCTTTTAAAAATGGTGTCATACTTGATTTGTTAGTGTTTTGTTTGAGGATTTTTTATCAATTATCATAAATGATATTTGACTTTTTTTAATGTGTCTTTGTCCAGGGAACTACTGACCTCATCCAGTAAGTTAGAAAGTATTCCCTATTATTCAATTTTTAAAAATAGTTTAAGAAGAATTGGTGTAAGTTCTTCATAAGTTTGGTATAATTTTCCCATAAGCCTAGCAGATATAGGGCTTTTCTCTGTTGATATGTATTTTATTACTGATTCATCTCCTTACTATTTATAGGTCTATTAAGATTTTCTATTACTTTGTGACTTATTCTTGGTAGGTTTTGTGTTTCAGGAATGTGTTCATTTCTTCTAACCTACTCAACTTGTTGGCATACAATTGTTCTTAGTATTCTAATTGTTTTAATTTCTATAGAAGACGTAGTAATATTCTCACATACATTTCTGATTTTAATCATTTGATTATTGCCCCATTTTCATAGTCCATCTAGCTAAAAGTGTCAATTTAGTTCATCTTTTAAAATAAACAACTTTTAGTTTTATTAATTTTCCCTATTCTTTCCATATCTTTTATTCTAGGGGTCCCCAACCCTCAGGCCATGGACTGATACCAGTCCGTGGCCTGTTGAAAACTGGGCCGCACAGCAAGAGGTGGGCAGTGAGTGAGTGAGTGAGCCTTACCACCTGAACTCTGCCTCCTGTCAGATCAGTGGTGACATTAGATTTTCATAGGAGTGCAAACCCTATTGTGAACTGCATATGCAAGGGATCCAGGTTGCACCCTCCTTATGAGACTCTAATGCCTGATGATGTGAGGCAGAACAGTTTCATCCCGAAACCATCCCCCCATCCCCATCCGTGGAAAAATTGTCTTCTTCAAGACCAGTCCCTGGTACCAAAAAGGTTGGGGACCACTGTTCTATTCCATTTAATTCTGTTTTTATCTTTATTATATCATTTTTTCTGGATTTGGTATTTTATTCCTTTTCTAGTTAAGTTGCAAAATTAGGTTGTTGACTTGAGACTTTTTTTTGTTTTGTTTTTCAATGTAAGCATTTATAGCTATCAATTTCTGTCTAAACACTGCTTTTACTCTGTCCCATAAATTTTGGTAGGTTGTGTTTTGGTTTCCTTTCTCTCTAAGCATTTTCTAATTTAGCTTATGAATTCTTCTGTAATTAATTGGCTAAGTATATTGTTCAATTTTTACAATTTTGTTTTCAGTTTTACTTGTGTTATTGATTTCTAACTTCATCCTGTTGTGGTCAGAAAAGATATTTTGTATAAAATCTATCTTTTCATGTCTATTAAACTCAATTTGTGGCCTAGAATCTGACTGTTCTTTGAAAATATTCCATGTGCACTTGAGAAGAATGTTTGTGCTGCTGTTGTTAGTTGGTAGAGTGTTCTGTATATACCTGTTAGATATAGTTGGCTTAATGTGTTGGTTGTGCCCTCTCTTTCCTTGCTTATCTCCTGTCTCATTTTCCAATTCATTTTTAGTAATGGGGTATTGACATCTCTAACTATTATATAGGACTATTTCTCCCTCCAATTCTGTTAGTTTTTGGTTTATATATATATACATACACACATACATATATACATACACACATATTATATAGAATTATATATGTATTATATAAAATATATATATATTTGTGTGTGAATATATATACATGCATATATCAAAATTATAAATGTATATACATATATAATTTTTTTTGAAACAAGGTTTTGCTCTGTTGCCCAGGCTGGGGTGCAGTGGTGTGATAACTGCACTGCAACCTCTACCTCCCAGGCTCAAGAAGTCTGCCCATGTCAGCCTCCTGAGAAGCGGAGACTACAGGCAAGTGCCACAACACCTGGCTAAGTTTTGTATTTTTTGTAGAGATGGGGTTTTGCTATATTTCTCAGGCTGGTCTTGAACTTCTAGACTCAAGTGATCCACCTGTCTCAGCCTCCCAAAGTGCTGGAATTACTGACGTGAGCCACCGTGCCCAGCCTATATATTTTAATGGTCTGTCATTTGGTGCATGAATGTTTACAATTGTTATTATTGTATATTTTTACTGTATTGAAACTTTTATTAATATATAATGCCCTCATTGTCTCTTGGAAACTTATTTAAAGTATAATTCGTCTCCTTTCTTTGACTATTTGTGTGACATACATTTTTTCATCCTTTCACTTTCCATCTGTTTGTGTATTTCAATCTAAGTTGAGTGTCATATAGATACCACGTAAATGGATCATATGTTTTTATCCATTCTGTCAATCTTTGTCTTTTGATTGGAATGCTTAATTTATTCTTATTTAAAGTAACTAGTGAGAAGTGACTTAGGTCTGTCACTTTATTATTTGTTTTCTACATGCTTTATAGCTTTTTTGTTCCTTGTTTCCTGCATTACTGTTTTCTTTTGTGCTCAGCTGATTTCATTTAGCGAAATGTTTAAATTTTTCTCTTAATTTATGTCAATACATTTATATCCATTTTCTATGTAGTTACCATGGGAATTGCATTTAAATCCTCAAGTTGTGACACCCTAATTTACTCCAGCATGACTTCGATAATATACAAAGACTCTGCTTTACACTTCCCTTCCTACTGCTTTCAGTTGTTAATGTCACAAAATTACATCTTTATATATTGTGTGCTCCAAAATGTAAACTAATAATTATTTTAAATGCATTAGTTTCTTCAATTGTGTAGACAATAAAAATGTAAAGTTATAAACCAGTTACAATAATACTAGCTTTTTAGACAAATCAGGTAGAAGAAAAGTAAAGGTACCAACTATTTTTACAATATTATTAGATTTTATAATTGCCCATGCATTTACCTTTATTAAGATATTTATTTCTTCATATGGCTTTAAGTTACTGTTTAGTGTTCTTTCAATTTATCTTACAGGATTCTCTTAAGCATTTCTTGCAAAACAGGTCTGGTGGTAACAGATTTCCTTGAGCTTTTGTGTACCTGACGATATCTTAATTTCCCCTAAAAAATTCACCCAAAAATTATTATCTCAATTATTTTGTCACTAATTTATATACCTCTTTTATTTTAGAATTGGTTTCTGTGGATTTATTTGGTTTCTATTATTGGGTTTCCCCTTGTTTCTTCATGTTCCTTATAACTTTGTGTTGATATCCATATATCAGAAAACATAGCCACCAATTTCTGTCTTTTCAAACTAGATTTACACAGGGAAGGTCTTCCAGCATGGCTAGAAATTTTTGGGTCCTCTGGCTTTTATATATATATACATAAAGGAAATATATATGTATTCTAATTTATATATATAAATTTTAATTTTTGTACATATTCCTATATATATACACATACATATATTTATTCCTAATTAATATATATATTAGTTCCTAATTTTTATATATATATGTATAAAAATATGTATTCCTACTTAAGAGGGTTTGCATGTGTCTTTTTTCAGGAGTGTGTAATCTCTTGTTCCCTCTGGTGTCTGTCTGCTGAATCTCAGGTCCTTTTAACAAGCATCAGCAGTGGCTCGCACCTGTAATTCCAGCACTTTGGGAGGCTGAGGTGGGTGGATCACGAGGTCAGGAGTTTGAGACCAGCCTGGCCAACATGGTGAAACCCCGACTCTACTAAAAATACAAAATACAGCCAGGCATGGTGGCACACACCTGTAATCCCAGCTACTCGGGAGGCTGAGGCAGGAGAATTGCTTGAACCCCGGAGGTGGAGTTTACAGTGAGCCAAGATCGCACCACTGTACTCCAGCTCTGGCAGACAGAGCAAGATTCCATCTCAGAAAAAAAAAAAAAAAAAAAAAAAGGAAGCGGCAGCACACTACCCAGGTCTGTTTTTGTTCTCAGCATCCCCCAGGCATCCTAGAATATGTCAGGTCATGTAAGTTATGCAAGACAGTAGAGACAGAAGCCAGTCTCATGGACAACGTCCCCCCAAAGTCACAATATTGAACATAGGTTCAGTCATCTCCTTCTCTTCCCAGGGACAAGCCAGAAACTGTGTTTCCTCCTGTTTAGGTGGTGATCTGCCAGGAAAGAACTATAGTGAACTATAGTGAAAGTGTGCCATGTATTTTTCCACTGGCTTTGATGCAGCTATTTTTGTGCTCATTTGAAGTGCAAGAGCCTCTTAACTGGTTTCTAGATTTCTAGATTTCTCACAAAGGGAATTGATCCATGTATTATTGTTCAATTTGTATTTTCATGGGAGAAACAAGGTTCTGGGGCTTTCTTATCCTGCCATCTTGCTGACATCACCCTGATATCTGATATCTTTGATGTATAGTCCCAATTGTAACTGATGTGTTGACTAATAATAGCCAACTCTTCAGAGAAAAAAGGGTCTAAGATACTTAAATGGTCCATGGGATATCATTTATTCAACAATAGTATACAGTCAGTTCTGCTGTTATGTTATATATGTATTCCAAGTGATCACTGTGCTGCACAAAATTACACTATGATATCCACAAGTCTAATGAAGAAAACAGAGTAGGGCACAGCACTCAAAAACATCATCAGTGACCAGTTAAAAAATAGAAGCTTAATAAAAAAGACAGTGAGCACAAGTTAAATAATTAAGAAATACATGATTAGTATAATAAATGTAGCATTTTACCTTGAGAAAGACCTGAAGTTTGCTTATAGAAGTGGATGTGGAAAGAGTTACTTCTCATTGGCTAGTATGAACTGATAGAAAGAGTGTTATCTGAAATCAAATGGAAATTTATAACACCAGATGTGGATCAGTTTGGCTCATAACACATGGAGTGGAGTGAGGTAACTGTTAGATGTTAGACTTGTGTGTATTTCATGTATTTTTATGCAGCTGGGCTAAAGTGAGTGCAGTTTTCTGTGTTCACCTAGTTTTTATAATGGGTGGAATTGCACACAACTAATGTGAAATTTCTGTTATGCTCAAGTTGTTCCCTACTATGTCAAACGTGCCAGAACAAAATCTCTTTTCAAAACAAGCATTACAGTAAAACTACTGTATAATAATTTCATGAATTAGATTTTTGAAAAGTGAATAGTTTAAATATTTCATCACCGAATCACATTTCTGGTGTTCTGAGGAAGCCCCTGAACTGCCCTTGTAGAACATTCATTAAGCACCCAGGCTTCGACACAGATGGATTTAAATTTGAATCCTAAGTTTACCTGCTTGATTTTCGGTAAACATCCTTTCCCTCCTTAAGCTATATTTTCTAATCTGTGAAATAAAGTTTAAAATTCTACCTCATAGGTTAATATGATGATTAGAAGATGAAATGTATGTAAATTCCTCAGAGAATGACTTTCACATATAAAGTACTCAATAATGATAGTTGCTCTAAATTCTTGTATTCATAAAATATCCTGTTGTGCTATACATACACTGAGTTCATTTCCATTTGAATTATTATTATTTGAATATAAATCTCAGTGAATTTTTATAATGAATTATTTTAAAGCTCATATTTGTATATTTTTTTGTTTTTTAGAATTAAGCATGCCTGGTTTCAGAATGTATATAATATTTAGGTTTACCATATGTAAATGGATACACATGGGGTTTTAATATTTTTTTGCCAGAAATTTGCAGTTATTGGTGGGTGGTTATTATAACATCAAATTTCTAAACGTTCTGTCTTTCATGTCATGGAGAGGAGTGAAAAAGCTTTATTCCCAGAAGAGGCTATAAAGTTAATTCCGAGTGTGCAACTTGAGGATCATTTAAATTATTTTTAATGTTTGCTGATCTCCATGTGCCTGCTGAGGATCTCAGAAAACAGGGGGATCACACCTTTAGAATGTGACATTTATGGGGAGACATTTATGTCTAATAGGTAGACAAGAAGGCTTAAAATACAGTTTCCTTTTTTTTCCAAGAGGTCAAATTCTTCTGAGAATTGCTGTGGTATGACAGAAAATACGATACCTGCTATAAGTAAAGAGGCAAACTTCTGACAAGTTTACATAATTGTTAAATTATTATCTATATATATTTTCTTCTTTCCCTCCCTTCTTTTTTCTTTTCTTCCTTTTTTCCTTCACGAATTTTTGTTCTAGTCAAGTAACCTGCTAAGAGGGGGCAATGCCAAGGTGAAAACTTAATCTCTGAACATGAGTCTTATTGTCTCATATATATAAGACACAAATATGTCAATAATTCATTATAATTATGTTTAGTAGAATGATGCGACACAAAAGAGAGAATAAGTAACCTGGTTAGAACACTTAAAAAAGGTTCCATTACTAGATATGTTTTCAAAGTTCACACAAAAGACAGAGGAGCAAAAACTAATTACAGATTGAGGGACTGTAATGCATATTGTGCTGGAAGAAGGAACAGTTGTTTCCTATTGCTGGAGGATTTGTGAGTAGTGGGATGAGGCTCCGGGGGGTGCAGAGCTATCTCTTGAAGGACTTCAGCAGAACAGTTGGTGATGGTGCATCATGTATTTAACATTGCAATTTATTCCCAGTAGATTGGGATACTGCACTTTGGAAATTACATTTGTGCTTGGCAGAATTGTGTGGCAAACAACTGTTAGGAATATTTTGTGTTTATTTCTTTGGAATAAAACAGTGAAAACTAAATTCTGAAAATGGGAGGAATCATGAGTTATTCAGTGGCTGGAATACTAACAAAAAAAAAAAAAAAAAAAAAAAAAAAAAAAAAAAAGAAACAAAACATGTTACCCAATCATGAGTTATTCAGTGGCTGGAATACTAACAAAAAAACAAACAAACAAAACAAAAAAAGCAAAAAAAAAAAAAAAAAAAAAGCCATGTTACCCCTGGAGAAAGTTAGGCCCATTGATAATATGGCGCATCACGAAGGAATTTCCGAAGGACCTTAAGAAGAAGTGAAACTGTGTACCAAATCAAGACCCATTTGTATTAGCCACTCTATTATACTGAACAAACCAGAATTTCCTAAGCCACAAACTTGGATAAGTTTAGCATCCTTAAAATTGTCTGGGCCGGGCGCGGTGGCTCACGCGGAGAGGCTGAGGCAGGAGAAGGCTGAACGGATGGGACTTCATGACCAAATTGCACCACACCTTGGGATAACAAAACCAAAAGTACCAAACAGAAATCTTGGCGCTAAATAATTCAATGAATGAAATGTAAAAGACAATCAAGAGTATAAACAATAGATTAGATATAATAGAAGAAATAATCTCTGAATTTGAAGACCGGAATTTTAAAGTAATCCAACCCGTGCTCCCCCCAAAAAAAAGCTGTAAGATTTTTAAGAATGAAGAAACTTTATAGGACTTATGGAATGTCACTCCTTGACATCTCTAACACTACTATATATTGGATTTAATTCTTCCCCTCTGACCATTGTTTTGGCTTAAACATGGTCCCTTCTAAACAATCCCTGCTTTATATATCAAAATCTGTCCATTTCATATGTCCAAGTATTTTCAATATACAATTGGCCCTCCTTATTAATGGGTTCAGCATCCACAGATTCAGCCAACTGCAGATCAAATATAGTCAGAAAAACATAAATGTCTTTGTCTGTACTCAACATGTACATTTTTCCTTGTAATTATTCCTTAAATAATATAGTATCACAACTATTTACAAAGGATTTACATTTTATTAGGTATCATATATAATCTAGAGATGATTTAAAGTTGTACAGAAGGATGAGGATGCACATAGGTTAAATGCAAATACTATGCCATTTCATATAAGCAACTCGAGCATCTTCCAGTTTTGGTATTCATGGGGGCCTTGAACCAATTTTCCCTAGATACCAAGGAACAACTGTAATGTTAAATCCCAAAACTAGGATTATTAGATGAAATGTTGGTATTGCAGGATAATCCAGTATGTTATTTTGGGGGAAGATCTCTTTAAATAGATACGTTTTAGTAGAGCATTTGTAAATTTAGTTAAAGAGTAGTAGTTAATCTACTCATAAATATCATACATACAAAATTCTTTATAGGGCTGTTATAGATATTACATTATGAGTTAATGTTTGAAAAATGATAAAACCAATGCTTGATATACAATTGGTTCATACATTTTCAAGTGTTATTGAGTTTGGTTAATTAAATATATATATGAAACTTGGAATGATTCAAAAATCTAGTCCTCCTTCACTTTACTTAAAACTTTTTTTCTCACTTGTGGTGAAGTAGTATTGGAAAATTTCCCCAATTTTTTCTTTGTAGTATTACATAACATTTCCAAATTTGGCTGCATTTTTTGGTGTGCAAGTTTTGCTGCTAACCAATATAGCACTGGCTTATTCCTAGTCTAAATAAAGGGGATAGGCAGTTATTTCACTAGGTGCTTTCCTAACCTAACACATGTTGTCATCTTTTTCTATGATAGTTTTTCACATTTTGAATCAAATTGCTTAATCTTAATTGTTAATACTTGCTTACATCTTATTAATCAACCTTTGCAAATGGTTTGCATCTGGAGTATATGATTCATGGCAATTAAAAGAAGATTGATTTTTCATATAATTGACTAAATTTATTTAAATATTGAGCATATTAATGCCAATGTAAAACTTAAAATTGTTGGACAGTGCTGTAATTTCAGTATGGTTTGTCTCCTTGGGTACTCATATTAAAATTTAATTTCCATTGTGGCAGTGTTGGGAAGTGGGATCCAATGAAAGATGTTTGGGGGTGTAGCCCTCATGAATAAATTAATGCTTCCACTCAGGACTGAGTTCTCACTCTGTAGGGAGTGGATTAGTTAACATGAGAGACAGGTTGTTATAAGGCAAGTTTCCTCCTGGTGTTCACTTTTTCTTTGCACACACCCACTCAAGTTTCTGCTTGTTCACTATGTGCTGATGTAGCACAGGCCCCCACCAGAAGTAAGGAGATGCCAATGCCATGCTCTTGGACTTTCCAGCTACCAAAATTATGAACCAAATAAACCTTTTTTCTATATAAGTTTTCCAGCTTCAGGTATTCTGTTATATCAATATAAAACAAACTAAGACAGATAGATAGTGGTATCCTTTTTCTTTAAGGATATTAGAGTAATTGTGGTCAGTGCTCTTTATATACCAAGTGTTAAATTGTGGACCCAATTTTCATTTGTTTTTCATAGCAATTTCTGAAATATTTATTCTTCATCAAATTTTACGTTTTACATCTCATCACATTGGATTACAGATATACCTTGAAGACATTCTGGATTTAGTTCCAGACCACTACAGTAAAGTGAATATTGCAATAAAGTTAATAACATGAATATTTTTGGTTTCCCAGTACATATAAGTATGTACTGTTATGTTTATGTTTATACTATACTGTCATTTATTAAGAGTGCAATAGCATTGTCTTAAAAATGTACATACTATAATTTAAAAATACTTTATTGCTAAAATATTCTAATGAAATGAGCAGATGTTGTTGGAAAAGGGGCTCTGACAGCCTTGCTTGATGCAGGCTTGTCATAAACCTTCAAATTGTGAAAAACATAGTATCTGTGAAGCATAACCAAGGGAAACACAGTAAAATGAGGTATCCTTGTTTGTCTGTGTGTCATGTTGCCAACACTCTCTTCTTACATTTCCACCCTGGTTACTTTATGCTGCCATTGTGGTAAACTCTGAGCATCACTCAAAAAAGGAATTTAGGAGTACTGAAAAAGTAGCTGATTCAATACAGGAAATATCAGGCTAGTGAGGATGCTAAACAACATACCCTTCAAAATAAAAATGAAGAAAACCAATGTTTTTTTATTTTGGGAAAGGAAAACAGGGAAGTCCACAATAGTAATATTCTCCTTTTATAACAATTGGCATTTTGAGGAGAAAAATAACCATTTATTTAGTTTTATGTTGTTCCATATTATAGAGATGCAAATAATGGAAAGCAAAGTATCCTCAGCACACAACTAAAAGAAAGAAATGCACTGCCTGAAGAAAATAGCAAGCTTTATTGGAATTGAAATACCAGTGACATTGAACAAAACGTTTATGAAGAGTTTCAGCAAATAATTTCCAAGTTTTGTTCAAGAAGCCTAAGACATGATTACTTTTGAAGTGCTGCTTTCAGTGTATCATTATTTTTCTCGTAAGACTTTCAACTTAAGAATCTAATTACTGATACAGTAGGCATCCAAATGATTTAAGATCTCTGAATTATGATCCCATGATAGCATCCAAACCAGGCATAACAGTCTCTGATATGTTCGAACCTTTAATCTTAATCGCATCTTGTATATATGGTCTCCTCTCTGCTCTGAACAAATCTGTACATGGAAATCAGTACCTTTTTGTGGTTTTCTTCAAAAATACCATCACACAATTTTTGTGAGTAGCAGACTTCATTGGAGAGATGGAGGCGTTTTACAGCTTTTTAAAACTGAATATTGGCATCGCTGTTTTTAAAAGTTTTGAAACTTGCCACTGTGAAATTTTAATGGCCAACTTACGCTGTAATCACAAGCTTCCTGCCATGTGGTTCACCGCCTCCTTTTTATTTCTTTCATGGGGCTTATACTGAAACTTGATCAACTTCACTATATTATGCAAAGCAATTTATCTCTCTGATCCTTACTTAACTCAAGGGTGACTACACCCCCAAATCTCATTAATATGTAGTACTGAATACAGACCTAGTACTCTAGGTCTCACCTTTTCCCGACGTAGCCTTTTAAATTTCACTCCTTCAAATCTCTTCGTTTTTCTAACACTCAATGTAATTGAAAGGAAACTGTATATTTCATGTGACATTATATAAATGGTGGCAGATATTTCACTTCCTTTTTCTCAAGAAACTGCTTATACATCTTAGGCGATTGACCTTTTTGGTATTTCTTAAAATATTTTGTATATTTGCTTATGTACTTACGTCTGTCCTTGTCTGAAATGAATCAGTATTGTATTTCTCCAAACTCTATTCAACTTCTAAGCTTGACCAAGTTACATGAAGTCATCCAAATCAGTCCAATCCACATTGATTTGTCATCTTTTTTCCCTGAAAATTTGCAGCCTTATTATCCCATTTTTTTGAAAAGTTTCTTTTTTTTCTGGATATTGATACTATGTCCTCAACTAAACTGTGAGCTCTTTCAGGACTGATAATAATTGCTGCGTTCATGTACATACATGTGAATATTCCCAAAATACTGATTGTATTGTTGCAAAGTAAATTTCTGGGACGGCCTAGCTTGAGTTGAGCCAAGTATTCCCTTGCCATTTTCTTTAATGAGGCTTAATTTTCAAAAGGCAGCTGCGAGAGGCATTTAAAATTTCCTAATGAAAATTGAAGTGTAGATTTGTCAAAATGAGAGGTCGTTGATCCTAAGAGAAAAAATACTTTTATTTCAGTTCTATCTGAAACTGCTAATCTTTGGCAGTTGGAAGATTAGTATTTCTGATATTACATTTTTCATTCTCACTGAACAGAAATGATATATGAACAAATTTTAGCAACACACTTTTCATCTTTGTCTTATATACGGAGGCATCAGTATGATTCATAAGAATGAATTATTGGACTGTATGCCACCATTAATGCTTTTCTTTCTCATACCCATGCAGTTCAGAATGTTTTGATTCGATTAACTCTACAAGCCCAAGATTCAAACATTTTTTTTCTTCCTGACTCACAATTTAATAATTACATTCTCATTTCTTTATAAAGTGTTAACCCTGTGAGTACTAGTACTGGGAAAGTAACAGTATTTGAGTGGGATTCAAGCTTTGACCTGGATTAAATTACCAATTTATGGAGAAGAAAGTCCGCCTATAGATGAGATAAAAGCATAAACAGAACATAGAAAACACAGACATTGTGAAAAATTGGATAAGAAAAATAACTCACCTTTGCACATAATTAGACACACGACCTTGGAGCTACATTATCTTCTTTCACAAAATGGAAAAAATATATATGCTGTACCTTCCAGGGTATAAATTTGAAAGTAACACCTGCATAACTTTTATTATAACAGCTGGTACAAGAAAAATTCCCCGTTTTGATAATTCTCCCATGCCTCTTTAATTGTTTTAAAAATTATCTCATGCTCTTAAGTATTATAATTTAATTACTGTCAATATTTAAGTTGTACTGAGAATTTAGAATATACTAGAATTGTGGTAAACTGAGGTAACAATCTTCATTAGACTGTTAAAGCAATGACTGTCTCTTCTATGATACTGTTTTCATAAGTTCATATTAAAATATCCATAAAACTACTGTTGGGTCATAGGATGAGAAGAGTAATCCAAAAGGACTTTCTAGGGAAGCTGAGCTTTTAAACAATATTCTTGGAAACTGTAAAACCAATGAGATTTAAGATCTCCCTAATAACTTTGTTTCTTAATGTGTTGTAAGTCTCAGATGAATGTGAACTATAAGCATATGACCCTGTAAATGCAAGCTCTTTCCTGGAAAACCAAGATAAGTTAACTGTTCATGCTAATTCATTTTTCTGTATACATCCATTTAGACATGGTTTAAACTTTGGCTACAAGATACAGCTTTGGCGTTAAACAACCTCAGTTTATTTAAAAATATTTTTAAATTATCATATTGTGTTCTTTTGACTGAATCAGGTTAAATATTTATCACAGCACAATTAAGAGAGCGAAAATTTATATGAATTCTACTCTTTGGAACTTTTCACACTAAAGTAGGGAAGAATAAAAGGACTGGAGAATTACTTCTCAGCAAAATTATTCTCTAGATAGCATCTTTTGTGTTGCTTTTAGACGTAACATTTGAATTAGGGAAATTTCAGAATTATTAGCATTGATAAAATATGGAGCACCCCGATAGATGATCTTAAGGCTGAAGTTTTTCTAGACAGTAATAAGATTTCTCTGTTCACTTTGAAGAACTGTCAGTCATTCTATAATTTCTTCTAATTGTTCCCTCTCCTACCTCAAGTCTAAATATTCTTTATCCACAGGCAAATGTACTCAAAAGTTTTAAAAGTTTTTTTCTCTTTTAAAATGTTGAAGAAAATTGGCATGCTATTTCATTTTATCCTTCTAATCAAATACCTGCTATTCTAAGCAAGAGACTACAAAAAAATTTTTTATTGGAAATAATACATAGAATCAGTATGTAGACAAGATCATTGGAAGTCTCTAACTCAAATGTTCACTGTTGCTAACTCATTCAATCGTTCATCTATTCATATATTCAACATTTATTGAGTACTTTAAGGTCATGAACTTTTCTCAGGAAATATACAGCAATAAAAGATGACTGAAACTTTCTCTGTCTTTGAGAAGCTTACATTCTACTAGAGAAGGAAGGCATGTCACAAACTAAGCTGCAGTATAATAATGTGTAACAATTGAAGACTTACTATTAAAGATTGATGAGTGTAAGAATATGTAACCATAACACTGCCCAAAATGAGATATATTTGCTACTGGACACATGATAGAGAATTTCTTCCTTCTGAGAGGTAATTGTGATTATTCCCATTTTTGAGACTAGCACACTGAAACTAAGTATTTTTTTAGTATAGGTTGGAATAATTGTTGCAGTACTTTCCTTTGGCAGCATTTTTGAACTGGCTTTTTCTGGATAAAAAAGCCCATGATAGATTAGAGAACTGGAGTAATTCTATGCAACTGCATAGCAAAGAAACAAGGCAGTAGAAAAGTTACAAAGTATTTTTGAGAATTCATGAAAAAGAAATTAGGTCTACAAAGAAAAATTGAGTGCTTATGAAAGTTGTGCTAAAGCATTTGTCTCTTTAAATCTAGTGCTTGGAATGCTCCTTAAATATACTTAACAAACAGATAATACAAAAGAAAAATAAGTGCAAAAATAATAACAACTTTCATAAAGTATGGTTAACAATTAAAAGTATAGAATAAATACAACAAAATTTTAGAGCAGAACAAAACATAAAGTGTTTATAGTCCAAAATTGAAAGATTATGTGTAGAAAACTTCATCCCATACTAGTGAAGATATTTAGCCTGTTATAAGGACCAAGTACATAAATGGAATGCATTAAAATTGTGCTGTATGAAGAATGAAGCTGGTATTAATTAAACACAAATCATATGTGAGAATCAAAGTTTACAAACTTCAACTATGCAGACCAGGAAATATATTTGGCACAATTTGATTAATTACTTAAAATTATTGATGCATACTTAAAATAAAACAATTAATTTTTAAGTTTATTCTACTTTCAAATTATCACTTTTTCTAACTCATGCATATGAATCTGAATTAAGGAATATATATGCGTTCATACACCTATAGGGTTTCAAAAAAATTAAAGACTTAAATGTGAACATGTAATTTATGTTATAATGCATGCAGATATAGTTTGGGATATATTATGTATTAATTTAAATATGAGCATATCTAGGCTTAGAAAATAACCTCTATGTATATAAAGATATATACATACGTATATGTGTATATGCATATGTATAACAGCTATTATAAAATGTATACATTTCATATGCATTTCTGAAATATAAATGGAAACATTTTAAATATTAATTTGATATTTTCATATATAATATTTACATAATCTGTGTGTGTGTGTATATATATATATAAAACTCAACAGCTTTGGTTGTATATTTCATTGGTACCATTAGGTACTAAAACACTAAACATTCACTACCAGGGGAATATTATAGAAAACTCATTAATTATATTAAGCTAGGTTGAAAGTATGCCTAAGATAAAAAAGGGCTCAATCACTAACCAAGCCATTACAAGACTTATTTAATTGGTAGTATAATTATTTATAGAACTCAGTGTATCTAAATTAGATAGGGGAACTACAAAATTAATTTAAGGCAGAAAGAAAAATATAGGTTGATTTATAGACCCGAGAGCATTATGGGTTAAAAATAAAAGTATTTGAAAAATAAGAATATTGCACCTTAAATATTTATACAGAGTATATATTCAGATATACAAAAAGATTTATGTAAAGTATGGTGTACTATAATTTATAAGAATAAAAATATAAAAACCATTTACAATTCCAAACTTAGGGTCTTAGTAAAAGCTATAAGCCTATACCCATTTGTCAAAAGGCTGTTATTATAAAATATTTTCACCTCTAACAATATTTAATGCCATAGGGAATATTAACAACATGATAGTAAGTATAGATAATATGTAATTATAATACCTAAGTTATTTAAAATATGCCTATATTTATTTCATACTTTTTCCAAGAATTTTTATATAAAATACAGTGTTAAAGGTGATTTGGACTTTCTTATGTAATTCTTTTTTTACATTTTATAATGTTTAACAATAAATATATATTGCTTATATCACCTAGATTACTTAAAACAGTTTATTGCTTTAAATTAGTTTTTTTAATGCACCCTAGTGAACATTTTATTGGAGATGTCTAATACAGAATATCATAAGTTAAATAAAAATATGAAAAGATGTGGAGGTTAACATATCAACATGTAAATATACTCATTAATCTTCTCTAAACCTTCTAGTTTAAATTAACCCCATTTGGTGTTGTAATATTTAGAATAATGTCTTAAATGCTTCTGAACAGTTTGTTTTAAAAATTTAAACAACTGGCCGGGCGCGGTGGCTCACGCTTGTAATCCCAGCACTTTGGGAGGCCGAGGCGGGCAGATCACGAGGTCAGGAGATCGAGACCACGGTGAAACCCCGTCTCTACTAAAAATACAAAAAAAAAATAGCCGGGCGTGGTGGCGGGCGCCTGTAGTCCCAGCTACTTGGAGGCTGAGGCAGGAGAATGGCGTGAACCCGGGAGGCGGAGCTTGCAGTGAGCCGAGATTGCGCCACTGCACTCCAGCCTGGGCGACAGAGCGAGACTCCGTCTCAAAAAAAAAAAAAAATTTAAACAACTGTATTTCTGAATGGGTTTGCATCTTTTATAGCTGCATGAATATTTAGTAATATATATAAAATTGACATCAAGTCTATGCAGTTCTATTTCACAGGTAACAGAATCAAGCACGTTTTCAGGTGGACGTATTAGCTAGCGGGCTGTGCCTCCTGAGATGTGGTGCAGGGATATGTAGCTTTTTGATACTAAATATTAGCCAAGTAATTACAAAAGACTGAAATAGAAAAGAATAGCTTAAATCCTGAAGTTTTACCTTTCTGGGCTATGGTGTTTCACCACAGCTAATATGTTTAGTGAAGAAAGACTTGATAGAGCTGCTGGATTTTGCATGAAATTGTAAAGGAACTTAGAAAAGCTATAAAATTTATTATTAAAGACCAATGTACAAAACTGTGCTCTGGCCTGGCGCGGTGGCTCACGCCTGTAATCCCAGCACTCTGGGAGGCCAAGGTGGGTGGATCATGAGGTCAGGAGTTTGAGACCAGCCTGGACAATATGGTGAAACCTCGTCTCTACTAAAAATACAAAAATTAGCCAGGCGTGGTGGCAAGTGCCTGTAATCCCAGCTACTAAAGAGGCTGAGCAGGAGAATTGTTGAACCCGGGAGGCGGAGCTTCCAGTGAGCCAAGATTGTGCCACTGCACTCCAGCCTGGATGACAGAATGAGACTCCATCTTAAAAGCAACAACAACAACAAAAACTGTGCTCTGTCACACGTTCATTATGATAAAGACGGGTTTCATTGTTCACCAAATTGTTTATCATTTTTTCCTGGGTTCAGAGTTTTATCACTTTATTCACTATCTTTCTAGTTAGTTGAAGTCATGTGACTGAATTCTTATCAATTGAATGTAACTGAATGTGATACACATAACTAGTAGGCCCAGATGATGAAAGCTTCCATGTAATTTTCTATTTTCTCCTGCCTATAGGTTAGTTTTAGGGAACTCCAACAAACTGGAGGTCAGCAGAAACCCAATATGGGAGCAGCCAGTGCCTGAGTTATCATATTTAAAGATGTCCAATAATGAACCACATTGAACTGTTCTGTACATGTGAGTGAAATAATTTTATTCCATCAAGTCATAGAGCATTTGGGGTTGTTTGTTATAGCAATTAGCCTATCCTGACTAATATGGAAATCAGTATTTTCAAGTGTGATATCCTATAATGAAAGTCTAAAATACGTGGCATGGTGTAATTGTGGGTAGCAACCAGCAAGGAAACACAGGCATCTGCATGTAGAGAAGTCTTGTAGACAATGAGGCTACTGAGCCTACATTCTTAGTAAGTCATTGGGAAGAATCAGATTGATGCTGTGTATTGGCTTTCCTGTTAAGACATAATAATAAAGAGATGCTCTTAGGTTAGAGTTTTCTGATTTTTTAAAAGAGATTGGAGAAAATGGGGAAAGTCTGGAGACCAAGACCCTTAAAGCTTTGGAAAAAACAGTGTTTCTGGAGGCCAAATAGAAACAGGTAAGACTAAAATAGGTCTGGAATTCCAAAGACCCAGAAAAATTTCTCAGCTAAAAAAAGCCAAGTATGTAACTTAGAGTCTTACCTTCCTAGCTAAGCTTAGTTTTCCAAATGTCCTTGAGGTAGTGAGCATTCATTTGGTTAAATAAATCAGCTTAAGAATTATGTTTAGAAAATAAGTTTGGGTGAGGTTACTGATGCATAAACTAATTGCATTAGAAACATCCAAAGTTTTAAAGGGAACTGTATTTCAAAAAAGTAAAATAAATAACATCTACTCTAGCTCCAAACATACTCTTCCCCAAACGTCATCTGATTGCTCAAGCAGAAAAACAATCTTTAGGTTCCAAAAATGTCAGAGGTAAGAATTAGGATTGGAAAACATCATAGACTCCAAAGAGGTTATGTTCCCCAGTACCCATTTTGCATATGGCAATTAATGATTTAATCAAATACAGTTGACCTTTGAGCACTGCAGGGATTAGGAGTATTAACCAACCTTTACAGTTGAAAATCTACTCTCCAAAAACTTGACTATTATGTTGGGGTTGGTGCAAATGTAATTGCGGTTTTTAGTGGTAAAAAAACCGCAATTACTTTTGATCCAACCTAATACGAATAGGTTGACCAGAAAACTCACCAATAATTAGCTGATTAACACATATTCTGTATGTTTTATATATTTTATATTGTATTCAACAGGATTTCAGAATCAGAATGGACTAATGTCTACTCTTTTCTATCATTCTTCTTTTTTTAATTTTCCTTTTTTTTTTGGAGATGGGCTTCGCTCTGTCGCCCAGGCTGGAGTGTGCAGTGGCTCGATCTCAGCTCACTGCAAGCTCTGCCTCCCGGGTTCACACCACTCTCCTGCCTCAGCCTCCCCAGTAGCTGGGACTACAGGTGCCCACCACCACGCCCAGCTAATTTTTTGTATTTTTAGTAGAGATGGGGTTTCACTGTGTTAGCCAGGATGGTCTTGATCTCCTGACCTCGTGATTCACCTGCCTCAGCCTCCCAAAGTGCTGGGATTATAGTCATGAGCCATGGCACCCGGCCTTCTTTTCTTTTTTTAATTTATTTATTTATTTATTTATTTTTATTATTATACTTTAGGTTTTAGGGTACATGTGCACAACGTGCAGGTTTGTTACATATGTATCCATGTGCCGTGTTGGTTTGCTGCACCCGTTAACTCGTCATTTAGCATTAGGTATATCTCCTAATGCTGTCCCTCCCCCCTCCTCCCAACCCACAACAGTCCCCGGAGTGTGATGTTCCCCTTCCTGTGTCCATGAGTTCTCGTTGTTCAATTCCCACCTATGAGTGAGAACATGTGGTTTATTTTAGATACAGGGTAGGGGGGTACAAGTACAGGTTTGTTATCTGGGTATATTTCATGATGCTGAGGTTTGGGGTATGGATATCTTCGCCCAGGTAATGAAAATAGTACCCAATAAGTAGTTTTTCCATCCACACCCCCTCTCTCCCTCTCGTCTCTAGCAGTACACAGACTACTAGATAAGGCTACTATTCCCTTATTTATATCCATGTGTGCTCAGTGCGTTAGCTCCTACTTAAAAAAACTCTGCCGAAATAAATCAGAGATGACACAAATAAATGGAAAAACATTCCATGTTCATGGATTTGAGGAACTAGTATCATTAAAATGACCATGCAGCTCAAAACAATGTGTAGATATAGTGCTATTCCTGCCAAACTACCGATTTCATTTTTCACAGAATTAGAAAAAATATATTATAAAATGCATATGAAACCAAAAAAAGCCCTAATAGCCAAAGCAATTCTAAGCAAAAAGAACAAAGCCAGAGGTATCACACAATCAGACTTCAAACTATACTATAAGGCTACAATTACCAAAGCAGCAGGGTACTGGTTCAAAAAACAAAAAGACACATAGACCAATGGAACAGAGTAGAGAACTCAGAAATAAAACTGCACACTGACAGCCATTCGATTTCTACAAAGTTGACAAAAATAAGCAATAAGGAAAGGACTCCCTATTCAATAAATGGTGCTGGGATAACTGGCTATCCATATGCATAAAAATGAAACTGGACCCTTGCCTTTTACCACGTACAAAAATTAAGATGGATTAAACATTTAAATGTAAGACCTTAAGCTATAAAAATTCTAGGAGAAAACCATCTCAATGTCGGCCTCCATAAATAATTTTTGTCTAATTCCACATGCAGCAAACCAGAAATTGACAAATGGGATCTAATTACATGAAAGAGCTTTTGCACAGCAAAAGTAACTATCAGCAGAGCAAACAGACAACCTACAGAATGGAGGAAAACATTTGTGAACTATGCATTACTCCTTTTTCTAAATGTAGAATCTTGCTGAGTTATTTCCTTCCTATTCTAATATTGCATATTGGGTGCCGGTGAGTGGTAGAAATCTTTTTAGTTCATATGTCATTACCTTGACATTACTGTCAAGACTCTTAAAGCTTTGGAAAAAACAATTGTTTTTACAATTGTTTTACACTCTGAGGAGTCATTACACTCTGAGGAGCTACTGAGTACTATATATTCCCTGTAGATTATGGACCTACAATTGGACACAATAAATAGGATTTTACAGTAGCTCACTTGAGGAGAAGATATGTGTATTTTATGTTGTAGGAATGGATAGAATTTTGGATATGTGTATTTTATGTTGTAGGAATGGGTAGAACATTGTTTCCCAAGGTTCAGACCAAGGCAGAGATTGATTAATTGTTCATCAACTATATCTCACTTTCCCAATGTGCTCCAGCTAGCCTTCCCTTCTGTTATGTTGCTCAGTCTTGGTTATCAGATTGAGAGTAGGAGTGATGGTCACTGCCTTCAGGCCTGGCCCATAAATGCTCTTTCATGATTCTCTCCACTCTCTTTTTCTTCTTTTTCCAGTTGGATGCAAAGATCCAGTAGAGAATTAGGAAGCCCTAGGGCATGATAAATTCACAGATGGAAGGAGCTAGGGTATTCGACTCACCATCAAATACTGGCACTGATGTGTTACATGAGTGAGAAATGAGGCTTTTGTGTTAAGCCTCTGAAATTTTTCATTAGAACAGTTAGCTGTGCCAACCAAATACATGGGCTCGGTGACCCTCACAATTCATGCTGGCACTCACTTTCAGGATAGTCAGCTATAGGGTGAAGACAAACAATAATTACCCATAAGTGATTTAATTCATATAAAAATATGGACAAAACTGGTAAAGTAAAAATTTTAAAGGCAAAGAAAAACAAACAATAAAATGAGAGAGTAGGAGCATTCCTCACAGAGTGGTAAATGCAAAAGTCATAGAAAAGAGGGATTCTTAATCTATTGCCGAAGGTAGGTCTGGAGCTTATTGGGAAGGTAGGTAAGATGACAACAGAGCCTAGCTATTGATTTTCATTGCTCAGTAGTGAATTATTTTTCTAACAATATTGAGTGGTTTTATTTTTATTTCCATGACGTGCTGGATTGTTTGTGGCTCCCCGCAACTATTCTGTCGAATTAGAGAAGGCTAAGGTTGAATAAAATTGAAAGAGAAAGCCTTATGCTTGGCTAAATGAAAGACCATACATGGGAATAAGAGTTGGATTGGCACATAAAGAGAGAGGAGAAACAGAAATGACTGCCTCTCTAACTGTAGGAAAAATGAGTAGAGCCTATGCTAATCAGCATGGGACATGTGTACAGAGACGGATGTGTGCACAGCTCTTTTGATTGTTGAATGGGACCCTCTCCAATTTCCTGTTTCCCTGACTGTGAGTTGACTGTCTACCACAGTCCAGGAGTATAGTAGGAAAATTGCAGGAACTTAATAAGTTAAAGGAGCAAGAAAGAAATAGTTTGTTAACTCCCCATTTCTTGTTTGACTATTAGGTTCAATCCTCTTTTTTAGACTTAAAAAATTAATATTTGTGTCCTCAATTAGATTATTGCTGCATTTTTGTAGGTAACATTTTACTCCTTAGAGTTTGTTCCTATCTCACTTAACACATGATATATTCTAAATGTATATGTGTTAATTGATTATTCTTTTTAAATAGACAGCTCTAATAGATCTGATTGTGCTCAGTAGTCTACTCAATTTCATTTAAATATCACTTTTGGAAGATTGTTTGTTATCATAGCTTAATTTATAGGTAAGGTGGGATAAGTGGCCATAAGCAAAGCAAAGATGAGAAGAATTTGGATGAGCCCTGAAATTAGGTTACTAGTTTTGAAAATGCTACAAAAATGGAAAGAGACACCTTAACTCCATGTCTAATTCTTTCCATCATCTCCCAGTGTTCCATTTCTCTTGAGTTCCTCTCCCTTCTATTACATGTCTGACAATTGCATACAGAAAGTATTCTTAACCTTCCCATGTGCTGAAATCATTTTCCACCTAGTATCTGCTTTTATAATTAGTGTATCAAACTGTTTCTCATTCATTGATTTATGCATTCATCCCTTCATTTATTTATTTATTAATATATTCTCAGTTCTGTGCTGCGTGCTTCAGCTAATCTGACAAATTATGGCTATTATCAGACTTAATTTATTTATGTATTTGGTTACTTTTTTTTCTGCCTCAGTTTTTAGGAATTAAGCAGTAGTTTACTTCCTAAAGGAGGGAACTCTCTCATTAAGTCCTCTTATATTAACACTCAAGTACTGACATGACACATGCTAATTGTAAAGAAAAGAATTCCCTGTATTGTGATTGCTGGATTTGTTAAATAGGTTGTTTAGAGAGGTAAGGAAGTGCCTTTCCTACCATGTGAAGTTATTAATGATTAAATGGAAAGGAACTTTGTCTTCTTTACACAGGATGTCAAAGGTACAAGAACTTGTATCAGAGGAACAAATAATCTATCACAAATATTACCCCCAAAGTAATATAACTATAATTAATTGCATACTTACTCTATCATGACATTGCTTAAATGCCTTATGCAATGAATTTTTAATTTAGTCCTCACAGTAACCCATGAGCAGAGATTCTATTATTATCCCCATCTTTTGGATGAGGAACACCGAGGCAGTGAGAAGCCAAATAGCTAATAAGTGGTGGAGGGGAGCTTCAGATCCAGGTCTGTCTCCAACACCTCATGCTTTACTGGTGTATTAGTCCATTGATAAAGACATACCCAAGACTGAGCAATTTATAAAAGAAAGAGGTTTAACAGACTCACAGTTCCACATGGCTGTGGAAGCCTCACAATCATGGCATAAGGTGAAAGGCACATCTCACATGGCAGCAGACAAGAGAACTTGTACATGGAAGCTCCCCTTTATAAAACCATCAGATCTCGTGGGACTTATTCACTATCAAGATAATAGCATAGGGAAGACCTGCCACCATGATTCAATTACCTCCCACCAGGTCCCTCTCACAACACATGGGAATTGTGGGAGCTACAATTCGTGATGAGATTTGGGCGGGACATAGCCAAACTATATCAACTGGCTTTCTCAATGTAAAACAGGTGGCCGGGCGCGATGGCTCACCCCTGTAATCCCAGCACTTTGGGAGGCCGAGGCGGGCAGATCATGAGGTCAGGAGATCGAGACCATCCTGGCTAACAGGGTTAAATCCTGTCTCTACTAAAAATACAAAAAATTAGCCAGGTGTGTTGGTGGGAGCCTGTAGTCCCAGCTACTCGGGAGGCTGAGGCAGGAGAATGGCGTGAACCCGAGAGGCGGAGCTTGCAGTGAGCCGAGATCTTGCCACTGCACTCCAGCCTGGGCAACAGAGCGAGACTCCGTCTCAAAACAAACAAACAAATAAAAAAAACAGGTAATGTGTTTATATTACTGGATTATTTTCTACCTATTTTTTAATTAAATTAATATAGTAACTCTGTAAGCAAAGAACTATCATTCTCCTAGTTTTATATCTGAGGAAATTGAGGGCCTATTGTGTGATTTCCTTAGGATCACAGCCTCATATTGGAGACCAGGACTTGAACTTAAGAATGATATAATATTATGTCTTCATTTCTCTGTTTCTCAGCCATAACTACACAGAGAATTTCTAATCAACTCATGTACATGCACAGGTGTATATGTTCCCAGGGGGCTTATTCAAATAAAAAATTATTCATCATTGCACAAGTAGTGAATGCAAACACCAAGCTAATGAGATTTGAACCAAGAACAGACATCAGGGTAGCTATATTCTCTGGCTAAATAAAAGCAAGACAGGAATTACAATAGGTCTTGTCCAGGAACTTCAAAGGAAATATGCTGTCCCTATTAAGAGCTTTTAATGCAAACTTATCCAAAACAGAATGCCTGCTATGGAAATTTTCTCTACCATACGTAAGCACATCATTGCCCACAAGTCAATCTGAGACATAAAAAAAAAAAAAAAAAATGGAAATTTCAGGTGTTTAATTAGCCACCCTGGGGCACCTCTGTATAGTCCCCTGAATGTAGTAAAGGAAATATATGAAATGTGACAAAGAAAATTAATTAAAATGGGCAATAAAGACTGCCAAGTTCAAACAAACTGTGGCCCCTAGCACATACCAGTTATATACCTGCAGGCCAGACTTCATGAAATCCAGACAACTTAAAGCATGTTTTTACACTTTGAAGGAGAAAAGAGGTTTTCATATTTCTTAGCTATTTGGAAATCTAAACTGACCACCTCAAATTTGAGAATCTTAAAAAGGAAAATTTACTTAAGTTATATATTCTTTTCCTCAGCAAAGGCAGGCAAGTGCTCAATTTAATTCTATTTTAGAATTTTTCAATAAGAGATTTTTCAGTTATTCAAAAAAATTTTACCCAACAAACACTGACATAAACTTTAGGGTTAGTTGTAAGAGAGAGTTTGTTTATTCAATAATAATTTCTTTTTCTTAAATGTGTCTGGATACATAGAAGATGTAGATATTTATAGGGTACATGAGATATTTTGATACAGGCATTCAATGTATAATATTCACATCAGGGAAAATGAGGTATCCATCAACTCAAGTATGTACTTTTTTTTGTGTTACAAACATTTCAATTATACTTCTAGTTATTTTTAAATATACAATAAATTATTGCTGACTGTAGTCACTCTGTTGTGCTACTTTTTATTCGTCCTATTTAACTATATTTTTACACCTATTAACCTTCCCCACTCCCTTCCTTCCTACCACCACTACCCTTCCCAGCCTCTGGTAACCATCATTCTATCCTCTATTTCCATGATTTTACTCGTTTTCATTTCAGCTCCCACAAATAAGTTGAGAACATGCAAAGTCCATTGTTCTGTGCTTGGCTTATTTCACTTAACATAACGACTCCAGTTCCAACCATGTTTTTGCAAATGACAGGATCTCCTTCTTTTTATGGCTGAATTGTAATCCACTGTGTATATGTACCACATTTTCTTTATTTATTTGTCTGTTGATGGACACTTTGCTTGCTTCCAAATCTTGACTATTGTGAACAGTGCTGCAAAAAATCAGAGTGCAGATATATCTTTAATATACTCATTTCCTTTTTTGGGAGTATATACCTAGCAGTGGGACAGATGAATCATATGGTAGTTCTATTTTCAGTTCTTTGAGAAACCTCCATACTGTTATCCATGGTGGCTGTACTGATTTACATTCCTACCAATAATGTACAAGGATTCCCTCTTCTCTACATCCTCACCAGCATTCCTTATTGCCTGTCTTTTGGTTAAAAGCCACTTTAACTGTGGTAAGATAATATCTCATTATAGTTTGATTTGCATTTCTCTGATGATCAGTGATGATGAGCACCTTTTCATATACCTGCTTGTCCTCTTTAGGAAATGTCTAGTCAGATATTTTGCCCATTTTAAAATCAGATTATTAGTTTTTTTTTCCTATTGAGTCATTTCAACTCCTTATATATTCTTATTCATCCCTTGTCAGATGGATAGTTCGCAAATATTTTCTCCCATTCTGTGTAATGTCGCTTCACTTTGTTGATTGTTTCCTTTACTGTGCAGAAGTTTCTCACTTGATTTGATCCTATTTGTTCATTTCAGCTTTGGTTGCCTGTGCTTTTGGGGTATTACTCAAGAAATCTTTGCCCAGACTAATATCCTGGGGAGTTTCCCCAATGTTTTCTTGTAGTAGTTTCATAGTTTGAAGTCTTAGATTTAAGTCTTTAATCCATTATTATTTGATTTTTTGTATATGGCAAGAGATAGGGTTCTTGCTTCATTCTTCTGCATATGGATATCCAGTTTTTCCAGCATTACATATTAAAGAGATTGTCCCCCAGTGCATATTCTTGGCACCTTTATTGAAAATGAGCTCAAGGTAGATGCATGGATTTATTTCTGGTTTTTCTGCTCAGTTCTTTTCTTCTGTGTCTGTTTTTATGTCAGTACCATGCTGTTTTGGTTTCTGTAGCTCTGTAGTATAATTTGAAGTCAAATAATGTGATCCTCCAGTTTTGTTCTTTTTCCTCAAAGTGGCTTTGGCTATTCTGAGTCTTTTGTGGTTCCATATAAATTTTAGCATTATTTTTTCTATTTCTGTGAAAATTGTCATTGGTATGTTGGTAGGGATTGCATTCAATCTGTATATTGCTTTGGGTAGTATGGAAATTTTTACAATATTAATTCTTCCGATCTCTGAACCTGGAATATCTTTACCACTTTTTGTGCCCTCTTCAATTTCCTACATTTATGTTTTATAATTTTCATTGTAGAGATTGTTGTATATGTCTAGGAATTTATCCATTTATTCTAGGTTTTCCAATTAATTAGCATGTAGTTGTTCATAGTAGCCAAAAGGGATCCTTTGAATTTCTGTGGTGTCAGTTTTAATAACTCTTTTCCATCTCAGATTTTATTTATTTGGATCTTCTCCCTTTTTTTGTAGTTTATCTTGCCAAATGTTTGTCATTTGTGTTTATATTTTCAAAAAAACAATTTTCTGTTACATACACCTTTGATATATATTTTTTCATTTTAATTTTATTTATTTTGCTCTGATCTTTATTATTTCTTTTCTTCTACTTTTTATATATTTTTCATTTTAATTTTACTTATTTTTCTCTGATCTTTATTTCTTTTCTTCTACTAATTTTGAATTTGATTTGCTCTTGCTTTTCTAGTTCTTTCAGATGAATTGTTAGGTTATTTGAAGTTTCTCTACTCTTTTAATGTGGGCACTTATTGCTATAACCCTTTCTCTTAATGCTGATTTTGCTGTGTCTCATAGAGTTTGGTATGTTGTCTTCATTTTCATCTGTTTCAGGAAATGTCCTAATTTTCTTCTTAATTTCTTTAATGACCCACTAGTCATACAGGAGCATATTGTTTAGTTTCCATGTGTTTGTATAGTTTACAAAGTTTCTCTTGTTGTTGATTTACAGTTTTATTTCATTGTGATCAAAGAAGATACATGATATGATTTCACCTTTTTAAAAAAGGTTTTTAAGACTTGTTTAGTGGCCTAACATACGATCCATCCTTGAGAATAATCCATGTGGTGAGGAGAAGAATGGTTATTCTGCAGCCATTGAAATGTTCTGTAAATATTGTTAGATCAATTTAGTCTATAGTACAGATAAAATCTAATGTTTCTTTGTTCATTTTTTTTGTCTGGATGATCTATCCAATGCTGAAATTGGGGTATTGAAGTCTTCAACTATATTGTACGATGGTCTATTTTTCACTTTAGCACTAATAATATTTGCATTATATATCTAGGTTCTCCAGTGTTGGATGCATATATATTTATAATTTTCATGTCCTCTTGCTGAATTGACACCTTTATCGTTAAATAATGACCTTCTTTGTCTCTTTGAATAGTTTTGGCTTGATACCCATTTTTTTTAATGTAAAGATAGCTACCCCTATTTTTTTTAGTTTCCATGGGCATGACATACCTTTTTACATCCTTTTATTTTTAGTCTAATGTTTCTTTATAGGTGAAGTGTGTTTCTTGCAGGCAACAGGTCATTGCATCTTGTTTTGCTTTGTTTTTCTTAATCCATTCAGCAACTCTTTGTATTTTGATTGGAGACTTTAGTCCATTTACATTCAATGGTATTATTAATAAATAAGGCCTTACATCTTCCATTTTGTTATTTGTTTTCTGGTTGTTTTGTAGTCTTCCTTTCCTTTCTTCTTTCTTCCCAGTCTTCCTTTTTGTGAAGATAACTTTTTTTGATGTTACGTTTTGATATCTTGCTTTTTGCTTTTTATTTTTTATGTACCTGTTATATGTTCTTTGATTTGAGGTTATCATGAAGCTTTCAAATAACATCTTATTGCCCATTATTTTACACGGATGACAACTTAACACTGATTGCAAAAACAAAGAAACCAACAGACAAGCTAAGAGAAAAATAATAAGAACTCTACATTTTCACTTCATCCCCCCATTTTTTAACTTTTATTGTTTCCATTTATATCTTATTATACTATGTCTGGAAAAGTTGTTAAAGTTATTATTTTGCATTAGTTCATCTTTTAGTCTTTCTACTCAAGACATGCATTGCTTATAGACCACAATTATGATGTTATAATAGTCTGTATTTTTCTGTATACTTATTATTACCAGCTTTGTACCTTCAAATGATTTCTTCCTGCTCATTAGCCTCTGTTTCTTTCAGATTGAAAATCTCCCTTTATCATTTCTTGTTGGACAGGTCTGGTGTTTATGATATCCCTCAGCTTTTGTTTGTCTAAGAACGTCTTTAATTCTCCTTAATTTTTTTCATCTTTGTGGCCTTTATTATTATTTATTTTTTATTATACTTTAAGTTCTAGGGTATATGTGCACAACATGCAGGTTTGTTACGTAGGTATACATGTGCCATATTGGTTTGATGCACCCATCAACTTGTCATTTACATTAGGCATTTCTCCTAATGCTATCCCTCCCCCAGGCCCCCACCCTCTCATTAATGTTTTAAGGATATTTTCACTAGATATATTATTCTAGGATAAAGTTGTTGTTTTTCCTTCAGGCCTTTAAATATGTCATGCCACTCTCCCTTGGACTATAAGGTTTCCACTGAGAAGTCTGCCGTCAGGCATATTAGAGCTCCATTGTATGTTATTTGTTTCTTTTCTCTTGCTGCTTTTTGGATGCTTTCTTTATCCTTGACCTTTGGGAGACCAATAATTAAATGCCTTGTGATTGTCTTATTTGGATGAAATCTACTTGGTGTTCTTTGACCTTCTTGTACTTGAATATTGATATTTTTTTTCTAGGTTTGGAAAGTTCTCTGTTACAATCCTTTTGAATAAACTTTCTCCTCGAATCACTTTCTCACCCTCCACTTTAAGGCCAATAACCTTATTTTAACTGTTATTGTAGGTTTTGGGGTATATGTGAAGGTTTGTTACATAGGTAAACTCATGTCATGGGGGCTTGTTATACAGGTTATTTCATCACCCAGGAATTAAGCCCAGAACTCAATAGTTATCTTTTCTGCTCCTCTCCCTCCCACCATTCTCCACCCTCAAGTAGCCCTAGTGTCTGTTGTTTCCTTCTTTGTGTTCATAAGTTCTTATCATTTAGCCCCCACTTATAAGTGATAATATGAAGTGTTTGGTTTTCTGTTCCTGAATTAATTTACTGAGGATAATAGCCTCCAGCACCATCCACGTTCCTGCAAAGACGTGATCTCATTATTTTTTATGGCTGCATAGTATTCCATGGTGAATATGTACCACATTTTCTTTATCCAATTAGTCATTTCTGGGCATTTAGGTTGATTCCATGTCTTTACTATTGTAAATAGTGTTGCAACGAACATTTGCATGCATGTATCTTTATGGTAGAATGGTTTATATTCTTCTGGGTATATACCCAGTAATGGGATTGGATTGCTGGGTTGAGTGGTAGTTCTGCTTTTAGCCCTTTCAGTAATTGCTATTCTGCTTCCCATAAGGGTTGAACAACTTTTCACTCCCACCAACAGTGTATTAGTGTTCCCTTTTCTCTGCAATCTTTCTAGTATCTGCTATTTTTTTACTTTTTCATAATAGTCATTCTGACTGGTGTGAGATCACATCTCATTGTGGTTTTGATTTGCATTTCTCTAATGATCAGCGATACTGAGCTTTTCTTCATATGCCTATTAGCTGGATATATGTCTTCTTTTGAAAGGTGTCTGTTCGTGTTTTCTTCCCACTTTTTAATGGGGTTGTTTATTCTCTCCTAAATTCTTTTAAGTTCTTTATAGCTGCTGGATATTATACCTTTGTCAGGTGCACAGTTTGCAAATATTTTCTCCCAAACTGTAGATTGTCTGTTTACTATGTTGATAATTTCTTTCACTGTGCAGAAGCTCTTAAGTTTAATTAGATCCCACTTGTCAATTTTTGCTTTTGTTGTGATTTCTTTTGGTGTCTTTGTCATGAAATCTTTGCCTGTTCCTTTCTCCAGGATGGTATTGCCTAGGTTGTCTTCCAGGGTTTTTATAGTTTTGGAATTTACATTTAAGTGTTTAATTCATCTTGAGTTGGTTTTTGCATATGGTGTAGGAATGGGTCCAGATTCAGTCTTCTGCATATGGCTAGCCAGTTATGCCAGAATCATTTATTGAATAGGGAGTCTTTTCCTTATTGCTTGTTTTTGTCAGCTTTGTTGAATATTAGGCATTCATAGGTATGTGGCCAGTATCATGCTGTCTTGATTACTGTAGCCCTGTAGTGTAGTTTGAAGTTGGGTAACGTGATGCCTCCAACTTTGTTCTTTTTGTGTCACCCCACTCACAACTCCAGGCAGCTCAGCATGGACAGATTATTTGTTTAGTCATTCTGGGATTGGTCAGTGGAGCCATATTTAGTTTGTTTGGTGAGGTCACTTTTAGATTTGCCCTTTTGAAGCTACTTTATAGATACTGTATGTGTGCTTCATTCTTTTTCCTTTTGTTTCTTCTGATTGTATATGTTCAAATAGCCTGTCTTCAAGCTCACTAACTTTTTCTTCTGCTTCATCAGTTCTATGGTTGAGAGACTTTGATGCATTCTTCAGTATTTCAGTTGAATTTTTCAGCTCCAGAATTTCTGCTTGTTGATTTCTTACAGTTATTTCAATCTCTGTTAAATTTATCTGATAGAATTCTGAATTCCTTCTCTGTGTTGTCTTAGATTTCACTGAGCTTCCTCAAAACAGTTATTTTGAATTCTCTGTCTGAAAGGTAACATATTTCTGTCATTCTGGGATTGATCATTGGTGCCATGTTTAGTTTATTTGGTGAGGTCATTTTTTCTGGATGGTCTTGATGATTGTGGATGTTCATCAATGTCTAGGCATTAAAGAGTTAGGTATTTATTTTACCCTTCACATGATGGGCTTGTTTGTACCTATCCTTCTTGGAAAGGCTTTCAAAGTATTCAAAGGAAATTTATTGCTGCGATCTAAATATTTGGTCTCTGCAGCCATATCTGCATTACGAATCACCCCAAGTCCAGTAATGCTATGACTTAGAGACTCATAGAGGTTCTACCTTGGTGGTCTTGGGTAAGATTTGGGAGAATTCCCTGGATTACCAGGCAGAAACATTTGTTCCCTTCCCTTATTTTCTCCTGAACAATTAGTCCGTCCATGCTGAGCTGCCTGGTGCTGTGATAGGAGTGACACAAGCACCTTTGTGGCCACCACCATTGGTACTGTGGGGGTCTTGAAGCCAGCACAGCACTGGGTCTTGCCCAAGGTCTACAGCAGCAACTGTACTCAACATTTACTCAAGGCCGAAGGACTCTTCAATCAGCACACGAAGGTGGTGAATTCAGCTAGGCTGTGTCCTTCCCTTCAGGGTGGTGAACTCCCTTCCGCCCCAGCCCAGGGCCATTCCAGAAATGCCATCTGCGAGCCAGGGCCTAAAGTCAGGAACCTTTGGAATGGACTTGGTGCTCTATTCTACTGTGGCTCAACTGGCACCCAAGCTGCAGGACAAAGTCCTTCTCACTCTTTCCTCTTCTTTCCTCATGCAAAAAGAATCTGTCCTCATGGCTACCACTGCCCTAGGCCTGCAGCAAGTACTGCTTGACTAACATCAATGTTCACTAAAGGCCCAAGGGCTCTTTAGTTGGCTTTTGGTGCATGCTGCCAGGTCTAGGGTTTTTTGTTCAGGACAATGGGTTCCTCTCTGGCTCAGGACAGGTACAGAAATATCCTTCAGGAGCCAATGCCTGGAATCAGGAACCCCAGAAGCCCACTTAATACTCTACCCCACTGGAGCCAAGGTGGTACCTAAGCTGCAAGACAGTGTCCCATTTCCTCTTCCTTCTCCTTTCTTCAAGTAGAAGGAGTCTCTCCCTGTGATCACCACAGCTAGAAATGGGCTGGATCACACCTGAAACCAGTGTGGCACTAAGTCTCACCCAAGGCCCATGACAAGTGCTACCGGGGCACCACTGATGTTTATTCAAGGTCCAATGGCTCTTTAGTAAGAGAGTGTTAAATCCTGCCCAGACTGGGTCCTTTCTTTCAAGGAAGCAGGTTCCTTCTGACCCACAGTATAGCTAGAAATGTTATTTGGGAGCTAGGGCATGAATGGGGGCTTCAGGACTCTGCCTGATGCCATATTTTACTATGGCTAAGCTAGTATCCAGGTTGCAAAACAAAGTCCTCTTTAATCTCCCGTCTCCTCTCCTCAAGCTGAAGAAGGGAGTCTGTCCTGAAGCTGCACTGCCTGGGGTTGGGGAAAAGTGATGTAAGCCCTCCCTTAGCCACCTCAGCTGGTGTCTCACTAGGTTGCATGCACCTCATATCCACTATATCTGAGTCTAGCAAAACCACAGGACTTGCCTAGGAATTGCGGTGTCTGTGGCCTGCAACGACAAGTTTCTTAAGGACCCCAGAGCATGTTAGCCCACAGTGGCAAGGCTTGCAGAACTCTGCTTCCAACTGCTGGGATGGATGATATGCCTCTGGCTAGAACTGGTCTAAATGCTCCCTCTGTGGGTTCCCACTAAGTTCTGCCCCATGTTGCTTTCCACTGGGACAGGACAGCATTGAGTTCCAATGCAAAGTCCTACAATCACTCGGCTCTCTCTCCCACAAGCACAGATTCTCTCTCTGTTCCACATTGCTACTGTAAAGGATGGGGGACTAGTGGCACGGGCAATTCAAGACTGCCTTTGCTACGCTTGTCAATGCCTCTTTCCTTGATACAGCGTTAAAACTAGGTATTGTGATCACTCACATGATTTTTCGTTCTTCTGAAGGTACTTTCTTGTGTGGATAGTTGTTCAATTTGGTGTTACTGCTGTGGGGGTGCTGATCGCTAGAGGGTTCTATTTTGTTATCTTCTCTACCTCCAATTTCAACATTAGGCCAGGTTTTTCATTTTTTAAGTATTCTGTTAATGTTATTTTTTTCTTCAGTATTTTCATGTCTCTCTCTCAGCAATGGCCATATAATCCTTCTTTGATTTTCTTTCGGAAAATACACAGACCTGCTTTCTGTGAAGTTTTCCCCGTAAATAAAAATCTACTATTTATTCATCATTTTTAAATAGTTTTTCTTTGTGATATAAAATGGCAATATAAATTGCAGAAGTTCATGTCCATCCCAAATTTGCAATAATCTTTTATCCTACTTTAAACTCTTACAATTTATTTTATTTTTACACAAGTTGGGACCTGCCTGCCTTGTTTCTAAACTTCCTAGTTAGACTCAACTGAAAATTCTCCATCTAAGATTTCTTTCATTCTGTCAGGGTAAAAAAAAAAAAAAATATATATATATATATATATCATTCAGCTGTCACTTTCGGCACTATTCCTATACATGAGTGAAAACAAATTTATATTGATCAGAGTGACATGTTTGCACACCAAGTAAACAAAAACATCCATATAGTTTATGGCTTGTTATATTTGCTGATAAACAGACATTTTAATTACATTTGAGGTTGAAGCTTTCAAACATTTCTGCTTGAATTTTATCACCCTAAAAAATTAGGACCTTGGATGAAGGAGGAGATAAATAGTAGAACACATCCTATACATATACATTTACCAGAGACGCAAGTATTTATGCTGTTTATGTGAGATATGACCATGAAATAAAATACCAAGAAGGTCCCATCAACTTATAAAAGGCATCTGTGGAAAGCCTGACAATTCAAAAGATCTTTTTTATTTTCCCTTCAGACAAAACCTAGAGATAGCTTAAAGATACAGGTGTAATAATAATGAGAAATTATAAGTAATTCCAGTAAATATAGTAGTCCCTCCTTATCTGAGATTTCACTACGGTTTCAGTTACCTGTGGTCAACCGTGGGTCCAAACATATTAAACAGAACATCTCATAAATAATTCATCATTTGCAAATTGCTCACCATTCTCAGTAATGTGATAAAACCTCAAGTTTCCCTGCTCTGTCACACCCTGAATTCACTCTCTAGATATACAGTTGCTTAGGGGCTGTCACAGTTATCAGATAAACTGTTCCAGTATGATATTGCAGTGCTTGTGTTCAAGTCATCCTTAATTTACTTAATACAAGCCTGAGATTGTAAGAGTTGGGGTGATAGAATATTGTTATAGCTGTTCTACTTTATTACTAATTGCTGTTGTTAATCTTGTACTGTGCCTTATTTATAAATTAAGCTTGACTGTAGGTATGTATGTGTAGAAAAGTGTTCAGTACTATCTGCAGTTTCAGGCATCCACTGCAGATCTTAGAAGACATCCCACCATGGACAAGAGGGGACTATTGTGTATAGCTTTACCAAAACACCTACCCATGGAGTAATTTGTCTCTGAACTTTTGAGTGACATCATCTGGTGTATTGTTACTGAGTAGACTCGAGGGCTGTGGCAGAAGAGTGGAATGAACCTGGAGTCTGTTGTTCTCAAGACCTTCTTAGCCCACTGGCTACAGCAAAATCATGTCCTATGTGGACTGCATCAGAGGCGAATGCAGTGGAGGTTTCTAAAGACTTATTTTGTGAGTAACTCATGTCTTCTTGGTAAAATACACAGAAACCTTGGATCTAAGCTTAACTGTAAACGTGACTCTTAAATTTTAAACTAGAACAATTTGCTAAAGTATGTACATTCTCCTGTTTCAAGAAGCAAGTGTAGGCATAAAATACTTTTACAGCTTGTAGATTCATTATGGATATGAATACAATACAACTATTTTTCCCAAAAATCTGTGTATTATTTTGCGAGGGCTGCCATGACAAAATACCTCAGACTATATGGCTTAAACAACAAAAAATTAATTTCTTGTAGTTCTGGAGGCTAGATGTCTAAGAACGAGATGTCAGAAGGGTTGGTATTTACTGAGGCCTCTCTCCTTGGCTTACCTTTGTCTCCTTTTCTTTGTGAGCATACACCCTGTCCTGTGTATGTCCTTAAATTTCCTGTTCTTATAAAGACGTGGTCAGATTGCATTAGGGCCCACCCTAAAAGCCTCATTTTGATTTAATCATCTCTTTAAAGGCCCTATATCCAAATACAGTCACATTCTGAGGTACTGGGGGTTAGGGCTTCAATATATAAAATTTAGGGATACATAAGTCAGCCTAAAACACTAGAAATTAAAACTCACAAGAAGATGAAACTACGAACTAGTAAAATAAATATTCTCTGTTTTCCAAAGAAAGTTTCACCTCTTGAAGATTATTACTAAAATGAATTTTTAGAATATGTTCAAAATGTAGTTGATGCATTATTTGAACAAAGGACATACAAATGCAGAGATGGGTTGTTTTAGGCATCTGGAAGTTTTGAAGCACGTCTGCAAGTTTGATGTCTGAGAAAATGATTATACTAATTCTCATTATTGTTCAGTGTTATTATAGCGATATTGCATGCTTAAGAGCAGTATTTTCCATTTACAAGCACTTTCTGATTCATTGTCTAGCTTTAGTCTTGAAAGAACCATGTGAGTGCTGGTATTCACATATAGGACTCTTGTTTATTTGTGTTGAATGAATCAGAATGTCGTAAGAGAAACTGAGTTTAAGGAGATTTCACATTAGAAGATGTTCTCTTTTGCTATTCTGGGTTGTATTCTGTTGGTTTTAATCTTTTTATTGTCAGCGAGGAAACTCATTCTATCTGACAATTTTTCAGAAATGATGATATGATTTGGCTGTGTCCCCACCAAAATCTCATCATACGCCAGGCGCGGTGGCTCACGCTTGTAATCCCAGCACTTTGGGAGGCCGAGGCGGGCGGATCACGAGGTCAGGAGATCGAGACCACGGTGAAACCCCGTCTCTACTAAAAATACAAAAAATTAGCCGGGCGTGGTGGCGGGCGCCTGTAGTCCCAGCTACTTGGAGAGGCTGAGGCAGGAGAATGGCGTGAACCTGGGAGGCGGAGCTTGCAGTGAGCAGAGATGGTGCCACTGCACTCCAGCCTGGGCGACAGAGCGAGACTCCGTCTCAAAAAAAAAAAAAAAACAAAAAACAAACAAACAAACAAACAAAAATCTCATCATACATTGTCATTCCCATAATCCCCACCTGTCTTGGGAAGTTCCAGGTGGAGATAATCATGGAGGCAGTTTCTCCCATCCTGTTCTTGTGATAGTGAATTCGTTCTCACGAAAGCTCATGGTTTTATAAGGGGCTTCCCCCTTCACCGGGCTCTCATTCTTCTTTCGCCTGCCACCTTTTGAAGAAAGATGTGTTTGCTTCCCCTTCTGCCATGATTGTAAGTTTCCTGAGGCCTCCCCAGCCCTGTGGAACTATGTCAGTTAAACCTCTTTCCTTTACAAATTACCCAATCTCGGATATGTCCTTATAGTAGCATGAGAATGGACTAATAACAATGGATTTAAACTTTTGTCATCCATCAGAAAAATTATATTGATACCTACTATGTTTAACATACTATTCTACATGTTAAAAAAAAGCAATTGTCTGCGTTATTGGGCATAAGATTACAATCCTCCTTTATGAAAATATCCATGTATTTACTTTTTGTTGTGTGATTTGGGGAGACCATTCTATATATGATATTAGTCTGTTACCAAGATTTCTAATTCCACTTTCAGCCTAAATCATATTTTTAAAAAGAAATACAGAGAAACACACTATACTAGATCTACCTCACAGGTAAGAGAAAGGGGATTTTTGACTTCTAATTTTCAAGCACATCTGGAAGATAGTATTGAGATTAGATATAAAATTTTATTAAGTTTCTTAAACATATATCTTTATAAAAATGACTAATTTGTTCTTTTAATAAGGAACAACTGGGAAAAAAAGGCTGGTTTGTGTTGCTTTCTCTGTAGTGAGGGACATGCTACTTCTCTACAGTAGAGCTCTTTCAGTTTTATCATGATCAATGTAGCAGGTATTGAAGCTCTATTTGAATATTTGAACGTCTATGTGTATTAGAGTATTGGTATCTGGAATCAATATTACATGAGAATTCCCCAACATAAAGAGGAAGAAATACCCAAAATATCTATTACTAGATTTTCTTTTTTACATGTTCAGTAACATATTTCAGTCTTTCTCATCTGAGACTCTTCCTAATAACTTTTCATGAGCATTTACATAATAAATAAAGTGTATCTTGGAATCAAAATAGATTGAGAGTCTCAGGGGACAGATTACAAGCTTGAGAATTTTTGGCAGGACTGAGATATGGTACAAAATGGACTGGGATAGTGCTAAATTATCATGGTAAATGCCAGCACTGCAAGAAGGATGAGACGTAACCTGGTCAAAAAGACTTTCGTACAAAATACTTTATTTGGGTAGATGTGTGGGGGTGTTGTGAGCTGAAATTCAAGTGGCTCTGGGATAATGTGAAAATGATTAGAATTTGCTACAATAGAGTTGTTCAAAATTATATATTTTTTCCTGATGCTATTCTTTATTATATTCTAAGTAATATTTATCTCATTATTAAATGATAAGTGCCAAGTAGAGCAACAAAATATTAGTGTTGTAGTGTTATAACTTGTAGAAAATGTGCTTGTTGATTTTCAAACTGTAAAATGTAATGCATAATTGCTAAAAATATTCATTATATGATAATGCAGGGAATAAATATAGAAATCTACCTTCACTTCTCCTCAACCTTTCTCATGAGAAGTAACCACTATTAAAAGGTTAAATATCAACATCAATATATGTAAACTGAATAATATCTCATTGCTTATGGCCCTGATTTGACATGACAAGGTTGTAGTCAAAGAAATATCAACTTACCATGAGATAAAAATTAAATTTAACATCTTTGTTCTAGTCTTTCATGATAATAGCAAATGTCATTTAAAAAATAAATCAAGTGAGGCGCAATGGCTCATGCCTGTAATCCCAGCACTTTGGAAGGCGAAGGCAGGTAGATCACCTGAGGTCAGGAGCTTGAGACCAGCCTGACCATCATGGAGGAATCCCATCTTTACTAAAAATACAAAATTAGCTGGGCATAGTGGTGCGTGCCTGTAATCCCAGCTAGTCAGGAGGCTGAGGCAGGAGAATCATTTGAACCCGGGAGGCAGAGGTTACAGTAAGCCGAGATCGCTCCATTGCACTCCAGCCTGGGCAACAAGAGCAAAACTCCATCTCAAAAATAAATAAATAAATAAATAGTCAAAATGTCCTCACTTATCTTTTTTTTTTAATTTTCTGATCCATGCTCTCTCTCCATGCAGCTGATTCTATGTCTCTCTCATTCAAGTTCGTGTTCCTAATAATCACTGTTTCCCAAATCCAGACCAAGCTGAATTATTCATAGGTCTCATTTCCCCTGACTCAGCTGCATGTTAGTGGATCAGCAGTTTCTCGGTTTTCTTTAACTTTTCTTTTCTTTTCTTTTACTACTATGATTTTGTGCCTCAGAAGAGGGTTAGGACACTGATTAAGCTGCATAAATTTTTGCTTTGTAGAGAGAGAAGTATAAATACTCAAAATTAAATGTATTTCTTTAAGTTTTTCTCATTTTCTGTATGTACATATATAGATGTACATGACTTATTCTTTGCAGTCAGCTCTCCATATTTGTGGATTCTGCATTCAAGAGTTCAACCAACCTCAGATCAAAAATATTTGGGGAAAAAAATAAAGGATGATTGTGTGTGCACCCAAAGTGTACGTACGTTTTTGTTCTTTGTGATTATTCCCTAAACAATATAACTATAATTTACATAATATTTACATTATATTTGATATCACAAATAATCTAGAGATGATTTAAAGTGAACAAAAGGATGTGTGCACATTATATGCAAACAACACATCATTTTGTATAAGGGACTTGAGCATCCATGGGTTATGGCATCCGAGGAGGAATCCTGGAACCAATACCCCATGGATGCTCAGGGATGACTATACTTCTAATTTACAGATCTAACTTTGGCATTCACCTTTTATTTACACCTAAAGACATCATGTGGAAATGAAATTCTTGGAATTAGAAATGAGTAGCTAATAATTCAATTTACTTAAGAACAATTGTATTTTTTATATGCTATGATAATTTTTCTGAAAGGAAAAAGGAAAGAACACATTACATTTTCAGTAACCCCTAGGTCAGAAACAAAATATTTGCATAAAGAGACAAGATCTTTAAATGAGAAAAACTTTGAGTACATTGTTCAGCTGATAAAACACATTTTGGATGAATAAACAGAAAACAGAAGCTGGAATTGAGCCAGATGTGGGATGTGTGGGGAACAAAATTCAGTGCAGTTTAGCTAGCAATAGAAGGTTGAGAATAAAACAAGTTCTTTGTAGTGCAAGTGCTGTGTTTTCTGGTTTGTTTAATATTTGAAGTTGACACATCACATATTGTTGAAATGACATGCTGAATGAACTTGAGTGTAGTATAGAAAACACTAACAAAGCTAAGAGCTCTGCCCTTGGTCATGAGTCATTAGCGATTAAAAAAAGTGCATCAGTTTGTCTGGAAGAATTTTCAAACTTGTCTGGATGTGGACATGTGAACATGCTATGTCATCTGAGAAACTTGAAACAGTGTTTTTTAAAGCAATATGCCAAGAATTGAGATAATAAAGACATATACTCATATTTCAACAAAGTGACATCTTAATGAGACTAAAGCAGTATGTTTCAGATTATTGAAAGGTTTGAGGTCTCATCACACTTAGCAGTCATTAGAGCAGTTTAACTTCTACCCTAGAATGAAATCACAGAAAGTCTGAAGCCATGTTAACATGTCTGGTATAAAACTGTGGAAGGAAATAGGGTTGTATGCCTCAGTGCAACATTTCAGGTCATTGGAATGTAATTCAGATAAACTGTAATTTATTTAAGCCTGTGTGGATGAATTTCTAGAAGGAAAGAAGAACGGAAGGAAAGAAGGAAGGAAGGAATGAAGGAAGGAAGGAAGGAAAGAAGGAAGAGAGGGAGGGAGGGAAGGGAAGGGAAGGGAAGGGGAAAGAGAAGGGAGGAAAGGAATGGAGAGAAAATTTCAAGTAAACTTTAACTGAGCTTAATAAAAATGAATTGCTTAGTATTGTAGTCAGAAACAATGAATGACCTTTACCATAAGGTGACTGAGATCTGACCTAGTGAAAACTAATTGAATGAATTAACATGGAAATTTTATTGTATATTTGCAGTAAACTAAGAAAATGATTTATTTGTTAGTCCCATATGCAAATATCTTTGCTTTGGAGATCCTTCTGCTCCCGGATCATATTGTCAATTTTTGGTATTCAATTTTTATAAAAACATAAATTATGAATCTTAGATGGGCTCTTCAATATCATCAAGTCTCATTGTTAAAGAAAAAATAGCCACTGAGTCAAGTTCTTGAAGGAAACACTCCAGGAAATGTCTAAATGGAAGTGGTCTAGAAGCTAACTTGAGGAGGTTTATAGAACTGTTTTTACATAAAGCAAGAGAAAGTAAAAGAAGTTTGTGTTTTTAAAAATAAAATTGATGGTTCTAACCTGATTAACCAGTTGTGGAGCCCAGGTTTTTAAGCTACAGTTTAAATTTCTTATCACTTTTTCTGTACACTTGTTCCGTGTTTGGGAAATGTTAAGTATAGATTACGACAGCTTATGGTTAGCATTTGCAGAACTGTTAGCATCATAAGGATTATGACTATCACTAGCAGAATTTTTTAACACAACTTTCTCATGTATGAGCTTGTCCCAATACTTAAAACTACTGCTTGAAACTGGAATTGTGTAAGAGAAAGTTCTATGTGTTTTTTGTTTTGTTTTGTTTTTATAAGATGTGATTTATCTAACCCTACAAATCTCTGCTCATAAACAATATGGAATATTAGCAGTTTACTAACTCATCAATGATGTTAATTTTTAATGCTAAAAACCTGGCTATCACATTTGAAGGACTGCAAATCACACGTGCTTTGCATTTCCTTCCTAGGGAATTTAATTTTGGGGTCATATCCCCCTGCTTTTAATTCAGTCCTGTCTCTGACATTGACAATCTTCGTTAGCTGCTTTCCACCAGGTTTTTACTTTCCAACATCCCCAAATATTAATTTGGGGATGATCTGATTGTGCAGAAGTTGGCACCACCTCTTACTTCTGTTGTGTTGTGAATAATGTCACCTTAGCCAGTCAGTCCCTTCATGCTGCTTGTCACAGTGATAAGGTCAGGTGCAGGTATGAGTTCTCAGCCAGATCAATCAGGTTAAACCTTCTTTCTACACGACAAGAATGAAGAAGCGGTAGCTCCAGGAAACTCTGGCACCTATCATAAATCTGGGCTAGGATCCAGGCTTAGTGATATGGCTCCGATGTGTGAAGGAGCACCAGGGTTCTTGGTCCTCATGTCGAATTAGAAAAAATGATACTGACACATGTGGAGTAGTTTTAAGGAGCGGAGAATTTAATAGGCAAGAAGGAAGGGAAAAGACAGAAGAAAGAAGCTCCCCTGTACATAGACAGAGCCGGGGGTGGGGGTGGGGGCTCCAAAGCCAAAAGAGGGGGGTCCCCAAGTGCAGTGGACACAAGCCAGGTATATATGCAAAGGCTGGAGGAGGCAGTGTCTGATTTGCATGGGGCTCAGGGAATTGGTTTGACCAGGCATGTCATTCACGTGACCCAGAAAAAGCTGGTCCTCCCACCCTAGCCTTTTAATATGCAAATGCAGGGCACCATGATGTTCTACGCACGTGGGGATATGTGGAGGCAGCCATGTTGCCAGGGACATGTGGGGCAAGGACAAGAAGACCTCTGATATCACCATGTTGGGTGAACCCAGTTTCTAATGGTCTACATTTGCATATCAAAGGTTGCCAGCCTGGCTCTGAGAGCTGGGACTTTACAAGAAACTTTTCCAGAGATGCTTAAAAAAAGAAAACTTCCCAAGGAACCCTTTTCCTCTCTATCTGCTTAAAATAATTTCTTAGTAACTCCTACAACATTAGGACAATGTGACACTGCAGAATGCAATAGAAAGTAAGAGAACTGGATTATCTGATGATGTCATTGTTCCAGTACTTTGACTTTCCATTGCCAAGGAATGGTCTGAGTCAGGCTATATTTTCTGTGCTGACAGTTAATGTTCATCTGGAAAAAGCACAATAGTAGTAATTTCATTGGTAGTCTGCTTTTCAACTCATGATCTAGGGTTTTTTAGCACATATCGTAAAGGTGTTTTAAACACACAATGAGGGCAAATGTCTATGGAAACAAAAGGATAAGTGTAAGGACAGTTTACCTCTCTGATAGTCTAAACAGTAAGGAGGTTGATTTGACTGAAGCTAAGAATTTGCATTAAGGGATATTAAGACCCTGTGTTGGATTAAAAAAAAAATGGCACTTACAGACATGTTGATTTCTTTTTTACTGATCTCAACGGCTTTTCTTTTTTCCCAGGATTGAAACCAAGTTTACCAAACTATATAAAGACAACAAAATGTACATAGTACTGGTGTCTTATTCTTTCAACTTTATGTTTCTGCCTGTTGTATTCCCAGTAGCTAGTTCAGTAACTGACATGTACCATTAAGTTTGACTGAATAATTAAATTTTAACTTAGTGCCACACTACATAGGAAATGAAATAAATATTATTTTTTAATGAAATTTATATTATGGTTAATTTTTCATGATGTGATGGCTTCAGATAATTTTTCTTCTTTCCTATTTGAAGCAATGCTTACCTATCATCGTCATGTTCACGTGAGGTGCTTATTGGATGAGGATGTGTACATCAATGACTACATCTTACACATACATACACATACACACAGGCACACACGGATAGATGATAGATAAGATATTGTGATGATAATTTTGCATCAACTTGACCACAAGGTACCTAGACATTTCATTAAAGATTATTCTGGGTGTGTCTGTGAGGCTGTTTTGGATGAGATTAACATCTGAATTAGTAAAGACTGAGTGAAGCATATTTTTTACCCCAATGTGGGTGGATCTCATCCAATCTGTTGAAAGCCTGAATAGAAAAAGTATGAGTAAGAGAGAGAAGAGAGAGGGGTAGAACTCTGTCTAACCTTGTTTGAGCTGGGATATTGGTTTCCTCCTGCCTTTACACTCAGACTCAAGCTGTAATTTACACTATCAGCAATCCTAGTTGTCAGGCCTTCAGACTCAGACTGAAACTGTACCATTGGCTCTCCTGGATTTACACACACACAGACAGACACAAACACACACACACAAGTTAATGGAAACATATAGAAAAGATGCAATAAAGAAAAATGCTGGTACTGAAGAAGCGAGGTGGTGAGAGAGTTAATTTAACAAGGGATACATAGATACATCTCAAGACTGTGAGCACAGGTATTTCTACTTTAAAAAAAAACCGATCTACCCTTTTGGCTTTACAATTGACCCTTAAACAATGTGGGGATTAGGGTATCCACCACCTGCACAGTCAAAAATTCGTGTATTACTTTTGGCTCCTCCAAAACTATTAATAGATTACTGTTGACCAGAAACCCTGTTGATAACACAAGCAGTCATTTACCGTGTATTTTGTATGTTCTATATAAATATTTTATACTGTATTTTCAAAATAGACTGGAGAAAATAAAATGTTATTAAGAAAATCAAAAGAAAAAATATATTCACTATTCATTAAATGGAAGTGGATCATCATAAAGGTCTTCATCCTCATGGTCTTCACATTGACTAGGCTGGGGAGCAGGGGTGTGAGGATGGATTGGCCTTGCTGTCTCAGGGTGACAGAGGTAGAAAGAGGTAGAAGAATCTGTCTATAAGTGGATCCACACTTATAGTGTGGTATAAAAAAGTTAAAAACCCGTTCTATTTAAGAGTCAACTCTATTCATCAGTATATGTTTTATTAATGTATTCATACATTTACTCATTAATTTATCCAATAGTCACTATTTTTTTTTTTTTTTTTTAGACAGAGTTTCACTCTGTCACCCAGGGTGGAGTGCAGTGGTGCAATATTGGCTCACCGCAACCTCCACCTCCCGAGTTTAAGCAATTCTCTTGCCTCAGCCTCCTGAGTAGCTGAGATTACAGGCACCCACCACCACGCCCAGCTAATTTTTGTATTTTTAGTAGAGACAAGGTTTCACCATGTTGGCCAGGCTGGAATTGAGCTCCTGACCTCAGGTGATCTGCCTGCCTCAGTCTCCCAAAGTGCTGGGATTACTGGCATGAGGCACCGCGTCTGGCCTGTCACTCATTTTTGAGTTTCTAATGCTTACCAAGTTAAAGGCACTCAATTAATAAGAGGCCCTCTGAAGTCGTTACCTATAAAGAGAACAGAAGAGAACCAAAGAGAACAGAAATCCAAACAATGAAATGCATCATGCTAGGGGTAGGCTAGGGGTAGATAGGGGAGAAGAGAAGGAGTGGCTGAATCAGACTGATGAACCGGCTACATTAGGAAGAGATGAGAAGAGTACTTTAAGAACACTAATGAATTTTCTGTATTGTATATATTATTTTCTATGGTATTTCCAATGATATATGGGGAAAGATGAAGTATGTAGCATCTCCTTTGAAATTATAGTGATTTTGTTTCTATTTCTAACTTTCAAGTTACTCTCAATCCTGCGTTTGCCGTGCCTATTCTGTAATAACTAGGCAAGTGTGAAGAGAGTAACACTACATGAAAAAATTGTTTTATTTCTGCAATTCAGAAGACACTAACACATTCCTTGAAATCTACACTGCCTAATGATCTTTGCACCTAGGCTATTGAATCCTACCTCTTTGGGGTGGAAACGTCTGCACAATTTACTGAGGCTTTCGGCAGAGTTATGTTGGTCTAGCAGTTAAATAGTTATGTTAGGAATAAAAAGGTATTTAATGGTTTATTGGAAAGTCAATGGCATAATGTGTGAAGTACCTCTTTAACAGTATACTAAAAGTGTCAGAATCCTGTGCAATTTTCCACACACAAAAATGGCATAATGTTCTACAGGTGTCATACATTTATTCCCACTTGCTCTGCTCATTAGTAAACTATTTTAATGTATATTGTCCTATAAATTAATCAGACATGTCCTAATGAATTTCCAAGCTAAGTAAGCAACTGGGTAGATTCGGAAAAATACGTTAAACACTAAGAGCTTAGTAAAATTTATCTGAAGTGCTAACATTTCTTGTGATTATTTCTACAACACAAATTCACTGTGTTGATTGTTGTACTGTACATTGTTGAACATAAGTTATTTGAGCGAGGTCCAGATATCCCTGATAGCTAAATTCTCATTGCCTTATGCCCACTATCAAAGTAATAAAGATTGCCTACGGACAACCTATGACCCCTTTAAAAAATAAGATTACTATTTTTTAAATGATAATTGACTTTTTTTGTGGACATGTATTTTTTTCTGAATACAGGCTTCTGTGTTGGTTGATATATTCTGCACAGTGTCCCAAATACACACTGGCCCATAAGACTTCATAACAAGATACTCTGACTTACAAAATCATCCATAATGTTTTAAAATATTTGTATTTTTTAATGAAATGACCATATAATTGTAAAACAAGTACATATTATTTACATTTCTCATGTTTTAAAAAGGACATATTTTGCATCAAGTTAATATCCTGTCGATGAAAAGAGTCAAGCTCTGTAAAATATTTGACAAAATTTATTCTGAGCCAAATATTCTGAACCTGTGACACAGCCCTCAGGAGGTCCTGGGAACATGTGCCCAAGGTTGTTGAGGTTCATCTTGGTTTCATACATTTTAGGGAGGCATAAGACATCAATCAAATACATTTAAGAAATACATTGGTTTGGTCCAGAAAGGCAGAAAGGTTGAGTTTGTTTAAAGACTTGGGCTAGCTAGAAAGAAAATGTTCAGGTTAAGATAAAAAGACTGTGAAGACCAAGGTTCTTTTGAAGTCTTATAGTGGCTGCCCTTAGGGATGATAGATGACAAATGTTTCCTATTCAGATCTTTAAAAGGTTCTAGGCTCTTAACTAATCTCTTCAGGAATGAGACGGCCTAGAAGAAAAAGATCTAGCTATGTTAACAGAGATTCTTTACAGATGCAATTTTGCCCCCACAAAGGACAGCTTTGCAGGGCCATTTCAAAATATGGCAAAGAAACATGTTTTGGGGTAAAATGTTTTGACTTTCTTGTTTGTCACATAATGTTATGCCACAGTTAGATTGGAAAGTAAGTCACGATATAGGGTTAAATATAACTGTCTGATGAGTATTTATGGTTTGTAGGGCCTGACTCCCTAGACCTATCAGATAGGAATTTGGGCAAGATAAAAAAATCAGAGCTTAGTCTTCAATGCATATATTTTAAGAGTTTGTCTTACTTTGAGGTTGCTATAACGAAGTATTGTACACTTGGTGGCTTAGAAACAGAAATTTACTTCTCATAGTTTTGGAGGTTGGAAGTACAAGATGAGAGTGCCAGCATGGGTAGTGTCAGGTGAGGACTGTCTTCCAGTTTGTAGACTGCCATCTTCTCATTTTATCCTCACATGGTGGGGAGTAGAGCAGAGAGAAGAAGCAAGCATTCTAGTTATGCTTGTAAGAGCACTAATCAAATTCCTGAGGGCTCCACCGTCATGACCTCATCAGATACTAATCACCTCCCAAAGGCCCTCCAATTATCATCACATTGGTGGCAGGATTTCAACACATTATATGTGTATAATTATGTGGAACACAAAGATTCATCCCATAAAATAGTTAATATGGATAAATAGACATATTAATATACATATGGTATGTAGGTATATATATGTGTGTGTGTAGCCATATATGTCTCTAAATTTATATTTTTATTTTGTACCCAGAGCTACATTATTACATCTTTATATATCAATGTAAGGGTATATACATCTTGTCAATCACATACCAAGTCATCTATGTAATCCTTTGTATAGCTATATTAAGTGGGATATATGTGTATGTGTGTGTCTGTGTAATTATATATACTGCATAATTTCTGCTGAGCCCACAGAATAGAAAATAAGAGATTCAAATTTATGCATGCATATGTAATATGCATGTGATCTGTTCCTTAAGACTAGTGGAACATAGGTTTTTTTAAATGTTTGTTATAAGACTAATAAAGACATATTATTTATTACATCTACCAGTTAGCAGATTGTTAGGTATGCCATTAGTGACCTAACATTTATCTCAACTCCATGATAAATTTATTTGGAACAGTGAACAATAGTAGTTTTAAGAGGTCGTCCTGCTCTGAGGTTTCACAGGTATTCCTCTGTTTTTAAGGGCACACAGTCATTCAGTAATAATTACTATTCTAACAAGGCCAAATTTAACTTTTGTATTTCTGATCATGTTACAAATTTAACATACTAATTTTTTTAAAAACTGTTAAATAAGTCCAACAACTAAGATGAGGTTCAAGTGTTTTCTTCTCTGTATTGCATACTTTTAATTACATTCCAAAGAATTTTAAGAAGTTAAGATGCTAGAGTAATTCTGCCTATGTTTACTGATACCATCTTGGAAATCAGAAACCCATAAATATTTTCATTCTCTTTGGGTTGAGATGAACAATCTCTTCATTTTATTTCTATTGATATGCTAATATTTGGAATATGAAAGTATTCAGATTTCAATTTTAGAAAGGACTTTTAAAATTACTCATTATTTAATCTCCTTAATCAGCCTTTCTTTATCTTCATTAGCCATTTCAAGATTTTATTGAGAGTTGTGAAAATTCCCTGCTACTTCTATCACACATAAGCTGATTCCTATTATGCCTCAATTTCTGTCTGTAAATTTCTAAGACTAACATGTATCCCTTCTGTCTTTATTAAATATTTGTAAATCTTGCTTCCTCTTGTATCTCCAGGCATTTCAAGGTAAGGCTGGTAGACTGCTTCCCATTTTCCTGAGAAATTTGAAGCAATGAGAGGAGATATCCACAAGCCCTATCTCCTACCCATTTTCCTGTCATTGTGCTGATGTGTTCTCATTGCCCACAATGAATTGCCTCTCTTCCTGGCTAAGACCATGCCACCTCATGAGCACAGGGTCCCATTTATTCTTGCTTACTCAAGGAAACTGTTTCAGCAATAATCTTTCTATTGTTTTAAGAAAGGGTGTTCCATTCAATATCACATCTTTTTCAGTAGGATAGAAAAATGTTTTTTCACCAATATTAAAAGAAAATCAAAACATCACCAAACTAAGTAAAGCAAAACAAAACTCTTGGGATTCCATTGATCTTCTAGGTTATATGTGATTTTTCGCCCTCCTTTGCCTCACATTGTTTATTCTCATTTTCTCTAATTTCTTCCCACCTACCTTGTTGAACCTAAACCAGTTCATATGTTTTTCTCTCTACCACTCTACTCCACTCCATTCCATTTTTCCTTGTGTAGGTCACCAATAACTTCCACATAGCTAAGTTCAATAGTTAATTTTTAGTCCTTATACTAGGTTGAATATAGCTTCTCAAAATTGATATTTACCCAGAACTTCAAAATGTGACCTTTTTGAAAGGAAAGTCTTTAAAGATATAATAATTAAGATTAGCTCATACTGGATTAGAGTGGGCCCTAATTCAATGCCCACTGTTCTTATAAAAACAGAAAACAGAGACACACAGAAAATGCACAGAAGAAAAAGCTATGTGATAATAAAGGCAGAAGATTGGAGTTATGATGCCACAAGCCACAAAATGCCAAGGGTTGTCAGCAACCACCAAAAGCTGGAAGAAGCAAGGAAGGAATCTCCCTTAGAGTCTTGAGAGGGAGGAGGGCCCTGCTGACATCCTGATTTCAGACCTCTAGACTCCAGAACTGTAAGACAGTAACCATATCAACCCTGAGAAGCTGAAATACTCCTTATTTTACTTGAACCATCAGTAGCATTTAATTCAGTTGCTCACAATTTTCTACAGAAAACATTGAATTTACTTGGCTGCCAAGACAACACACTCATCTGTTTTTTCTTCTTCTTCTCTGAATGCTTCTTATTGGTCTCTTTTCTTCTCCCTGATCTCCTAACATCAGAGTGCCCTAGAGCTTAAACCTCTTCCTTATATTTTTTTTTAAATCAACAGCACATTTTCTTTCTAATCTCATCTAGTCTCATGACCTTAAATATCATATATGCTGATGATTCCTAAATTTATATTTGTAGTCCAGACCTCCCACTTGAACTCTATTTGTAGCTTCCTTCTTAACATATTCCTATTCATGTTTAATAAGCATCTCAAATATAACATGTCCAAAACTGATAAATCAATGTGTATGACTCTGCTATTTTAACAGGGAGCATTTATGTTGTTTCCTTAACTAATAAAGATTAATAACCAAACAATAGCTTGGGTTAAATATCTTGATATTTTTTCTTCCTCAATGAATTTTTGATTTTTGAAACATGAATCATGGACCATAAATATTATAGTGTCTCTTTTCCCTTAATAAGTTACTTTGTCACTTGACTCAATAAAATAATAATATAGTCTTCCAGGAAATATTTAACAAAGTATGTGATCTTCTTACTTTAGTACAGGGAATTTAAAATATAATTTATATGCTATTCTAATTAATTTATTTCTTTTATTGTGTATGTATTATATCCGATTTACACATACCTTTGTACTTTTTTGTACTTTGAACATAAAGCTAGCTTCAAGGCGTATCAAAAACTATACAATATTGAAATAGTTTGGATGTCTTCTCTGAATCTCATGTGGAGATATAATCCCCATTGTTGGAGATGGGGCCTGGTGAAAGGTGTTTGGTTCATCAGGAAAGATCCCTTCTGGTTTGGAAATGTCCTCGTGATAGTGAATGAGTTTTCATGAGATATGGTTGTTTACAAATACGTGGCACCTCTCTCCCACTCTCTCTTCCTCCCACTCTCACCATGTAACATGCTTGTTCCTACTTCACCTTCCACCATGACTGAAAGATCAGCTACAGGCATGTGCCACCACGACCGGCTAAATTTTGTATTCTTAGTAGAGATAGGGTTTTGCCATGTTGACCAGGCTGGTCTCGAACTCCTGACCTCAAATGATCCTCCCACCTTGGCCTCCCAAAGTGCTGAGATTAGAGGCATGAGCAACCATGCCCAGCTGATGTGCCAAATTTTATAGCCAGGTTTGAGGAGACGGTGTCTGATTTACATAGAGCTCACAGATTGATTCAAGCAGGTATGATGTTTACATAATTCGAGGGAAGGCTGGTTACCCCACCCTAATCTTATTATGCAAATAGACTTTGCAGTTGATTGAGGCCATCATCTTGTCTGCTCCTTACAGTACACGTGGCTGACAAAGAGAAGGGAAGAGGGAGCTGGCATCTTTTTTTTTTTTTTTTTTTTTTTGAGATAGAATTTCACTGTCACCCAAGCTGGAGTTCAATGGCAAGATCTCGCTCGGCTCACTGCAACCTCCCGCCTCCTGGGTTCAAGCAAGTCTCCTGTCTTAGCCTTCTGAGTAGCTGGGATTACAGCAGGCTCACACCACCATGCCTAGCTAATTTTTGTATTTTTAATAGAGACAGGGTTTTGCCATGTTTGCCAGGCTGGTCTTGAACTCCTAACCTCAAGTCATCAGCCCGCCTCAGCCTCCCAAAGTGCTGGGATTACAGGCGTGAGCCACCACACCAAGACAGAGCTGCCATCTTGAACATTTCTTTTCCCTATTTCCTCCCGGCATTCATTGGTGCAAGCTCCCAGCTTGCTTGTCAATGTCTACAGCTCAACTTTCCAGGCTGCTCTTTGTTAGAAAATGATTTAGGGCTGCTTTCATTAAAGAGAAAAGCCTTACCAAAGGCTACTGTACCTTCACTATCTGCCTAAATAATTTCTTCTTAACTCCTGTAATCCAGGTATTGACTACACACAGAACCTCATAAATCCCAAACATCCCACCTCCTCATCCATATGTGGATGTTCTACTTTTGAAAATATAAAACAAATATAGTTGTTTTTCATTAAAATATCTGTATGTAGCACCATGTTAGAATCTCTTTCTCTCTCTTTTATCTATTGATCTACCTATGGTCTTTACAGATTCCTTATGTCTTATATCTTGGTTTGTTCTCAGTGGAAATATTTTAAATTGATTATTTAGGAAATTGTTTGTACAATGTTAAGATTTTGTAAACTCTAAAAGATAAGAAAGGTAAGAAATGTGCTTATTTAGCTAAAATTTAGAATCAGTAATAAGGTGGAAACAAAGGAAGAAAATGGGAAGCATATATTTCTTGAAAGGTAAAACATCACTGGGTGACTTTATTATCTTTACCTATTACCTCAATTTAGGATCCCACTTTAACAAGTATTTGTAACAATCTTCTGCTGTGTCAAGTGCTGTAATGAGAATTTTCCATATATTATAACACTGGATCCTCAAAATTATACTGTCAATTAGGTATATTACAGCTATATTAGAAAGTTAAAATTGTGGTTTATTGAGGAAAATTGACCAAAATTATTTCAACTAGGACTGAAGCTCCTGGAATTAAGATAAGGTAGTTGGAAATACAATAGATAGGCATTTGCTTTTTCAACTATACTTCTGCAGGATATCTCTCAAAAACTTCTACTTCTCTGGATTTCCACTGCCTTCACTTGATTCAAGTTTTCAAATATCTATATTGATTCTATCCTAGTCCCCTACCATCATTATCTTGCCACAGTGGTTGATTCTGTGATTAGGTTAATGTTTCAGAATTCTGTTCTGTCTTTTCAAAGATCAAATTTATACAAACATTTAAGGACCTACTATCTTCATAACATTAGAATAAATACTATGACAAATGAAAGCACTAAGAAGATGTCCCTTCCTTTAAAGGGTCTATAGTTTATTTGGACAGGTGTTGAGATGTATCAACACAAAGTTAAAACAATACAGAGTAGTCTATTAGTGCCCATATATGGGTATGAGAATTATATTACAGAGAACTAATTTTGAGAGCTTGAAATGCTAGGAAAGGCTGTAACTTGGAATGGTTGAAAAGACTATAATGAAAATAATGTAGCCTAAAAGAGGATCTGAAATATTTAGATAGTTTATTGGGGAGAATGAAAGATGTTTGGAGGGTAACAAAATACACAGTTGAGAATAAACATGGAGTTTTGCCACTATAATAGGCTCCCCCTAGGGTCAGTGAACCAGGAGTTCTCCATGATGCTGCTCTGGGACCTATAGTTGCATGGATAATTTTGAACTAAATTAAGGAGAGTTTTGATGTTTGACTTCAGAACTTAACACTTTGTGAAAGTCATAGAGAGCCATTGAAAATCTGTGGGTGAGAACTCATTATAAAAATTCAAGATTTTGAAAAACTAAATCTGATAAATTATTTTGGATGAGACCAAATATGAGAAGGGTTAAGAAGTTTGGAAGAAGAAATGGAGGCTGACATCTAAAGGAATAAAATTAAATAGGAACATTTAAAAAACCATATTCTCCTAGATGTGAGTTAGAGTTATACTTAGTAGTTCTTGGAAGCTCAAGAATGTCTTGTCCTCTTTTCTTGGTTCAATATTTAATAAATACCTGTCATGGAACTGTGTTGGGATGAGAGGAAAACAAAGAAGAGATAGGGTGATCCCAGCATTTTAATCTCAAACTACTGCCCTAGATATCTGGATAGAAGCAAATACTGAGAGCAGTTTAATTTGGGATAACTGCTTTTATTACAGACATCTACATGAAATCAACACCTTGTGAAAATGTGTTTTTCTACTCTCGATTTGCACTTGATCCTTTTTGCACATCTTACACTTTTTTCTGATAAGATTATAAATATGAATCAAGCTCTTTTGGTTACTCATGCTGATTAGATCAAGTAAATTAAACAGTAAGGATAGATGAACATGTATAACCAAAAATATTTAAAATACTAAAAAGAAACCTTAATATAAAATTACTTTCAGGATGTAAGTTTATCTAAATGCTCTGTTATTCTCATGTTGTATTATTAACCAAGGAAATAATCATTAATTCAATCACCAACATGGCTTTAGATGGGGGCACAGCAGTAAATAAAACAAAGTTCCAGTTTACCTGAACATTTATGTAAATATTTACATATAGGATTTAGAGATTGTATTAATTCCCATACAAAAATTTTACACAAGCATCAGAACATTATATACGAGAAGCATCTTCCTTTCATGGTGAGAAAGAGCTGGGCTTTTTGTCTGAGTAGAATAGATCACAGCCACTATGCTTCCATTTTAGTTTGAAAATTTTTCCAGCTCATTACAACTTACGAGGATATTCATCCCAGATCACCGTTTATTTTTTCCTCATCCCATTTCTCTGTGTTCGGGTAGCCCTATAATGACATAGAAAAACAATAGGTGATATTTCTAGTTCTCAGTATTCCACTCACCTGTTTTGTAATTTTAAGCAAGTCACATAAGCTTATAAGCTTTCATTATCTAATTTGTGGGAAAAAATTAAGACTCTAATGAGGAAACATTTAATTGAGACACTGGGGATATGTAAAAGCACCAGGCATAGTGTCAGGAGCCTCAATTTTGCTTGAATATTTTTTAAAAAATTATGTTTAATAATGACTAAGAAAAAGAAACTTTGTATGTGAAAACGAAACAAAAAAAACTAACATTTGATGGAATAGTTTTAATGCAGAATTAAACTTTAAAGAAGCTGAAATAAAAGAATTTGAAAACATTTCATTTTGGAGCTAACATTTCTAGGAGTGACAGAGCCCCTCACACTCATGTGTTTGATGAGAAATAAATTTACCCTCCCCTGTTTCTGTCAGTGCTCAGGTAGAAGAAACCTCTCAGAGGCTGAGAGGCACCAACAGATCAACTAGCATAGTGCTATGGTCACAATGGGTGCTCAATTACAGTTATTATAAATACCATCAATGTTCATACTACAAAAGGAGTGTAGTATATTTCTTTAATTGAAGAAAGTATATTTACCATATGTTTCCAATAGTGTAAAACACACCAGCTGGCACATCTTGGACATTCAGCATATGTTTTTGTGATTGATTTCTACTCTATACATCCAAGAAATTCTTATGAATCTTCTCGAATGTGTTGCCTGCTAAGATGTATTATAAATGCTTGAAAGATGTTGTTTCCTCTTTGCCTTCCACGCCCAAACCAAAATAGTCTAGATTTTCCTTGCTTTGAATTAGCAGCCAAAATGACTTCACTCTGTAAAAACTTAAGAGTAAGCTCAGCCAAAAATTCAGATACACTTACATCCATACCCATACCCAGAACAAAGAGCTTAGAAAAGCTTCGCTTGGCCTATTTGTGTCATTATTATGTAGCCGGAAGTGTTGCTACAGGAAGTCAAAAAAGTTACCTAATAGGTATGCCTAGTCATCAACTCAAATAACTTTTTGAGTGGAAAAAATGTGTGTTTCTGTTACAGTGAATAGATTTAGAAATATTTATCTCAGGTCTCATTCTATTTTGAATTGTGTCAAAGACAGATAAATAAAAAAACTAGTTTGCCAAACAAGGGAGATGAATTTCTTTTTTCTAGATTTTTCTTTATATGTTTTATCAAAGTATTGCATAGTACTTGCAGCCTATTGACATTTCCCTCCAGAAAGGCTAAAAAGTCATAAAGAGAGTGAAGGGGGGACTTGAGTTTTACTGCAGAGGTCTTCCGGGTGTAGTGTGTAGAATTTAGGAGCATAAAATGAAGGATGGGCTGCATTGAGAGATTGGCATGGTAATATTTGTCAGAGGCTCAGTGACACATCATTATCCTAGATCAGAATACAGCTATGAGTTTACTTCCTCCGATTGTGTATCCCCCAAGCTTAGAACCATTTTGTATACAACTTTTCCAGGCAACTAATAAAAGCACAGAAGAGGGTAAAATTGGAATTGCTATAAAAAACACCCTCACATGGGTAAGAGGGTAGTTGGGGGTTGAGAATTGGCACCAAATACCACCCGAAAATGAAATGTTCCTGTGTATTAAGCCTTAATCAATTGATATTTACTTCTTGTGAATGGCTAATATTTAAACATCAGTCTCTAGCAGAATTGAGAGAGGGTCTATAGAAAATAATTTTATTATAACACAAGGCAAATCTAAAGAAGTTCCAAATTGCTAAAGCACATAGGACTATCCTTTCCCTTTGCAATTTGCATCCTCAATGTCTTTTGTCATGTTCTCGGGGGGGCATACACTTTTACTTCTTTTTTCTTTCACGTTTCTTTCTTTTATTTTTCTTCCTTTATTTTTTTGCCACTGATCCTCCCTGTATTTCCTTAAGGATAAAAGGCACCCTTATGTGAAATCTTCTCACCTCAGTGTAGGGCTGTTACAGGCTGCTAGGAAGCCCCCAAATTCAAATCTAAAGTGACACCACACTCTTCCTTGCCTGGATTCTTGCAGATGTGACATCACCACCATCCCCTTCCTGGAAACATTGTTTGCCTTGCCCCCCTCACTGTCACCCTCTGCCCGCTCCTCCTGCTTCCCTCTACTCCACAAACTCCTGGAGATCTTGTCCACTGCCAGGGCTCTTTGCAGCTAGAAGCTGACCCAGGCCTTCCCAGGTCACCTCTCAGCTAACTAGCTTAGTCACATGTCTAAGGCACCTCAAATCAGTGCCTTGAGGGGGTGAAGAATGGTCAAAAGCAGGCTGCTAGGTCACTCTGCAAGGTTCACAGAACAACCTTGTGTTCTCAGCATGTCACTTCAGTGCTCATATTTTTATCTTGTTTAATTGATACATAATATTTTACATATTTATGGGGTTCATGGGTTATTTTGTTCCATGCATAGAATGTGCAATGATAAATTCAGGGTATTTGTGATACCATCCCCTTGAGTATTTATCATTTCCATGTATTGGAAAAAATTAAAGTCCTCTCTTCTGGCTACTTTGAAATATACAATACATTGTTGTTGACTAGTCACCCTACTCTTATCCTATCTTTTCTTCTCCTTTCTAACTGTATGTTTGTGCCCATTGACCAACTTATTTTCATCCACCTCTCCCACCCATATACCCTCTCCAGCCTCTGCTATCTATCATTCTACTCTACCTCCATGAGATCAACTATTTAAGCTCCCTCATGAGTGAGAACATGCAGTAATTGTCTTTCTGTGCCTGGCTTACTTCACTTAACGTAATGAACTCCAGTTCCATCCATGTTGTTGCAAATGATATGATTTCATTTTTTTATGACTGAATAGATTCCGTAGAGTATTCATACCACATTTTCTTTATCCATTCCACTCTTGATGGATACTGAGGTTGATTCCATATTCCACATCTTTGCTATTGGGAATAGTGCTGCAACAAATGTGTGAGTGCAGGTATCTCTTTGATAAACTGATTTCTTTTCTTTTGAATAAATACCCAGTAGTGAGATTGCTGGATTGTAGGGTAGTTCTATTTTTTTAAAGAAATCTCTATACTGTTTTCCATTGTGACTTCACTAATTTATATTCCCACCAACAGTGTATAAGACTTCCCTTTTCTCTACACCCTCACCAGCATTGATTATTTTTTGTATTTTTGATATAAGCCATTTTATGTTTGATGAGATGATACCTCCTTGTGGTTTTGATTTGCATTTCCCTGTTGATCAGTGATGTTGAACATTTTTTTTTAGTATATTTGTTGAAAATTTGTATGTATTCCTTTGTGAAATGTCTATTTGTCTTTTGCCTACTTTTGAATGGGATTATTTGTATTTTTTACTATTGAGTTGTTTGAATTTCTTATTTATTCCGGATACTAGTCCTTTGTTGGATAAATAGCTGCAAAAGTTTTTTTCCCACTCAGATTGTCTCTTCACTTTGTCAATTGTTTCCTTTGCTGTGCAGAAGCTTTTTTGTTTAATATAGTCCTATTTGTGTATTTCTGCTTTTGTTGCCTCAGCTTTTGAGATCTTAGCCACAAAATATTCACCTAGACCAATATCTAGAAATGTTTTCTTTGTTTTCTTCTAGTAGTTTTATAGTTTCAGGTCTTATGTTTAGGTTTTTTAATCCATTTTGAATTGATTTATGTACATAATGAGAGAGAGGGGACCAATTTCATTCTTTTGCATGTGGATATACAATTTTCCCAGCACTATTTATTGAAGATAGTGTCCCTTCCCAAGTGTGTATTCTTCATGTCCTTGTTGAAAAGCAGTTGACTTTAAGTATGTGAATTTATTTATAAGTTGTCTATTCTGTTCCATTGATCTATGTATTTGGTTTTGTACAAGTACCATGCTGTTATTGTAATTATAACCTTGTAGTCTATTTTGAAGTCAGGTAGTATGATGCCATCAGCTTTGTTCTTTTTGCTCAGCATTGCTTTGGCTATTTAGGCTTCCTATTTCATACAAATTTAAGAATGGTTTTCTCTACCCCTGTGAAAAAATGATATTTTGATAGGGCTGGCATTGAATCTGTAGATTACTTTAGGCATAATGGTCACTTTAATACTATTAATTCTTCTGATGTATGAGCATGGGATGTTTCTTCATTTGTTTGTGTCCTCTTAAGTTTCTTTCATATATGTTTTGTAGTTTTCTTTATACAGGTGTTTTAGCTCCTTGATTAAATTTATTCCTAGGTATTTGTTTTATAGCTATTATAAATGGGATTGACTTCTTAATTACTTTCTCAGCTAGTTAATTATTGGTATATACAAACACTACTCATTTTGGCATGTTGATTTTGTATCCTGCAACTTTATTGATTTTATTTAGCAGATCTAAAAGTTTTTAGGTGGAATCTTTAGTTTTTTTCTAGATATAAGATTATATCATCTGAAAAAAGGGACAATTTGAGTTTTTTTTCCCCTCCAATTTGGATGCCTTTTTTGTGTGTGTGTGCCTGGTTGCTCTGTCTGGGACTTCCAGTACTATGCCAAATAGGAATGGTGAAAGTAGGGATGACTGTCTTTTTCCAGTTCTTAGAGGAAAGGCTTTCAACTTTTCCCCATTCAGTACGATGAGGTATGTTCCTTCTGTGCCTAGTTTATTAAAATTTTACTAAAAAAAAAATGTTAAATTTTATCAAATACCATTTCTGCATCTATTGAGATGATCATACAATTTTTGTGCTGTATTCTATTTATGTCATATATAACATTTATTGATTTGCATATCTTTCTTAACATCTCAGAGATACATTTCAGTGGAGCATTGTGTGTTATCTTTTTTTTTTTTTTTGATGTGCTGTTGGGCTTATTTTGCTAGTATTTTTTGAGGATTTTTGCACATATGTTCATAAGAGAGGTTGGCTTGCAGTTTTATTTTTTTTTAAATTTATCTTTGTCTGGTATCGGTGTATGATGGCTTCATAGAAAGAATTCCCTCGTCTTCAATTATTTGAAAGAGGGGAGAATTGGTGTTATTTCTTTTTTTTTTTTTTTTTTTTTTTTTTTTTTTTGAGACGGAGTCTCGCTCTGTCGCCCAGGCTAGAGTGCAGTGGCATGATCTCGGCTCACTGCAATCTCCGCCTCCCGGGTTCACACCATTCTCCTGCCTCAACCTCCCGAGTAGCTGGGACTAAAGGCGCCTGCCACCACGCCAGGCTAATTTTTTAGTAGAGATGGGGTTTCACCGTGTTTGCTAGGATGGTCTCGATCTCCTGACCTCATGATCTGCCCACCTCAGCCTCCCGAAGTGCTGGGATTACTGGCATGAGCCACTGCATCTGGCCGTGTTATTTCTTCTTTAATCTTTTGGTAGAAGTAAGCAGTGAAACCATCTGGTCCTTGACTTTTGTTTGTTGGGAGATTTTTTATTGCTAATCCAATCTCATCACTCATTATTGGTCTGTGCAGATTTTCTATTTATTTCCTTCTTAGTATATTGCTTATGTCCAGGAATTTATCAATTTTCTCTAGATTTTCCAGTTTCTTAGCATATAGTTGTTTATAATAATCTGTGATGACCTTTTGTATTTTTCTGATGTCAGTTTTAATGTCTCCTTTTTATTTCTAATTTTTTTATTTGACACTTTTCTCTTTTTTTTTCTTGGTTGGTATAGTAAGTAGTTTATTGATTTTGTTTATCTTTTCAAGAAACAAACTTTTGTTTTATTGACCTTGTTATCCTCCATTTCATTTGGTTCTGCTCTTCTCATTATTATTTATTTTACTAATACTGGGTTTGAGTTTTTTTCAGTTTGTTGAGGTACATCACTAGATTGTTTACTTGAAGTCTTTCCACTTTTTCGACATAGGCCTTCATTGCTATAAACACACCTCTTATTACTGCTTTTTCTGTATCCCATTGGTTTTGGTTTGTTGTGTTCCTATTTTCAGTTGTTTCAATAAGTTTCTGATTTCCTTTTTAATTTCTTCCTTGACCCCTAGAATTCAGGAGCTTATTGTTTAATTTTCATGTTTTTATAAGGTTTCCAGAGTGCCTCTTATTATTGATTTCTAGTTTTATTCCATAGTGGTCTGAGAATATGCTTGATATGATTTCAATTTTAAAAATTTTATTGATACTTGTTTTATGTCCTAATATATGTTCCATCCCGAAGAATGTTCCATATGCTGATGAGAAAATTGCGTATTCTGTAGCTGTTGGATGAAATGTTCTGTAAATGTCTTTTAGGTTTATTTGGTTTAATGTCCAGTGTAAATCCAAAGTTTCTTAGTTAAATTCATATCTAAATGATTTGTCTAATGCTAAGAACAGGGTGTCAAAATACAAAATATTACTGTATTTAAGTATATCTCTTCCTTTAGATCTAATAATATTTACTGTATATATCTGGGTGCTCCAGTGTTAGGAGCATATATATTTAGAATTGTCTTGCTGAATACAATGACATTCTTTGTCTATTTTTACTGTTTTTATCTAAAGTTTATTTTATCTGGTATAGGTAAAGCTACTTCTGCTTGCTTTTCATTTTTGTTTGCATAGAATATCTTTTTCCATCCTTTTATACTCAGTCTCACTCAGATGAGGTGAGTTTCTTGTAAGCAGCATATAGTTGAGTCATATTATTATTATTATTATTATTATTATTATTATTATTATTTAAATCCATTCTGCCAGTCTGTATCTTTTAAGTGAAAATGTAATATATTTATATTTTAAGTTATTATTTATATGTTAGGGCTTATTTCTGTCATTAATTAATGTCTAGTTATTTTGTATATCTTTTGTGCCTTTCTTATTGTTTATCATTTTGGTTTGGTGGCTTTCCCTAGTGGTAATATTTGAAATATTTGAGTCTTTTCTCATTCTTGGTCTGTGCAGGTTTTCTATTCTTCATGATTCAATCTTGGTACATTGCATATGTCCAGGAATTTATCAATTTTCTCTAGGTTTTCCAGTTTCTTAATGTATAGTTGTTCATAATAATCTGTGGTGACGTTTTATATTTTTGTGGTTATCAGTTGTAATGCATTCTTATTATTTCTGATTTTGTTTATTTGACTCTTTTCTACCAATGCTTTTTATATTTTTCATGTGTTTTTATGATGGTATGTATTGTTCTTTCACTTCAGGTTGTGAACTCTCTGAACCATTTCTTATAGGGCTGGTATAGTGATCATGTATTCCCTCAGGTTTTGATTGTCTGGGAAAGACTTTCTCTATTTATGAAGGGTAACCTTGATGGTATAGTATTAGCTGGCAGGTTTTTTTTTCTTTCCTCATTTTAAATATTTCATCTCATTCTCTCATGGCTGGTAATGTTTCTGTGGAAAAATCCACTTTTAGTCTGATGAAAGTTCTTTTATAAATGACTACATGCTTTTCTCTTTGTTTTTAAATTCTCTATTTGTCTTTGACTTTTGATTGTCAGGTATTATGGAAAAGAACTCCTTGAACTTTATCTACATGTGAATCTCTGAGTTTCCTGTATTGGGATATCTAAATCTCTTGCTAGACTTGGAAAGTTTTCATCTATTATTTCATTAGTGTTTTTTTTTTTTTTTGAATCCTTTTGTTTTCTCTTCACCTTCTGGAACACCAAAACTTTGAATATTTGATCACTTTACTATGCCCTAAACATTATGGAAATTTTGCTCATTCTTAAAAAAGAAAAAAATTCTTAAATTTTGTTGGACTGGGTTATTTCAAAGACCTGTCTTCAAGTTCTGATATTCCTTTTACCTACTTAGTTTAGTCTATTGTTGAAGCTTTTGAATGTATTTTGTATTTGACTCAACAAATTCTTCAGCTTCAGAATTTTTTAGTAATATCTGTCTCTTTGGTAAATTTCTTGTTTATATCTATCTATCAATTTTTTTGTCTTTTTAGTATTTTATATCTCACAGAGCTTCTTTAATATCAACATTTTGAATTACTTTTCTAGAATTTTGCAAATTTCTTTCTGATTGGAATCTGTTGCTGGGGAATTATTATATTTTTTTGGAGATGTTATATTTTCTTCCTTTTTCATGTTTCTTGTGTTCCTACATTGATATCTGCACACTGGGTGTAACAGTTGTTTCTTTTTATTTTTTGGCTTTGTTTTCGTGAAGGAAGACTTTTTCTGAATAATGTGTCTATGGTGTTGGTTACGTCAGGCACTTTGGCTTTGATTCTCAGTGTGTGCGGTATTGTAGTCTCCATATTATTTCTTCTGCTGTAAAAAATGATTAGTTGTATCTGCAATTTCCTCAGTGGCTTAGGTATGGTTGTTATTGAAGGCTGTGGTGAAGTTTTCCTGGAGATTGGGATGCCAGCTTAATCAGTCTTTGGTCACCAGTTGTGGGAGTAGTGGGCTGAGTGTGCCTTTCCTTGGACCCTGGAGCATTGTACACTAGCACGGGTGTTAGTGGTTCAGGAAGAATGATTCTTGGGCCTCCAAGTGGCTTTCTCAGGTGCAGGAAATGACAGCAGTGGGTCAGTGGGGGGAACTGTATCTTGCACCTCTGGGCAGGAGGCATGCTGTAGATGATGGCAGCAGCAGTGGCCAAACAGCCCTCTGGGTCCCAAGTGGACTGTGTTGGTGTTGGCAGTGCTTTTGGCAGGCTAGGTGAGCCAGTTCCTGGGCCAGCAGATGGCACATGTGAGAGAGTATCAGCTATGGTGATTGCAACAGGTCAGGTGGGCTCTACCTCAGGCTTCTGGGAGAAGTGCTTAGGTTCCAATGGTGGTGAACTCTGGGCATCTCTATCCCCCAAAGAGCATGTTCAGGTATTGGGCAGGGGTTTGGGGGACAGAGTCTGGCTTGGCAGACTTTCCCTCACCACACCCCCCAGCCCCATGGTGTGTACTGGTGCTGGCTGGGGTAGGAAAGGAGTGGGATGATTTCCAATCTGCCAGCAGAATGCTCAGATGTGGGTAATTAGCATCTGCACTGTAGCCCTGCCACTGGGGAGGGTTAAATTGCTTTCAGTGGCAGCAGTCTTAGGCAGGAAACTGGGGGTTCACATTTTACTCATGCCTTGGCCCTGATTGCAGCAGCCCACAAGAGCAGCAGCTGTAGGCAGTAAAGTTTGCCCTCAGAGCACATCAAAATGCAGTTGTCTCTCTGCTGCAGAAATAGTGCCACTTCCAGTGGCTTCTTCTTCAGTCCCAGCAGCGGCAGCAGCAGCAGCAGCAGCAGCAGCAGTCAGCAGCATTCAGCAGCAGTAATGCCTGCAGGTGAGGCAGCCCTTTGTCATGTCCACCCCTCTGCTAGGGTGGTGCAGGGTTGCTATCCATGGCTTTTACATTGGTCCTGGTGGCAGCTGCTGGCAGCAGAAGTTGCTGAAGGTGGGGAATGTCAATGGGGCTCCAAGGGTGTTAAGGTGCAGGGACTGTTGGTTTCCTAGTACAGAATGCAGTCTGGTGAGTGCTTTGCCCTTAAAGTGGCACTGTTCTGTAGCTGCGTAGAACTCAGGGGTGTGTGGGACTCAATGTGAGCTTCCTCTCTGGAGCAATGCCTTTGTACTATCTCCAGGCAGCTCCTGATGTCAGCCTCAGGATACACAAGGATCAAGGGGCTCTACCATGGCTAAGGCTGCAGAAGTCTATAGCGGAAATGTGGACCACTGAGGGTCTCTCACTTACTCTTTCCCCACATTGGGGAGCAACTTCAGGTTCACAGCTAATCCCCGCTGAGCAGACTGCCTCGCTTCCTTCTCCTTCCTTGCTTTTAGTGTTTTCTGTCATTTCTCTGTTGAATTCCAGTGTTATATCTTAGATGATCTATTTGAAGTGTGATTATATGCTCACTTTTATGGTTCTTTGTGGAAGAGGAAGTCCCAGATGTATTTATTCAGCCATGTTGAAGTCCCTCTATTTCTGTCTTTACATTTACTCTTCCTCATTTCTTCTGATTATGAGCATAATGTTTGTCTTTCTCTGGTTATTCTAAGTCTCTGTGTTCAAGCTCTTTCTGAAAAGAATATCTGTAAAATTGCAGGGGCCATTACTAAAAACAGTTTAAAAATCAATGAGCTTTAAAAGAAAAGATGTTACTTTATCTTGTAAAGTTTTAATTCCCCAGCCATCTGTCATAGGCATACTCCTTATTTTCACTGTGACTATAGCTGCATCATTTAAGTAAATAGTCCTTATTTTCTCAGCCCTTGGCATTAAGATCAGAGTATTTAAAACCAATGGAAATAAACTTTATTCTTCTCTTGAAATTATAGGACTGCAATTTGATATCACATCTATTTGATTACTATTTTATACTGATCCTCCAATACCTGTTGTATACCACTGTTTGGATGTGACACAAATACTTAAAAATCAAAAAAACATTTTATCTTCCTCCTTTTTTCTCCATACCTTTAAACATTTTATGTTATCTTTATGCCCAATCCCAGAGAACAGTAACACTACAAAGTACCCCAGGAAATCTGGGGGTCCTCCTAATGTCTTCCATCATTGGCTAACATCCACCCACCCCACAGTTGCCAATCAATTGTGTTGACCATATCATGTTCAGCAGCCAAAGATAGCCAAGAATACAGCTATAGTCAAACAGAGTTGGTTCTATTACTCATTGCAACAAGAGAGGACACACGCCATGGGACCACTGGGCTGTCTCTGTATGAGAGTATTAGAATAGGCTGGTTATAGGATTTGGGCTTGTGTTATGTGATTTGAAGAAAGCTTCAAGGAAGGAAGAATCTATTCTAGACTGAGTCCTGTCAGAAAGAAAAAATAACTTGTTGACATAGTATCTTAATAATCCACCTAGGTAGAGGGAAGAAGAAAAGAGGGCTAAGGCTATAATTGGTAAAAATAAAAACAAAAACAAGAACAGATAGGAAAATGTGGCACTCATTTGGCTTAATTAGAAAAGTAATGTTTGGTCCTTTTTGTGGTTTTTACAGTCTTCTTTAATTTTGTCTGTGCTCAAATAAGCTTGTAGAGGTGTCTCATTTTGATCTCAGCCTATCACTCTTCAAGTCCAGTATCCTGTGAGACAATGCTCTAGCTGTTGGTGTCAGATCCCACTCTTTAGCCCTCACTGGCTCTGGTCAGCAGTGTATCCTGACATTTTTCCCTCGCAGACATTTTATTCCTCCAGATGTATAAGGTTGCCTGGTGTTTTATGTCTACCTGTCTTTATATGATGTTCTCTTCTCAGAAAATATATACTGTATTAGTCAAGGTTCTCCAGAGGGACAGACTAATAGGTTAGATGTATATATGAAAGGGAGTTTGTTAAGGAGAATTGACATACATAATCACAAGGTGAAGTTCCACAATAGGCTATCTGCAAGCTGAGGAGGAAGGAAGCCAGTAGTGGATCATTCCGAGTCCAAAAGCCTCAACAGTAGGGAAGACAGTGCAGCCTTCAGTCTGTGGCTTAAGGCCTGAGAGCCCCCGGCAAGCCACTCGTGTAAATCCAGGAGTCCAAAGGCTGAAGAACCTGGAGTCTCATGTCCAGGGGCAGAAGCATCCAGCATGAGAGAAAGATGAAAGCCAGAAGACTCAGCAAGCCAATTTATCCCACCTTCTTCCGTCTGCTTAGTTTTAGCAGCACTGGCAGTTGATTGGAGGGTGCCCACCCACATTGAGGGTGGGTCTTCCTCTCCCAGTCCACTGACTCAAATGTTAATCTCCTCTGGCAACACCCTCACAGACACACCCAGACACAATACTTTACCAGCTATCTAGGCATCTTTCAATTTAATCAAGTTTACACCTAATGTTAACCATCACATATGCCTTCTGTATTTTTAGTTCTCTTAACTCTATTTTATGTTTATAATCTTAGCTTAGGGCATCTGTCTAAAAATCATCTTCTAATTCAGCCTCCTTTTAAATGATGTTCACCTGCATACCTGTATAGCATCTGTAAGGGCATAACCTCTATGAGGTTATGGGCTGTATTTATTACATTTACCACTGTAACCTCAGCACTTTGCACAAATAGTGGACTATCAGAACACACTTGTTGAAAAAACAAGCGAATCATCGTTTATTGTGTAGTTGCCTCTGAGTGAATTAATAGGTTAAAAACATGAGGCAGAAATAAATAATGATAGCCTTGCTCTCAGGTAGCTTATATTAACTGGGAAATATTAGATGTTAACAAATTCAAAATAAGTTAGTTAAATTTAATCCAATTAGATAATTAATCCAATTAGATGAGCATCAGAATTGTAGACTTATTTTCTTGGGGGTTGCTAAAAGAGAGGATTAAGAAGGAGATCATGTGAGGCTTTGTGGCCACAATGGAATCCTTGATTGCACATACAACATGACTTTCTTTTGGTTTTTCAAATTCTAGTGCTATGAAAACAATAGCTTCATTTATAGGGGAAAATGTTACGTTTTGCTCTACTTCTGCAAAAATAAGATTTTTGTTCAAACGATTGAACATCACTGGCATTTGCTCCTTAGTGGGCAAGAAAATTGCTATTGTGAGGAACTGCATATACTAAATTCAGGGCTACATGGAGAGAATCATTTGCTTTACAATTTAAGGCATAGGAATCCTCACTCTCTATGGGTTCGAGCACAATTACAGAGGGAGTGAATGTCCGTGAATATGTATCTGAATGAGATTGAGGCTCCTTGAGAGAACAACACTGTGGGAAAGCTGGATAGCTTCACTCTCATGTGATGCCATTACAGTTAGGTTTTTCCCTCCATGAGCAATCACAAAATCTGACAAATACAAAGGCAAGTGTCAGTTTCTAATCATTAACACTGTGGCTTGTCTTAATTGTTCTTATTCTCAGGTTACATACGGTAAATTTAGTGTCCTTGGCTAAGGGTTTTAGAAGTAAAAGAGATTCACAAATAGTACTCTCTGTATATTTAAAGGTAGATTGCTGTTATGATCACATTTTAATTCATTTACTTCTTAGAATATCAATGTGAAGTAGGCAAAACAAATATTATTTACCCCATGTTGACAGACAAGTAAACACATAACTAATCTGTCCAGTACCCATGGAAAACATCACTAGTAGATCATGAAACTTATTCATTCAATGTGATACAGTCCTGCCTAATCATTCTCAACAAAGTGCTCCAGGAAGCTGTGCAGATGTTGTCATCAAGGATGGATCCATTTGTTCAAGGATCCAACAGTGGGACTATGACCGCTGAAGCCACCAAGGTCAATAATTCTAAAATACTCGGACAAGTTTAAAAGTAGCCAAGAATCCACTATTCTTGGGCACCATTCCACTTGGAGCAGTATTTTCTGATTTGGATTATATTTTGCCTTATTAAATGCTCCATTCCATTTTTTCTTTTTGTAAAGTTCTTAAGAAAAAGGAGCTGAGAGAAAGAGATGGCAGAAGGGTAGAAGAGAGAGAGTGGAGAAAGAAAAATATGTATATCTGGCTTTTGAGGCTATTATGTGAGATACTTTGCATTTCGTCAAATACATATTAACTGTGAAAAATATCTTTAATGAAAGTATGTGGCTGATTAGTTTTATCTGAAAGTGGTTGCATTTCTTTGATTGAGATTTTAAAGAACATTTCATTCTTTATTTCTGTGTTGTTTTTTAAAAAATGGAATGTTGCTAGCAATGGCTGTTCATAAGCACAATCATTGCACACTATAAGCTAAATTTATGGGCTCAAGTAATCCTCTTGCTTCAGCCTCCTGTGTAGCTGAGACTATAGGCAGGCACCACAGTGCCCAGCTTAAGAATATTTCTTAAGCAAGGAGTATTACTAAAGCTGTTAAGCTCATTTGTCCTTGGCCATCCACTGAGTATTGACAATAGAGGAAAAATGTGGTGCATGTATTTTTACTTTCATATCATCTCTATGTTTGCATTTTTTAAACATATACCCTGAGATGTCTTGTCTCAGATGAGACTTTGGACTTGGACTTTTGATTTAATGCTGGAATGAGCTAAGACATTGGGGAACTGTTGGGAAGGCATGATTGGTTTTGAAATGTGAAAGGACATGAGATTTGGGAGGGGCCAGGAGTGGAATGATATGATTTGGCTCCATGTCCCCTCCCAAATCTCATCTGGAATTGTAATTCTCATGTGTGGAGGGAGGGACCAGGTGAGAGGGAGGGTTTCGCTCATGCTGTTCTTGTGACAGCAAGTGATCTGATGGTTTAAAAGTGCACAGCTTTCTTCGTTCTTTTTCTCCTGCTGCCATGTAAGATGTGCCTTGCTTCCTCTTCATCTTCTGCTATGACTGTAAGTTTCCTGAGGCCTCCCCAGCCATGTGGATCTGTGAGTCAATTAAACCTCCTTTCTTTATAAATTACCTAGTCTCAGGTAGTTATTTATAGCAGTGTGAAAATGGACTAATGTATACACAATAATGAATATTAATTGAATATATAAGTAGATCTATACCAATGCAAAAACTACAAAAAGACAATAATATTCAGAGTTAAAATTATTATAATCTGGATTATTTTTATTTTGTGTAACAAATACATGTATATATGACTTACAGTGTTATAAATCCATTATTTTTGTCTATTCTCCAGAAATGTAGATGTTGGTAACGTCCACTGTACTGCCATATGCTCATCATGGGCTCGGGTGTAATGATGAGCACATTTTTTTATTCTTGAACATCATTAATTTTGTCTCATATAGAAACACAATCTCTATGGGATCTACTCATCCTAGTAAGCACTGTTAGCTTTAATCCAACTTAATTCTTCTCAGTATTATAGAAACAACACTGTGTTCTACAAACAACACATTTACAAATATTTACAGATTATAATTGTAGTAGTACTCATCCCTGATATATCTTTCCAGAAAAGCTGACAAATTTAGTAACTTAAAGTATAGCTGAGTAAACATGCTTTGATGATCTTTCTGGATTTAATTATCCAGGTGTTTGGACTTGTCCTAAATACCACATAAACAAAATTTCAATTTTTAAAAGCTATCAGCAGGAAGGAATATTACAAATTAGTTATGCCTAGAAAAGAAAATTAGCACACCAAAATCCACAGCAATGTTTGTCAAATGGAAGATGATAGATCCAAGGACCACAAATTTCCTTTTATAAGTATTTGTTTTTAATTTACCTTTTCTACTTTGATGATTATTTTAAAATGTTATAATCATATTTCGGATCCTCTTGGTGAACTATATTATAACCTAATACTCCCACTCAGTTTTAGTGCCATTTTATGATTTTCATTTGTAATTTTTATTATACTGGCATCAACCTAGAGTGATAGTATGTTTTATTAGCTTGTATCTGTCTGCCATTGTGTTTGCATATCCTAATGATAAAATGACAAAATATGTCCATCTCCTCCAGTGCAAATGTTCAAAATTATTTGCCAGTTATAAAGACACAGTACATATTTTTCAGTGGTAATTTGAATTTGCAATATCTTTTAATTGAATGACTTTAAGTAATGTAATACATTGAAATTTTTATTTGGCAACATGAAACATCTTTATATGATAGAGTTGGGAGCATATTCACGAAAGAGCTGGTATTGAACTTCCAGGTCCCTTAACTTGCATGGATTACTTCCATGACTCTTGGAAGGAACTGGGTACATACTGTCAATATATTTCTGAACATTTACAATTGTAAGGTACTTTAAAACATTTCTTAACATGATTTTTTTTCTACTGCCACTTCTTTCCTGTAAGACCTCATTTCACATCAGGTAGCAACTGGAGTAGCAGTGGAGCTTGTTGGGGTATAGATGTGGTTTATGAATGTGCTAGAATTGCCATAAGAAAGACTGCAGACTGGATAGCTTAAATAACAATTTTTTTGTCATAGTTTGGGGGCCTAGAAGTCCAAAATCAAGGTGTCAGCAGGGTTGGCTTCTTCTGAGGGCTTTCTCCTTGGCCTGCAAATGGATATCTCCTCACTTTGTCCTCATGTACTCCTTGTTCTGTGTGGGAGCTTGTCTGATATCTCTCACTCTGTTTTTTAATCTCCTCTTTTTGTAAGGACATCAGTCATATTAAATTAGGGCCCACACTAAGTACTCATCTTAACAGGAATTTCTGTATTTGTCAGCATTTGTCAGCATTTTTCAGATTTCTAAATGGTTGTGACTTATTTTTGCTAATAGTAATTAGTTTTAAATCTTATTTTGTATTAAAATGTCCTATTTTTAAAATTTCAATGTTATGTTAGATACATGTGCAGGTTTGTTATATGGGTATATTGCACCCAGGTAGTGAGCATAACCCATGTTCCCCTTCTTCCCTGCCTTCTCTAGTTGTTGCTAGCGTCTATTGTTCCCATGTTTGTGTCCATGTGAGCTCAATGTTTAGCTCCCACTTATAAGTGTGAACATGTGGTATTCGGCTTTCTGCTCCTGCATTAATTCTCTTAGGATTATGGGCTCCAGCTCATCCATGTTGCTTCAAAGGACAAAATTTCCTTCTTTCTTATGGCTGCATAGTATTATGTGGCATGTATGTACCACATATTCTTCATCCAATCCACAACTCATGGACACCTAGGCTGATTCCATGTCTTTGCTACTATGAATAGCATGATAAAATATATAGGTACATGTGTCTTTTGGTATAATGATCTTTTTTCCTTTGAGTATATACACAGTAATAGAATTGCTGGATCGAAGGTTAGATCTGTTTTAAGTTCTTTAAGAAATCTCCAAACTGCTTTCCACAGTGGCTCAACTAGTTTACAGTCCCTCCAACAGTGTATAAAATGTTCTATAAACGTTCCCTTTTCTCCACAGCCTTGCCAGAATCTGCTGTTTCTTGATTTTTTAATAATAGTCTTTCTGATTGGTGTGAGTTGGTATCTCATTGTGTTTTTGTGTTTGTTTGTTTTGTTTTTGATTTATTTATTTATATATTATTACTATTTTTTGAGACAGGGTCTCACTCTGTTGCCCAGCCTGGAGTGCAGTGGTATTATCTCAGCTCACCGCAAACTTCATCTCTTGGACTCAAGTGATTCTCCCACCTCAGCCTCCCAGGTAGGTGGAACTAAAGATGTGTGCCACCATGCCCGACTAATTCTGTATTTTTTGTAGAGACAGGGTTTTACCATGTTTCCTAGGCTGGTCTCAAACTCCTAAGCTCAAGTTATCTGTCTGCTTTGGCTTCTCGAAGTGCTGGGATTACATGCATGAGCTACTGTGCCTGGCCTCATTGTGGTTTTGATTTTCACTTCTCTAATGATTAGTGATAATGAGCATTTTTTTCATACTTTTTTTGGCCATGTGTATGACTTCTTTGAGAAGTGCATATTCATTTTCCTTGCCCATTTTTTTTAATGGGGTTAATTGTTTTTTGCTTGTTGATTTAAGTTCCTTATAGATCCTAGATATTAGGCCATGTCATATGCATATTTTGTAAATATCTTCTCCCATTCTGTAAGATCTGTTTACTCTATTGGCAGTTACTTTTGCTGTTCGGAAGCTCTTGATAGTTTAATTATGTCTCACTTAACCAATTTTTGTTTTTGTTGCAAATGCTTTTGGAGACCTAGTCATAAATTATTTGCCAAGGCCGATTTTGAGAAAGATATTTTTTAAGTTTTCTTCTAGTATTTTTATAGTTTTTGAGGTCTTCCATTAAAATCTTTAATCTATATTGAGTTTATTTTTTTACATGGTGAAAGCTAAGGATCTAGTTTTATTCTTCTGCATATGGCCAGCCAGTTATTCCAGCACCATTTATTGAATAGGGAGTCATTTCTCCATTGCTTATTTTTGTTGACCTTGTCAAAGATCAGATGGTTGTAAGTGTGTGGCTTTCTTTCTGGATTCTCTATCCTGTTCCATTTGTCTAAGCATCTGTTTTTGTTCCAGTACCATGGTTTTTTTATTACTGTAGCCTTACAGTATAGTTTGAAGTCAGGTAGCGTGATGCCTCTGGCTTTGTTCTTTTTGCTTAGGATTGCTTTGGCTATTTGAGCTCTTTTTGGTTCCATATACATTTTAGAATTTTTTTTTATTCTGTGAAGAATGACATTGGTAGTTTGGTAGGCATAGCATTGTGTCTGTAAATTGCTTTGGGCAGTATGGCCATTTTAACAGTATTGATTCTGTTAGTCCATGAGCATAGAATGTTTTTCCATTTATTTGTGTCATCTCTAATTTATTTCAGCAGCGTTTTGTAGTTCTCCTTGTACAGATCATTTACCTCCTTAGTTAGCTACATTCCTAGGTATTTCATTTTCTTTGTGGCTATTGTAAATGGGATTGTGTTCTTGATTTGGCTCTCAGCATAGATGTTATTGGTATATAGAAATTCTACTGAATTTTGTACATTGCATTTATATCCTGAAAACTTACTAAAATTATTTATCAGTTTAGTAGCCTTTTGGCAGAATCTTGAAGGTTTTCTAATTATAGAATTATAATGTCAGAGAAAGGAAATATTTTGACTTCTTATATTACTGTATGAAGGCCATTTATTTCTTTTTCTTGCTTAATTTCTCTGGCTAGGACTTCCAGTACTATGTTGAATAAGAATGGTGAGAATGGGCATCTTTTTCCTGATCCACATCTCAAGAGGTACGATTCCAGTTTTTGCTTATTCAGTCTTATGTTACCTGTGGGTTTGTCATATTTTCAAATTTGTGTGCATAGAGTTAATAGTATTTCCTGATGATTGCATTTCTATGGGTTCAGTTGTAATTTCATCTTTGTTATTTCTGATTGTATTTGTCTGGAATTTTTCTTTCTTTGTTAATCTAGCTAGCAGTCTATCAATTAGGTTGTTTTTTTCAAAAAACAAATCTTGGTGATATTGATCTTTTGTGTGAAGTTTTGCATCTCAATATGATTAAGTCCTTCTCTAATTTTAAATATTTCTGTTCTTCTGCTAGCTCTGGGATTAATTTATTCCTTGTATTTCTATTTTCCTTAGGTGCAAAGTTAGGTTGTTAATTTGAGATAATTCTAACTTCTTGATGAAGGTGTTTAAGGCTATGAACTTTCCTCTTAATACTGCTTTAGCTGCATCATAGAGATTTTGGTAAATTGGTTCTGTATGTTCAATAATTTCAAAGCATTTTTTGATTCCTGCCTTAATTTCAATGTCCAGCCGGGAGTTTTTCAGGAGCTAAGTTGTTTAGTTTCCATGTATTAGTTTTATAATTTTTAGATCTTCTAGATATTGGTTTATATTTTTATTGTACTATGTTCCAAAAATGTGCTTGATATGATTTTAATTATTTTGAATTTATTGAAACTTGCTTTATTATTGAGCATGTGGTTGATCTTAGAATATATCCATGTGCAGATAACAAGAAGGTATATGCTTGGTGAATATTCTGTAGATGTTTATTAGGTGTGATTGGTCAAGTGTTGAGTTTAAGTCCAGAGTTTCTTTGTTAGCTGTTTTCCTCAATGATATGTGTAACACTTTAGTAGGATGTTGAAGTCTTCCATTGTTATTGTGTGGTTGTCTAAGTCTTTTTGTAGGCTAATAACTTGTTTTATGAATCTTGGTGTTCCAATGTTGGAGATATATATATCTATAGATGGAGATATATATATATCTATATATATATCTATATATATATAGATATAGATCTACATATATATGTAGATCTATAGATATATATCTGTCTATCTATATATATTTCAGGTAGTTAAATCTTGTTTGATTATACTCTTTAGCATTATTTAATCATTATCATTATTTACTCTTTATTATTATTTAGTGCACTTCATTGTCCTTCCTAATTTGTATTGGTTTACACTCTATTGTATCTCATATAAGAATATCAACTCCTGCACTTTTTCAGTTTCTATTTGCATGGTATATGCTTCTCCATCCTTTTACTTTGGGGCCTGTAGGTGCCATGACATGCAAGATGGGTCTTTTGAACACAACAAATGGTCAGGTCTTTTTTTTTTTTCTTAAGATGGGGTCTCGCACTGTCACCCAGGCTGGAGTGCAGTGGTGTGATCTCCACTCAGTGCAACCTCTGCCTCCTGGGTTCAAGAGATTCTCCTGCTTCAACCTCATGAGTAGCCAGAATTACAAGTGCCCGCCTCCATGCCTGGCTAATTGGGTCTTATGTTTTAATTCTGCTTGCCACTCTGTGTCTTTTAAGTGGGGTATTTAGCTCATAACAATTTCTAATTTATTTTTATTTTGAGACAGAGTCTTGCTCTGTCGCCCAGGCTGGAGTGCAATGGCATGATCTCGGATCATTGCAACCTCCACCTCCCAGGTTTTAGCAATTCTCCTGCCTCTGCCTCCCAAGTAGCTGGGGTTACAGGTGCATGCCACCATGTCTAGCTAATTTTTGTATTTTTAGTAGAGGCGGGATTTCACCATGTTGGTCAGGCTGGTCTCAAGCTTCTGACTTCAGGTGATCTGCCCACTTCGGCCTCCCAAAGTGCTGGGATTACAGGCATAAGCCACTGCACCTGACCCCCAATTTCTAATTTTTTTATAGCACTCCCTAAATCATATCATTTTCAGGCCCCCAAATTTGGAACTCTCCAAAATTTTGTGGAGTAATATGCAACTTAATTATCACAGGGAAATGGAAATGAATTTAGGGAGACTAAACACATAACACGATTGCACCCACTGAAACCCATGTCTGCTAATGTATGCTTTAAGAATAAAGTTTTTAAAGCAGTTTATATGCATGGAAATGACTGTAGATCTGAATTAATCTGGTACATGCCATTGAAGATAAGCAAATCAAGTTAATTCAATTAATGGGAGCTGATGTAGTTTCAGAAACAAAATTATCAATCATATTAAACTTAAATTTTTATTTCAAGTTTTTGTATTATTTGTATTTAATTTATGAATTTGTTTGGCTTTTACAATTGTATTAGAATCATAAACTAATGATTAAATCTAATTTTATCAAGTACACAGGCAACATTATCATAAATCTTACCAAAAATACAAATTTTAGGCCTAATTTTGGATTTATATAATTTGCTAGGAATTTGCTATTTATTCAAGTATGAGTAAAGATACAAAAAGTAAGCATTGTCAATTTCAGAGCGTTAAATCAAAGGAGTTGAAAGACTAGCATGGTTTTGGTTCTGCAACTAGTTAGCATTAAAGCCTCCAACAGTTTAGTTGTAACACAGCTGCCTCTTCATTTGTGGGGCTTAATTTAGATGTTGCCTAAAAGTCTATTTTAGTTATAAATTTCTATGAACCTATAATTAATGAACTGTAATTCTAATTGACATAAGATCCTTCTGGGTGTCACTTTGCTAGTCAGAAGTTTCCATGGCTGGTGGCACTCATGCCCAGGCTTTGCTCAGCTCTGGGCTCACCACTGAACTTGCTCAGCTCACTCAGTCTGGCAGGCTGCATTTGGCTCTCACTACTGGCCAAGATCTCATGCCCACCTAGGGCGAGCTAGGTGTGCCAGATGCTGTAGCAGGGTGTGCAGCTTCAGGAGCCAGCACAATCACTCATTCCATGCGAAGCTGCAGCTGGACCAGATATATGACGGGTGGCTTCCACCTTGGGCTCCAGCATCTGGATGAGGGAAACATGGTAACACCCAAAAAACTCAAAGACTCTAGCACCCGCAGAGCTCCAAAGGGTGTGTTGCAGTGTGTCACAGTGCTGGCCTGGGGAGTCCTGGGATCTGGGTATCCGAGAAGTGTTATGGCTCATTCATGTTACACTTCATTAATTCCTTCCATCTGCACACTTTGGTGAACAGGAGTATGTCCCAGTTCATTTGGTCCCATTGCACTGATCCAGCCCATGGCTCGTGGGCTGCCCCAGCCCCCCTGCTGCTTTTTATCATGTGGGGTGGCTGCCCAGCACCAATGGAGGGCAGGAGGGTTACAAAGTTACAGCTCCTTCTGCACCTGCTGTTTGATGGGTCCTGAGTTCTTGTCCCACGTACAAGAAGAATGTGGTCACGTGGACAACTAGAGAGTGAGTAAGGCAGAGAAGAATTTTAGTGAGTGACAGAACAGCTGTCAGCAGAGAGGGGACATGAAGTGGGTAGCCCCTACCTGAAGGCAGGTAGTCCCACTCTGTGGCTGAGTCTACGGTTTTTATGGGCTCAGAATGGGGGAGTATATCCTGATGGGTCCATGGGCAGGTAAAATGGTTTGGCTGTGTCCCCACCCAAATCTCACCTTGAATTGTAGCTGTCATAATTTCCACGAGTTGTGGGAGGAACCTACTGGGAGATAATTGAATCATGGGCACAGATTTCCCCGTACTGCTCTCATGGTAGTGAATAAGTCTTACAAGCTCTGATAGTTTTATAAGGGGTTGCTCCTTTCACTTGATTCTCATTCTCTCTTCCTTGCCACTATGTAAGATGTGTCTTTCACTTTATGCCATGATTGTGAGGCCACCCCAGCCACATGGAACTGTTTAAACTTCTTTTTCTTTGTAAATTACCCAGTCTTGGGTATGTCCTCATCAGCAGCATGAAAACAAATTAATAGAGCAGGTCTGGGAAAAGCACCATTTTTTTTGGCTAAAAGGTATCAAGGAAGTTCTCACTGCAGGTCATGAACTTTACCCAGAACAGGCAGCCTGGTTTTCTGGCTTCATGCTGTCTTTTGGCTTGAAGGTTGGTTGGCTTCACTGGGGACCCACCCCTTTCTGCCTAGGAATTTGTCTGCCTCCTGCCACTATCATGATTTTAACTGCTCTTATAAAAGAAGTAGTTCTCTATCTTGGCTTGTTTTCCTGACCCATCTTGACAAATAACTAAGGGTTGTTGCTTGTACAATGTACTTTACACATCCATAGAAGGAAACATAGAAAATACCAAAGCATCTATTGTCAAAGTATGTCGTGTTTCGATTTCTATTCATAGGTTACAGAAAATTTATTTAAATGTAAGTCTCACAAAAGATTCTCTTTTTAACTTTTAAATTTTAGTATGTTCTGTATGTCTGATCATTTCCACATTAACTATTAAAGAACTAAGCATGTACATAATTTTGTCTTTATTGGTGTAATGCAGATTACTGAAAAAATAGATAAAAGTTGTTAGCTTTGTATTTTATGCTATTCAGCTTGTGTTATTTATGCTGTTCATGTCTTTAGTATGTTATTGATTGTATAATGTGTGATTAGAAATAATTTTTACTGTTATATTTAATATACCAGAAACATCTAGTTCAGCCAAATATACTTCAGTATATTTTGATACAGTCAATGAATATGAAAAACAAATAGCCCTTTGCAGTTAAGTCTGCTAAATTACATGAAATTATCAAGATAAGTAGCAATTAGAGAGAAACAGACTAAAATCTAAGTATGACTACAGAGCAATACAACAGACTTTCTTAAGTAACTTTTCCTGAAGAAACTCCTAAATTTATGAACCTATGAAAAAATCCATAAGAAGAAATCCTGAAAATGTTATATTTCAATATTTTAAAAAAAAACTGATTAAAAAAAACTGATTTTTTTTTAAAAGCTAAATCTAAGTCCAACTTTAAAACTTTAAAAGTAGTCTGTGATTTGTTTACCGCAGTTTGGTGCTTGATTCCATCTTGGACAGAATAGAACATCTCCTAAGGATTATTTCATTTGATGGCAGTTTAAATTATTGTATATTTTTTAAGTGGGCTCATGAAATAAATAGGCAAGAATATTTTCATAAAGGGTATTAATGGACAATGGTGGTAAAACACAATCTGATACTACTAGCCCTATAAAACTTCAGTAATATTTAAAATAATATAATACTGGCACAAAATGAAAGCAGACATCAACAGAAAGCCATAAATAGTTCCACTAATCTATAAAAACTCAATGTGTATAAAAAATAAGCTTTCAAAACAGGGAAGCAAGAAAATATTATGTCATAGGCGATACTGAGATAATAGGCTAACAATTTAAATTTAAAAATTTATAAATAATGAAATTTAATCTATTCATTTTACTATCCTAAGAAAATTTCAGTTGAATTCAAAGCTTTTTAATTAAACACAAAATATAGAAGGAAACAAGACTACCTAAAGCAAAATAACGTGTCAGATTTGGGGAGAAATTTAATTTTCCCTGCTTTGTAATGATAAAAATATTCCCAAAGAAAATTTGGAGAGCTTGAAATATATACAAATTCAAAAGTTATTTATACCCAAAACTTCAAAAATTACAAGCAGTTTATATCTATTCTATATAAAGACTTGACTCAATCTATTACATTTATCCACTAATAAATACATGAGCACAGAGTATGAAGGGACAATTTGTACCTAACTTAAAAACTCACAAAATATAAGCAACCAAACAACTGTTTAGATTTATTAAATAAATGTATTATTGCAAAATGAAAAGGCATTGCTATGAGTTGGTAAAGCTGATGTACTTAACCTGTGCTCCTGACATGAGAACTTCAATAACTTTAATAAGCACACAGGTGCAAAACAAGAGCCCTCACAATAGTCACATCTTGTGATTAAAGAACTCTAACCCTGGACTTTATCCTAAAGAGACAAAATATGTATTATGAGGATGGTCATTGCAGGATTCTATAATATAGCCTCAAATTAGATGCAACAATTTCCCTAATTTACTTAGGATATGAGGGATAATTTACTTAGGATGTACTAAGTAAATCAAGGCTCATGGATGCAGTAAAAAATTTATTCAGCAACTAAGATAAAACAAAAAATATTATTGATCTGATAATTTAAATTATTATATTCTAATTTTATTAGTATGTAAATATGCATTCATGTTAAATTAGATTATGAATTAGAGATGAATAAATGTGTATACATGTTAGATTAGATTATGAATAATTTATACTTATATTTTAAAATGAATTGTGCTACATTAAAAAGATTCCTCTTAAAATAGTATTTTCTTTTTCATCCATAATTTTTTGCATGTTTGCAAAATTGAAATAAATTAAGATATTGTTACTTTGTTAAGATAAGAAGTTTAAATTTACCTTCAGTTTTATTGCAAAGGACTTTCAATCTCTTTCTGTCTTTGCTTGGCTCTATATGTGTGTGTGTGGGGGGGGGTGGGTGTGTGTGCGCGTGCGTGTATTGTGTGATTCTTTTGCCATTCAGGCAGCTAATCTTAAAATAAATATGCATTGTTTCTGAGAATGGGAAAGCCTCAAGGAAGCTATGTGAGCTGTACACTTGCAACCTGCTTGCTTCCTGCTGCTCTAGTCTCATTGTAAATGATGTAAAGTGGCATTATCTTCTTCCTATCTTGACAGATACCAGGTTGAAAGAGCACTATTTGGCCTCCAGGCAATAGATCATCCCCTTTGTTCTATTAAACCTAGACTGCCAAATGACAGTCTCAAGAGGCTGGAGTAGGCTTAGTTCCGAGACTCCATTGGGAAATTGCCTCTGCAGAAATTTCAAATACCAGATGTTAATCATGATTGTTGGTGATATATTTTTGTTTTGCTTTGTTTTGTTTATACCTTTAATAAAACATTGTGTTTTGGCGTTTTAAAAAGGGAGCAAAATAAATTATTCGAATGTGTTTTTTTTTAATATTTAAACAGCAACCCCCACCCACCCACTTACCAACATATGCACTCTGGAGAAACTGAAATTCCATAATAGGAGGCTCACAAGGATACTCCAGGGCTCATTTGCCAAGGGTGTCTATTTTATTTCATTTCACTTCATTTCTTTTCTTTCTTCCAATATATGTTCTGCCAAACTCTGAGACAGGCTTTGGTGATACATCAATGATCAGAGAAAAAATCCTGCTCTCAAGTTGCTCACTGTCTAGATGGGGAGGCAGACAGATAAACAGAGTGCTACAAAATGATGTGATAAGTGTTCTCTACCAGGGGTGCATGCAGGGGCTATGGAACAGAGAGCAAAGAAGTCCTAACATGTTCTGAGACCTTCAGGGGATAGAGATTGTAGAGGAGGACATAAGTCATTTGAGTCTTGAGGAATGATTAGACGTTTGCCAGACATACAAAGGAATAAAAAGGAGAACCATCGGGAATGTTGAAAGCTTAGCATAGGTGGTGGCTGCAAATTATTTTAAAAGCATGGCGAGAATGCAGACAGACTGGAGGTGGAGGCTGTCATTGCACTTGACTGTGAGATCCTTGGGTCAGGTTACTAATAGTTCCCAGCATCTAATAAGCATGCAGATATAGTTAGCGTGCATTTAGTAATTGACTGATTGAATAAATGACTGAAAGCACCTTTCTAATCTGAGATAAAATTAAAGCCAAGCCATGAAGATTCACCTTTTTTTTTTTTTTTAATTTCCTTTAAGCCACCAGAGAAAGTGAAGCCATGGCAGTTTTAAAACTGGGTATAAAGCAAATTCTAGTGCTTAAGTATTGGGGAGGAGGTGCTCCTGACATCCGCTGTCACACATTTCAGGAAGGGAGTGACCTACCTCCTACCTTTTCCTCTGGCAAGGCTACAGCTGTCACTCAAGAAGTGAATAGGTGACTTATTTTAAATTTCATGAACACTATGTCCTTTATTGTCAAAAGGATATTAGGAACCAAAAGATAAAAAGGAACCAAAATAAAGGCATTTATACATGACTGTTGTAGGATAAGACAAACAGAGAATACATGCGGTAGCAAGTCGGTTATCAGATGGCCATTCAGTGCTCATCATAGATAGTAGATTCTTTAAGTATAAATACTCTCATTTAAAAGATATACACAGAGGCTAAAGTGTAACAATAAACTGCTGAATTAAATCTAAGCGGAAAAACATCATGCAACAGACTTCTATAAATATATAATATCCACAAGCTATAGCTATGCTGAATATAATTTTATTTCCTGAAGGTATAATATTATTCATGTCAAGTTTACAGCAAAATTTTTTTGTGCCATGGTTTAAATTAAGGGATAATAAAAAATCCAGTGTACAATACCTGACTTCAGGGGCACATGTATATTCAATTAATTGATATTTATAATCTCATATATGTTATATATAATATATATTTAAAATTATACATAATACACTTATATATTATATATGATATATACAATACCATCTGTAGTATATAATCATATATTTTATATATAGTATATATTAGTTATGTACAATATATATAATGTATATGTGTATGTGACCTAGACTTTGAAGAAATGGTTTCTCCTGATAAAGATGGTTGAAATTAATACTAAGAAATATATCTTGAGCATATCTCTGAAATATCATATCTAATCAATATACTTCAGAGAATCTTTATAAAATATGATAGAAATAATAATGTAGAGAGTCATTATAACTAACAGTACTTTTACATTTTTGGTTTGCTAATCAGAGACTATAAGTTAATTTACATAGATTCACTTCCCCTTCCCAAGTTATTATTTGCATTAGTGAACTCAAACAAAGCTTAAGTAACCTACTTTATCAATGGGGATTACAATATTTTAGCCCAGGATTTTGTGAACCTGGTCTCATAAAATAAAAACCATCTTAAACCAACATTTCCTTATTTCAGTTATTAGTTTTCATTGTGCAAATTCAGCTGTCTGGACCACTATCAAATTTTAATAATTAATCTAAATCATTGACATTTTTACTGATTTAAAATATAGTCCAGGAGACAGATAAAACTGAGAATGGGAGGTTTTGTTGTTGTTGTTGTTGTTGGTTTGACAACTTTGAAGCTCAGAGAATCCCACAGATACTGAAATCTCAAACTTATTTAAACTTAAAATAGGAAATAAATCTTTAGCCAAGTTCAGTGCTAATACTTGGCAGTTTTAGGTTAATGTTCACATATTTGTTAAATTTCCTCAAAGGTAACTGAACTTCCTTTTTCACAATTTATTTCCAATCCAGGAATAAGTGTTTTAAAATAATATCTGTCTTGGTTTACCAGATGTTACCTCTTTGACCCTATTAGAAATGTGTGCCAGTATCTTATTTCTGATGTGTAAAGATGAGCACATCAAATTTGCCCAAATGTTTGAAGAGATGAGAAAAGAAACTCCTAGAAATCAGGTGTATTTCAATTGCTAAGGAATGTAAAAATTTAATCTATGTAAAGTTTATATTTGAGACTATTTTAAGAACATTAAGTGCATTAACTATAAAACCAGATGGAGAAAAGGAATCAACAATATACCTCCAGTCTAACTAACTTGTGTTCAGATTTGAGGAAACATAATATAATGCTACTTTTTGGTGGCATAAGCTATTCCCACAAAACTCAAGGGGCAGGACAGCTCTGGTAACCCACTGCTTCATCTGTGGTGAAACTAGCTCAGGCTGAGAACTAGATGCCTGTCTTGAAAGATTCACACATCACCACAAGATCACTGCTCTTGACCATTTTGCTGGGGTAAGAACTTAATTTCTCATTTCAAATAACTCTTCCAATTTGATAAACATTGAGGAAGCTGAACATCTTTTCATTTGAAAGCAAAGAAAATACAGCTAGCAAAAGCTATTTTATTTGAAATTTTACATGAAAAATTTCAAGTGGAGATTATTTTAGTCTCCCTTTTCTTCCCAAATTGGAGCGGATGGCTCAGAAGAGCAGTGTTCCGGGTTACCAGGTTTCTGCCATTGTCCACAGCCCAATAAAACCTGACAAGTAAAAATTCACACAATAAATTATCGTGCGTCATGTTCATAGCTGTGGTAATCCATCCTCCATAATAAAACTTTTTCTTAGCATCAAAGAGAGGAAGAAAGAGGATGAAACAAGCTAAACGATGCTATCCCTAAGTTATTGTACACCATTTTCAAAAAAAAACTTTCACATCATTTGAGACAACCTAATTAAGGCTGATCAAGAGGGCTTGAAATTTTTGAATGATGGAAAGATTTCTCTGAAAAGGTTAAGAGAAATCTGATATGATAGGATTTCACATCTTTGGAATCACTTTTAGAAAAGCTATAAATTCTTGTTAGATCATGTATGCAGGTGGAGCAAGTCCTTTCTTTAATCATACCAGTGCCACTTTCTGCTCACCTACTAAAAAGATCATTTCTGGGTTTTCTTTTTTAGGCCTTGGCAAAATGCCAACCGAAAAAAAAAAAACGAAAAACAAAACGTTGATTTTAATACTCTCTTTTTTGTTATTTAAAAGAAACAGCAGCTTTCTCAGGTGTTGTATTTATTATCTACCTTTGTTCAATGGAATTTAAATATCCTCTCTTCAGGGTAAAATAACTTCGCTTCAGCCCAGAACACTTTCAAGTATGTGTGTGAGTATGGTTAGAAAATAAATAAATAAATAAGTTAATTAATTAATTAAATGAAGTGAAATGTATAAAGTAGTCTTAATCATTCACAGAAACAAAATAATTACTGATTTCTTAGTTTCATTCCATTGTAAGTACATGAGATCTTTTTGGTCCCCATTGCTTCCCTCGAGAGAATGTCTCACAGCTGGTACAGGTTCTCTTAGATTATAATTTTTGATCCTTAGTCTGTATGTTTTGTCATGTTTCTTTGTAGTGCAGTGTTAAGCTCTCTTAACAAATATATCCATTGTTTGTCTGTCTTTATGCTGTAATTTGCTATCTTGCCCAATTGCAGTAGTTATACTTGTTTTATTAATGATGGTTTCCCTTTAGGATTATTATTTTTATCCCTAAAATATGTACTCTGTAATTATGTTAATCTGAACTCATAAATCAAGTCTGTCAGGTCTTTCATGTTTTATTGCTCACTTCCAAATTTCACTTAAATTTCTCAATGTGCTGCTAGTATCTGAATGACCCCAAAAAGGAGCAAAACAACATTTCAGAGTATTTTGATTTCATAAACAGTGCAACATTCAGTTACCTAGTAGAAATAAAAAGAAATGAGGGCGTGGTGGCGGGCGCCTGTAGTCCCAGCTACTCGAGAGGCTGAGGCAGGAGAATGGCGTGAACCCGGGAGGCGGAGCTTGCAGTGAGCCGAGATTGCGCCACTGCACTCCAGCCCGGGCGACAGAGCGAGATAACGTCTCAAAAAAAAAAAAGAAATGAATTGAGTTATGCCATGAGGCAGTATAAATGCTTTTTATAAAGAGCACTCTAACTTTCCAGAAAGTTAATTTTTCTAATGTCCCAAGTAATAAAAAATGCCATTTACCACCCATAGTCTTTCCTATAATACTTATTCACTTTGTTTAGAACTAAAATAAATTGGCATAAATAGGTCAACACTTTGGCTACTATTTAACATTGTTAATAATCATTCCTTCTGAAAGGTTAATCAATAATCATTTGCTCCTTTGAAAGCCATTGAGGCAATATTGTCCTTGATATATTAAATACCCACATTTACAAAAATGCCATGTTTTTGTTCATTGTGTCATGAGTTGAGCGTTAGGAACTTGCCAGACCTATTGCATTATTGTAGTATTTCAAACTAAGAGTCACTCTGTTAAGGATAAATCTAAGAGAAACATTTTCAAGAAAATATAGAATCTCTGCAGGTAGTACTTCTGTTTGAGAAATTGTCTGGGCTCTCAGAGAATAATATAGGCTTTTCATAGGAGAATTACCATTTCCTAAGAAGGAAAGCTGCTGTATTTGTTTTGAAAATAAATTCCAGACTAATTTCACTTATTGATCAATATATCTTTATTAACCATTGAATATTTGATTTACTACTATTTGTCATATGGTATACTAAGGGTGACTTGCCACATTTCTTTAGCTATATCTGTAAGTTTATTTGTGTTTACATATTTTATATTTACCACTATTTATAAAATGTTATAATGTTTTACTTTTCATTTGGAGCCTGTGTTTCAAAGCTTCTTGATACATTCTGTAGCTTTCCATTGTTGTCTTCATACCATTATATAAACTATGAATGAAGTAGAATAAGTGAGTAGAGTTCCAAATAGATTTATTTAAAGAAGCACCCTTATTTAGATATAGATAGTGGTATTACCCAAGGTATCAGTTGCTTTATAGTCCCACTAAATACTTCACATAGTTTATTCATTCCCTCTCTTTACTCATCAGGCTCGGTTCTGATGAGTAATGTGATTTGCCTCTATCAGTGCCATTCAAAATAATGTGTCACAAGGTTAGAAATATCAGAGCCCCAAGGGCAGGTTAAGAAAGGCTTTGAATTATGCATCACCTGAATTACACACATGGCCCCAGGAGATAACTACTTTACAGTGTTAATGGTGAATTTCAAAATAACATCATGTATCTTTTCTTTATCATCATAAATGAAACATTTAAAACTTATTTGAAGGAAAAAACTCTTAATACTTTGACTTCATGTACTTCCATACAGTCTACTTCATGGGTATACAATTTTGTTCTATTTGTACACTTTTAGAAAATATAGTGGTTATCTTTGTGTGGTGAATGACAAGCATTTTCACTTATTGATTAATTCATATATTCAAATATGTTATTGATTACTCAGACATTTATTGAGCACTACCATGTTTCAGGCATTATTTTAAGCACTGAGACATACCACTGAGTAAACACGAAAAATATCTGTTCTTATGTAAGTCAGTTTTGGTGTGACATGATAGAAAATTGACAATAAACGTAATCAGTAAGTATATGGCTTAGTAAAATAGAAGGTAATGAGTATTTTAGAAATTAATAGAGCCAGATAAGGGAAATTAGCAATGCTTGAGATCGTGACAATTTAAATGGGGTTATTGGGCTAGAAGATGTCATCAAGAAGGTGACATTTGAATAAAGACCTGAAGGAAGTGAGAAAATTCATGATACTGATATCAGAAAGATAAGTATTCCATAAATGGGAGTAAGGAGTGCTGGAGAAAGGAAAAGGTGAATGTCATTGGGATAGAGAAGAGGAGACAGTTGCTGAAGGGCCTTTAGGCCACTGTAAGTATCCTGACTCTTACTCCAAGAGTGAGGTTTCTCAAACTAGGGAAATTTTATGCTTTGACACTATTAATATTTTGGGCCTGATAATTCTTCATTTTGTGAGGCTGTCCTGTGCACTGTAGGATGTTTAAAAACATCCCAGAGCGGGTATCTAGCAGATGCCCATAGCAACTCCAGTCACGGCCATCAAAAATGTCTCTGGAAATTACCAATATCCTCAAGAGAACAACATTACTCCCAACTACACGCCTCTACTCTAAATAAAATGCAGAAATATACGATGTAGATGGTGCTCCCCACTCCCATTCGTGTCTACCTGGAACCTGTGATTTGGAAAAAGAGTCTTTGCATTTAAATCAAGTTAAAATGAGGTCATACTAGATTAGGATAAGCACTAAATACAATAACTGGTGACTTTTTAAGAGAAAGTAGAAAGACTTTTGTATATAAAGACCCAGAGGAGATATAGGAAAGAAGCCAGAATGAAGACACAGGCAGAGACTGGAGTGATGCAGTTACAATCCAAAGAATGTCGAAGATTGCCAGCTGGCTGGGCACGGCAGCCCACACTTGTAATCCCAGCACTTTGGGAGGCCAAGGCGGGTGGATCATGAGGTCAGGGGTTCAAGACCAGCCTGGCCAAGATGGCTAAACCCCATCTCTACTAAAAGTACAAAAATTAAGCGGGCGTGGTGGCAGGTGCCTGTAATCCCAGCTACTCGGGTGGCTGAGGCAGGAGAATGGCTTGAACTTGGGACGCAGAGGTTGCAGTGAGCCGAGATCATGCCACTGCACTCTAGCCTGGATAATAGAATGAGACTCCATCTCAAAGAAACAAGAAAAGAAAAAGATTGCCAGCACCCACCAGAGGCTAGGAGAGAGAGGCAGGGAAGGATTATTTATTGGAGTCTTCAGAGGGAGCACACCCCTGCTGTCAACCTGATTTTGGACTTTAGCTTCCAGAACTCTGAAAGAATTAATGTCTGTTGTTTTAGGCCACCTAGTTAGTGGTAATTTGTTAAGGCAGCCCTACAAAACTAATATAAGGGCTGTCATTGATGATTTTCAACAGAGGGACATTATCTGACCTCGGTTTTAACTTAATTACTCTGAATACAGTATAGATAATAGACAGTTTGGGGAGACGGAGATATACAAGCAGGACACCAGTTAGAAGACTGATGCAATAATCAAGAAGAGAGGTGATGTTGGCTTGGACTAGAGTGGTGACAACGGAGATGGTGAGAAAGAGTTGGATCCTCCATATGTTTTGAAAATATGTTAATACTTATGGATGGAGTAGATGTGAACATGGATTTATATAAAGAAAAGAGAGCAGTTAAGAAAAATTCTAACTTTGCCCTGAGTAACCAGAAAGATGCAAAAGCATTGGGTGGAGCATTTGGAGGTAAGTCCAGCAATTTGGTTGGGAAAGTGTTAAGTGTGAGATATTTATGATATATCCACATGGAGCTGTTTGGTAGGCACTTTGATATATGAATCAGGAGTTCAGGAAGAGATTCATGGTGGAGATAAATTTGGGAATCATTGACATTTAAAAAGGTATTTAAGGTAATAAGATTGGTACCGGAAACTAAGAGAATATGTTTAAATGAATAAGGAAAGGTTTACTACAATGTTAAGAGGTCAATAATAAAAAAGGAATTAACAAATAATAATGAGAAAGAGTTGCCAGTGAGGAAACAGCAAAATTAAGAGATGGTTGACAAGTCTTTTGTTTATATTATACAAAAAATTTATTGTAAATGTATGTTAATGAGAAAAATTATAAAAATTTTCTTAAATTATATACTAGAAAGAAGTCAGCAGTTATTTTTTAACTTTACATGCAGCAAATCAAAATAGATCTGATGATTACTGTGATTACTTGGTAAATATAAATGAAAGTGCACCGAGCTTATTTTGTTGGACTATGAATAAAAGACTTCCTCTCAATTCAATTAGTTTACATATGTGTCTAAAACCTTTCTCAGTTCGAAAGGATGTCTTTGTATGAGACAGTATTAGACAATGACACCAGAAACTTCCTGTGACTGGATTTTTCTCATCTCTGTGTAAGTACAGACTGAGTATGAGACCCCAAAAAAGTTCATCAAAAAAGACAAAAATAAAAAGAAGCACAATCAGTGAAGCATTTCAATGGATATTTTAGATATTTGTATCCTGCAGATACTAAATTAAGAAATCTGTGTAGATTTTTCAGTTTATGTAGAAATTGCAGAATAATGCCGCTCTCCATTTGATCTCAAATTATGCTATGAGATCAGTTTGGTCCCAACAGGAAACAGATGGACTATGGAAAATAGGATAAAACAAAGTTTATTTACAAATGGGGCTAATTTATAAAGGTGTAGCAAACTCAGAAGGAATAATGCATTAATCCAGAGCTTGTGGTAACAAAAGTGTTTACTCCTATGCTTAAAAGAGTAAGGAAGAGGGAGTGGCTATCACAAAGAGAGCTGTGTATCAACTCTTTGGAGCAGAATAGTCCCCTTTAGGAGACAAACAGGACTAGCTTGAGGTACCCTTGCAAGGCAAAAGTTGGGCAGGGAGTGGGGTGGGGGGGTGGGACTCAATATTCTGACTTAACCTGCCTATTTCTTCTGTTCTTCTGCTCTTTGGAAGAACCCCTGCCAGATGATTAAAGGTATAAGAATGTTCATGGAATCCCTGCAAGTCAACCTTCCAGGAAAAAGAGCATAGTGGAGGAGGAAAGTTCCTGAAAAAGTCACAAAATTATGCTATCTGGCATGGCACACTATCTTTCCTTTGACTTGGTCCACTTCCCATTAGTCTTTTATACCTCTGCTGAAGAAATAATTCATGTTGGGTAACGAGGCTTTCCTCTGCCATTGAAGGTCAGGCTGCCAGTAACCATGTAAACTCTTCTTTGAACTCTCAAAAATTGTCCTAATAATGTAATGCAATTTTAAAAATAAGCAGCACAGAATAGCTAGATTTTTCCATCAGTCTATGGCATATGACATTACTAGTGAATGAAATAAAACCACGCATGTTAAATAGTGAAACAATCTTATTAATACTTATGCTGATTTATTTAAAGTAAAACTGTTTCTTTCTATTCAAGAGTCAAATGTATATTTTTTACAAATGCAACAAAGCAAATATGATAGCAGAATTCTAGGAAGACACAAATAATTATAAGGAAATTGCAGCTGTATATGTGGCAGGTAGATGTCACATTTCTGAGAGACATCACTTATAACTGAAATTTGCTATTATACTTCGAGCCGAATATCCTAAGATCCAATATCTTAAGAACAACCAGTGCTGCAGATGCCATTTTTATGGGAACCATACACTGCCAAGAACCTACATCCATTTTAATTTCACTAACAGAAAAATAGAAAAGTCAATGTTCACTTTTAAGAACCATACTAATGCTTATTAATGTATTCCTGTAATCTGTTTGCCATCCTTGGAGGGTTCGAAATTCATGGCATTTTTTAAAGTGTGGTCATAACTTTTCAAACCAGTCCCATTCAGTGCTTTGGATGTTCGGAATATTCCATTCAAAATGCCTGTGTGAACTATAAAGGCCATATTGTTCTTTGAGGTTCATCTTCCTGAGGTTCATCTCTACAAGCATGGGATCCATGATTCATGCTGATGACATTCCAATAACACGCTGCATGATTTTATACTGAGTGAGAAATCCAGCAGTCTAGACTAAGAGACAGAAAGAAATTAAATTAAAGGTTAATGTAACTTTTTATAGCAGGTTGGGTCTTTAAAAAGATGTACCAAAACATGGCCTCTAAAGTCTGGTGTATTTATTAGGCGTGGAGATAGCAGAAAGTATCATGCCCAATGTCAGGTGGAGTCCTTTCTCCCAGGAAAAGAAGTTACATGGGGTCATCATGCAGTTGGCTTTCACCATTGAAGCTATCAGCCTGCATGAGTTCTAATGAGCTGTACTTTAGTTTCAATTTCATCTTGGATATGAAGTCAACTTGAAAACTGTGGTAAAAACTTGAAAGAAAAATACAAATATAGCCCCACTAATGAACAATGCATATTTCTAACCAAATTAAGAGGTTAGTGATCTCTATGAAAAATCTCTATTAGTTTTAAGTGAAACTGTGAGCTTCCATTGTTGTGTAAGAACCAAAGAAATTAGTCATCTCTCAATAATAACCTAGCGGCATAAAGCAGTAATTACTTTCTTTTCACAAGCTGCTCTCATCTGAACCAGAAAATGACAGATATTCTGGCCCATTCTAATACCTGGCTTTCTTCTGATACTATTTTTACCTATATTTTGGGGTTAAAAATTGGCAAAGTTAGTTTTTCCATATCTACTACTAACTTACCAAGAATTCATGGAGCTAGAAAATCTCCTAACATCCAGTGTACATATTTGGCACAAAAAATGGAAAGCCTACATTGTAATTTTAATTTCCCAAATTTAATGGCATTTTTTAAAAAGTCAAAATTATTATTTGTGAGAGCCTGACAAAATTAGATGGCCACATATGTGAAAAAATAGTTGCACCCAACAATTTTATTGAAGTACAAGTTTAATATATTGGTTGGTGGACAGAGTTCATTGATTTGTTTGTGCTGTGGATGTGGGCTAGGATAATGAATGAGTTCCATATGAATTGAAAAACTATAGGCAAAAGATATTGGTTTGCCAGTGAATCAATATTTAGAAAATATATTGGTCATGGCTACACTTCCATATTGGTATAATACATTAGCTTTGAACACACTTTGTGTGTGCATGCAATATGCTGATTTCTTTGTTAACTCCATGTTTAAATAAGCTTAATTGTTAGGAACCTTTCTCTTTAAGGAACTGAAATGTGGAATTAGGTGACTTAGGGAGGTTAAATTGCTGTCATTTTCAGAAAATAAACTTGTGATTAATCTTATATGTAGGTAGGCTCATCATGTGTCTGTAAATTTTATATTAATACAAGCACTTTCACAGACTTTAGCATGCAAAATAAAGAATTCACTATTTATTAAAACAAATTCCAAGTGGTAAAAATTATTAACATATGAATGACAAGTACAAAAAATATATTCACTACTAAATCTACTTAGCAGTCGTATGAAGCAGTAAGACACTCTGGTTTTAAAAGCAAAGCTTGGTTTTCATTCCTGTCTCCTGCCGAGACCAGCTCGGTCATGGAGACCCTAACCCAGCGGCGCTAGAGGAATTAAAGACACACACACAGAAATACAGCATGTGGAGTGGGAAATCACGGGTCTCACAGCCTTCAGAGCTGAGAGTCTCGAACAGAGATTTACCCACATATGTATTGACAGCAAGCCAGTGATAAGCATTGTTTCTATAGATTATAGATTAACTAAAAGTATTCCTTACGGGAACCAAAGGGATGGGCCGAAACTAAGGGTTGGGTCTGGCTAGTTATCTGCAGCAGGACCACGTACTTAAGGTGCAGATCACTCATGTTATTGTTTGTGGCTTAGGAATGCCTGTAAGTGGTTTTCCACCCTGGGTGGGCCAACTGTTCCTTGCCCTCATTCCGGTAAACTCACAACCTTCAGCGTGGGCGTCATGACCATCACGAACATGTCACAGTGCTGCAGAGATTTAGTTTGTGGCCAGTTTTGGGGCCAGTTTATGGCCAGATCTGGGGGCCTGTTCCCAACAGTCTCCAAACACTAAAGTTCTGTCTTCTCAATTGTCACTTACATAAAGCCATTGCACCTCATCTTCAGTACTGAGGTAATCATTGTTACCTGGCTACCCAGGCAGCCACTGCAAGGATTAACAGGTGTGGAATAATATATCTACAAAATTCATGCTCTACATAAAAATTAATGTTGATTGGCATACTCAGTTTTAAGGCCAGATAGAATGGGTCCATAGTCAAGATCTGTTACTTACTAGGTGCATTATTATTTTTATGAAACTTTATTGGGGTATAATTTATATAACATAAAAGTTTCCTTTTTTTTTTTTTAAGAAATGGTGTCTTGCTGTGTTGTCCAGGCTGGAGTACAGTTGTGTGATCAGAGCTCACTGAAGCCTCAAACTTGAGCCTCCTGGGCTCAAGTTATTCACCCACCTCAGCCTCAAAAGTCATTCTTTTTTTATGTGTGTGGTTCTCAAAAGATATGATTTGTTTTTATTGCAACAAAACGTATTCATCTTACTTAAAGACAATTTATTGGGTGGATTTGGAGATTTCTCATGGAGTAGAGAAATGTATGTTCAGTGGCACCTCATAATGGACTGAACCTGCAACTGGGAAATAATTAGGAACCAATGATTCTATTCTATCCATCTCTCAGCCAGTGGTTTCTCTTTTTTTTTTTTTTTTTTTTTTTTTTTTTTTGGATATTCATGGTCCAGATATTCTCTCTTTCTTTGCTTTTTCTTTCTCCCTGAAGAACAACTTTCTTTATTTTGATGTGAACATGGCCACTTGACATTCTTGACTTCTTTGTTCAACCTGCTAACAGGGAGTAATGAGAACCTCCTGTGTCTATATTCCAAAATTTTCTGCAAAAAATAGAAGCTGCTCACCTGTGGTCTGTCATTTATTTATCTACTCAGGTGTGGCCCAAGATCGTTAGCATCACATAACACATGCCTAGCTGCAGTGCTCAGAGAATAAAATATAAGTGGCCTTGAATTTCATCCCAAAAGAAATCTAGACCCTTGGCTTTATGAAAGGGAAAGAAGAAAGATAAACCCTAAGAAATATTAAAAGAAAAGCTGTCTTTGTAAAGAAAATTTTTCAGTGATTGATAGGTAGATCCTTAAGCAGGGAAAATAATATGTATAGGTTAAATTGGGGACCCTCACTTGTTCTCCCAAACTTTTGTAGTAATGTATTTTTAGAGCGGGTTTAACTAGCAGGTCATGAATTTAGTAATTTCAGGATTCAAGTCTATGTTTTTATACTTACTGATTGTGTGCCATATTTACTATTAAACTTCAGTGAGCATAGGTTGTAATATATGTTGGCACAATATTAACATCAAATGCTAGCTGATAAATACTAACTTACGATATATATGTGCAGCCTCTATATAAGTTTATTACAAATAGGAATATACTATAACGATTTTATTAAAATAATTAAAATTATTTTAGGATCAGAGCTTCTTTGCCCTCATATACTTGGATGTTTAGAAAAGTATTGATGAATTGTGCTGGCCTGATGTTTGGAAACTCAGGATTTTTGTCACAGTTCTTGAAATAAGCAACTGGGGCTTTGGCAAGTCATATCATCTTCCCTCGAGCTGACCCATCTGGTAAGAGCAGTTTGATTTTAAATTTTCAAACAACCTCCAGTTTGAGTCCATTTTATTATTGCCATAAACATGGGAGTTCTTGATGATGGGAATGATAACAGCAAAACACAGTTGGTCTGATCATAACACCACCAAACATGAACTTTGCTTTTTTAAGGCAGAGAGATAATAGGCAAAATTTATGGGACCAAATCAATCTTTTATTATAATACTTACCTTAAGTAAATGAAATCATTCCCCATACCACAAAGGCAGGTTTCAAGCAACTACACACTGGAGAATCAAGCACTGTGTTTTCAAATGACATCATATCTACTCAGTTCTGCTTCCGCTCTAAGTGGTTTTTAGTGTATGCAAGCAAAGTGCACAGCTTATTTATCATAAAGCTAAGATCCATAAAAGTCCTTCAAATGTTTCAATAAACTTATGAAAAAGTATTTTTCAAAAAGGCATCCAACTAGCATTTATTTTTCTCATGCTTTGAAATATGTTTAAATTAAATTTGATGTTATGGTCCTTCTCAGACTCAGCAGATCCTGTGGTTCTCCTTGACACTTCGGTTACCTTAGAGAAACATATTCATTTGAGTGGATAAATAACAAGAATTGGGAGAAGTCTACTTTTAAAGAAAATATAAATTTGAAGGTATCATCCTGCTCTCCCTAAATTCAAATGAAGTTAATTTAAGGTACATGTATTCTGTCATGTTTAGAAGTTATATTATAATTAGTATAATATGCATTATACTAAGAAGCCAATTACTTTACTTCAAGGACACGCCATTGGATTTATCTAAAGTAACAGGAATGCTCAGAGTTAATTAAGTTTGTCTTTTGCTAACAAGAAATTGTGTCATATTATAGAAAGATTTTAGGATACTAAAAGGTCAATCTATACCATAAAATATCTGCACATAAATGTTTTATGAGAGATTGGCATAGAATAACGTATGAACAAAACCATAATCTATGCTTAATCCTCTAATTGGAATGTGTGGGGTTTTTTTTTAGGTTCTATATTTTAATTAGGAGGGCTTCAGCTGCAGGTGACAGAAAATCAGATATAAGCTTTACAAGCACAGGAAAATTTAGGGATGCATATATTGTAAGTCCAGAGGTAGTCCAAGTCTAATGTTGGGTTTAATTTAGTGGCTTTTGTTCTGCTTCTAAGTGATTGCAAAAATAAAGGCTTCAGTTTTAGGCTTCTCAACTACATACTCAGTTACTCAGGGGAAAAGGAAGCTTTCTTTTCTCTTTTCTATTTTCTTTTCTCTTGTCTTTTCTTTTCTTTTCTTTTCTTTTCTTTTCTTTTCTTTTTTCTTTTCTTCCCTCCCTCCCTCCCTCCCTCCCTCTCCCTCCCTCCCTCCCTCCCTGCCTGCCTGCCTGCCTGCCTGCCTGACTGCCTTCCTGACTGCCTGCCTGCCTGCCTGCCTGCCTGCCTGCCTTCCTTCCTTCCTTCCTTCCTTCCTTCCTTCCTTCCTTCCTTCCTTCTTTCCTTCCTTCCTTCCCTCCTTATATATTAGAAGTCCAGAGTTGGCTCAAGTCTAACTTTGGGCTTAATTTAGTTGGCCTTTGTTCTGTTTCTAAGTAGTTGCAAAAATAAAGGCAGCAGTTTTAGGCTTCTCAGCTACATACTCAGTCATTCGGGGGAAAAGAAAGCATCTCCCCTCACCTTCCACCTCCCCCCTTCCCATCCCCTTTCCTCCCCTCCCCTCCCTCCTCTTCTTTCCTTTCCTTCTTTTCTTCTTTCTTTCTTTCTTTAGATGGTTTTCTCTCAAGGGGAGAGAAGATGTCTTTTCCAAGGTTTCATAACAAAAATATTGTCTTTATTATAATTGCCTGAATTTGGTCACTGTCTTAGTCTGTTTGAGCTGCTAAAACAAAATGCCATAGACTGGATAGTGTATAAAGACCAGACATCTATTTCTTAGAGTTCTGGAGGATAGAATGTTCAAAATCAAAGAGCACTAGAAAATATGGTGTCTGAGGAGGGCCCCTTCCCAGGTTCATAGACAGCGCCTCTCTTTGTGTCCTCACATGGTAAAAGGGGTGAGCTAGCTCCCTTGGGTCCATTTTAAAAGGGCACTACTCCAATTCGTGAGAGCTCTGCCTTCATGATCTAATCACCTTCCAAAGACCTCACCTCCTAATTTTATCACATTGGTGATTAGGTTTCAACATATGAATTTAGGAGGGATAAAAGCATTCAGATCATCGTGTCATATTGCTATTTTTGAATCAATCCCTGCTGTACAATGAAGAAAAAAAACCCAACAAATCAAGAGATGGTTACTTTAGACACTAATTCTTGAAAAAAAGCATTGTGGCATAGGATTGTGGGAGGTAGTGAGTGAAGTACCTCCAAGGCATTCAGGTTCTTGCAGAAGTCGGTAAACATCCGCAAAGTACATGGTCTAAGTGTGTATGAGAGTGGCGTGTATACCTAAATAAAATTATAAAATGTTTATGATGGGGAAAAGTAGGAATTTCTCTGGGTAGGATACCCACAGTATCTACTATAGTCTATAAACAAGTGGCTTGGAAACATTTGATAAGATGAAGCCACACCTAACTCTAGAGCTTTGCTTTACTCTGCATAAAAATAACAATAATAATAAAAGATGTCTTACAAAAATGTCCCAAACACCAAACTTCATATCTTTTGTATGCCACTTAACCACTGCATATAAAGGAAAAAAGTTCATTGACTGCAACAGAGCAATTAGCCTTTTCAAAAAAGTCAAACTATCTTTTGTCCCTACCTCATGTGTTCCTATATGGGTAACGACTGCCAGCCACAGTCACTCCCCTGGTCAGCTCCTTGCACTCACTGTTCTTAACACAAGTCTTGGCTTACTGTATTTCCCACATTTTTGCTCATGTCATGAAATGCCCTCAATATATCTCTCTTCTTATGTAAATCTAAGCGTGTGGCAAACTGGTCTTGGCTGTGAAGACGTCCCTATCTACTTTAGAGCTCACTAATTGATGTTTCTTTTCTGATCTGCAAAGACAATAGTAGTCTAAAACCTTACTCCCATTATTCATGTATTAAAAATAATTATTGATAATGTATTCACTGGCTGACAGTCTTCTAGGTGGTCAGGATAAAGACAGAAATATTTTCACATGAAGTTTCTGGTGTGTGTTTGTGTGTATATAATGCATATGATCCTCTCATTTCCTTAACAAGTTTCAATTTTCTTAAGTGTCAGTGCTATCTCACAGAGTTGTTTCCATGCCCACCATTTAGTGTTGATTCCTCCCTAAAAGAAAAGAGACTCAACAAGAAGGTAGAAACCACTCAGAATTTTTGTGGCTTGACGTTTATGTTTCCAGGACAATGGGAAGCAAAAGAAGGATGTTACTGAAGTCATTTTGAGAATTCTGTCGCCATTCAAGGAGAATAGAAGCCCTGGTCTTTGGAAAATATTGCCTTTAATTTAGCTAAGTTGTAGCAGAAACTGTAAAATTTATTTTGTTTGGTGCTCCTTTATCAATACCATAGATGCGGGTCGAATTTTAAGGATGGCTTTTGCCCTTCAACTAGCACTATCTAATTAACTTACCTCTTTCTCTATTACACTGATATTACCTGTAGCAGGAAACTCAAAATGTTACATATAAACAATAATAATGTTTTCCATTCAAATATGTGTGTCCACACACACACACACACACACACGTAAACCCCTCATGGTCTTTGGTGAAACTGTGGATTACCTATCCACAGTTTATTACCTGCATAGAAAGTTCCAGTTTCTGTTTCCTGCATAGAAAGTTCCAGTTCTTCAGTCTCAGGAGGTGAAAATTACAACCTTGTTCCTTGGTGTTCAACATATATGTTTATTAAGTTTAGTGTGAGCAACATTTAGTCAACATATTAATTAAAGACATTCCTTTAAGTCCCAAATTTTCCGTAGAGCAAAGACACTTTGACTTCTTTCATCTGGCCCCACCTACTTCATACATTATGACTTTTCTCTGCTTTATTACTATTAACGAATAAATGAACATTTTGTTTGCTATTGCCTAGGAGACAGGCTTCCTAAATACATACGCAATTTCTACTATTGCATAACCTATTTCAAATCTATCCTACTTTTACCATCCTCACTTCATTCCATGCAATCTCACAGAAATAAAGGAGAGGTTTGGGGTATCTCCTCTTTTTTTTTTTTTTTTTTTTGAGACAGTGTCTCACTCTGTTGTCCAGTCTGAAGTGCAGTGGCATGATCTCAGCTCATTGCAACCTCCACCTCCCGGATTCAAGTGATTCTCCTGCCTCAGTGATCAAGGCCTACACACAAAAAGAAAAATAATAAAGTTAAGAAGAGGCATCTCAGGATTATGGAGGAACTAAATATGAATTATTGACATCTTATAGATAAGATGAAGACATTTGGACCTCATGGAGAATTTTATTTTTATTTTATTTGTTTTATTTTTACTTTTTTTTGAGACAGAGCCTCCCTCTACCACGCAGGCTAGGCTACAGTTGCACGATCTCAGTTCACTGCAACCTCCACGTCCCAGGTTCAAGCGATTGTCCTGTCGCACCCTCTCAATTAGCTGGGATTACAGGAGTGTGCCACCACTTCTGGCTAATTTTTGTATTTTTAGTAGAGACAGGGTTTCATCGTATTAGCTAGGCTGGTCTCAAACTCCTGACCTCAAGTGATCTGCCTGCCTTCGCCTCCCAAAATGCTGAGATTACAGGCGTGAGTCACCATGGCCGGCCTCCCGTCTTTTTTATACTGTGTGAGATATATGGTTTCTAGGATGTGGGCCTGGGTGATGAGTCTGCCATTAGTTAATTTAATTGACTAAGTAATGTAGGCACTGTTTTCCTCAGTTTTGACCACTACAAGTTGCAATGCTGGATGTGAGGATAATTAGGTTCCTCTTCATTGCGTTTAGTCTGTGATGGTACAATCATATATTTGAGCTTCTTTTCAACAATGTCTTGAGCTGTTTGGATAATACACCTCGAGAGTATAAAAGAGGCTTGAGCCTCTTTTATACTTGGGTAATTTAAATTTCACTGTGGGTACCCCAGTGACCTAATATTTATTAACAAACTATACAAATAAAATGAGACTTTCTTTTAAAGAAGATTTTGGATTATTAAAAGTTGAACCATGAATAATCAAACTTTTTATAGGAGGAGAAAATAAAAAGTGCAGGTTTTTAAGGAGGTGAAGAAGTAATTGAATTCTTTCACCTCAGTGATTGACTATATTTTAGGAAATGGTCAACTCATATTTGAATATACTTATTTTTAAAATAATAAAATGTCTCATTTGTACTTAGTACTTAAATATTATGCAATCTATCAAATAGAAATGAATGTAATTCCTTACTTCAAACAAAGGATTGTGCCATTTGACATGGTCATCGTATGTCTTTGACTTATCACCTTAGTGCACAGATATGCTTGAGCCTCTTTTATACTTGGGTAACTTAAATTTCATTGTGGGTACCCCTGTGACCTAATATTTATTAACAAACATTACAAATAAAATGAGACTTCTTTTAAAGAAGATTTTGGATTATTAAAAGTGACACTTCTTCAGCTGCAGCTTAAGAGTAAAACATTTAGGAAAATTGTAATCATTCTAAGCTAAGTTTGGATTTTTTAAATCATTTCCAAAATGTGTGGTGAGCTGGTGTTATATTGGAAATGAATTTAATATAAACAGGCTATGGTTTATGAACACTGCCGAAGCCAAACACAGCATAATGAAACTTCGTTTTAATGTGCTCCATTTAATATTGTCTAACATTTACCATTTGTTTATTAGATTTATATAGCACCTATTATCCAAACAGCTCAAGACATTGTTGAAAGAATATTAAATTAAGGCTTTTTATAAGAACCTTTCGTGAGAGGAATGGGACAATAGAAGAGAGTTCTTGACAAACCACATTCACAGAAAGAAAATCCTACCCAGAATATTTGAGGCATTTAGTCTCCATCAGACAGTTTTTGGAACTATATCCCTGGGCAATGATATTCCACTCTACCTGGATTACAAACCTCAATATTAACTAGTTCTGATTTACTTTGGATTCCTATATAAATTCCATTGATTTCACATGCATTCGTTAAAAAATAAAATAAAATTTGTGACACCAAAAAAGAAATTTGGCATTTAACACTTGAAGTTTCTTTTTATTTTCTATTTTAAAATTACTTTTATGTTTTGCAATTATAGATGAGTTTTAATATTTGGAGCCAGTTCTTCAGCTGTTATGTTGAATAATAGTTGTCTTAAATGTTTCATTCTTTGAGGATACACACAAATCTTCCAAACAACAGCAGCTAGGCCTTCTCCCTAATGACTTCAGAGTTTGTCTAGTGCAAGTCCTTCATTTTGAAAATAAGAAAATCAAGACCCAGAGATTTAGATAATTCATACAAGGTCACTGTTTGAGTTTCTCACAGAGCTGGAGCTAGATTGAGTCTTACTCTAATTATTTTTCTTCTTTTAAAACAGTGCTTTTTAATAAATTTCTCTAATTTTTAAAATAACATTTGCAAACAACTAGGAATGAGTGTTTTGAGGGCTCACATTGTCTATTGAACCTTGAGCATCTCACACTTCCAGGCCTCACTCATTGTAATAAAGTTTCCCATCCATCATGAGGCATAATATGACCAACCTTATTTGCCATACTTTACCAATACTGCTATACAGAGGGCTGGTTTAGGAGTTAAAAGTCTCATGTAATTTCAATTCTTGTCGTTGAACAGGAATTCACCAAGGCATCTTAAAGCAAAACAGCATAAGCTAATGCTTCTCTCTTACTGACAGAAATGACTTTCATACCTCTGTGCTCAGCAATGGATTTTACTAATTAGCCAACTCCAACCCTTCAGAGATGTTCAATGTCTCTCTCAAGGTGAAAGTCCTTGTTAGCCAGTACTTTTGACTCTCTAGTGTTGATTGTGTTTTATACCTGGGCAATAATTTAGGAATTAGGTACAACATGGGAAGTGAAGCTAGTCTCTCTGACAACAGACCTAAACTCTACAATTTACTGACTGTATGATCTTAACCTGGTTAATAAAGCCCACTAAGAGGCTTAGTTAACAAATTTGCAAAATCGAAATTATAATAGTGTCTATCTTATATGTTATGATGAATATGTATTAATGGAGTTTTTATTAGTCTAATTTGTTTTTTCATCAGTTCTATCAGCGCACGCGCACACACACACACACACACACAGGGTTTAATTAATACAATTATATTATTTCCCACTATTATAGTCATGGGAATTTCAGAGAAATAGTGTAAAATGTTTGGGTAAAATAATTTGACAGAGAAAATTCCATGTGTTGTACTCAAATGCTTCAAGGAAAACTCCTTATCCCTCCACCCCTACCCCAGTCTCTTTACTTGAGAAATGAAACTGAAAACTTAGTCATCACTCCCTGTAGGGGAATCTCCATAGAGCATTATAATTACATAGGTTAAGCATGAGAGTTGGAAAACTATTAACATTGTTTGACAAAATAAATATAAGGTTAATTACTATAAATGTTAGCCACATAGCATCAATCCTTAATGATTATGCAGATGAATAACCTTAAAATGAAAACATTACATATATATACATACATATATATACACATACATGCTATACACACAGATATGTGTGTTATATATATGTGTGCATATACAAAAGAGAACAAAATAGTTTCCTAATACCATTAAATTGGCTGGTCACTGAACTAGGCTTTCATATTTTTGTAAATTTTGGATTTATTATGTTTAACTCTTGGCTAGATTTATATTTTCAAGTTCTCCTTATCTAGCTATACTATAGCCTTAAAGGCCAAACTGATGTACGTAGGAAATACTCCAAGATATCTAGTACAATCGCTAGTTTCACAGGGGTGGAATAAAAAAAAGAAACAGAGAACTGCTACACACTTGCAAGTAAAAGGATAATAGGCATAAAGTAGTCGGTATAATCAATCCCAAATAGAGGATGATCTCAAAGTCTTTCCCAGTTGCTATGATTCAGAACTAAATAATTCCACGTGGTTGAGGCTGTATTTTTCTTTTGTTCATTTCACTTGTGTAGAAATTACACACTTGCTTTCCTTATTGTATTATCTTTAGCTTGAGATAGGACATTTTGTTGTTATTTTAGCCCTTAGTTCTAAATCGTTTTACTACTAACAGATGAAGTATTTAGACTAATTAAGTTTCTGTTATGTATTTTCAGAAAACACATAACACTCATTATTTATAATAATTGACACAAGAATCTAAATAGATTGAAGGTGTCTCTTTGTACCTGCCTGCTTTCTAAATTCTATAAATCTTATGAAATTTAAAAAATCCTGTTTCCTGTCACTTTGGTAGGAAGTATATGAGGTTGAGACACCAGTCTCATTAAGGTATGATCACCAGGTGATTTATTGCTGATGCTTTGACTTCACTTGAATTAATTATTAAATTAATAAGTTAAATTTTGACATTCATGTTTGTTTCTATATCAGCCTAATTTTTATTTTTATATCCAAACATCAGCTTTCTGGGTACCCAGCCTCTGCCCACTTAAATGATGCTATGTGACACTGTGGACTTGGACCCAGTTTTTACTCTTTGAGGCTTGGTTTAACTTGGTTTCATGGTTCCTAAGTGTCTACTCCTCTTGGGACTCTGTCCTTTCTTTGTATATTAAATTTAATCATTCCCTAGTTTATGTAACCAAGACTGTTAATCTCTGGGTAAAGGGACAGGTTTAAATTCCCTGCCATTTATGTCACTCTTATTATAACTTTGCTGATTAAGAAGTCACAGACTGGGCTGGGTGCAGTGGCTCACACCTGTAATTCTAGCACTTTGGGAGCCTGAGTTCACTTGAAGTTAGGAGTTCAAAACCAGCCTGGCCAACATGGTGAAACTCCATGTCTACTAAAGACACAAAAAAATTAGCAGGGCATGGTGGTTCATGCCTGTAATCCCAATTACTCTGGAGGCTGACACAGGAGAATCACTTGAATACGGAAGGTGGAGATTGCTGTGAGCCAAGATCACACCACTGCACTCCAGCCTGGTCAACAGAGCGAGATTCTGTCAAAAAAAAAGAAGGGAAGAAAAGAAAGGAAAAAGAAGTTACAGACTGGAAAATGTAAAATGCTTTCCCTGGCTGTAGAAACACTGAGTAGTTGCTTTCTCTTCTTCACTCTTCCCTTGCTCAAACTCGCACCTATATAGTGTCTTTGTTTAGCACATCCATATGGCGCTGCACCATTTTTCAATGTCCACTTAAAGACTTGAGTGGGCAGCAATAGGCCTTAAAGCAAATACAAGGTAGGGTACTCAATCCACAGATTGCCACTCTTACGCTAATCAAACTGCATGTCAGCAAGGCATGCCCATGGCTTTGCTATTAAACTCTGGGCATTTATGAGGGTAGCTTGAATTTATGCATTAAAAATGGAAAAGAAGCAGGACTGGCTGTTTCAAAATTGTGAAAATAGGCAAGTGTCCTATTGTTTATTTCCTTTTCTTTCACCCATCGAAGGATTCTTTCTTCTCATTTCACTCACTTACTCTCTCACTTTCTCATTACTTTACTGTCAAAGTGTGGATGCTCCAATATTAGTCCTTTGCGTTTATTGATTAGTTAACAGATCGTAATTTTAGTATTAATTATATTCAATCTTATGTAACATATTCATGTTAGAGTGATGGCTACCATGATTAGAGATACCTAGGAGTTTTACTATTTTTTTGCTCTAAAAATTTCTGGTCGGAACAGCAAGTGTCAGCTTATCTTCAAGTTCTGGAAAAAGCTTTTGAAAGTGCTTCATCCTCTTCCCCCAACTCCTACCCCAATCCCTTTACTTGACCAATAAAACTGAAAACCTAGTCATCACTCCCTGTAGGGGAATCTCCATAGAGTATTATAATTACATAGGTTAAGCATGAGATTTGGAAAACTGTTAACATTGTTTAACAAAGTAAATGTAAGGTTAATTACTATGAATGTTTGCCACATGCCACTAATCCTTAATTATTATGCAGATGAATAACCTTAAAATGAAAACATTATTTTATATATATACATATATATACACACACATGCATGCTATACACACACATACGTGTGTTGTGTATATATGTGTGTGTGTGTATGTGTTAGTGTATGTATGCATATACAGAAAAGAAAAACAATAGTTTCCTAATACCATTAAATTGGCTGATCACAGAACTGGACTTTCATATTTTGATAAATTTTGGATCTTATAGAATCATTAAGAACTTACACTTACAAAATAAAAAGAATACAAGAAACAGGAGGATAATCTTCCTAATACTAAAAAGAATGTGTAATGATTGATTGAAAGTTGACTTAAGTATTTGATAAAGCTTTGATACAGCAGTAACAAAAGTCAAAAAATGTATGTATAATTTTAAATTCATAGTACATCATATTTAAATATAAACATCCTGTCTGGATGGTGATGGTGTACATGTTCTTAAGAGAGAAATGTAACAAAATTATTTGAATAGAAATATGCTTTGTAGTGTCTGGAAGAGAATTCAATCAGTGAATTCAAAGAGAATATAACTTCTTTAATTATAATATCTAGATAAACCTCTCAATATGTTTTATTTTTCTAAAAACCCAGTAATACTTGTTTATATTAAATAATTATTTTAATATATATACTAAAGCTTTATAAATGAATAATTTATACTATTGCCATAATCTCAATATTCTGATTACACAATCAAATACTCAATATGTTATTACAACAGAATGCAACACACCATTAACTCAAAGCTTAAAATGCTTTTAAAGATTTGAATTCTATAGCTTTCATTATTTTTATTATTTGTTTACTTCGTCATTTGTAAATTTCAAAGTCATCTAGGTTTGCAGCAAAAGTTCTGAGGCAGTTACTAACTACCATCTCTATTGAGAAAGTTTGAAGGTCATGGCATTTAACAGAAGCCCAAGTTCCATACTGGATTCCTTCCAAGCTGTTCTCATTGTCAAAAGAGGGAACTAAATCCATGTTTTTGTGCTAGCATAAATTCTCCATATTTCTGAATCAAATGTGGTACTACAATTTCCCTTGACATTAGTTTCTACCTTCAAGCTGGAGTGGACAGAAAGGTTGTCCTGGTAATGGTGTAGTATAAAACTAAAAGGAGGATGACAGGTGCTTCCAGAATGTCTTCTTTTGCCTTAACATGTTGTCAACATCTTTAGGGACATAAGCATCTTCTTCAATTTCTGAATAAGTAGCCTTGTTGTGACTACACTTTGAATACTTGTTAAAGCAGCATAGAAATGATTGCTTCTTCATTGAAACAGTTAGGGTAGATAATTTGCAGTTATATTATTTCTTCTATTAAACAACAGGATATGAGCCTACAGGGATGAGCTACTCTGGGTATGAAATTCAAGTAAATTTAATGCATAATATGGAATACTAAATATAGTATTTATCTGAAAATCCATCGTTCTATTATGAGATCTTTGCAAAATAGAGAAAGCCAACAATAGAGAGGTTTGTTTTTGCAAATCCTGTCTTGTACTTCAGTATCTCAAAGCAGTTCAGTAGAAATCATCTGTCTGCAGGAGAATTAAGTAGCTTATAAGCATAGTTTTAGTTTTGATTGCCCTAGTGGTAACTATGATGATACTCCCTCTTACTACTAACACTTCAAAGACTCATCTATTCTCATTTTCTTTTTTTCTTTTTTTTTTAATAAGATGGAGTCTCGCTGTGTCACCCAGGCTGGAGTGCAGTGGCGCGATCTCAGCTCACTGCAAGCTCCGCCTACCAGGTTCATGCCATTCTCCTGCCTCAGCCTCCTGAGTAGCTGGGATTACAGGCGCCCGCCACCACGCCCAGCTAATTTTTTGTAGTTTTAGTAGAGATGGGTTTTCACCGTGTTAGCCAGGATGGTCTCGATCTCCTGACCTTGCGATCTGCCCCCCTCGGTCTCCCAAAGTGCTGGTATTAAGTCCTGAAAAAGAAGAAAGTTCACAAATTATGAACCCAGTGTAGGATAATAAATGGCTATATGACCAGGAATGCTAAGACAAGACAAATTAAGAGGTTTCAATGAGATTAAAGAAAGGACAGAGATAAGTACGCTAAGGGCAAGATTAAGGTATCTGGTCCACAGCAAAATGTGCATGCCCTTGCTTGATACAGGGAGATTGTAAATCAGAATCTGGGAAGGGTAGTTTCTCCTTCATGACACTTACACTTTTCAAATTAAAAGATCAGAAGTCAGGAAAAAATCACAAAGAACCATGAACTGAAGAGGGAGATCTGGGTGAGCAGGAAACAGCTGTAATATGGCCGACCCAGGAAACCTTGGGAATACCCAAAGGAGGAAATTATCTTCCACCATCAGGATGTTTCATGAGGCTTGATGCAGAATTACTTTTCACTGGGAACTAGCCTTGAACTTGGGAGAGGAAACAAGTAAATTTTACCTTCATACTGAGTGTGAAGCTAAAAGGAAATCAAAACTGAGGCATAGAATAATGCCTTAAATATTTGTGGTTAAAACTTGAGTGAGGTTACATGGACTTCTTTTTATCACATTTATATTTTTACCAGATTTATTAATTACTTAGTTATCCATTGTTCCTCCATTTACTTTTACTAATTATAGAGCTCGCTCAGAGTTTTGCTACATAGTTATAGTGTCTCCAATATCTTAACAATATACTTTATTAGAAACATTATGCAGATAACCTGTTTTAATCCCAGTTCTGTCAATTTTGCCTCTCTTGGCCTTATTTTTTTTCATGTGTGAAATGGGAATAATACAGTGATGTCAAGGGTAGGTGGAAATTATTTGAGATAATTTATATCAAAAGCTCAGGCTTATCAAGAACTTCCCACATTCCAAGCACTGTTCAGTGTATAAAGAAAACATACAAGAAACTTGGCTTTGAGAGGTTTATATTTCATACTTGCAAAATGTTTTCCTTTTTGATCTTGAAATTAGTGAAGTTTTCCAGGGCACTGTCTTTACTTTATAGCCCCCGTTCCCCTGGAGCTAGCCAAATGTACAGCAAATAACAAGTATTCGACAGAATAACTTTGAGTTGCTCAATGTCCTTGTGAGGTAAATTGGGAAATTGAATAATTTCTGTTAGTCAATCCAAAGAGGCCAATACAGGTTATCAAGGGTCACACAATAAGCTTATGGTGAAGGCTGGTCAGAAACACACTCCTTCAGATTCCGAAATTAACAAACACCCGCACTCAATCTACTCATGGTTAATGTTATAGGAAGATACTTCAGTAAAAAGGCAGTATTGAGAAATTTGGGCTTTGGAAGAGATAAGCATACCATCTTTGTTTTAATGATGAATTGCAACAGAGAATTCCTAAGATAAGCATCTCCCATAAGGAGGGACATTGCTCAATCTGGTGAGCAAATGTGCAGACAGTGCAGGAAACTTAGATTCTGTCTCTTTATGCATGCAATACCCCCAAGACCTCCAATTAGACAGTTTCTTCCCTGCTAATGGTAAAATTAGTAATGCTTTATGTAAAACTTAAAAACAAAATTAATAATTCACAACTGTGTTCTAACTGCTAAATAAAACTTTATAAACAGTATTTTAGGCACCTAATGTTTAGTCTATAAATGCTATCTTGTTCATAGGGAATATGCATGCATATATTGGTCCTTTAAAGTTATTTATTCATTAAAAATAAAATGCAGGCTGTTTTGCCCATACTACATGTGGCATACATCTACTGTACAGAATATAGTTTTGAGATCAGAAGGGTTGTAAGCCATTTAAATTGAATTACACTTTTATTTAGCTAGTGCAGAATAAAATTGGGAAGAAAAGTGATAATCTTTTCCTCTGTATTATTTAAAATGCACATATAAGATTTGATATGAGAAATTGAAGACACTTTAGAGTTCATCAAGTTCAACCTCCCACTCAGTGCAGAAAGGACCAGTATAGTAGTTTTGATAGGTGTTCATTCAGCTTCAACTTCAACTCTTATCTCCTTAGTTCACATATGCCATTCTTCAGCATATTGAGATAAGTTCAATTTACTAAACCTGGTATGGTTCTGCACAAAGAATCGCATGGAACATCTAATTCTTCTTTTTCTATGTGGTCCTCTGCTATTTTGAGAAAACTGCTGTGTCCAATCAAAACTCTTTTACAGTGAAGTTTTTCAAATTCTTTCAACTATCCCTCCTACAATATGCTTTTCAGATGTGTTTTTTATCTTAGTCTCTCTAACCAGGTATTAAATACTTCTTAAAATCATCCATAATTCAACACAATTTTAGGTGTGTTGTAATCATGTACAGAATATGATGCAAAGTTACATTTATATGTCAGGAAACAATTTGTTTTTTAAATTAATTCAGCCAAAAATAATTTTCACCTTTTTTGACCACTATATCACACTGTCTTCTTTTTTTGAGCATGTCAAAGAAAAGTTTGGTAGAGAATTATTCTCCCTCTCTCTGTAATGGTGTACTGATTTTCTTAAATCTATATGTGGAACTTATTTACTTTGCATTTATTTTGTTTGGGCTGATTATTCCAATGATTTGACATCTAGGAAGCAGGTGTATATCAAATCAGAGTACCTGCTCTATTGGAGTGTGCTGCCTGGATTCCAGTCTGGTTCTGCCAGTTAACTGTGTATTAGTGCTCAAGGCAATTGGCTCACTAAATTTATTTATCTATAATAGAAGAATGATAATAGTAACTATTCATGAATGAGATGAAGTATGTGGACCTTTAGCTTAGTGCCTGGCACATGAAAATTTTTGAAAAATCTTAACTATTATCATTGTCATTATTAAAGTTACTCACTGTCAAAGCAGGCATGGTAACAGGTACAAATATATAGCTTTTATATATTGCTAAGTTGTAGTAAAAATTGTGCACAGAGACTGACTAAGCACAGGTTAGAGCCTACCTCTCAAATTGTTACTAATATCTTTTGGAGTATTGGCCCATTTGAAACCCAACTAAATTGATGTTCAGAACAAATTCCTCTTATGCAATAGCTGTTGCCTGCTGAGGATCATAATATTCTTTTTGAATTGTTTATATAAAATGTATTTTGCAATATGTATATTTTGTTGGGAAGCAATGTCAAGTTCCTTACATTTTAGCTTTAGAAGTCAGTTTTCTCCAATTTATAAAACCTCAGAAATATATTTCTTTGTTCCCAATTTTATTATATGTCTCCCATTTGCTCTTAATTTTTAAAGATCACACTGACATTTTAAAAAGTTTTATGCATTCATTCAACACATATTTTTTGAACTATACTATGGTAATGAAAGTTTCCCTATTTTAAATGAACTAATGGTGCATGAGACAAACTGAACATGATCTTGCATTTTAATGTCCAATTTATGTATTATAATAAAATCATGAATAAGAAGATAATTACTTATCTTGGTAAGATTTTTCAGCCCCTGATATCTAATTTTCATGAATCTTGAGTTTGCATTCATTAGAAATACTAAGGTAATTCCTATACATATCTTAACCTATTATGAATGCAGTTTCTTCATGAGACCGTGTTTTTTCTTTAGCATCCCCATGAGGCTCATTCTTATTGATAAAGCACTTAGAAGAAGAATCCCAGCACTTTGGGAGGCCGAGGTGGGCGGATCACGAGGTCAGGAGATCAAGACCATCCTGGCTAAAGCGGTGAAACCCTGTCTCTACTAAAAATACAAAAAATTAGCCAGGCGTGGTGGCAGGCGCCTGTAGTCCCAGCTACTCAGGAGGCTGAGGCAGGAGAATGGTGTGAACCTGGGAGGCGGAGCTTGCAGTGAGCCGAGATTGCACCACTGCACTCCAGCCTGGGCGATAGAGTAAGACTCCGTCTCAAAAAAAAAAAAAAAACAAAAAGAAGAATCATTTTCAGTAGTTTTAGCTTTCCTTGTTACCTCTTAAGTACCTCTGTCCAGAGAATGGATCCATGAAAGTCTGCACTATAACGTCATCTATAAAGCTCTATTTTACTTATGGCATGGTTTAAATATTTCAGCCTTTTTGCTTATAATTTTATTAGAAAGTAAATCATATGTAAAAGCATATATATAATTTTATATGTGCTATTTTAAATAAGAGTAAATTGACATTCCATATACATACTACAAAACTTAAGACATAGAACGTTTCAGAGGCTTTGAAGCCGTCAGTATGTTCCCCAATAATTACATGATGCTTTCCACACAAAGTTAACCATCCTGGCTTTCATGTTAATAATTCTCTTACTTTTTCTTATAATTTCATTCCATAAGTCAATAGCTAAAAAATAGGATGTATATAACAAAATTTTAAGTATATTGTGCAGTTTTATGTAATTTTGACTCACTATAGTCAGTCTTTGAATTCAGTTTTATTCAATAATTTATTTTTGAAATGTACCTATGTTCAATGTTTAATATTGAAAGTTCACTGTACATTTTAAAATTCTATTCAGTTTTCATTTTTTTGAGACAGAGTCTTGCTCTGTCACCCAGAACTAGAGTGCAGTGGCATGATCTTGACTCACTGCAACCTCTGCCTCCTGGGTTGAGCGATTCTCCTGCCGAAGCCTCCCATGTAGCTGGGACTATGGGTGCCTGCCACCATGCCTGGCTAATTTTTGTAGTTTATATAGAGATGGAGTTTCACGATGTTGGCCAGGCTAGTCTCAAACTGCTGACCTCAAGTGACCGTCCCACCTCAGCTTCCCAAAGTGCTGGGATTACAGGCCTGAGCCACTGTGCCCGTCCTGAAATTGTATTTATTTCTATTGATGAAATGAATTGTGGTGCATTTTTTTTGTATAAATAAACTATGTTTTACCCATGATTATATTGTGAACAATTTTCTTCTGTTTCTGCTGGGGCATAAAAGAACATCATTAGGAATATATACCTATGTAACAGATCAATTGCAGAGGCTTAGTATTTCTATCCTTACATTACCAAATAATGCTATATTATTCTCTCAAGTTGTTGAGTTCGTTTATATTCCCACCAGCAATATACAATACCTCACCTGGCTTCACATTCTCACCAGCCCTTGGAATGACTAGATTCTATCACTTTTGTAAATTTTATGAGTATAAAGTTGCATCTTTTTGTGATTTTATACTAACAGCTGCCTCTTAAAGTAAGATTATGGAGACTTCAAAGGAAGCCAGTAACTATTAGCAAGTAGAGAATCACCCATTTTTTAATACATGTGGTAGGGAGAAATATTCTGGAGGTGGATTGCAGAAAATTTGGCAAAATAATAGCATTGAAAACAACCAGGAGGCAAGAGAGAGCATAGGGCATCCATTCCTGAGCACTGGGCGTCTCAGGAACTGAAAGCATTTCAGAAGATTGAAGAATAAGAGAGGCGGGAAGCAAGGCTACAGGAAAGAGCTAGGCAGTGTTGAGATTCAAAGAATGTGCCAATCAAGGAGTTAGAATGTTATTGAAAGAATATATTCAGTAGATGAAGAACTCTTATAATGGTATCAGTGGGGGAGTTACTGTCTACACTTGAAGTGTAGGAAGATTGCGCAGGCCACAGTCTGAGAAGAGGACTACATGAGAGGCAGAGAGAACGGTTGTGGTGAAAGACCAAAATGGCCCAAATTAAAGTCAGTTTGTGTGAACCAGGAGAAATGGGCAGATTCAAGGGCTGTTTGGATGATGAATTCGTCGGTAAGGAAAAAGAGAAAACCCTTTTTATCTCTTACTCTATTTTACAAATTCTTAGTCCCTTATCCAAGAAAAGAGATGACAGGGAGAGATTTTATTAGTGTTTTAGGAGCAAGCTGTTCCCTCAGCCACTGGGAAACATCACTATTAAGAAGAAATGCCTGCCAAGGCAATCACAGGGCCTCTTGGCATTACCCACCCTGTAGAAAATGAGCCACAATGAAAAGGAAGCTCTCATTTATGAGGCTGAATGGTATGGATGAAGCCACCTCAGCAAGCACAGCTGGCAATTAGCCACCTGACTCCTGAGCTTTAACAGGTATGTTCCTCTTTGAAAGGATGGGGAGGAGATGGATTCTCCAGCTGCTGCTTTTAACAGTAGATATCCCAGTAGGTGACAAAATGTTTTTGGTAAACTGGAGATACTGTTCCTATATTTGGTCTTCATTTACTTTTGCAGTTCTCTTTAGAAGCTTGTGGATTACTATCCCCTGAAAATAGAGAAAGCCCTATGATGGAACCTATATTGCTGATCAGATAGAAAATTTAAACCATTGTCTCGTTATTTCACTCGTATGATCTGTAAGTGTGCATGTGACTGTGTTGGAAGGGGATTGAATATGTGAAGTTGCAGAAACTACATGGGTGTTGTAAATTAAATTTGCTTAAAGTCAGATATGAGAGGTGACTTTCAAGTGCTGATTTTCCCTGCATTTCTTTTAAACAGGGATGATTACTTGTTGAATTTGCTGAGAAATATAGAATCTCAAAATTTTCCCGAATGATTATTTGCAATAGGATTGTGAGACATGCTGAATAAATAATAACAACATGAATAAGAACATGATTTTCTGTTTTCATACCAGTATCATGCTGTTTTAGTTACTGTAACTCTATAATATAGCCTAAAGTCAGGTAATGTGATGCCTCTAGCTTTGTTCTTTTTGCTTAGGGTTGCTTTGGCTATTTGGCCTCTTTTTTGGTTACATATAAATTTTAAAATAGTCTTTTTTTTCAGTTCTATGGAAATGACATTAGTAGTTTGATAGGAATAACACTGAATTTGTAGGTTGCCTTGGGCAGTATGGGTATCCCCAGTGAAACAGAATAGAGAACCCAGAAATAAAGCTACACAGCTACAGCCATCTGATCTTCAACAAAGTCAACAAAAATAAGCAATGGGGAAAGGACCACTGCTTATTTTTATTCAATAAATTGTCCTGGGATGGCTGGCTAAACATATGCAGAAGAATGAAACTGGAATCCTGTCTGTCATCATATATAAAAATTAACTCAAGATTTAAATGTAAGTTCTCAAACTATAAAAATCATAGAAGAAAACTTAGGAAACACCATTCTGGATATTGGCCTTAGGAAAGAATTTATGACTAAGATTCTTAAAAGCAATTGCAACAAAAACAAAAATTGACAAGTGGGACCTAAATAAATTAAAGAGATTCTGCACAACAAAAGCAACTATCAACAGAGTAAACAGACAAACTACACAATGGGAAATATATTTACAAACTATATATCTGACAACCATCTAATGTCCAGAATCTATAAGCAACTTAAATAATTCAACAAACCCAAAACAAATAACCCCATTACAAATGGGCAAAAAGACATGAACAGATACTCATCAGAATAAGATACACAAGTGGCCAACAAACATGAAAAAATGCTCATATCACTAATCATCAGAAAAATGCAAATCAAAACCACAGTGAGATACTATCTCATACCAGTCAGAATGCTTTTTATCAAAAAGTAAAAAAAAAAAAAAAAAAGAGAGATGCTGGTGAGACAGTGGAGAAAAAGAACACTTACATGCTGTTGGTGGGAATGTAAATTAGGTCAGCCACTTTGGAAAGCAGTTGGGAGGTTTCTCTAAGAACATAAAACAAAACTGCCATTCAACTCAGCAATCCCATTGCTGGGTATATATCCAAAAGAAAACCAATCATTCTGCCAAAAAAAAAACCTGCATGCATTTGTATGTTCATCACTGTGTTACTCACAATAGGAAAGACATGGAGTCAACCTAGGTGCCCATCAACAGTGGATCAGATTTAAAAAATGTGGTACGTATACACCACCGAATACTACACAGCCATGAAAAAGAATGAGATCATATCCTTTTCAGCACCACAGATGCAGCTAGAGGCCATTATCATAAGCAAATGAATCCAGGAACAGAAAACCAAATACTACACGTTCTTACTTATAAGTGGGAACTAAAAAATATATACTCATGGACATAAAGACGGCAACAATAGAAACTCTAGGAACCACTAGAGAGGGGAGGGAGGAAGAGGATCTAGGATTGGAAAATTAGCTATTGAGTACTATGCTTAGAACTTGAGTGATGAGATCATTAGTACCCCAAAACTCAATATCATGCAATACTGTGCAGGTAACAAATCTGCACATGTATCCCCTGAATCTAAAATAAAAGTTGGAAAGAATAGAATATGATTTTCCAAACAAAATGCTGTGTATATTATTTTCAACTTTTATTTTTTGAATAAGCTTCTTCAAATATCTTATGATTTCCTGCCCTTAGAATGAAAATTCAATGTCATTAAAGATGCTGCTTCTCCTTTTCTACATTTTTTCCCATTCCCAGCTCCTGCAAGAAAAAATACATGAGCAAATGAATATAAAATGCACAACGACAGTTCCCTAGATAGTAAATATGCTATTATTTTTGTCATCATTATACAAATAAAGTTTCAAATTAGTATTTAATGTTTATTAATAAATATTTGATGTACATAGAACATTTGTAGCATATATGTAAGTGATGAAGCATGAAAATTAAGCGAACAACTATAAATTCACCATTCTTTATAAGAATTAGAACATTATGAATTTAATTGCATATGAATATATGCTTATATTTCTTCCTTTCATTTTCCTTTCCCCAGCAGGTAATCATTTCCGTGAATATAGTGTTTATTTAATTTCGTTTTCAATTTTTGTCCTGGGAAGTGGCAAAAGTGGGCTTGCAATAATCCCTATGGTTTTAAGTCAGCCAGCATTATTCTTGAATGTTTTCCAGGATACTTCTAATTTTAGTCTCATTCTGTCCAGTCTGTTTTTAATATTGGGCTCTGGCTCCACCTTCTATTGGTGGCCCTGATTCATCTTCCAGATCTGATGTTTTGAAGTGCATTCAATATCTTTTACTACTGACTTTTCTAGGAAAATGTTCATAGTAAAGCCCATCACCAACATCTCTGGTCCTTGAGTCAAATCTACCTTAGTCATCCTGTTGAAGGTGACTTCTTTGAAGTCAGTAGATCAATGACCCTGTATTTCTTGGCCATGTTTTACCTCATGCAGACCCAATGCAGGATGATTAAACAACCAACAGACCCTATCAGAAGATATTGTCCTTGCTATTCCAAAGCAGCTTCAAGGCAAGTACCTTAGCCTCACTCCAACACTTCCAATCATATCCAGCAATGGGAAGCCCTAAAAAATGGTAATTCTGCAGTTTTCCTTACATGAGAGTTACTTCTATATAGCATCAAATGAAATCTAGTCAAAAGGATGAAGGCATGAAAAGTGTGGCAATTTTATTCAGAATAGCTACAATTAAACAGAATACATTTGCTTAATTTTGATATAAATAAGTTCAGAAGTACATAATTAGAATTAAATGCCATTGGATGACCTGTCCTAGCCTATGCAGATATGTCCTATAATACATCTTAGAGTGATTTTCCAGTCTTCGCTGTCCCAAGTTAGAGTTTCGCCTGTTCAAATGGACAATTACGCCATAACATAATTTCTCATAAAAACTCTTACAGCTTAGTTTCTTTCCTTCTCAATATGACACCATTACTTCTTATCAAACTTCATTTTTTTATAGTTTCAACCTTGTAAGGCTTCCAAATTACTTCTCTTATGTAAATATACTTGCCCATGACAAATTTTCTCCATTTTCCTTGTCCTTTTTTGTTTGAAACTATGAGCCATTAAGTTCCCTTTATCACTTAGGAATGAATACAAAGTGTGATTGCATATAAGTAACTAATAAAAAATGAGAGGATCCATCAACTACGTGATGCTCTTCCACAGAAGTTATTTTACCTGTGAAGTGCATTAACCAACTGATGTCATGTCTTACCCTCCACCCCAAAAATAATTGCTTTGCCACCTTCCACTGTGTTCATATAGTGTATCATATTTATTATTATTATTATTATTATTATTATTATTATTATTGAGACATGATCTTGCTCTATCACTCAGGCTGGAGTGCAGTGGCACCATCATAGCTCACTGCATCCTTGAACTCCTGGTCTCAAGTGGTCCTCCTGCCTCCTGCTTTCAAATCACTGGAATTACAGGTGTGAGCCACTGCTCCCAGGCTGTAGCATGTTATATTGCCCCCCGTTTTTTGTTTGTTTGTTTGTTTGCAATTTGGTTTATTGGCTGTCTTAGTCCATTTTTGCTTCTATTACAGAACACTAGAGGATGGATAATTTATAAGAACAGAAATTTACAGTTTTTACAGTTCTAGAGGCAGGGAAATCCAAGATCAAAGCGCTGACAGATACGATGTCTAGTAAAGGCTTAATCTCCACTTCTGAATGCTGCCACCTTCTAAGGGGAGGGACAAGAGGGACACTGTTCTTCCAGTGGGAGAAAAGTGAAAGAGGCAAGAAAGATAACCTACCCCAAAAAGCCTTTTAAAAAAGGTATTAAATCCAATTATGAGGGCAGTGTTCTCATGGTCTAATCACTTCTTAATGGTCCTACCTCCCAATACTATTACATTGGTAACTAAATCTCAACAAGAGTTGTGGAGGGGACAAATATTTAAGCCACACCACTGACTGTGTTGTTGCTGCTTTTCAAAACCTGTCATTTTCAATAATAAATGTCATATGGTTAGTTTATTTTCATTTATATAACTACTTTGCCACTGTTTGTTTCTGAAAGTTGTATCTATGAGTCTCTGGACTTAGAAACTTTTATTTAGTCTAATCACATATTTTGTTAATTAATTCGTTACTTATTAACTTATTTCCAAATGTCTCAGTTGGGAATATCTAACAATAGTTATAACCCAACCCTGCTGTGAATCTATTCCCTAATAACTGCATTGCTGTAGCCCACTATTTATGCAAAAAATTAGAGACTTTAATATGATATTTTTATCTAAGTAGATTTAGCCGGAGTTTGCAAATATAATTACTCACAGATCTTAATTAAATAAATGATGTCATAATAGCAGATGGTTTGTTTCTAAAATGAAAACTTTTAAATCTTATTATTGGAAATAGAGAAAACAGTGTCTCCTTGGTCTGCAAACTTCAAGGAAGTGTTTACTTACTCACTATGTTTTATTTTAATAGTCATCTACTCTGACTTCACACTGAAATGCTTTTTAAAAGTACTGATATTTAAACTTGATGTCTTAGCTTTCTGATTTAATTTATGTGAGTTGGGGCCCAGGCTTCAATATCTTAAAAGCTTCCCCGATAATTCAAAAATGCACCCAGAGTTAAGATCAACTGTTGTATTACAACATTTATTTCAGTATGTATGTTAATCTAGCAAACAGTTCTAGACTATATTGCCAATTGACGATCTATTCCATCATGACAGTATTGTCCTGAGGTACTGGTTATAGGCTTTGAAATCAGAAAGCATGTGTTTAGAATTCTGATTGTGTTGACTCTGCAACTTTGAAAAATTTACCTAAAATCTCAAGCTACTTAAGGGTACCTGGGTTTCTCAATTGTAACACTAACTCCCCAATATTATAAAGAAGATTAAATGAATTAATATAATACAACATATGAACTATTTGACATAGTACTTGGCATACAATAAACTTTCAATAATAATACTTCTTATTCAATTACCCCTAAAGAATTCAGATGAAAATTTAAACAAATTAATATGAATTCTAATTTATATATATAATACATATACATGTGTGTATATTTATATGTTTGTGTATGTGGGTATGTGTGTGTATATATATATGTCTATATGTGTGTGTAATATCTATTTCCAAATGGCAGAAATAAAATCAATATAAATTATTTAAAAAGTAGTCTGGCAAAAAAATATTTTTTAAAATTAAACAGACATTTATTAAACAATTTTATGTCAGCTATGCTGTTTCTATAGTGACAAATAACTCAAGGTGTAAAGAAAAAAATTAGGTGATTTAATTTTGAAATAAGATGGTAAGAAGTGAAACAAAAAAATTGCTTGTAACTACAATACTTTATTTTAAATGAACTGAACTGTCACTTGGTGGAGGTGGTTTGCTTATTTTTCCTCTAGTATATAATTTCAGGGACACTTAGCTCTCAAAAGAATAGGAAATTTAAAAAGAAGGAGACAAAGGATCTCACAGACTGATAGAAATGTACTCACTATTTTTGCTCAAGATGGATTTTTCCCACAGGGGAAATTCCTAGAACATAGAAGAAAATTTAATTACTAAGAAACACACTCAATCCAAGCTGCAGACAGCCTTACACACGACAGTCAAGACTAAGTGTCTACACTAGAGGAGAGGATGAGTAAATTAGAAAGGAGTCTAGTATGGTGGTTTAGAATGTGTCTCTGTCAGTAACTAGCTATGTAGCTCAGGGCATATTACCTAACCAGTGCGTCCCTCATTTTTCTACACCTATAAATACACTACTGTATGGTATTTTGTGAGACTCAAGTGAAGTGATATAGTTATGCTCTTAGAACATTGTATATATAATCCTATAAGTGATATCTACTCTTATTATTACATCTGTAACAGAATATTATGAGAGTATTCCATTATGTTTTTTATAATCACAAGAAAAGGATTATATTATTATGTGAAAAAAGAAAGAAAAATAGTGCATAAAGTTTATGACTTTACCTATGTGAAGATCATGCATAAAAAATTACAAAAATTAAAAAATAAAAAAAATGTTACCAGGAGTAATGTCTAGAAGTGAGAAATTGAGTTACTTACTTCTTATCATACTTTTCTTTATTCTTTAATTTTCTTTCTTTCTTTCTTTTTTTTTTTTTTTTTTTTTTTTTGAGATGGAGTCTTGCTCTGTCACCCAGGCTGGAGTGGTGCAGTGGCGCAACCTTGGCTCACTGCAACCTTCGCCTCCGGGTTCAGACAATTCTCCTGCCTCAGCTTCCCTAGTAGCTGGGACTACAGGCACCCACCACCACACCTGGCTAATGTTTTTTGTATTTTTAGTAGAGACGGGGTTTCACCACGTTGGCCAGGCTGGTCTCAAAATCCTGACCTCATGATCCACCTGCCTCGGCCTCCCAAAGTGCTGGGATTACAGGCGTAAGCCACCATGCCCGGCCTCTATTCTCTAATTTTCTAAAATAAGTTTATGCTGATTTTGTAACTAAAATAATACTGTAATCATATCGTCATATCATATTATGTAATATGCATTTATATGCATATGAGCTTTTCCTTATTGTCTACTGTAAATGTTGGTAGAATAATAATATTATTTCTTTCTTAAATGTTTGGAAGAATTCACACGTGAAGCCATCTAAGTGAAATGCCCTCTTGGGATGGTTTCTAATCATAGATTCATTTTCTTTATCAGCTATACTACTATTGAGATTTCTGGTATGTTTTTGGACTAGTATTATAAGATGTATTTTTCAGCGAATCTGTTCACTTTGTCTACTGTGTCATATTTATTACATGATATTTTTATAATGTCTTATTTTCTTATTAATATCTGTAAAATTTGTAGTAATCTCCACTATAGTTTTTTTTTTTTCCTTTTTCTTCTCACTTATTTGGAGTTTATCAATTCTATTGACTTTTTCAAAGAATCAACTTTGGGCTTTATTGAATGTCTTTTGTTTTATCTCTGGTTTCAATTTTATTGATTTATTATCTTTACTATTTGCTTTCTTTTTAAATTTATTATTTTATTTTATTTATGTACTTATTTTTGAGACAGGATTTTGCTCTGCTGCCCAGGCTGCAGTGCCGTGGCATGGTTCTAGCTCACTGCAGCCTCAAACTCCTGGGATGGAGCAATCCTCTCACCTCACCCTCTCAAGTAGCCAGGACTACAGGCTCACACAACCATGCCTGGCTAATTAAAAAAATTTTTTTTTTAGTTTATAGACATGAGGTCTTGCTGTGTTGCTTAGGCTGGTCTCAAACTCCTGGCCTCAAGCAATCTTTCCACCTAGGGCTTCAAATATGTTAGGATTACAGGTGTGAGCCACCACATCTGGCCTTATTTGCATTTTAATGCTTAATGATATTTTTAACTTGTTTTGCCTAGTAGGAGCTTGAAGTAGAAGCTTATATCATTATTTTTTCTTTAAAAATTACTAGGCAAAATGAATTTCACACAAAAGTAAAAGAATACTGTAATTAGTCCCCACTAGTTATCATCCAGCTTCAATGATTGTAAATATTTTTCCCAAGCTGATTTCATCTGTACTGCTCCACCACCTACCCTCTCTGGTAAATGTTTTATAGTTCTATTGAGACATAATGTATATGCCAATCACCTAATTTAAATATACAAAAATATTTTTTAGTAAATTTGTAGAGCTGTAAAAGCATCACCACTTTTCAGTTTTAGAACATTTTCATCACCCCAACCTCCATTCCATTCTGCAGTCAATCCCTACTCGGACACCTAACTCAGGAAACCACTGAATTTTTTTTTTTTTTTTTTTTTTTTTTTTGTCTCTAGAGATTTACCTCTTCTGGGCATTTCATTTAAAGTGAATTACACAATATATAGCATTTCAAATATGACTTCCTTCCCTTAGCATTGGGTTATTATGATGCATCCATGTTATAGCATGTTCGATTTTATTGCTGAATGGTATAACATCTTGTGGATAAATCACATTTTGTTTATCCATTCACCAATCAATGGACATTTAAATTGTTTAAGATTTTTGGTGATTATATATAATGTTACTATGAATGTTTATATATAACCCTCTGTGTGGTTATATGTTTTCCTTTCTCTTTTGTAGATATCTAGGAGAGGGGTTACTGGAAAATGCCAGACTTCTATCATTTTACATTCTTAGGGGCATTGTAACTAGTTAATAGTTTCTCTACATTCTAGCTGATACTTGTTATTGCTTATAATTTTTCTTATAGCCAGTAAAATGTGTATGAAGTGATATCTTAATGTAGTTTTAATTGCATTACCCTAATGATTAAGGACGCTGAACATCATTTTATGTGCTTATTGATAATCTATATATTTTTGGTGAAATGTCCATTTACATCTCTTATGGGTTGAATTGTGTCGCCTAAAAGATATTTTAGATTCTTAACACACAGTACTTACGAATGTAACCTTATTTGGAAATAGGGTCTTTACTGATGTAATAAGTTAAGATGAGGTTGTACTAGAATAGGGTGGGCCTTAATCCAATGTGGTTCATGTCCATCAGAAGAGTAGAGACACACAGGGAGGAAAACACCAAGTGAAGACACAGACTTAGCAGACATGACCATATATGACAGAGGAAGAGGTTGGAGTGATGCAGCTGCAAGCGGAGAATCGCAAAGGATTGAGGGCAACCACAAGAACCTATAAAGAGGCAAGGGTGGATTCCACACAGAGTTTCAGAGGGAGCATGGCCCTGCTGACACTTAGATTTTGGACTTACAGCTTCCAGAAAAGCAAGACAATAAACTTCTGTTATTTGAAGCCGCCTAGTTTGTGGTACTTTCTTATCAATACTAGGAAACTGTAGAACATCTTTTGCTCATTTCCAAATGGGTGATTTATTTTTATACCATGAGTTGTGAGAGCCGGTCTGGACATGGGTATTTTATCAGTGATATGATTTATAAATATTTCCTCCCAGTTTGTGACTTGTTGAAATGCTGTCTTTTGCAGTGCACTCATTTTACTTTAAGTCCAACTTAAGAAAAGAAATTATGGGATTTAGGACTAAATTCATCCCTTTATATAAGAAATTTCTATTGCCACAGCATCATTTGTTGAAAATTCTCCCATTGAATTTCCTTAGCATCTTAGTTGCAAATTGGTTGGCCATAAATGTAAGAGTTTATTTCTGAATGTTAATTTTGCTTCATTGATTTGTGTACCTGTCTCTTCATCAGTTACCTCACTGTCTTGATTACTGTAGCTTTTTCGTAGTTTCTGAAATCAGGTAGTGTAAGTCCTTCACTTTGTTATTTTCAAAATTGTTTTGCCTATCCTGGAGCCTTCTCATTTTCATGTGCATTTTGGAATCAGCTTATAAATTTCTATTTTAAAATTTGCTGGATTTTAATAGGGATTCATTCAATCTATAGAAAAATTTGAAAAGAGCCGTCTTCATAACTTAGTCTTCACATATATAAAAAATGGGATGTCTCCATTTATTTAAATCTTTAGCAATGTTTTATATTAGTGCACAGGTCTTACACTTTTTGGTTAATTTTATTCTTAAGTATTTTTGGTGCCATTATGATAATTGAAAATTTTATTTAATGATTGTTTATTGCTGTAGTATGAATATAGTGTTTATTTTTGTGTACTGAGTTTGTATATTGTCATTTTGTTTAACTCAATGATTAGTTCTAGGAGGAATTTTGCAAATTCTTTAGGATTTTGGCATTGGGGACCACATCACCCGAAAATAAAATCAGTTTTCATGTCTCCTTCCAAACTGTATAACTTTTATTTCTTTTCTTTTCTTCTTTTTTTTTTGCCATATTTCACTGGCTAGAATCTTTAGTGCAATTTTAAATGGACATGTCAGGAGCAGTAATTTTTGCCTTGTTCCTAACCTTACACTCAGTCTTAAATCACTAAAGGTGATGTTTACTGTAGATTTTCTAGATACTGTTATTAAGGTGAGGAAGTTGCCTTCACTTTCTAGTAGTTGAGACCATTTATCAGAAATGGATCTTGAGTTTCTCAAGTATTTCTAAATATATTTGTTGAAATAAATGTGTGATTATTTTGTTCTTTATTTTGTTAAAATAGCGTGTTACATTAAGTGCTTTTAAAATTTTAAACCAATCTTTCATTCCCATTACAAATTCTATTTATTTCTGATATATAATATTTTTATATGTTGAAAGATTCTATTTGCTAATATTGTTAATGGTCACATCTTTTGTCTATATTTTTGAAATAACATAGATTTTTGCTTCTGTGTTATTGGTCTGTAGTTTTCTCGTGATGTCTTGGTCTGACTTCGGTATCAGACTAATATTGATCTTCAAAAGTGAGTTGTAAAGTATTTCCTTCTCTGTTTTCTGAAATACTTTGTAAGGACTGATATTTCTTCTTTAAACATTTGTTAGGACTCTCTCCAGTGAAGCCATGTGGAATGGACCTGTTCTTTCTAAGAAGAGTTTTAATAACTAATTCATTTGTGTTACTTGTTGTAACTCTACTCGGATTTTCTATTTCTTCTCTTATCAATTTGAGTAATTTGTATCTCTCTTTCAAAAAAGTTATTGATTTGGCTATGTTGTATAAGAAAGAAATTCAAGTCTCAGGAGGACAAGTCTGGGAATTAGGGCCCCAAGATAAGATCTGGCTTTTTCTTTGAGATTGTGTTGTTTGGTAAGATATTTCATTTCTGTGGGCTGCTAAACCTGTCACTTCGCCCTAAAAGGAATTGACTAGATAACCTTTGAGGGACCAACAATAGATTCTTTCACATTAGGAAGAGGAGTATATTCAGTTGAACAATCAGCCATTTATTTGTTCATTACTAGATGTTTTATTTTGAAAGTTCTCATATTGTTTATGAGTGTTATTTTTTGCCGATGTTTTGTTCTGTTTTTTGATATTGTATATTCAAGGTTTGAGAATATTTGTAATAACAGGCTTCCTTGTCCTATTGTTTCTAGAGCAGGAGGCATGAATAACTAGGGAAACTCATCTGAAAAGCAAATATAAAATTTCATGACATTTTACACTTTTTGGCAAGTCCTGGGATTGGAGAAACAGCAATTTGACAGTCATGGAACCTTTTTCTCTCATTACAAATCTACAGGTTTATATGATTTGTAAAAATAATCAACATCTTAGGAATCACTGTATCATTAATAACTTTCTATAAAACATTACATTTACTTCCATTTATTCTAGATTTCTTAATGTAATAAAGTAGTATTCAGATATGAGATATGGCCTAATCCTGTGGCTTTCAAATATGTTTTTCTGTGACCCATAAAAAGAAATGCATTTTATATCACAAGTTAGAACAGACATAATATCTGCTACTCCCCAGCCCCCAGGACACATAGTCATAGACATAAATATCTCCAAAGTAGTACTTGGAGAGTGTAAAAGTGCACTTCAGAATTGCTATTGTGTTTCACTTTATTTGGTTTCCTTCTTTTGTCAGGGTGGCAGAAGAGGATAACTCATTAAATGGATTTTATCACTCATTAATGGTCACTAACCACAATTTGAAAAGTATTGGTCTAGTAAATGTAATTGGCATTTAACTAATGTACACTGCAGAGCTCGAAAGTAGTCAATCTTCCAAAGGTGGTAGGCTCATATTATTTAGAGAGCTATTCAGAGCAGACTAGTGGATGGGTCACTAAAGAGTGTCCTTTAATATGCAGAGACAATTGGGAGATGCCATATTTGTTTGAGTTATTAATTTTGTGTTTCAATACCACCACCACTTATCATACCTACTCTACCCATACTTTGTCCCTAATACAACAACTTAGAAGGTAAAAGGATGTACACACAGGTCATTTTTGCAATCAGGGTAACCTGAATTTAACTCTAGGTCCCATTTAACAAAGGACCACAAACTGGGAGTTAAAATAACAGAATTTTATTGTTTCACATCTCTACGGGCTTTTAGTCAAAAATCAAGGTGTCTGCGGGGCCATGCACCCTCAGAAACCTCTACGGCAATCGTTCCTGGCCTCCTCCTGGCTCTGGTGGTTTGCTGGCCGTCTTTGCAGGCTTTGGCTTGCAGCTGTATAACTCCAATCTGTTTCATCATCATTACACAGTGTTTTCCCTGTGTGTTTCTGGCTTTATGTGGCTCCAGTTTCCTATGCACCCCAATTGTATTGGATTAGCTGCCCCCCTTACTCCAGTATGACCTCATCTTGACTAGTTGCATCTACAAAACTCTACTTCAAAATAAGTTTGCATTCTGAGGTACTGGAGGTTACCACTTCATCATATCATTTTGGGGGAGACACAATTCAACCCAAAACACTAGGAATCTCATTTCTCCACACATTGTTGCCTCTCAGGTTTTATCTGTGTTAGCAGATATGAGTCTACTCTCAGAAGATTTAGAGAGAGGACTATTGATGAAATTAGTGATACCAGATGAAAGAGAAAAAAATGTTGATTTCAAGTCGGGAAACTTCAGAAGGAAAACAATTTAATTGCAATTCCACCTAAGGCTGTGTCCCATTGTATCACCCAGAATCCTCTCAGGCACCACTCTTGACAGGCAGGATCTCATTTCCTTTCAACTCCAAACTTTTGACATAGACTCTGGGATTTTTCTCTCTGGTATTCTTTGGCCTGAAAATAATCCTAAATTCCTAAAGTCATCAATTCCAGTGTAACAACTCTAGTTGGGTTCACTGTTATTTCGTTGCATTTGCAAGAATGCTGAGCTTTGGATTAAAAAAGAAAAAAAGAAAAAATCCACCGGCGGCTGACTGGCTTTCTCCTGCAGAACCAGAGGCCGGAAAATAAATGTTTGCACCTTTAATAACCTCCATTGTCCTGACTTCACAGAATCCCCAGGGGCAGCTAATCCCCTGGAACAATACAGTACAGATGTTTCACACGATAAGAGGGCTAATTCCAGACCAATCAGAGTCACTCCAAATGTCAGCATTTCAAAATAAAGTTAAAATATGGGGCAAACAGATGCAACCTCTACAGTCTGAGCTCTTTGTCAGTGATCTCTGCTTTGTTTAAGGCCATGGCCACTTTCTCCTTAGTGAGAGCTGAGCTATGCAAGGCGTTCTGCTGTATTTGCTGTGTTCACTACTTTTATAAGTTCCCTTCCAGATAAATATTGCTCAACATTTTCTGGACTTTTACAACCTCCTCTACCTCTGTGAAAATTACCAGTAGGCAAAGCAGTTAGGAATCATGGTTTTAAAATCTGAATAATAAAAACTTAAGTTGTGTTCAATGATTCAAAGTTTTGATGGAGGCAGAGAAAAAGTTCCCCAAATCTCCACTCTGAGGTGAAGAATTCCTTTGCTTAAATGAAAAATGTTAAGAAATTTGCTGGAGTTACCCAGGTACATGCTGTAAACTTTTTTTTATTTTTGTGTTTGATATAAAAGTAATTCTAATATTACTACTAACTTCCTGTTTATGAGTTAATAGTATAAGTGAATTTGATATTAATAATGAACTATAATACACTTAATTCTTACCTATATTTTATTTTATAATTTACTATTTCATCTATAGATTATATTTTGTAATTATTTTAAGAATCACACAGACTTAACTGTTTTTCCATAGAAGATTATATTCAATGTGCAAGTCAATGAAAAAATTTTCCCAACATATAAAACATTAAAATGTGAAGAATCAAATATTAAGGTTCAGAAAATGTGGAAATGCTAAGTGCTATATAAAACTATCTACATTGTGGAGATCCAGAGATGCTTTTGATTTAAAAAAAATTAAAAAATACTTTATGCTTTTGGGATTCTTTTAGAATTTGATTTATTTTTTAACCATTTTAGACCCATGGTTAAAAAATTATTATTTGAGAAGTATAAGACAGTAAAAGGATTCCTAAGATTCATGAGAGGGTCTATTTTTTTTTTTTTCTGTGTAAATCTAGCTTGGCTTTAAACATTGTGACTCATCCCTGTGCCATCTATAAGTGATGAGAGTCATTCCATAGATTTTCAAGTATTGGAGCCTAAGGAGTTGCTAAAATAAAATAATTGAAAGGATCAACTTATGACAATAAGTTATCTAGTGTATTTCATTGGAAAAAAAATTATGCCCTATGACAAGCTTCCAGGTTTAAAATAAGGCAAACAATATAATCTGGTGTCTATTTGGAGGAGGGGATCCAAAATAATTCTACACCAGAGTTACATTTTCATATTATTTTGTTGAAACAAACTGCAAGCCTATTGTCATAGTTGAGATTCCACTTCACAAGGTTAGCTTTTTTCCTGTTTAGTTCTTTCTTGGCCTTATCAGCATAATCTCTTGTCTTCTCAAAGAATACCAGCTAAAATGTGGTTTTGTGCTTGTTTGCTTTACTTTTTAAATGTCCTTGTTTTCCTTCTGCTTGTTAAATTTTAAAATTATGAATCTATTTGGTTACAAAAAAAAAGATGTCTATCTGTTTAGATTGATCACCCATAATTCTTCTGGACAATAATCTGTATCTACCTAGGAGTTCAGTCATTTCTAGGGCACCATGATCAGCTGCTGATCAACACAATTGTTTGGCCAAACGGGGAATCTTATCTGAGTCACTGAAAGAACAAGAGAAAAACATAAAAAGAGAGGATATTAATTCCCTCCCCCGTTTGTCTCTTTTCCTGTTCCTATCTCTCCCTGTCATTTTTTATGTCCCATTGTCTATCTTATTTCCTTTTTTCATTATTTTTGTTAATTCATAATCCTTTCTTTCTTTTGATTTTTTGAATACCTCTGTTGTAAAAGTTATTTCATAGTAAAGCTAGATTTGAGAGCAGACCAACAGAAAGATTTTTCTGTTAAATTAGCCCAATTACTTATCCACTCATCATCATCATATATCATCTTTTCCCTACATTCTCTCTTTCTCTCTCCATATTACTATTATTTTTTTTAGAGACAGGGTCTCATTCTGTCTGTAACTCAGGCTGGAGTGCAGTAGTGTGATTATAGCTGCCTTCAGCTTCAAATACCTGGGCTCAAGTGATTGTCCTGGCTCCGTCTCTCAAGTAGCGAGGACTAAAGGTGCACATTGCCATGTTCAGCAATTTTTTGTAGACGTGGGGTCTCTTTATGTTGTCCAGGCTGGTCTCAAATTCCTGGTCTCAAGTGATCCTCCTGCTTCATTGAGATTACAGGTGTGAACCACTATGTCTGGACAAATTCTCAGTTTTAAAGTAGTTTTTTTGTTGTGTTTCTCTGCTTATCTGTTTTCACTCCACTTCTTGAAAAATAATATCAGGATATAATTGGAAATTTGTGAATCTGAACTACTGCTCAGCCTTGCCAGCAGAACTGTAACTAACCCATTGGCATGTTTGTTTGTTTGCTGGTTATTTGTTTTCGCTATTTTCTCAAAGCAGCCTGTACCCAGGAGTTGAGTAGTTAGTAGCCCTAAACATTTCCAAGATAGTTGTTCAGTGAACATGTTTGTTTGAGAGGATAATCCATGTAGTATGTTTCTTCAAGGAGAGGCCAAAGTCTTTCCAATTCAGTTCATGATAAATTTATGTCTTGACAGCTGAGAACGGAGTTTTATTATTTAAGCCAACAGAGTTGATTTTTAAAATGTTCATTTAAACAGCTCACATAGAAATAATGATGTGGTCTTTATACTTGAAAAGACCCTTATGGAACATGAATAATAATTTTAAAGACTGCATTTGGCTGCTGACTTGGTTGATTAGTGTTCCCATAAAAACCTTAATTCCAGTGTTTGAAAAAAAATATGTGTGAATATGTAAGCCAAATTGATACTAACTATAAGACAACAGACAAAAAGCCATGGAAGTTCAGGACCTTTGTAGAGGAAGAAAATACTTTTTATAAATTACTAAATCTGTGGGGATAAGGATGGGAAGAAAACACAGTGTTTGGCATCAACTGGTCATATGAAAAAGATGGCTAATTTAGCATTCTACAAAGTATTTCTTAGAAGCAAAACCCTGGAGTTCTATTAGATCCACTGAAAATGCATGGTTTGTCATCATTAATATAACATTAATAAGTGAATTGAATAAATATTACTGCTATCAAATTAAATTCATGAGAATAATATTGAGCCTTTTTTGCTTTTCTATTTGATCAAATCTCTTCTTCTAAAATATGGTTTATTTGATCTGTTCTGAAAAGTGTTATCATGGACTTCTTGGCCTATTTTATAATTTGGTTCTTTAAAATGTTAGGCTAATAAGAAAACTATGCATGAAGATCATTATCTGAACATTTGTTGGATCGTTTATCATAGAGAAGAAATATTTAAATATTCTGGGACTTTGTGCCTGGAGCCATAAGTTAAGAAAGAAAACTTATGTAAAACAATAAGATTTTTTCTGGTCACGTGCCATATTTCCTGATCCATTGTGTTTGGCACCAGGAAACAACTTGGCATGAGCCAGTAAGAAATCCATCAGCAACTGTGTCAACTTTATCACTTCCTGAGCTCATGCTTGCAGGAAGTGGATACAAAAAATATGATTTTAAAAAAGAAAAATGACTCTTTGCTATTTGAAAAATAAAAAAATACACATTTAACACTTACTTGCCATCTACCTAGAGTAAATAAACGAGATATTTCTCCTAACAATAGACAATAAATATATTATAATGAATCACACAAGCCTTCATTTCTGAAATAAAATTAAAAATGCATTTCCTTTTTTTAATTTGTTTGTTGTGCTTTTTAAAAACTGAAACAGACCATATAAATTTAAGTGTGTGTTTAAGAGATAGGAAAAAAAGGATGATGAATGTAATGTCAAATTTGGAAACATTACAAGATGCTGCTTGCAGAGAAAAATAGTTATTTTACTCCAAATGACTGAGAAGATTCATAGAGCAGTATGTCAGAAACACTTCACTGGGGCTTTTAAACAAAATGAAAATACACAAAATGTTTCCCAATGCTACGTTTGGATAAGAAAACATAATAATTAAAAGGCACAAAATCTTTTACATGGTACCTTGATCTTTCATGCCATGGACTATGAAACAAATCCATTCTTAGCCCCATTCCCTCCAGATCCAGTTTGGCTACTGGCACTCACCTGATATGTACCTGATGTTTGCAGCTGAGATATAAATAAGTGATCATTGCTAAATATGTGTTCCCTAGAAAATAGACTTGGATTTTTAATAGAGTTTTATTGTCTTTCCTACTATCAAAATTCCTTCTTAAGAGCTCTGCCTCCAAACCTGACTAAATCCTACATGATCAATTAAATGCAAACAGTCTTTGGATGAAATTGTCCATCAGAATGACCTAAAGATTCAGGCAGGCGGGCAGACAGAATCCAAAAAGTGAAAAAAAAGAAGACTTTTTTTTTCTATTAATGCTTCTGTCTCCTAAAATATATAATTAGGTCATATTTATATTAGACTCACAATGTGGGAAACAAAGATTCTAGGTAAAGCCTATACTCATATGCCTAGGTTATTAATATCTCAAGAATACCTTCTATTTCTATAGTTTCTAAAAATTCTTTAATAGATAATTGTATTTTTGGACATTGGAATTCTTATTTCCTAATTAAGAATACTGAATCCAGTGACACAATTAGTTCATCCATGTCACACAAACAGTAAGTACAAAGCCTAGGCCAGAAATCATGTCTCTTCTAGCATGCTTTTCCGTATAGCATTTCCATTTTCTTTGTCACCAAAGATTGCCTCAAAGGAAGATAGCCAGGTTAAAATTTACACAGAAGCATGCTTCATTAATACATTGAATGCTAGTACATAGGTCTTGAAAAGTGACTATCTGTATTGAAAATTTGGAAAATTTATCCATGTAAAATTAAATATAAAGCTGGTGACAGCAATTTGTTCAACACATCGTATTTTTTTAAGGTAACATTAGCTGTTGAAACAAACATCTCCAAGTTTCAATAGCTTAAGTGTACTTTTTCCTCAGGTCACAGTCCCATAGGTGATTCTCCTTGGTGAGTGGTCCTTTCATATGAAAATTCAAGACTCAACGTCCTCTCACATGGCTCTGATTTATTCTAAAGCTTTGAAGACTTATGCTCGGGGAAAGAGGGTAGGAAAATAATAACTGCCCCTCAACCAACCAAGAAGATAACATTTATTCTTAGAACCAATGTCAGTATTAGTTGATGCCTTTATCTGGCAATCAAATAGCTAATGGCTTTTATGTGAACAAAATATACTAAATATATGTAAATATACTAATCCATAATGGCAGATCCTTGAGGTCAAGGGCTTTGTGTTTTGTTCACCTCTGTTATCAATCTTACTGTTGCAATTTTCTTCTCTCTATATATCATTTTATACAGTCAAGACCTTTTGGCCATCCTGCCTCACATAAGGGAGGGGAGAGAGAGCTTAAATACAAAAACAAAAACAAAACAAACAAAAAAACCAAAACTTGTAAAGACCATAGCCTAGAAACACAAGCCAACTAAAAGAATGAAATTAATAATAAATTTCTCTCCCTCATACCTTATCACCACTACACCAAAAATGACCTAATATAATGATAATGGAATGTAGCTGAAATACCTTCAAGATTGTAAGAAGGAGTGCTAAAGGAAGTCCAAAATTGATAGAGGAGAAAACACAAAAACACAAAATAAATTTAAAACTTCCAGCACCTGAAGCTAGAGCTAACATTAAAGATATCCCGCACCCATTAGCTCGTCATTTAGCATTAGGTATATCTCCTAATGCTGTCCCCGCCCCCCCCCCACCCCCCACCCCACAACAGTACCCGGAATGTGATGTTCCCCTTCCTGTGTCCATGAGTTCTCATTGTTCAATTCCCACCTATGAGTGAGAACATGCGGTGTTTGGTTTTTTGTCCTTGCGATAGTTTACTGAGAATGATGTTTTCCAGTTTCATCCATGTCCCTACAAAGGACACGAACTCATCATTTTTTATGGCTGCATAGTATTCCATGGTGTATATGTGCCACATTTTCTTAATCCAGTCTATTGTTGTTGGACATTTGGGTTGGTTCCAAGTCTTTGCTATTGTGAATAGTGCCTCAATAAACATACGTGTGCATGTGTCTTTATAGCAGCATGATTTATACTCCTTTGGGTATATACCCAGTAATGGGATGGCTGGGTCAAATGGTATTTCTAGTTCTAGATCCCTGAGGAATCGCCACACTGACTTCCACAATGGTTGAACTAGTTTACAGTCCCACCAACAGTGTAAAAGTGTTCCTATTTCTCCACATCCTCTCCAGCACCTGTTGTTTCCTGATTTTTTCATGATGGCCATTCTAACTGGTGTGAGATGGTATCTCACTGTGGTTTTGATTTGCTTTTCTCTGATGGCCAGTGATGATGAGCATTTCTTCATGTGTTTTCTGGCTGCATAAATGTCTTCTTTTGAGAAGTGTCTGTTCATGTCCTTTGCCCACTTTTTGATGGGGTTGTTTGTTTTTTTCTTGTAAATTTGTTTGAGTTCATTGTAGATTCTGGATATTAGCCCTTTGTCAGATGAGTAGGTTGCAAAAATGTTCTCCCATTCTGTAGGTTGCCTGTTCACTCTGATGGTAGTTTCTTTTGCTGTGCAGAAGCTCTTTAGTTTAATCAGATCCCATTTGTCAATTTTGGCTTTTGTTGCCATTGCTTTTGGTGTTTTAGACATGAAGTCCTTGCCCACGCCTATGGCCTGAATGGTATTGCCTAGGTTTTCTTGTAGGATTTTAATGGTTTTAGGTCTAACATTTAAGTCTTTTATCCATCTTGAATTAATTTTTGTATAAGGTGTAAGGAAGGGATCCAGTTGCAGCTTTCTACATATGGCTAGCCAGTTTTCCCAGCACCATTTATTAAATAGGGAATCCTTTCCCCATTGCTTGTTTTTGTCAGGTTTGTCAAAGATCAAATAGTTATAGATATGCGGCATCATTTCTGAGGGCTCTGTTCTGTTCCATTGATCTATATCTCTGTTGTGGTACCAGTACCATGCTGTTTTGGTTACTGTAGCCTTGTAGTATAGTTTGAAGTCAGGTAGCGTGATGCCTCCAGCTTTGTTCTTTTGGCTTAGGATTGACTTGGCAATGCGGGCTCTTTTTTGGTTCCATATGAACTTTAAAGTAGTTTTTTCCAATTCTGTGAAGAAAGTCATTGGTAGCTTGATGGGGATGGCATTGATTCTATAAATTACTTTGGGCAGTATGGCCATTTTCACGATATTGATTCTTCCAACCCATGAGCATGGAATATTCTTCCATTTGTTTGTATCCTCTTTTATTTCATTGAGCAGTGGTTTGTAGTTCTCCTTAAAGAGGTCCTTCACATCCCTTGTAAGTTGGATTCCTAGGTATTTTATTCTCTTTGAAGCAATTGTGAATGGGAGTTCACTCATGATTTGGCTCTCTGTTTGTCTGTGATTGGTGTACAAGAATGCTTGTGATTTTTGTACATTGATTTTGTATCCTGAGACTTTGCTGAAGTTGCTAATCAGCTTAAGGAGATTTTGGGCTGAGACAATGGGATTTTCTAGATATACAATCATGTCATCTGCAAACAGGGACAGTTTGACTTCCTCTTTTCCTAATTGAATACCCTTTATTTCCTTCTCCTGCCTGATTGCTCTGGCCAGAACTTCTAGCACTATGTTGAATAGGAGCGGTGAGAGAGGGCATCCCTGTCTTGTGCCAGTTTTCAGAGGGAATGCTTCCAGTTTTTGCCCATTCAGTATGATATTGGCTGTGGGTTTGTCGTAGATAGCTCTTATTATTTTGAGATACGTCCCATCAATACCTAATTTATTGAGAGTTTTTAGCATGAAGGGTTGTTGAATTTTGTCAAAAGCCTTTTCTGCATCTATTGAGATAATCATGTGGTTTTTGTCTTTGGTTCTGTTTATATGCTGGATTACATTTATTGATTTGCCTATGTTGAACCAGCCTTGTATCCCAGGGATGAAGCCCACTTGATCATGGTGTATAAGCTTTTTGATGTGCTGCTGGATTCGGTTTGCCAGTATTTTATTGAGGATTTTTGCATCAATGTTCATCAAGGATATTGGTCTAAAATTCGTGGAAACATTATTTCTAAGTTGTAATCATTCCACATGACTTAGATTTTCCAAAACGCATACAATGACTGAACTGAAAGGCTTAACTGTCTTCGGTTTGTGATTATAGCACAGAGAGGAGATAAAGAACACTGGTAAACATCACATACAGATACACTATTTCTGCCTGTGCACAGATAGGCTAGGCTGTACAAACTGCGTTTTCAGCTGAAGAAATTTTTTTTTCATTTCACTCAAGTCAATAGTCACTTACCCGCTGAATATTGCTTAAAGCAGAGTTTTCATCTAATTCTCACTTAACGAGCTTGAAAAGGCAAAACTAAATAATAATACCTCATTTGTGTGTAATGCTTGTCTTTCAAAGAAGGCATCATAACCCATAAAAAATAAAAAATAAAGATATCCCAACTGCTAGCCAGATTAGAGTAAACCCTATCAATAAAGAATTATTTATCTAAATCTAAGTTCCCATTATCTGAAATAATATGCCTAGTTCTTAAATGAACAAACAAATAAATAAATAAAAATAAGAATTTGAGTGAGGCAAGCCAAAATATACTCTACATAACCAAAGAAGGAACCAAATTTGACTCAAATATGATATGGATGTTGGAATTATCAGGAAAAGAATGTAAAATAACTGTGATTAATATGTTAAATAAACTTTGAAACAGAAATGAGGAATGCCCTTGATAGGCTCATTGATAGACTCAATATGGCCAAGAAAAGAATCAGTAAGCTTGAAGAAATGTCAATAGAAACTTACAAAACTTATATGCAATGAAATTTAAAAAAACACTAAACTAAAAAACAAAATATCCAAGAACTGTGAGACTGTGGGGCAATTTCAAAAGGTGTGATAAATACATTATTAAAACACCAGACGAACAGATAAAAGAGCCAAAGAAATGTTAGAAGTAACATTATTCAAGCACTTTCCAAAATTAATGACAGACACTAAACAACAGATTGGGGAAGCTCAGAGAGTACAAGGCAGGATGATTACCAAAAAACTGCACCTAGGCATATCATATTCAAACTGCAGAAAACCAAGGACAAACAGAACGCCTGAAAGAAAAACAGAGGAGGTGAAAAATGTACGCTTCACCTTTAGAGGAGCAAAGATGAGAATTAAATTAGATGTCTCAGAAACTACAGAAGTGAGGAGAAAACAAAGTGAAACATTTAAAGTATTGAAGGAAAATATTCAGCAACCTAGAATATGATATCCAGTGAAATTATATTTCAAAAGTACAGGAGAAATAAATACAATCTCAGACAAGCAAAAAGTAATAGGAATGCTTAGCTAGCAAATTTGCACTTCAAAGTGGTTAAAAGAAGTGATTCAGGGAGAAAGAAAGTGATTCAGGGTAGACACTCAGATCTACATAAAAAGGAAAGAGGGTTGGAGAAAAAATACATAATGACAAAATATAAGTAGAAGAACAGTGCTTATAACACCAATAATTTGTTTCATAGGGATGGTATGATAAAGTTGATTCCTTCATATATTGATGATAAAATTGTGTAATTCTTTTAAGTAACCATGAGGCTAAATAAGTTTCCAGTTCTTTATAAGTCCATTTGCCTCAATAATTATTTTTCTGAAACTTCTCTAAGAAATGATCCAATATATGAAGCTATGATGGGGTGAGGAGTTTGTGTGTGGTTGTTTCTAACAGCATTACTTATAATACAAAAAAATGGAGAAAATAAAGCACAGGCTAAACAACTGCTGATCCACTGGAATGTTCCAGATCTACAAAAATAAAAACATATCAGATATCCCAGCATAATGTAAAAGTGATTGTATGAAGAAGAATGAAAGGATTATGGGTGATTATATTTTTTGTCTTTCATTTTTTAACAAATCCAGTACTTTTCTAAGTTGAAATGTAAACTTATAATAAAATATTAGTTGCTTTTCAGTATCTTTGCGAATATCCTGATGCAGTTTGTAGAGTCTACAAAGTTGAATATGGCAGGGGATCTCTATTAACTCTAAAATTTCACAGACAGTAGCTGATATTTCCATATATAGGTGTGACATACTAAACAGGTTTGCCTGTCAGATTTTAGAAGAATTTTCTGGAAGCAAAGAGGCAAAAAATTGTGAGAAGGGAATGCTTTGGTGAATGTTATGATTCACTGGGAGTTCATTTTAGCCAGGAAAAAATACATTTCCTCATTTTTCCTCCTAACATAGAATATTATGGTACATTGACTTTTGGGTATGCTAATATTTTCATCCGTTGTGTTTTACAACCACAAAATAAGATACAGTAGAAGCAAGAATATGGACTTTAAAATAACAAAGTTCTGCATTAAATTATTGGTTCCACCTATGACCAGTGTGCAAGTTTAGACAAGGCATTAATATTTTCTATGTCTGAGTTTCCTCATCTCAAAAACAGAAATGATGTACATTGGGCAAGATTTACTGTGAAAAAGAAATAAAATATGAGTATGTGGGTAAGTGTTTGACATATAGTAGATACTCAAAATCTAAATTACTACTTCCACACTATCAGCTACTCTCTAACCATGGACAAACTACATTATATTGTCCTTAGCTTAGTGACCACATCATATATAGTAACACAGAGTGTAATTATTTGTATTCCTTGCATCATCTATCGTGTTGTCTTGAGCATCATATATACTGTCTCTACAAACATTTGTAGATGGATTTACTGATTGGAAAATGCCTTTATAACTGAAAAGAGTTCTGTAAATCCAAAATGTTTTATTTCTCTTTTTCTTCTTTAAAGTGTTATTTATACTAATTAAAATTCTATTAACACATTCCATCTAACAGACTGATTGGTAGTTTCTTTTGTTTAATCAGACTAATTAAAGAGGATGAAATTAATGTTGTCTTTCTATTCAATGCAGATATCTTTACCAGATATACAAGTAAATGATGAGTATGTGCATTAAAGGAATAAAAACAGTAAAAAATGTTGATTTTAAGAAAAGCCACCATCATCTCACTGTCTTTCAAGGTTGTACAAATATACAGTAGGGATGTTTTAGGGGGAACTGCTGTTGATTTTAAGATTTATGTTTGTAAGTGTGTTTTGTATCACCAAGGGGTTTTACCTCCATAATAACTAGGCAAAGAATCACAATTACATTTATCTGAGAATGAATATATATGTGTCATTACTTGGGTAGAAATATGCCTCTGTGATAGCAGCTCATTAAGGTGATTAATAGTCATCATCTTCAGCCCACTGTGAATGGATAGCTGTTCGCAAAGAAATGACTTCTGCCCTGTCTATGAAGTCATTCACTGACTTGTCCCAAGGAAGGCTGGTTCAGCAACACGTCTACACAGACTTTGGCTGTGGCTGGAATTTTGGCTCATTGGCTGTCATTATTGTGACAGCCATTTATCATAGAAAGAAGCCATATGTGAGGTTATCTTCTTCCAAAGGTATATGAATGTTACAAAAATCAAGCAGAACAGCAGGTCCCATTTTTTCATGCCCCCACACAGCATCTCCCACATCTCATCAAGTTAACTACTGAATTGCTTTGAAAGAAAGTGATAGAGAATAAAAAGCAGTTACTCTAACCACGACTTATATGAATTTTATATTTATTTGGGATTTAATGTTAATGATGTTGTTGAAAAAAATTCAATTACATTTTGGTTGTATTATAATTACTCCTTATAAATAATTATTTAGCAACAGTTGACAAATTAAGTTTATCCAGATTATCATGATTATATAGTCTTTATTAAAATAGTCTTCTTCAAGCATTCTTCTGAATTTATGCATATAAAATCAAACACTAATGGATTAAATGTAATTGTCCAATCAAAATTGAACGTCAGAATCTGAGAACAACTCAAAACATTTTTCTTGAACATCAGCTATGTGGAAGATATTGTGTTTAATTTTCTGGGAGATGTGATTATGAATAAGTCAAGATACCTGCTCTCAAAGAATTCATAATTTTGATAGTATGCAGACATTTAAAAATTTTTGTGACTATAATATTCATATTATATAATGGGAATAAAAATGTACATTTATTGAGCATTTTATATGTGACAAGTCCCAGCTTTTAAAGATAGGATGATATGAAGTATAGTAGCTTGTGGGCATTGAAGCCAGGTATTCTAGTTTAAATCCTTATTTTGGCATTAAGTACTGATGGGAGACTGGAAAATGTTGGTTAGATTTCCTGAGCTGCATTTGCAAAAATATGTAATCTAAAAAATGGCTTTTATTATTGTTGTTAGGCCTGGAGATAATGTAAAGCAACTGTAACATAATGGTGTATAATATAAATGATTGTTATTTTTATATTATTATATGACTGCTCAGTGTCATTTAATTCTCAACAAAATTAGAACATATGGGCATTATTTCCATTAAACAGAGAAAGAAACTAAGGCAGAATAAATTTAAATAACCTTTCTAATTGATACAGTTTGGCTCTGTGCCCCCACCCAAATATCACCTTGAATTGTAATCCCCATAATTCTCATGGGTCAAGGGGAGGACCAGGTGGAGGTAACTGAGTCATGGGGGCAGTTTCCACCATGATCTTCTCATAATAATGAGTGAGTCACATGAGATCTGATGGTTGTATAAGCATCTGGCATTTCCCCTGCTTGCACTCATTCTCACTGCTACCACCCTGTGAAGAGGTGCCTTCTGCCATGATTGTAAGTTTCCTGATGCCTCCCCAGCCATGCAGAATTGTGAGTCAGTTAGAACTCTTTTCTTTATAAATTTCCCAGTCTTGAGTATTTCTTCACAGTAGCATGAAAACTGACTAATACAGTAAATTGGTTCCACAGACAGTAGGGTGCTGCTTTTTTACCCCAAAATGTGGAAGCTACTTTGGAACTTGGTAACAGGCAGAGGTTGGAACAGTTTGGAGGGCCCAGAAGAAGACAAAAAGATATGGGAAAGTTTGGAACTTCCTAGATACTTGTTGAATGGCTTTGATCTAATGCTGATGGTGATATGAACAATGAAGTCCAGGCTGAGGTGGTCTCAGATAGAGATGAGGAATTGATGGAAACTGGAATAAAAGTGACTCTTGCTGTGCTTTAGCATAGAGACTGGTGGTGTTTTGCCCTTGCCCTAGAGATCTGTGGGACTTGGAACTTGAGAGAGATAATCTGAATTTATATCTTATGTTTAAAAAGGAGCAGAGCATAAAAGTTTGGAAAACTTGTAGCCTGACACTATAAAAAAGAAAAGCCCATTTTCTTAGGAGAAATTCAGGCTGGCTGCAGAAATTTGCATAGGTAATGAGGGGCTAAACGTTAATCACAAAGCCAATGGGGAAAATGTCTCCAGGGCATGTCAGAAGACTTCATGGCAGAGCCTCCCATCACAGGCCTGGTGGCCTAAGAGGAAAAAATGGTTTTGTGGGCCAGGCCTAGGGCCTTGCAGCTTTGTGCATTTTGAGGCTTGTTGCCTTGTGTTCCAGCCCAGACCAAAAGGGGCCAATGTACAACTCAGGCCATTGCTTCAGAGGGTGCAAGCCCCAAGACTTGGCAGCTTACACATGGTTTTGAGCCTGTAGGTTCATAGAAGTCAAGAATTGAGGTTTGGGAACCTCTACCTAGCTTTCAGAGGATGTATGGAAATGCCTGGATGTCCAGGCAGAAATTTGCTGCAGGGGTGGAACCTTCATGGAGAACCTCTGCTAGGGCAATGCAGAAGGGAAATATGGGATCAGAACCCCCACACAGAGTTTCCACTGGGGCACTGCCTAGTGGAGGTGTGAGAAGACGACCACTATCTTCCAGACCCCAGAATTTTAGATCCACTGACAGTTTGCACTATGCACCTGGAAAAGCTGCAGATACTCAATGCCAGCCATGAAAGCAGCTGGGAGGGAGGCTGTAACCTGCAAAGCCAAGGATCAGAGCTGCCTAAGACCATGGGAGCCCATCTCTTGCATCAGCATGAACTTGATGTGAGACATGGAGTCAAAGGAGATCATTGTGGAACTTTAATGTCTGATATCCGCCCTATTGGATTTCAGACTTGCATGGGGCTTCTAGGTCCTTTGTTTGGTCCAATTTCTCCCATTTGGAATGGGTGTATTTACCCAATGCCTATACATGCATTGTATCTAGACGTGACTAACATTCTTTTGATTTTACATGTTCATAGGGGGAAGGGATTTGCCTTGTCTCAGATGAGACTTTTAACTTGTGCTTTCAGGTTAGTGCTGGACTGAGTTAAGATTTTGGGGGACTGTTGGAAAGGCATGATTGTGTTTCGAAATGTGAGAACATAAGATTTGGGAGAGGTTGGGGCAGAATGATATGGTTTGGCTGTGTCCCCAAACAAATCTCACCTCGAATTGTAGTTCCCATAATCCTCATGTGTCATGGGAGGGACCCAACAGGAGATAATAGAATTATGGGGGTGGTTACCCCCATGCTGCTATTCTCATGATAGTGAGTGAATTTTCATGAGATCTGATGGTTTTATAAGGGGCTTTGCTCGCTTTGCTCAGCACTTCTCCTTCCTGTTGCCATGTGAATAAGGACATGTTTGTCTCCCATTTCACCATGAATGTAAGTTTCCTGAGGCCTCCCAAGCCATGCTGAACTCTGAGTCAATTAAAACTGTTTTCTTTATAAATTGCCCATCCTCAGATATTTCTTCATAGCAGTGTGAGAATAGACTAATACAGCAATTTATGAAAATAATAAGAGAAACTTTTTTAATTTTCATTTTTCTCACTTTAAACCCAATTATCTGTTCATTACACATTGGCCTAAAAGCAATGCACTCTGGAGGTGGCTTGTCTGAGTGTCACAACTAAATTAAAATGATTAAGGTTTAGCAATTAGAACAGAAGAGATTATCATTCCCATCAAAACAGTACCAGTGACTAACAGTGTGCAAAGTGGTGTTCAGATCTCAAAGACTTAGATAGTTGCTGAAGATGAGACTGGGGGTACTGGTCCACATAATGAAATAGGTCACAGTGATAAGGCTTTTAGGAAGATCTGGGTGTCAGTTGTGACTGAAGTCATAGTTCTACATTAAAGTGAGGATTGCTGGGATAGAATACAGCTTCAAAAAAAAAAACTACACTGTATGTATGTTTGTAAGTATATTTGGTGGATGAAGATAGTCATCCTACTTCACCACACACTTAAAGGGAAATAGATTAAAACTATGAAATATAGACAGGAGGAAACAAGCTTCAATAGAAGTTTAAAAAATGCAGATGACATTAAGGTCAGAGTAGTTAAATAAATATGTGAAGAAGACTGACATAAGACAAGGAATGGAAAGACTATGCCCTACCTAAAGACATTCAAAGTTTAAAATTAAGGGGATCATAAACCTAACAAAGTACAGAGCCATTGAAATTAAGTAGATCAGCCTGCCAGTTCTGCCCTCTGGCTCACAGGACATAAATCCTGGTTAAAGTGTAGATAGAGAGGAGTGAGAAGAAATATACACAACACTGTATCTCAGAAGGCATAGAGTGGCGACAGCAGGCTTCTTCTCTTAAAGTTAGTATTTCCAGTGTAAAATAGATTTTATTTTAAATAGTTCAGTGTCTGGTGCAGAGGGTAAGGGGTGTGCATGTGTGTGTGTGTGTGTATGTGGGGGACCAGGGAAGTAACCTAAAATCACTGACTCCTATCGCCTACAATTCAGTCAAACAAAGGAAGGCAGAACAAACCTAGAGATAAGAGCTGGAATGGTGACTCATATCTACCCATGTGCAGCACTAGTATATTGGAAAACACTAGGTCCTATATATTTTATGTATCAGATATATATTTTTATATATAAATATGTGTACACAAATATACATACATATATACTTTATATACTTAGTATATGCATATATATTATGTAAATTATATATTAAATATATAACATATATAATTATATGTGATTATATATGTGTAAATTGTGTTATGTGATATGTGTGATATGTGTTATGTGATTATATGTGATTATATATGTGTATATAATATATATGTGTACACATATATTATCACATATAACTAAGTTTGATGAGTGGTGTTTGGTAGGTGCTATCTCCTACAGCTGATAGGTGGTTTTTGGTAGGTGCTATCTCCTATGGCTGTATTTTTTTTTAACCAAATAAAAGTAGAAGAATGTTGAAGGGGATAATGGTAATATGAAATAAGAAATGGGAAATGTGATGAATTCCGGAAGCTATATACACAAAAATCGGATTTGTTACTTTAAAAACCATCTCACAAAATTCATTGTGTACATTCAATGCAGTTTAAATATATGAATTATAGAAATTTAAAAATATGTTAAATTATTTCTAGAAAACATACTATAGGCATTGTTGAGTACATATGCATACAAAAGAATGTAGACAGATTATGTATATTTCCTTAATTGTGAAATTTGGGGAGATAATTGGATGGGACCGAACAAACTGGATTCAGCATTTATTTTAATAAATTTCAACGTATTAGGATATTCTGGAAGCATTAATTTTTATATTTCTGCTTTGTGACTTATATAAGTACCTTTGTAATTTAAAGGATTTAGAATACTACTTATATAATTTTGGCATTCGTCAAAGATTTAATTGATGATTAATTTATATACCTGTATTGGCTAAATGTTTCATGACAGTAACAGTGGGACTCAGAGCAACTGCTTGCTTCACTAAGTTTTTTTTTTTTTTTTTTTCTGAGATGAACTCTTGCTCTGTCATCCAGGCTGTAGTGCAGTGGCATGATGTTAGCTCACTGCAGTCTGTGCCTCCCAGATTCAAGTGATTCTCCTGCCTTAACCTCCTAAGCAGCTAAGCAGCAGGGATTACAGGCATGTGCCACCACATCTGGCTAATTTTTGTAATTTTAGAAAAGATGAGGTTTCACCATGTAGGCCAAGCTGTTCTTGAACTCCTGACGTCAAGTGATCTGCTGGACTTGGCATCCCAAAGTGCTGGGATTACAAGAATGAGTCATCACATCCGATTCACTAAGTGATTTTACTGGATCATGAACAGACCAATGGTACACAACAAAGAGTCCAGATATGGATCCAAGTGTATATGGCAATTTAAGATATTTTAAAATTAGAATCTCAAACCAAAGGGTAGTATTGGGCTAGTTTTTTAGTATATAAATGGTGTATTAGTCCATTTTCATGCTGCTCTAAGGAACTGCCCGAGACTGGGTAATTCATAAGAGAAAGATGTTTAATTGACTCACAGTTCAGCCTGGGGGAGCCTCAGGAAACTTAGAATCATGGTGGAAGGGGAAGCAAACACGTCCTTCTTCACATGATAGCAGGAAGGAGAAGTGTTGAGCAAAGGGGAAAAGCCCTTATAAAACCATCAGATCTCCTGAGAACTCACTCACTATCACAAGAACAGCAGCATGGGGGTAACCACCCCCATGACTTAATTACCTCCCACTGGTCGCTCCCATGACATGTGGGGATTATGGGAACTACATTTTGAAATCATATTTGGGTGGGGACACAACCAAACCATATTAAGTGGTGTCCAAATATTAACTAGAAAAATGATGAAACTAGGTTCGAATTTCAAATAACATGTCAGGATAAATTCCAATGTATCAGATATCTGACAATAAAAACAAATGAACAAAAACCTCAAATAAATAGTCAAAGAAAACATGCTATATTCTTTTGTAACATAGGAGTGAGGTATTTCCTAATTGTGACTCAAAGCAACAACTACAAAATTTGATACAGTTTACTATACAAAGATAATAAAACATTATTTTTCATACAGAAGTTTACTATAGGCAAAATAAAACAATCAGCTACACTCAGAACTGTTCAACAAATGAAGTATGATCTGGTAGAAAAAATGAAAATATTTGGATTCAGAGAGCTATTGCCTCTTTTGTCTTTAAAATGTGACTAGTCCTCTTTGGTTATTTCAAGGTTAAGAAAACCTCAGTGAAAGAGTTAATAGAAAACATTTTTTTTTTAATTTTCTGCTCTGCCAATTCAACAATTAGTTTACCAGAAGCAGAATCACCCTCTAATTTGGTCAATGTTTATCATTTTAAGCAACTAAAAATCACTAATCTTAAAATAATTATAATAGACTAGGTGTGGTGGCTCGTGCCTGTAATCCCAGCACTTTGGGATCCTCCCAGCAGGAAGATCACAAGGTCAGGAGATCAAGATCATCCTGGCCAACATGGTGAAACCCCTTTCTACAAAAAATGCAAAAAAAAATTAGCTGAGCATGGTGGCGCACACCTATAGTACCAGCTACTTGGGAGGCTGAGTCAGGAGAATCACTTGAACCCGGAAGGCGGAGGTTGCAGTGAGCCAAGATCGTACCACTGCACTCTAGCCTGGCAATAAAGCAAGACTCTGTCTCAAAATAAAATAAAATTAAATTAAATTAAATTAAATTAATAATAATATAAATTTAGTTACTTAAATGTACTAAACTACAAACAGCAGCAAAGATGTGAGTAGAAACCTCATGAAGACAGCAGTTTCCATAATACCAATGTTATATTTTACCACCTCTTTAAAAAGCAAGAATGTTAATGCCTTTCTAACATTTAGATCTAAAATGTAATCCTTGAAATACTATGATATCATTATGAAGCCAATCAGAAATCCCAAAGAAGGAAGAAGTAATGCAATACATACAATATGCTTTGCAAAATTACCAGAACAATAACTACAAAGATATTGAGAAAAGTGTTTAAGGCCCAGTAAAATTATTGGACAGAGTAAAGACAGAAAGGCATAGATCCCCTAGATACACAGATGTCTTCTCCCAACTCAACAAATCATTGCAACACTTATATAAACAATGCAAACAAAATAGTAAGCAATTTTAATTTGGCACTGAAGGGCCCTGCAGATGAACTAGGCACATAGTGAGGAAAGGGTACATTTGGCTTTCAATAAAATAGATTCAAAGTTCCAGTTCTCTTGAAACCGTGCTGGAGGGATCAGCTATGTCAACCTTATGTTCTAAATGGTCTGCATGTTTATCAAGACTATTTTTTTTCCTACTCCTCAGCAGCCAAACTTGGAGCTGAAGCCATATGGTCAATGACTCACTTGATAGGCAAAGAAACGGAGACATAGGATACAAGACTAGCATTGATCAAACTAGACAAAAACACAACTGTGTAAAATTACATAAAAACAAGCAATTCTCCCACCATATTTTCAGTACAGCTCCACTAATGAACATCCTCAAATCATACCAGACACTCTGTGTTTATTTTTCTGATGTACTTCCCTATAATCAGTTTCAGATTATTTTTATTTACAAAAATGATTTTTTCCAAGATTGGGACCACCAAGAAACTACAGATGCAGACATACATCGTATCACTCCTCTAGTCCTGAATTTATAATATTATTTAACTCAGTTTTTCTATTTACCTGAGAACAAATAAACAAAAATAACAAACACCATCTCCCACCAAAATAATAAAAACAGCAATGAAAAACTTTTCTAAGTAGCTGTGAGTCAAAAAGATGAAATTTCATTGAGTGGCAAAACTAATCCAGCAGTTTTAGGACATGTTTACGTTTTGGTAATTTAGATGACTATTTCTACATTTCCCTATGATCCGGGATGCCAAGGGACCTACTGCCTGAGACGTTGAGATTTAGAGGGCTTTGTCTCTGTTACAATGACTCACAGCAAATGGAGAAAGTGCCCATTTTTCATGAATGATGATGCTTATAAATTTTCATTCATATCTTTGATAACTGATGTACTTAGCAACTTTCAGATAACATTGATTAGGGTTAGTTCTGCTTATTTTGTCCAAATTTAGAAGGAAGACAGAGAAAATACTCATTGTAAGTACCTACTTTTTGTTGGGAACTATGCTAGGTACTTTATACACTTTGTGTCCATCAGGGTTTTCCAGAGAAACAGAACCAATAGGAAACACACAAACACACACACACACACACACACACACACACACACATACACACACACACACACATAGGTTTCACATCCATAGATTCAACTAACAGGCTATAAAAAATATTCAGAAAAAAAATTCCACAAATTTCCACAAGGCAAAACTTGAATTTGTCATGTGCTAAATATCACACAAAAGAAATAACATGTAGGCATTGTATTCAGTTGAATAATTAATCTGGATGGGTGTGCTACATCACACTTATAATCCCAGTACTTAGGGAGTCCAGGCAGAAGGACTGCCTGAGCCCAGGAGTTTGAGAGCAGCCTGGGCAACAGGGCGAGACTGGGTCTCTGTAAAAAAGAAAAAAATCTAGAGATGATTTAAAGTACACAGAAGGTTGTGCATAGGTTATATGAAAATGCTACACCATTTTATATAAGGGGCTTGAGCATCCTTGGATTTTGTTATCCATGGGATATTCCTGGAAGCAGTCTACAAATTCCAAGAGATGACTGTATACATAGACAGATAGATAGAGATATAAGAGGGAACTTACACGGAAACTTATGGAAATCAGCTTATGTCATTATGGAAGCTAAGAAATCCCACAATCTGCTGTTTGCAAGCTGGAGTACCAGGAAAGGCAGTGGTGTAATTCAGTCTGTGTGCAGAGGTCAGAGAACCTGCGGTTCTGACAGCTGAGGGGGGAAGAAGATGGATGTCTCCTTTTTAGAAGAGATAATAATTCACCCTTCTTCTGCCTTTTCTTTCTATTCAAGCCCGCAACAGGTTGGATGATGCAGGCCTGTACTGGTGAGGGTGAAACATCTTTACTCAGTCTACTGATTCAAATGCTAATCTCTCCTGGAAACATCCTCATAGACACAGCAAACATGACCCTGTAACATCTATCCGGGCATCTCTCAACTCAGTCAAGTTGACACATAAAATGAACCATGACACACTTTATCTCACTGAAATATCAAAATATGTGCAATTTTTAGGGTCACATATCCTGCCAAAGGCCACCCGGAGAGCATTAGAAACACTTCTTTGGATTAGAATTTTGATTATCTGACAACAAAATCTATATATGAACCTTCTATTTTCTTAGAACAGTTGTTGGGTTTACAGATGTTTTTGTAAAACCCAAGAAAAACTGTAAGGGATTTCAGGACTTCTGTAATTGGTTCTTTTATCAAGTTAGTGAAAGTCTTTGGAAAAACTAAATGATAGTTTTTTATTTAAGCCAGAGGTTAAGTGATGATTCTATCTCTACAATACCCTCCTCTGTTCATCAGTACCCTCCTCTGTTCATCAATACGTTTTACAACAAATATCCATATGTTTTACAATATATTTTAAAAATAATATTAATTGGTATATAATTGAATAAATTGATAATTAAAATGGGAAGAGAGTAGCTGTCCAAACGTTCTCTCAGCACAGACAGTTCAATGTTTTAAGCTTCTATAGTATACATATGCAGGAGCCATGTCTATGGTTCTCCAAAACATGACAAAATGGTCATGCCAGAATCAATGCTGTTAAAACATACAAGTGTGGCCTTAAAAATGGAATAACTTTAAAATTATATGTAGTTTTTAATTTTTTAAAAATGCAGTCTATTTTGCTATTATCAATTAAAATGAAAACTGATAGAAAACTACACATAAAATTTTGTTACTGGAGTTGACTTGATGGCTCAGCACTTAAGGGAAACTCTCATTGGAGGGAACTTGCCATTTATAAAGGGTTTCATCGGTAATCAAATAATTCTGAGAGAGAAGGACCCAAAAGGACTATGGAGATGAGAGTGCGCAGCTCCAGGATGTATTCCTGGCTCTCTGTTTATAGTATTCACTTTATCAGTCTGGGTAAAGTTTACATGGATAGAGAAAAGAAGAAAGAAATGGGTTTTAATAGTGAGGACAATACTGTCTTCTACTTACTTCAAAGCAGATAGGTTTATGATGAAACAGATTTTTGTAAATCTTGTCAAATTAGAAAATAAATCACTGACAATGTGCACAATCAGAAAAAAAATACCAGTAAAAATATTATTGACATTCTTGAGCCAGCTGTGTTTTCTGTGAGTTTCACTCAGTTTTCACATAGATTTGCTTTAATAGTAATGATGATGAAGGCATTTTCCTACTAAAGGATGCTTAAAGGACACTGCCCTTAGGAAGCATTTTATTCACTACTGAATTCTGCAGTGGGAAGCAGCAGCTGGAAAAGTGTTGTCCAGCTGCACCATGAAAGCTGGTACCATAAAAGGAGATGATTTGTCAAGATGTGCCAGGTTTTCTTATTAAAAATTTGGCCAACAATGTTAAGCAAAGCAATTAGACATAACCACCCTCCAAAGCTGCCAATGCAGTGAGTATGGGAACCAAAAAATGCATTTCACAGACTCCAGAAAAGTGGGAAGTAATATTGAAGATGTTGAGATATAGATGGATAAAGACTGTGGTTTTCTAATTGGTGTGTATTTGTATAACTATGACACTAGGGAAGCATCTGATTAGATGATGTCAGTCCCAAATATGCAGATTTGATTGAGCGTTCCTAAATTATAAGCTCTAGGATGCACTTTCATTCCAAGTTTTAACATTTACACAGGCAAAAGCAAGTGTATTGGAAAGGTATCAAAACCCATGACTTGCAAATTCATAATGACATACTTCATGATGATTTGGAAACACTTGACTTCCAGCCTAGCCTACACATTGTGTAATGAAATGCAGAGATGCTTATGCCGTGGACAATACAGTCATGTACTCCAACTGGAAAAAGAGGACTCAATAAGTCAGAATTATGACTTTGAAATTACTCTAACTGTATGGGTCAAAAGAAATGTGGAGGCCAGGTGCAGTGGCTCATGCCTGTAATTCCAGCACTTTAGGAGGCTGGGGCGGGAGGATCACAAAGTCAGGAGATTGAGACCATCCTGGATAACAGGGTGAAATCCCATCACTACTAAAAATACAAAAAATTAGCCAGGCATGGTGGCAGGCACCTGTAGTCCCAGCTACTCAGGAGGCTGAGGCAAAAGAATCGCTTGAACACAGGAGGTGGAGGTTGCAGCGAGCCGAGATTGCACCACTGCACTCTAGCCTGGGCGACAGAGTGAGAATACATCTCAAAAAAAAAAAAAAAGAAAGAAAGAAAGAAAAAAGAAATGTGGAATGAGACGTTAAAAAAAATGACAAGGTAGCCTGTCATGGGTGATAAGAAAGAATTTTTGAGGAAAGTTCTAGGCAACAGAGCTTCCCATCAGCCCAGTCTCTGGAAAACTTAGACACCTTGCTGAAAACAACATAATTTAATCCGTGAATATGAAAACGCTTTTTCAATTAGTTATATAACTGGCCTATGTGCAGAATGACCATAAGCTGCCACATTTTTTCTGGAGATATAGTTCCAGGGAAAACAAAATAAAAATCTGAGGGCTTATAAATATAGAGACAGAGTAGTGATACTTGTTAGATCCCACTACCTAGTGTTCCCTAGAGTGACAAAATGGGTAATCACCTTGTTTCAGGGCACAATCTCCAGAAATGACTGCTCTAGACGTGAGAAAGACTTGTCTAGCAACTTTCATTTTCCTAAATTCCATTATGATTATTATGCTCTTCTGTTCATATCTATTTCTACTGTCTGTTCATTTCAACATAGAGTACTATTGACGACACATCAGTAGAAGAAGTATGAACATAGATTCTGAGAGCAGGCTGAGTTTGAATCCCAGCTCTGTTACTGACTGGCTCTACAGTTTTGGGCAAGTTACTTAATCTCACTGTTCCCAATTTCTTCCTCTGTAAAAGGAGTTAACAGCATCCCACGCCATAGTAGCATTGTGAGGATAAATCAGCTCAAATATCTTAAAGGCCTAGCACAGTGCTTTGTATTTTATACTTACCATGTGCTCATTCTTTGCTAAGTGCATTTGGTAAATGGAGCACATTTGGTGATATTGTCATTGTTTATTTATTTTAAAATATATATTGCTTTACTTCTCAGAAGTGTTTTTTCAATGACCAATCTCATTCACAAAGTATGGATTCTTGATTTTTTTTTATTATTTTCTTGTTTAAAGGGTACCATGCTATGCACATTATATAAAATCACATGTATTTTTCATAACATGACTGTGGAAAACATGATTCATTACCTACTAGATATTATTTCTCTCCATCTCCTTTCTTCTTTCTACTAGAGTCTTGATTTTCTCATGGTATCAATGTGGATTGCCCCAGAATATGCACTGATGAATAAAGAATTTTCTAAGCCTGTCATGATCTTCCCATTTCTAATTTCTTCTCCAGACTGCCTTGCAATGAGAGAAGGCCATGAGACTGATTTTAGCCAATGAGGCTTTAGGGGAAGTCAACAAAGAGACTTTTTGAAGTGTTTTCTTATGCTGAGAAAAGGAGAGGGTAACTTATAGTGGAAGTTCTATATCTTTGCCTTGACTCTACTGACATTAGAGAGGAAAACAATATGCATAAATTTAAATGACTAACAAAAGACCGAACAAAGATTTGAAAGTACACTATTAACCTTTTTGCTATATTACTTTGTGAGGCCATCATGCTGTTTTCCAAATTTATATGCCCTTTTGGAGCAGATATATGCGAATTATCTTTTTTTCCTTGGTGATGGGTAAATGTGTAATCATAATCCTAGTAGAAAACTGTAGACACACTAGAATTGAGTAATTTGAGCATAATTTAATAAGTCAATTAGATGGAAACAGGCTGTAACACCACACATGGCTACTTCTATTCACAGGGCTAAAGAAGTTAAGTGGGCCATGGGGTTACTGGAAATTATAAATATGTGTGAAGGGGATGTTCTGGCCACCACTGTAGCCTCTGGTGGAGAAAAGCACCAGAACCGGTGGCCTGCCGGGAGGGTGTGGGAAAACACAGGTCAAGTTCTTATTCTCGTCCTTTCCTCCAGTAAGCTGAACCCAACAGGGAACCAAAGGATAAAAGACCCCAGTGGTGTAGTCCACACAGTCAGGACAGAGAGAGGTTAGAAAAGGGTAGAGACAGTATCAGGAAAGGAAATAGGATATAGGAGAGGAAGGCAACTTTTCCAAAAAAAAGCTAGCCAGGAGTTAAGGAGATAGAGAAGAAATCAGTTGGAATCAAAGCAGCGAAAGGAAGATAACCATAAACACCAGCCAGTCAGGAAAGTTTATTTTTACCCAGTGAAAGGAAGGCTTAGGCTGCACATCCCAAAAGCAGGCTCACACAAGTGTTGAAAAGCACATAGATTCGGTTAGCTGTGTTGTCGTGGCTAGCCAGGCTGATATCAATGTTAACCAAGATTTTTGTGCATGGCATCTACAAGATGGAATCAAAATGTCCTGTTTCCTAATACTGAATTATTCTTCTAGAAGCATGACTGAAAAGATCTGCCCATGAGTAATGATCTGGACTGTCATTTATTAGCAAGCAACCTCCAGTTCTCAGCAGGTTCTTTGAAGTAAATATAGATTCATATGTAAACAAGTTCCAATCTCTCTTGAGGTATTATTATCTAATTTTCTGAGGATAAAATACAATATATAAAGGAACTGATTCATTCTATGTCTTCTCCCATTCATGTTCTACTTAAAGAATAATAGAATCTGTGTCTTCTCCTATTCACTTTCTACTTAAAGAATGATAGAAAGAAAATAAAACACTTTCTTCAAATATATATTTATTTCAGCTGGAGGTTAACAAAGTGTCTGTGCTACAATAGACAAAGTGAATGGCTCCTAAGTGAAATTTTCTAATTAAAGCATTACAATGATAGTAACATTTGGATAGCATCTTTGGTTTCAATATTTTTCATTTGTAATACTGCTATTTCACCATTCATTTAATACATGGTGGCTGAATATTAGTAGGTGCTAGGGAATTAGCTATTTATATTCTAAGAAGGAAGGCAGATAAGACTGAGATTGGAAGAAGCTTCACATATTCAAGAAATAGCAGAGCAGCATGTGTCAACATTAAAGTTAGGAAGAGTAAAAGTGGTAGTGGACATGGTTGAGGGAGAGGCAAAAACCAGACCAGAGCAAGATCAAAGGACAGTAATAATGATTTTAGTCATAGAGTGATGGGGAGACATTGAAGGCCACTGAGCAGGTGAATGGCATGGTCTGATGTCCATTTTTCAGGGATCACTCAAGCTGTTGTATAGAGAATAGCATGTATAGGAACAAAAGAGGAATCATGAAAACTAAAGAAATGTTTCCCCAATTAATTAGAAAAAAGGTAGAATTTGAACCTAACTATACTTTCTCAGAAAAGATACCTCCCATCATTACTCTAAAATCCTTCCCATGCTCAGGGCTTGAGCCATCTTTCTGTCTCCTTAACAAACCAAGTATTAGCCTGCCATCAGGCCAAGTGTAAACATAAAACCTCTTTATTAGAAGCATCTGTGCTGTAAACACTTTTGAAAAAAAATGACGATTTTCTTTACTTCTTAAGAGGACAAACATAGCTGTCCACACCTTCACAAAGTTAGAGACAGAGACAGCTGTTTAAAATCCCTGAGAGTTCTCGGAGACGCTAGGATTACAAAGGTAGTTTTGTCTATAAATTATCAAGTGGTTATATATATGACATAAAATCATTTTTGTTCTCCTGTCCTGTAGGAAGGTGAATTGATTGCACATGTGCACCTAAGTATACATGGTGAGCACAGAACATTGCTTGCGGATACTATAGACAAAGTGAATGGCTCCTAAATGAAGGACATACGCATTTTATCATTGATTGTTGCTGCAGACTCAATATTTGTTTCCCCGCAAATTTGTATGTTCAGATTCTAACTCCTAGTGTGACTGTATTTGGAGAGGGCACCTCTAATGATGTAATTAATGTTAAGTGGGGTCATAAGGGCAGGACTGTGATCTGATAGAATTAGAGTCCTTGTAAGAAGAGATACCAGAGAGCTCACTTGCTTGCTCTCTTTTACATCACAAAGAAGAGGTCATAGGAGCACACAGCAAGAAAGCAGCCATCTGCAACCCTGTGGAGGAGCCCTCCCCAGACATTAACCATGCTGGCACCTTGATTTTGGACTTCTAGTCTCTGGGACTGTGAGAAAATACATTTCGGTTGTCTCAGCCACTCAATCTGAAGAATTTTGTTATGTCAGCTCGAGCAGATTGATGCGGCTATTGAGATACAGAGGTTTCTATTCTATTTATGTTTTCTTGTTTTGTTTCTGTTGTTGTTTTGTCCTGGGCATGTAGACCAAAGCCAATAGGCAAGGTCACTTCTTTACTAGGAACCAAGTCTAATCATTGCACTAGTAAATACATAACTTCATGCATCCAGCTTTTTAGAAAATTGTATTTCAACTCATTACAGGATTTTCATAGTGTATCACAAGATTTATGTTGAGAGGAAAAGAGCCCTAAAGTTTCAAGATAATTGAATTCTGGAAAATGAGAAAAGTAGTCAATTTTTATAAATTAGTAAGTAGCATCTATTTTTTCTTTTTTTGGTACTAAAATTATTGCATTTTTATTTTTACCTTATTTTGTACCAAGATGGGTCTAAATGTCGTGGTGACTCATTTCAAATCTTGCATTTTCATTTGTGATTAATCCCAACTACACTGAAAAGTTTTTGCTTGATTTTTCTTTTTTTTTTTTATTTATTATACTTTAGGTTTTAGGGTACATGTGCACAATGTGCAGGTTTGTTACATATGTATCCATGTGCCATGTTGATTTCCTGCACCCATTAGCTCGTCATTTAGCATTAGGCATATCTCCTAATGCTGTCCCCGCCCCCCCCACCCCCCACCCCACAACAGTACCTGGAATGTGATGTTCCCCTTCCTGTGTCCAT